>NW_026623111.1:14164943-14821610 GCF_023065955.2 Ursus arctos
TCCCTCTTTTTTTTTAATTTCCCTTCCCCTATGTTCATCTCTTTTGTTTCTTAAATTCCACATAGGAGTGAAATCATATGTATTTGTCTTTCTCTGACTGACTTATTTCGCTTAGCATGATACCCTTTAGCTCCATGCACATCATTGCAAGTGGCAACATTTCATTCTTTTTGATGGCTGAGTAGTATACCATTACATATATATATATATGTATATATAATACACAATTTATCCATTCATCCAGAGTGTTTAATGGAACTAGGGTTTTACAAAATGCCTTTTGAAAATTTTGGGTCACATGGGTTTTGTTTTGTTTTTAGCTTTCATATTTTTAGAAATTTTCATCTCATTATTTTTATACTTTATTATAACAAACACCCTTCTCTCCAGCATACTTTATTTTGGTAATAGAAATAATTTCTGGCATTTAAAATCATCACCTCTTATCTTAGTCTATATGGCTTGGTAAGATTAACTCATCCTAGGCAGGGGTGAGTGTGTGACTTAGGACTGGCTAATCCTGAGTGGTTTTGGTTCAAGGATAGGCATTTATCAACTCTGCTGGGCCAGTGAGGTTAGCTGAGGGATATTCTGAAAGAGAAAGAAAGGGAGAGAGAAGGGGAGAGAGAACATGAGATAACACTTGTCTTGATGACAGTACCGTGTGAGCATGGAGATTGGAACATGGACTTCCACTGTTTCAAATTTAACTTATCTGGAGTTAGGGTTCTATCTTTATCAACAGTGAGTGGCCTATTTAATCCATCTAGTGGATTAAATACATGGTTGGGTCGGATATTGAGCCTTTTCAAAGAATTTGTGCTCTGGTTGGCAGCCAGTGCTCCTTAAAATATCTGATGTAGATGCTGGGGTTAAGGCCCATCCCGGGGACAAGACTTGTTGCCACTGGCAGTGGTCTTTAGTGTTCTGGAGAAAACCATTTAGTATCACTGAAAATCTCTTTAAAAGTGATTGTCAAACCTGGTACTCCTCAGAATCATCTGGAAATCTTACTGCATATATAGAATTTTGGACAAATACAGTTGTATTTTGGAGTTCTTGGGGTGGGATCCAGGAGGCTGTGTTTGTAACAACTTCCGGTCTGTTGATTCCTAGTGTAGTCAGCCTGGCACTGGTCCATGGAGAAGGCTACGACAACCTCCTGCCCTACTCTACCCAGGAAAAGATCTTTGCCTACTCCTGGCTTGGGTATTCTCTGTTGAGAGTTGGTTCTTTTCCAAAGTAGACACAGATAGAACCCTCCACCTATTGAGGAAGAATTTCTTGGGAGGAAATCAGCATTAGGACTCTGTATTAAATCCTCCCTGAGTATTTTTTACTGTTTTGGAAGGATTAACCATATTTACCATCTTATTTTATTGATTGATTGATTGATTGATTAATTGATTTAATTGATGAATTTTTTTTAAGTAGGCTCCATGCCCAGCATGGAGCCCAACACGAGGCTTGAACTCATGCCCCTGAGATCAAGACTCAAGCTGAGATCAAGAGTCGAATGCTCACCCAACTGAGCCATGCAGGTGCCCCTTTATTTACCATTTTAATGTGTTATGTCAGAATGTCAAAATGGTTAACTACATTTTCATGCATTATCTCACTCAATCCCCTTGTAGAATTGCCCAATAAAATACATAATGCTTGGTTAAATTTAGTATGAACAATGAATATCTTTTTCATGTAAGTATGTCCCAAATATTGCATGGGTCATACTTATGCTAAAAATGTATTTGTTTTTTATCTGAATTCCAAATTTAACTGGGCTCCCTGTATTTGCTAAATCTGATAACCCTATGAGCTCATAATAACCTATGAGAGAGGCAGAGCAAGTATTTTTTTAATTTGGTTTTATAGATGAGAAAATTGATATTCTGCAAATCTGTGGCTTTTTTGCATGTCACATGGTTAGTGAGCTGTAGAGCAGAAACCACATCCAAGTTTAATCTGCTGGTCCAGGACTCTATCTTCCACTGTTTTAGCTCTTGAGCTAATTATACTATACTCCTAACAGCTATAGTTAATTTCAGCACACATTATTTTAGCATATATTGGGGGCAGAGGACTTACAAGGATGTTCCCTGCCTTTAAACTGATGTCAGATTATTAAAAATAGTTTGAGAGAAAGAAACTGTATATTCGTGTAAACTAGTGGATTCCCATATAATTGGAAGAAAGTATATTTATTTAAATATTGGCTAAATATTGGTCTGGAGAAAGTCCAGTGAACATAGCATAATCCATAACATGAATAAGAATGAAATATAAATCTTTATTTGATTAAGGCATAGGAGGCTGTCTCCCTTGGTCGAGTTGGGGAAGTAGGAATTAATATCATGGTCCAGGGACTAAGACTTTAGACTTTGAAGTCAAATTGGTTGGGTTCAAACCTGGTTCTATCTATCCTACTCTGTGCCCTTAGGCAAGTTGCTAAACTTATCTGTGACTCAGTTTCTCACCTGTAAAATGGAGCTAAGTCTTGTAAACATCTCGTAGAATTGTCATGAGGATTAATTAATTTAAGTCAAGTGCTTTACAACAGTGACTGGCAAGTAGTAAACACTCCATAAACTTAAGCTGCAATGATTACTATTATTTTTCTTCTGCAGCTGCTACTACCAGCTTGTGCCATGGTTATCCCAGGTTGCTTCTTGCCCCAGATTGCCTTCCTTACTGGTTCCATTAACAGCAACAATAAATCATTTAAATTCAAACAAAGGTTTTCATCACTTTGTTTATTAATAGACTGCAGTGGCTGTAAGTGGTGAAGGCCTAGAGTGTTGCCCCTGCTGTCAAAATCTCCCCTAATTCTTTTTTTTCCACTTAGAATAAACTAATTAATATATGCAGTTAAATCTAGCTGATTTTCTGGGGCAGTTAAGGCATCAGAATCACCGGGGGTGCTCCTACAACTATCAGACACCCCAGTCCATCCACTGAGTCATGATATCAGGAGATAGGCATTTCTCTTCTAAGAATTAGGCCAAGTACTCGCTTTTATCACCGACAGTGTGCTTTTGTTTGGCTGCTGTCTAGCTTTTCAAGGTAGAGATAATTTGGGCAAGGAGTCACTTTGAAAACATAATCTGTCATATGTTCAAGCTTTATTTCTTATCTTCATTTAGTTAATCACTAGAAGAGTATGGGAAATTCGAAGCAGTAAGATATACAGACAATTTGGAGTTTGAGCTTGAGCACGTCAGACTAAGGTTTACGTCCTTTGGACACGTACTCCTTAAAATGAGTCTAGTTGTTGTAGCCAACGTCTGCAGCCCGGCATATTTCCCTCCATCTGCCAAGAGTTTGAGCATTTGATAGGTCTGTGCCCTTTCTTCAGCTGATTGCACTGCCCCATTACTGATGACTTTAAAAGACTCAAACCACTAATGTAATATGCAGCACCTGCAAATACTGTGAAATATTAGCAGAGTGGTAATGAAAATTGACTGCAAGTATAATGACAACAGGTGAAATTATTCATAGCCTGCTCATGTAGCAAACTTAAGATATAAACTCAATGAGCATAAATGGAATACGTTCATGACAAATATGAAAATATCCCAAACTGCTAAAGTAATAAAAGTAAATATAATAAATCTTTCCTGCAAATATAATAAAGTCCCTAACTGCAAATGCAATAAAACTTATCAACAGCTGCAGTATATTTGGAACATACTATATAGCTTTACAAAGAATTATACCCCCTGCTAGTATGGCCTCAACAATGTCATGCTTTGTCTTTTTCCAGTGAGTACAAGTCTAGCAGACTACATGTTGCCCAGTATATATTAAGTATGACAGAGCGTTAATACAACCAGGTTTGGATTGAAAATGAAATGCTCAATCCAGATGTGCTCTTTGGCCATTCTGCAAGCATAGCCAGAGGCTGTGGATCTCCCACCAGGGGCTGAAATGTAGCCAGGAAAGCTAATCATGGGAGGTGAGGAATTGATGAATCGCTGGATAACCTTTTTGTTGCTTGGCTTTGGTATCTGACTTAGGAGAATGAGCAGTATGCAGGGCTCAGGGAATGGAGGCAGGAGGACTGGAATGAGAAAGGGATGTCGGGGCGATAATGTTCTGTAAAGATCCTTCATGTCGCAGGTGCTCTGCTAGGGATGTTGGATCTTTTCACCTTCTTCCCTTTATTCTTATTTCTTCCCACAATTCAGCACATATCTGTTGATTACCTATTAGTTTATAGCTACTGAATATAATAAAGTCATCGTCCCTGGCCATGTGAGGCCCTTAAGTCTTAAAGGAGAACCAGAAAGTAACAAGATGATTCGAATACAGTACAGTTACATCTCTCACCAGCCAAGAGAGGAAGATCTGGGACAGAAGGCTGAGGTATCCCAACATTTAAGGCATGGGCTGTTGGCTTAAGTTTCTCTCTTCACATTCCATCTCATGTTCAGCCAAGTCCTTTTATAGTTTTTATGGTTTTTATTAAATATAATACTAAGATCTGAGCAGAAATAGATTACCAACAATGACCGTAGGACATCATAACTTATGAATCTCAAACTTTGCAAGTCTATAAACCCTATTGACTCATATCAACAAAGTGTAAATTTTTCTTTTAAATCTAATTCTTTTCTCATGTCTTCAAAAAGTTCATTATAACTATTGAGACAATTTAACCCCCTCACCCCACCCCATGTGGCCTAACCTACAGTAAACAATGTTAACACCCTGGTTGATAGTGTACCACGTCTAACTCCTTGCTTGTGGAATCTCAGATACATATATAAGGGTTTTGTAGTTTTGTTGTTGTTGTGTTTTAGACGGGGCAGGGAAAAATAGAGGTGGGGAGGGGCAGAGGGAAAGAGAGAGAGAGAATCTTAAACAGGCTCCACACCCAGCACAGAGCTGGACATGGGGCTCAATCTCACGACCCTGAGATCATGACCAGAGCGGATATCAAGAGTTGGATGCTTAACCAGCTGAACCACCCAGGCTCACCAAGGGTTTTGTAGTTTTTTATATACACATTACTTTTCATCTTGCTTTACTCTCTTAATAATATAGCACGGACATCTCTTTAGGTCAATAAATACAGAACAAACTCGTTAAATACTGCATAATATTTCATGCACTGAACTGTCAGTTAACCAACATTTAGATTTTTTTGTTTTTTTTTTTCTCTTTATTCCTGTTTCCTTTTTTGCCAGCACCCCCCACATACCACAATAGATATCTTTTGTACATATTTCTTTGCATATCTGAGCTTTCATTCCGTGATACTGAAAACCAGAGGGAAAATACAAAGGCTAAGGAGCTTGTGTTTTTAATCAATATGGATACGTTACTCCTCAAAATGCAGTAGTGACTCACATTCTTACTAGCAGCTAACTACGTGGCTGCCTGTTTACCAGATCTAGTCATTAGAACACAGCTTTATTCTACATTATTTTTTAATTTGAGATGTGAAATATGGTTTTTCATCCTGTCTCCAGCTTCCAACTGCCAGGGAGGCTGATAATCCTTGTGTTTATTGGCCATTTGGATTTCTTATTTGTGAATTGCCTATTCATATAATTTCCTTATTTTTCTATTTTTTTTCTCATCATTATGGGAGAGTTTTATATATATTTGAGGTAGCAATCATTTACCTACCATATGAGTTACAAATATTTTATTTGACTCTGTTCATGGAATTTTTTTTATGTCCATTTTCCTTTGTGATATTTGGGCTTCCTCTCACTTTGGTAGGTGTATTCTTTTCCCAGAAGAGTTGTATGAGACCTCCTAAGTTTTTCTAATATATTGTTTTATTTAAATAATTAGTCTAAATATATGTGCAAAGTTATCAAATATACATGAGCATTATTCATTATGACTTTTTATTTAGATGTATTTATAAAACAATTATTTTTTAAATATTTATTTATTTGACAGAGAGAGCACAGGAAATGGAGTCAGCACAAGTAGGGGGAGCAGCAGAGGGAGAGGGGAAGGGAGAAGCAGGCTCCCAGGCAAGCAGGGAGCTCGACACTGGACTCGATCCCAGGAACCTGGGATCATGACCTGAGCCAAATGTAGATGCTTAACCCACTGAGCCACCCGGTGCCCCAGATTTATTTTTTTATGTGGCTGGTGCTTTATTTTCTTAATGATGGCTCGCAACTTGTGTTGGTTATGAAATTAACCTCTGTTTTGCTACTTTATTGAGCTATAACTTGTCATTAATTCAGTCATACTTTCAGGTGGATCTATTTTGAACTAGTTATTTTGATCAGGCAGTTGTCTATATCTATTCAATTGCCCCGTTACTTTTATTATAATCGGTTTATTGTAAGTTTTGGTATCTACTCAAACAAATTTCCTTCCATATTCCTTTTGGGGTTTCTTTTGTTTTGTTTTGTTTGCTTTATTTTGTTTGCCATAATCAAATATATGCCCTTTCATATGGACTTCAACATCACCATATCCAGTTCTAAAATAATAACTTGATATTCTGATATGATTTCTAATGCATTCACCTTACAATGATGGAAAGATTTACACTTTCATAGATTATAATTTTCCTATTGAAATACATGTAAATACTTGCTATTTTCTTCATCTGAGAGTCTTATGCAATTCTTTGCAAATTTTTAGTATTATGTCATTTAGCATCACTTTTATAAACAGAATTTTTCGTCATTTTTCATTCTAATTGGTTCAGACAATAGAAATATACTTGGAGTGTCTATCATTTTCTAATTTTGATGGTTCATCTTTGGGTGTGGGTGTTTATGTGCATGTGTGTTGTTTTATTTAAACTAGATTCTTTTGGGGCACGTGCGTGGCTCAGTTGATTAAGCATCTGGCTTCGGCTCGGGTCATGATCCCTGGGTCGTGGGATCGAGTCCTGCATTGGGCTCCTTGCCCAGTGGAGAGCCTGCTTTTCCCTCTCCTTCTGCCTGCTGCTCTGCCTACTTGTGCTCTGTCTGTCAAATAAATAAATAAAATCTTTATTATTAAAAAACTAGATTCTTTTGATGATTCTAGGTGTGCAAACATATCCATAACGAGAGAGGATTTTCTTGTTCAATAGTCAGTGGACTTAGGTATGTAACTTTATTTTTGACTTACTGTATGAACTAGTGTCTCTATAATAATATAAAATTATAATGTCTTCTTCCTAATTTTAATGGAAATGACATTGCATCTAATGATTCTGAATGGTCTTTTCTGTTTGTTTGAATAGTATTCTGTCCCCTCTTTACCTAATAAATTTTGGTTAAAAATGATGAATTGCATCAATATATCAATTGTATCAAATGCATTTTTAAATGTATTACTCTTAAGAATTTATTTCTTCTCTCCGATATGTTGATTTGATGTGCTATACAGTATATACATACATCCTCATGTTCTTTGAATAATTTAACTTGATTTTGTTGTGCTGTCTTATTATTCTGTAATGCAGGCTGCAAATGTTTTAGGTCTTACTTTTTAGAGCAGCTTTAGGGTCACAGCAAAATTAAGCAGAAGGTACACAGGTTTCTCAATTTCCAATTTCTGATTTGGAAATTGGGCGTTTTTATTCAAAATGTGATTGGTATAAAGTTTTTGAAATCTTTTTATCTTGATATTAAAATGTTTAGGATTTTATTAATTTCTAAAAATGGAGTGAGGAACTTTCAATCTTTTGTGATCTGAAAAAGTTTTTAATAATAAATACTGGTTTACATGTCATTAAACAAAAACACGATGCTGTAGAACTCATCTGTTAACGAATCTAGGCCAATAGCTTTATAAATGGTAAAATAATTTATTCCACCATCGTTTCTGTAGCTATTTGTCTGTTTCAGTTCTCTACTTTCTTTGGCATCAATTTGGACAATTTATACTTTGCTAGGTATTCATTCATTGTTCTTCAAATACTCTTAATTAGTTGCCCTATTTTTGCACACAATATTTGCATTCAGATATTTTAAGCTCTTTTAAATATATGATTATACCTCCTTTCTCAGGTCTAATAATTGCTTTTTGTTAGAATTAGAATCAAAAGTTGCATACTCCACCAACCAAGCCAGCCAGGTGCCCCGCACAGCTGTTGAGTTTTAAATATCATTTCTACAATTAATTTTTGTTTTCTATATTTCAATAATCTTGTGTTTTTCTAAATTATTTTCTTTTGTTTTTTTAAGGACACTACACAATAGCTAAGGTCTTGCAAATATAAAAATCATTTTTTAAATATTATAGTCTCTCTATTACTCTAATTATTCAGATAAATTTTGTCTAGTTGCTATGATCTCATATTTAGTTTTTTGTCTTGACTTCCCCTGTATTGTTCAATTATTTATTTTTTCAACTATTATGTATGCCTCTTAATTTTCATGACAAATGTACATAATATCCAATTAGATTAATTCCTAAGATTCTAGCCATTTATATCCTTTTCTCTTCTTGCCCTCACTTATTTGTGAGTTCAAACTGCCCTCAATTGTCCAGAAATAATATATAGTACACCAATAAACATTATTATCTAAGTATTTTTTTTATGTTGAAATACTTCCTTGGGGTATATGTCCTGATATGCTTTTAGCAGACAGAATCTTAAGGTGGTCCCCATGATCTATACTTTCTGTTATTCATAGTCTTATGTAATTCCCTCCGTTTAATTGTGGTGGTGGCCCCTCATTTACTTTGAGATGATAGAATATGACAAAGGTGATGGGATATATGTGATTGTGTGTACGTGATCATGTTATGTGAGATTATAAAGCCCATCTTGCTAGAGTCTGTCCCTTGCTGGCTTTAAGGAAGCAGTCAGCTTTGTTGGGAGCCCCATGTGGCAAGAAACAGTGTGTGGCCTCTAGTAGGTAAGGGCACGGCCACAAAGAACCGATCTGCCAACAACTCAAGTGAGCTTGGAAGTGAATCATTTTCCAGTCAAGTCTCGGATGAGACCCCAGTCCTGGCTGACACTTTGATTGCAGCCTTGTGAGACCCTAGGAGAGGGTCCAGCTGCCTCCGCTCTGCCATGCCAACTCCTAACCCACAGAAACTGTGATACAAGAAAGATGTGTTGTTTTAAGCTACTACTTTGTAGAAAAATCATCACACGGCAATAGAAATACCCCATTATTGGTCATCTGGTAGCATCACTCCAATATAGTAATACATTTTTAAATTATTTTGCAGAAAGATTGTGTGCTATAAGTACAATCAAAATATACCCATTTCATCACAGCTTTTCAGATGTTGAGAATATCTATTTGCTAATGTTTTGCAATCATCTCTTGATTTAATTTTTATGTATATATATACACAGAAGTATACACACATATTTACATATATGCATATATTATTTACACATCCATATGTATGAACACACACATAATTTTTATTAATGAGGCAGAACAGTTACCGAGGTTTTGCTGTTATTTATCCTGTCTCTGGTGTGAACTGCCAGCTCCTCTCTTTTGCCTTTCAGTTATTGAAGGTTGGAAATTAATTTAGTAGAGTTTTTTTTTTTTTTTTAAATATGTTCTGATGTATTTTGGATTGTAAATCTTTGTCACGGCAATGAAAAACTTTACTCTATCCAGGCAATTTTTAAATCATGCAAACCTTTTCTTCACTTTCAATAGTTTCTCTCTATGTACCCAACAAATGCAGAGTCTAATTTTTTTTTTAATGTGAAAATACCACTCACTATTTGGCAGACAGTTTCTGCATGATACAGATATGTGACCTGTCCATGATTGAGTCCCCAGCATTGTACACAGTGGCTGGCATATAGTAGTTGCTCAAAATTATTGGATTAAAAATAATATTTAATTGAGTAATTAATAAGTACAGTCAGAGAAGCAGCCAACTTGAAGGTGAATGAAGAAGAGAACACATATAGAAACCTCTGAGTATATGGTCCACTACAGTATTGTTTCTCACATGGAAACTGTCTTGCACTATACTTCTGTGTATTCTTTTGAAGTCTGAAGCACTTTCGTGTGCTTCTTTCCAAAGCCTGGTGAAGTTGGCATAACAGTGTATTTGTCTGAACTCAAAAATCCAAGAGTTCAAGTAATTGTTGTATGTCATAGAGGTACTATGTGTCAGAGTTGGGGCAAGAACCCAAACTTCTGACTCCAGTCCCCTTTCCATTATTCACAAGCTATCTTAAGCTGCGTACTTTACCATGTTCTCCTATAGAATGAAGTGTCTTGTATTGCTCTTCTACACTATGATTTTTTCCCATGTTTTGTGTTCTGTCTCCCCAAGAAGATCATGAGTTTTATTATTGTGAGCACTTGGCCTCATGTCACTGTTCAAGGTAACAAGGAACTTAGTAAGTTCTCACTAAATAGGTGTTGAGGGATAGCATAAATGACATCACACTGGTGACACAACTGTCCACACACACACATCTTTGACTATCTCAATCCCTTTGTCCACCTTCAGCCATAGATATTATGCAGCCGAATGTGGTGTCAGGCCCTGCTAAATGATGTGGCACATGAAAAGTACACTCTTCGCGATCTCCATATGACAGAACAGAAATGGATGGGTCATGCTTTGATTTGTATAGTGCCTTTGACTAGGCCATACATGTTACCTTTCTCAGTACCTAGATTATAAAACACAGGCTAGAACACTCAGAGGCAGGCATACACCAGTGGGAATGACTGTAGTTTCCTACTGGACCACTTAGGGAAAAATACATCTATGATACTCCCTCATATAGTTACCTTGATAGATTTATGGAAGGTGACATTTCTTTTTTTTCTTTTAATAATAGTTTTTTATTATGTTAGTCACCATACAGTACATTCTTGGTTTTGATGTAGTGTTCCATGATTCATTATTTGCGTATAACACCCAGTGCACCATGCAATATGTGCCCTCCTTAATACCCATCACGGGCCTATTCCAATCCTCCCCCCCCCCCGAAGCCCTCTGTTTGTTTCCCAGAGTCCATAGTCTCTCATCGTTCATTCCCCCTTCTGTTTACCCCCCTTCATTCTTCCCTTCCTTCTCCTACCGATCTTCCTGCTATTTCTTATGTTCCATAAATGAGTGAAACCATATGTTAATTGTCTTTCTCTGCTTGACTTATTTCACTTAGCATAATCTCCTCCAGTCCCGTCCATGTTGCTGCAAATGTTGGGTAATCGTTCTTTTTGATGGCTGAGTAATATTCCATTGTATATATGGACCACATCTTCTTAATCCGGTCATCTGTTGAAGGGCATCTTGGCTCCTTCCACAATTTAGCTATTGTGGACAATGCAGCTATGAACATTGGGGTGCATATGGCCCTTCTCTTCACTACGTCTGTATCTTTGAAGGTGATATTTCTTACATGATCTTTGGCTAAATATCGTATTTCAATGTCTTTGGTATCATTCTTACATATTTTGAAAGTGAATCCTTATCTTTGGAGGATAGATCTTTGTGAAGGAAACTAACACAGGATTTTGGTTCCTTCAGAGTGCTGGGGAATAAATACGTATTTTCCAGGGATCTAGGAAGATATAAAGTGGGAGAAGGCCCTTGAGCAAGCTGACCCAGCACGTGCAGGGATATAGAGACATGTTCAGGGAAATTCAAAAAGTTGTACTTCTAGGGTGGAAGATGGGTGTAGAGAAATCAAGATAGGGGAGGAGGAAAACCTGAAGAACGTTGAAAGTCACTTGAGAAAGTGTGAACCTTCTACAAAAGGCAAAGGAGAATCACCAAAAGCCAACAGAATAACATAATCCCTTGGTAACTGGGTGTAATTGAAGCGAGAAATGTGAAATTAGAAGCAGAAGCATCTGTTAATAAATTAAAGAGGCTTTGGGGAAAGGCAAAAAAAAAGGGAGGAGTAATGCAGTTTTAGATCATATTTACATTTGAATTTGAATGTAGCAGAATCCATCAGCAACTTAACTTCCACCAGAGCCTTGGTTTATAAGTTTGTAAAATGGAAATAGTATCTTTTTCCAGATAGAGTTCTTTTGATGAAATACAAACGTGTATCATCATATATGGGAGTACAGTAAGCATCCAGTAACTGCTATTATTACTGCTGTTGTTACTTAACATAGCACAGAAGATGCTGCATGACTCGGCCCCTGCTCCCCCTGTGCCTTTGTTTTTCCTCCTGTACCTTTACCTCTCATCGTTTCCTACTCCCAAAATGCGAAATGTCAGCAATATTGAATATAGCTCGCAGTATCGTGTATCCTTGCTAATTCTGCCTCTTTTCTCTGGAATATTTTCTCTGTGGCATTTCCTTTTCATCCTTGAGATCTCCCCACAGGATTTTAATTCACCTGGGGGGCTTTCCAGCCTCCTCCGCTTCCTCATATGCCTTTTGTGTGTATCTTTAGAATGCTCTCTCTGTGTCTCTAGCTCTTTCACTAGAAAGGATCTCGTTGGCGTCTGTGGCCATGCTGAACTCATCATTTGATCCCCAGCACTTAGTGTATACCTTACCATAACTGCTAATAATTGCTGAATTTAAAAGGTAGATGATTATTTAATAAAAACTAGTAATAGCAATTGTACAGATGAAAGAGAAAAAGGCACTTAAATAAGTAAGTATATCTGGAGATGAGGAGGAAGTAAAAGCTTAAACAAACACCTAGCAGATGAAATAGAGAACATTTGGTGATCCCTTTAACGTCGTCTTTAAATACAAAAGAGGAAGGAGTTCAAGTTAGCTCAGGCTTTTTGATGTGGAGGAAGAGTTACGCACAGTGCCATTGCCTGAGATGGGGAATCCAGACGGAGGAGCACATATGCAGGGCTGCCGATGAGGGATGCTCATGAGACCTCTGAGAACGTACGGGGATTTAGATGAAAATGCATCATAATCAGACCTCAGTAATGTGATTTGCATTCACTTCTCATTCTGCCTGCACAGTCCTTCCTCCCATTCTTCATCTTGGTAATTGCTGCCTGTTTGCAAAATTTGACCCAGGTCCCTGTCCTCCGGGGAGCTCTGCCTAACCTGCGGGTTCCCTCCTGCATGCACATCTCACTTCTCTCTGGCGTAGGACTTATCACACTGTCTCAGAGGAGATGCTCGGCACTTATTCATTTATTTTTTAATGAAGACTTATGGAATCAATAAGACTGGCCTCTTTTAAAAATAAAATAATTTTTTTTTGGTTCCACAGCACTAAAAATTAGCCCTTACTATAAAAATGTAAAAGAAACAATATACCCCAACAACCTGGAAAGCACCAGTCTTTATTAAGGCCAGATGGATTTTTTCCCCTCAAATGAAAGCCTGCTACGGCACAACATTAGAGAAGATATCACTTTACTTTTAATTTGTATTCCCCATTTCAGAATTACGAGAGTTAAATCGTCAGATTATGCTAAACTGAATTTGTTCTGCATTAATTTTTTAAATAAAGATTCTTGCTTCGGGGAGTTCACTGAGCTGGTTGGAAGGAAATTCAGGACCCAGCGAACATAAACCTAACACGAGGAAATGGTGGTTCTTCTTGAAAAAATTTTTTAAAAATTGTGTCAGGTGGTCCTCACTTTAGAAAGCAACAGTGCTAGAGAGAACATATCAGAAATAAAACTTGTCAAGTGCCATTCAGGAAAAGATGAGGCCCACTCTGGGCCTGAAAATTTCACTGCTGTGGTTTTGAGTGCATCTATCTGGTTTCAAAATTTTTCCATAACAGGCAAGTGGGTGTCGTTCAAAGGCACTTTAGAAAGATAGAGGGGTTACTTAAGAAAGCTGAACACTTGTTCAAACCATATACAATTTACCACACATCTAGATAGAGATATTGCCAGCTGTAAGGAATGTATCATAGGGATTTCAAGCAAACATCAATTATTATTTTATTTATTTATTTATTTATTTATTTATTAAACAATTTTATTTATTTATTTGACACAGAGAGAGAATGAGCGAGAGAGCACAAGCAGTGGGAACGGCAGAGGGAGAGGGAGAAGCAGACTACCGCTGAGCGGGAAGCCTTATGCGGGGCACGATCCCAGGACCCCGGGATCAAGACCTGAGCCAAAGGCAGACACTTAACCCACTGAGCCACCCAGGAACCCACAAACATCAATTTTTAAAACTTACACCGGGTAATTGTTCAGCAATGGTTCAGATTTCATTTCTTTCTTTTTAGTTTCATGTTTCCTACGGAGGGTGACTCAGGCATCATCCACCCACACCCATGTGGTATTAGTGAGAATCGTCGCGTTCAAATCATGTAAGTCAAATCATCACATTTTGCAGTGCCTGGCCAAAGGTACATGTTCAACAAATATTCTTTCCTATATTTTTCTGCTTCAACACCCCCATGATACATTCGTGACTACTTTGTAAATGTGATAAAATGCTATTTAGGTTTTTGGTAAATAGTTTCACACAGCGGTTTTTCTTTCATTGTAGCATCACTAGAAAATGTAAGGGAGAAGATTTAAGTTCTAACCAATCGTCGAGATCTATATATCTGCTAGCTATCGATCCAACTTATGGAAAGGCACGGAGAGCCTAAATTGTGCTGAGCAAGTGGATTTTTTAACACAATTGCATTTCTTTGACTAGAGGCTCCGGTACAGTAATTACTTTTCTTCAAAAGAAACTTCCTAGCCCATCACAATGGCAACAGACCTAATAAAGCCAAATAGATCCCCGAAGTTATTGGAGCTGATCTTCTAGCTGATAGAAGCTATTTCCTTTAGTGTGAAAAGGAACACATCTTTGGCCTTTATTTTCTTGTTATAAAATTCAAATAAAATATCTGGTAGCTTTTTGTTACCAAACCCTGCATGCTCTGTCTCTTTCATGCATTTCTAAATGTTCTTACATGTTCTTTGATTTTTAGAGTAAATTGCCCATTGAACTTTAATTTGTCATCATTGTTGTGTACGAGACTTAAAGTGTTTTAGACTACTTTATAAATTGAGTAGAATTGAGTGTAGGGTGTATGAGAATCTTGCTACCACATTGCCAGCAGAGAGAGTGCTGGGACTAGTATCCTGAAAATACCCATTGCCTGAGTAGGGCCCTCAGCTCAAGAATTCCACCTGCTGTAGAGGCTGATAATGGAAAAGGAACTTGGCAGCTGAAGCGCAAAGTTTGCCAGGTTTATCAGGGCCAGATCTGGAGTGAAGGCAAGTGAGACAACTAGGGTGCCACCTTTAAGGAGATACTTTCTCCGGGGTCACACAAGTCCTTTGCCGGCTTCACCCGAGAGCCGACCAATTTATCAAGACTTTTCCTGATGTAGTCAATCAAAAATGAAAGACCTTTCAATCTAGAAGTTATAATAACAAAAAATAATATTCATTTTGGTGTGCCTTATAAATAAAGCCCTACCCTAAGTGTCTTATTTTTCATTGTCTTATTGTATCCTCCTACAACCACTATAAGAGGTTCTAAGAGCTCTTATAGCTTCTAGCCCCTCATTTTAAAGCTGAGCTAACTGTGGCACAAAGAAAGTAATATGCCCAAGATCTCACAATGAGTTTGAGATAAGAGCTGGGATTAAAACACAGACACAACCCACTGGAGAGCGGGGATTCGAACCCAGGTTTTAGGACTGACTGTCATTTCAAATGAAACTCTAAAGCATCTTCCCTATGTAAATGGAAGGCTTCCAGTTACACTCAGGGATGCTGGGGTTGGATTAAGATCTGGACAAGGTTGGTTGGTGAAAGCTGAGTGTATAATTAAAAGAAGTTGAAGGAACTATTCTGAAGATGGTAGAACTGGCCCTCTGTTTGCTAGGGCTGCATAGCAATATACCACAGGCTGAATGGCCTAACCAACAGATATTTATGTGCTCACAGTTCTGGAGGCTGGAAATCCAAGATCAAGGTGTTGGCAGGTATGGTTTCTCCTGAGGCCTCTCTTTTGGCTTGCATACTGCTGCCTTCTTACTGCGTCCTCACATGGCCACACATGTGCTTTTTCCTCTGTGTGTGTGTGCCTCCCTGGCCTCTCTTCTTCTTATACGGATGCCAGTCCTATTGGATTAGGACTCCACCCTTATGACCTGATTTCACCTTAAATAACTCCCTACTAAAGTTCCTGTCTCCATATACAGCCACACTGGGGTCAGGGCTTCAATCTATGAATTTGGGGTGGATGCAGTGCAGTCCATACGAGGTACACAGAGGTGATTTGACTCCTCTTGTCCCAAGGGACATATCAGCGAGGGTAGGCTAGGATCTGACGCAGTAACAAGCAACCTTACATTCTTAGTGAGTTAGTACAATAAATGTTCATTTCTTGGTCAGGTTATAGGCACAGTATGGCTAGGCAGAGGCTTCCTATGTTCTCTCAGGATCCCAGGATGTCAGAGCCTTATCCGGACACATGCTTTTACCATGTGGAGAATGGGGGAAAAAAGAAAAGAAAGAAAGAAAGGAACTTGGAAAACTGTGCACTGGCTTTTAAAGCTTGCACCTGCAGGTGACACGTGTCACTTCCTTTCACATCCCACCAGCCGAAACGAACCATAAACTATGCTTATTTGAAAGGAAGTAGAAAGTGCGATCCGACTACTGTAGGCCTGGAAGGAGTGCAGGTTGCTAGCTAGGAAGTGAGAATCAGATCTGGAGCAAATATCTTTTATTTCCTTGATGAGGAGGCAGTGTTAAGGATGTAGGCTGTTGCAAATATTTTTCGTTTATTTAATTTGGTTTGGGTTTTGGTTTAGAGAGGCAGTTTAATTCTTTAGTTTGTATTGCAAGATATTTGGCATTTCTGGCCATACCCAATAAAAGCCAGTAACTCTTCTCCACCTCATTATGAGAACAAAAACATCCCTTAAATTTTCAACCCCCCCCCCAAAGGAGGGAGCTGTGGGCTGGAAGAACCAACTACTGGGAATTCAAAGTGTTGTAATTTAGAAATGTTCCCTAACACCCAAGACTCATTCTTCAGCCCCAGACCTTGGGCCTGTTCGTCAATAAAGGCAACACCAAATTCACTTGCTCACAAACATCACTCATTTTTTGAGCACAAGAAATGGGAATGGAGTGGAGATACTGAAATATGTTCACCACAGGTCAGGCACTAGGACATAAATAATTCTGTAAAAGATACGATGTCAGGGAAACCAACAAGAAGAAAGAGATACAGACCAAAGGAAACAAAGCCAGGATTGGTGTAGCCCTGACATCTGCAGAATTTGCAGGGAGAGATTTGCCTAAATGCCTGTAATGTTTGGACGTAAGAAGCAGACCTAAATATTAATTGCAACAAATCATAAATACAACAATTTGCAGAAACCATGTGGAAACACTCAATTGGGTGTGTTATGGTCTGCATGCATAAGTAGGGAAACATATTGCTGACTATGGCCAACGTCAGAACTAGTAAAATGTACAGATTTTAATACCTCATTTCACTGTTGTTTTTCAGCAGTAAAATACTTTTGCAATTATGTAGCTTCGAGTATTTCTTATGGAAAATTACTTTTTCTCAACATAATGACCTTTTAAGTCGTGGTAATCCTTCATTTTAATTTCAAAACTATTTATACCACTTACAGTTGGTGCCATGTGATTTAGAACTTTATTTTATGGTCTCTTGTTCTCCACTCTTTTGTTGTATAAATATTTCCTACTTAATACGACTTTAAAAATGATGCTGGTATAGCTATGTCAGAGGAGGAGGTAAAATTAATATCTTTTGTGTTTCTACACATTTTAAAAACATGACAATGAAAATGAATACAGAAAATATAAGAAAAATTAAGGGACTTTATTTAGGTAGTTCAAAAATTGATATATAAAACATTAACATCTTTCCTGTATAAAAACAACCAGATAAGAGTCATAATAGAAGGAAAGTTCCCATATATAAGAATGATAAAAAAAGAGATGAACTGCCTTGAAATGCACTTAAGAAATATGTACGATTTATATGAAGACAAGTTTTTAAAAATTCTATTGAGCATAAGTGAAGCTTTAAGTAATTGAACACTGTTATATTGGAATACTCAATATAGTAAAAGTTTAAATTCACCCAAAATTCATCTGTAAACTCAGTACAAACCAAATTAAAACACAGATAGATTTCACTGAAAACCAATGTGGGATAATAGCTCAGAAGATTATGAAAAAGAACAATACTAAGGAAAATGTGTCAAACTAGATATTAGGAGTTGTTATAAAGTTATGATAATTTAAAGTTTTCTACTAATGAGTGTATCATGCAGGATGGACTAGGATATTCTATAGCAAAAAACATCTTAACATCTTCATGATCTACAACAACAAAGGTTTAGTTAGCATTTTGCTCATTCTGCAGACCATTGCAGGTGGCCTGAGAGCTCTGTACACAGTTCCTGACTCAAGGATTCAGGCTAATGAAACAGTATCATCTTGAGCATTACAGGTTATCATAACAGATAGATAAAAGAGTGCTAAAGTAGCTTACATTAATAATGAAATACTTCAGCACCTATTGTTTCTGTTTGTAGCTCATTAGACAGAAATGACCCCATCTAGCTACAAGCGGACCCAGTGACTAGAGTCCCACCATGTGCCTGGAAGACAGGGAGTCAGAAATATTGGGTGATCAGCAGTAATGACTTGCAGAATTAGAAATAAGCAGATAAGTAAAGCAGGCAGAAGTATCCAAAGATAGACTATATAAGAATGAAGTTTCTCATAAAGTTTGAAATATAATACTGAAATTATATATTTGCATGTTGTGTGTGCACACACAGGTATTCTTTACTAGATGATGAATCGTTCATCCAAGAAAGATTTACCTTTTTACCTTGTGCCTACAATATGCTAGGGGCTATTATAGGTCTGGGGATATACTGGAGAAAACAAACAAACAAAATCCCTGCCTTTACTTTGCTTACTAAGATACAGACCTGAGGGATACATGACCCATGCCCTCACAGATCATAATCTATCCATGAGAAAAGTGGGTGCTACTGATAACATACAACATTTTGCATGAATATTTTAATATTTAATTACATGTGCATTATCCTTCCAAGTTGTTTTAATTCTCCATTTCTCCTTAGGCTTTAATGTCCAGTTCTCATTAAGATAATTTTTTTAACACAGGAGTTCATGCCCTGTTTTATATATATATATATATATATATATATATATATATATATATATATATATATATATATATATATATATATTACTTTTAGGTATTGGCTATAAATCAAGTGTTTCTGTTAATACACTTTAGTTTCAAAAAATTTATGTTCATTATTTTACATAATTTTATTTACATTATTTTACATAAATGCATATTATATGCATGGATTGCATAAACCCTTAATAAAACTAAATGAGACGGAAGAAAATAATTTCTTAGAGTCTGCCACCTGTAGATGTCCACTTCTAATATTTTTTTTTTTAAGATTTTATTTATTTATTCGACAGAGATAGAGACAGCCAGTGAGAGAGGGAACACAAGCAGGGGGAGTGGGAGAGGAAGAAGCAGGCTCATAGCGGAGGAGCCCGATGCGGGGCTCGACCCCACAACGCCGGGATCACGCCCTGAGCCGAAGGCAGACACCTAAACACTGTGCCACCCAGGCGCCCCCACTTCTAATATTTTGATGTGTCTTTATTCGTTTCTTCTATATTGTAACTACCATATAGGAACTAGCTGTTCTTTAAAGCTTGAAAAAACTGAGTAAAAAAGCCTGTGAGCTCTCTCTGGTTTTTAAACTTTTTTTTTTTTTAACAGATATTATTTATTTATTTATTTATTTGAGAGCGTGAGTGTGAGTTCGGGGGAGGGGCAGAGGGAGCAAGACAAGCCGACTGAGCGCTGAGAGCCTGATACAGAGCTCAGTCTCACGACCCTGAGATCATGACCTGAGATGAAATCAAGAGTGGGTTGCTCAACTGCCTGAGCCACCCAGGAGCCCCCAGTTTTTAGTCTTAATATCGAATAATTCTTCGATAACCTATTCAAATTGTTTCTATGTATTTTTTTGTTAAGGTCTTCTGTTAACGTTTTGGATAAATTTTGGTACATATTACCGTGGAAATAACCAATTTTAAGAATACATAAAACTTGTGATATCTTCCATATCAGTCGTATCCCCTCCCCCTTTTACACAGACTCTTTTTGGAGTAGCTTTAGATTCATAGCAAAAGTGAGGAGAGGTATAGAGTTCCCATATACGGCCTTCCCCACTATGAACATTCCTCACCAGAGTGGTATATTTGTTACCATTGAAGAACCTACATTGACACATTATTATCATTCCAAGTCTGTAGTTTATGTTAGGGCTCATTTTGGCTGTTATGTAGTCTGCAGATTTTGACAAATGAATAATGCCATGTATCCACCATTACAGTATCATACAGAAGTTTCACTACTCTAAAAATCCTCCTGTTCATCCCTCCCTCTCTCCCAGCCCAAGAAGTCCCCAACTTTTTACTGTCTCTGTAGTTCTGCCTTTCCCAGAGTGTCATGTCGTTGTACTCATACAGTACACAGCCTTTTCAGATCGGCTTCTTCGTTTTGTAATATACAGTTGAGTTTCCTCTATGTCTTTTCATGGCTTGATGGCTCATTTCTTTTTAGTACTAAATAATATTCCATTGTCTGGAGGTATCACTGTTTATTTGTCCATTCACTTACTGAAGAATGACTTAGTTGCTTCCAAGTTTTGGCAATTATGAATAAAGCTGTTACAAACATTTGTGGAGAGATTTTGTATGGACATAAATTTTCAATTTCTTTGGGTAAATGCCAAGGAGCATGATTGCTGGAGCATATGGTAAGAGTATGTTTAGTTTTCTAAGAAATTGCCAAATTGTCTTCCGAAGTGACTGCACCACTTTGCATTCCCCCCAGCAGTGGGTAAGAGTTCCTGTTGCCCCACATCTTCACCAGCACTTGGGTTGACCGGGAGCTGGATTTTGGCCTTTCTAACAGGTGTGTGGTAGTATTTCATTGTTTTTTAATTTCTGATCCCCTAATGACATATGATATTAGATATCTTTTCATGTGCTTATTTGCCATCTGTGTATCTTCTTTGGTCAGGTGTCTATTCAGATCTCTTGCCCAGTTTTTTTTTTTTTAAGTGCTCATTCATTTTCTTCCTGTTTAAGAGTTTTTGTATATTTTGTGTCATAGTCCTTTATCAGATATGTCTATTGCAAGTATTTTCTCCCAGTCTGTGGCTTGCGTTTTTCTCTTTACTGTCTTTCACAGAGCAGAAGTTTTTAATTTTAGTGAAATCCAACTTATCAATTATTTCTTTCTTGGTTTGTGCCTTTGGTATTGTAACTAAAGTCATGGAGTTACCCAAGAATATCTAGATTTGCTCCTGTGTTATCTTCTAGGAGTTTTATATTTTTTGCATTTTGTATTTAGGTCTGTGATCCATTTTGAGTTAATTTGTGTGAAGGGTGTGAGGGTTGTATCTAGAATCATTTGTTTGCATGTCGATGTCCAGTTGTTCCAGTACCATTTGCTGAAAAAATTCTCTTTTTTTAAAGATTTTATTTATTTATTTATTTATTTGAGAGAGAGTGAGCAAGTGAGTGGGGGGAAGAGCAGAGGGAAAGAGAGCATCCCAAGCAGACTCCCTGCTGAGCATGGAGCCCAACGCAGGGCTCGATCCTTAGGACCTTGAGATCATGACCTGAGCCAAAATCAAGAATCGGACGCTTAACCGACTGAGCCACCCAGGCACCCTGAAAAAGTTATCTTTTCTCCATTCTACTGCCGTAGTTCCTTTGTCAGAGATCAGGTGACTGTATTTATGTGGCTTTATTTCTAGGCTCTCTGTTCCGTTATATCAATCTCTTTGTCTGTTCTTTCACCAATACCATAGTGTCTTGATTACTATAACTTTATGGTGAGTCTTGAAGTCAGGTAGGGTCAGTCCTCCAACTTTGTTCATCACCTTTAGTAATGTGTTGGCTATTCTGTCTTTAGTCTCTCCATATAAATTTCAGAATTGTTTATTGATATCCAAAAAATAATTTGCTGAGATTTTGATTGAGATTACTTTGAATCTATATATCAAGTTGAGAAGATGTGATATTTTGATAATATTGAGTCTTTCTATTCATTCATATGGAATAGCTCTTCACTTATTTAGTTCTTTGATTTTATTCATCGGTTTTGTAGTTTCTCTCATGTAGATCTTATATGTATTTTGTTAGATTTATACTTAAGCATTTCATGTTTGGAGATGCTAATATGAATAGAGTTTATTTTAAATTTCAAATTCTGCTTGATTTTTGCTGATGTATAGAAAAGTGATTGTGTTTTGAATATTAACCTTGAATCCTGCAACCTTGCTTTGATCATTTATTAGTTCCAGTAGTCTTATCCTTTTTCATTAAATCTGTATTTTTTAAATTATTTTTTTCCGAGTTCTTAATCTAAAATTTTAATCTGAAATTTTGGTTCTAGGCATTTAAAAAAATTCATATTCAGTTTTCTAATTCACTAATTACTGCTGTTTTTAATCTTAAAATATTTTTCTTACATTGTTCTTTTGTTGATTTTATGGTAATTAATTTTAAATTTTGACTTGAATGATTACATTCAGTATTTTTTTCCTGTTTTCTTTAATTGTAAAGGTATTTATGCTGCTCTATTTGACACTGAATATAATTTTATATGCATTTAATGCCTAGGCTATAACAAAGGGTAAGTTGTGGGGTCATATGGCTGCAAAACTTACTAGCTTGTACCACTGGGCACGTGAAATGAGACAATAATAGTATCTTCTACAAAGAGTAGTTGTAATAATTAAGTGAATTAATCAGTGGAAAAAACTGAACAGAATCTCAGGTATATAATAACACATTTTCAAATTTTAATGAAATAGAGAAGTGATTATTACTAATATTTTTATGTAATTGAAATATATTTTTGGATATATATTTATTTAGGTCAACATTTTAGAAGGCTTTATTAAAACATACCTGTAAGTTATTTTATTCAAATTATTTGTCTTTATTTTTGAAAATGAATGATAAACAGGCCATATAAACTACTTTCTTTGAGTTTTGCTAAAAGTGAAAATTTTCCCAAATGAGTGACCCCTGGCTCCCCCACCACAATGCTGATTTTGGAATATCACCAATGTTGTATCTCCATTTATCTTAAGGGGTTTGGAACATTTTAAAACATGGTCAAGAGACAGCTGATTTGAAATAAGTTTAATTTACAAAATAAATATGTGAAATACAGCAATTTTAGGAGACCCTATGATGTGACATTCAGTTAAACAAACAGAAAAATCAAATAACCGCAGAGTCAGGCAACTTGAACTCAAAGAACAATAGATAGTATTTACTGGAGGAAAAAAACACTTCTTGTAACATACTTTCTTAAACTTTATGCAAAATCAGAGCACTTACTGTCTCTTTTTGATTATTTTGGCAAATAATCGTATCCAGTTTTGTTACATGATTGTATTTTTGTTGTGTTGTAGTCTAACTCCCGGATTGTTAACTATTGATGAGATAATATTTTAAGAAGTAGATTCAGGCGTCTTGAAACAAGGGGCGAAGTTTCTTATATGAACAAATTCTCCAGCCTAGAAATGTAATAAAACAGAAATGGAAATCATCCTAGATACTATTTACAATCCCCTTTATTTGCTTATGTGTTGTACTCTTCCTGCGGCTGGCTTCCTTGTGAGATGGATTTGTCAGTGAGAAAGCACGATCCCTTCCTTCAAGGAGCTTCCATTCTGGTGGAGAAGTTAGATTGCACATGAGCACACGAACAGACATTTTTATAAGTAGTGGTAAAGAGCCAGGGAGACAGAACAGTGGTCATCTAGTGTGATAGTGATGCTAGACAGGGCAGCTTCAGAGTGAGTGCTCAAGAATGCTGAGATCCAGTTATGAAAATGGGCCAGCCTCAAGAGGACGAGAGGACAGCGTGTTTCAGACACAGTGAGTAGTAAGTGGAGGGTCTCTGAGGCAAGAACCAGATCTGCCCTCTCCAGAAATAGCCCAAGTCTGCTGTGGCTTGAGCAGGGGTCTGAGGGGCAGGGAGTCGCTATTGGATACAACATTGGAGATGCATATGGGGAGGGCATTGGATGGTTTCAAAATGGGAAGTAAAATGATCTGATTTTCACTCTAAGATGATTTTAGCTGCTCTGTAGAAAATGTATATAAGGACGCAGAAAGTGAAAACATGGAGACGAAGAGGGGCTAATATTAAGAATCTTGGTTAGAAATAAAGGTGGCTTGAATGTCAGTGATTTCAGTAGGTTTAGAGCAAGTTGGGTAGGCCAAGGTATGTTTTGGGAAAAGGGCTTTGTAAATCTTATTGCACTGTGGAAACATAATATGTAGTGTTATTATAGTTACTAAATATTTTTAATATCCAATTCAACAATTAATTACTCAAGCCTGCCTTCCTTCCTTCCTTCCTTCCTTCCTTCCTTCCTTCCTATCAGCTCACCACTAAGCACATTGCTGTACTATAACAATCTTTTTTCCCCCCAGTCCTTTTTCAATATAAGAAACTAGCCTCTGATAAAATAAGATCCAGGCACATAGTTGATACTTGATAAATATTTGCCATATTAATGACTGCATAAATAAAATATGACAAACCTGCTACAAAGTTCTTGGGTCAAGGAGATATTTGAATGAATGAAACATAGGTTGAAGGAGTTTATTGCTACAAATTAAAATCAGTTGACAGTCTCTTCATTTCAAGATGGGAATTTTACAATGTCACTGACCCCGGGATATGTTTTTACATGAAATTTCTTGGCAGCATTAGCTTAGTCTGTTAGCATGAAATAATGTATATAGATGGGCTTTGAAAAGAACAAAGCTTTGTGTCAATAATACTAAGAATTGCTATCATTTATTTTCTGACCTCTGTGTGTCAGGTCTCATGCTAGGCATTTGCACGTACATTACCTTGTTTAATTCTCACAAAAACCACTGAGGAAGGACATTATTCCTTTGTTTTAAAATTGAGGGATCTGTTTGTTACTCAGAAATGTTATTTAACAGCTGGATGAAGAATGTAGCTTTCAAATCCTGATCTGATTCATTCCATTGCCTCAGTAAAGGAGAACATTACTGTCTTGATTTTGAAATAAATATTAACACACAGATATCTAATACAGTGTTTATTTCTTTGGAGAATGTCTTAGAAATTATACTATGTGTGCTCCAAAAAACCATAGAATTAATAGATTTTAGAAATTGAGGGATGGGTCTATAAGTGACCAGATAGTTCTTCATATGTAATTCCTTGCCTGACTTTCACATGCTCAAGGTCATTGGAAAGCAAAGCTAGGATTCAAATCCAATTTGGTGCTCTTCAGACCATAGCATACTGATTCAGAATTTGACATTTTGTTCATCTCTATGTTTATAAGAAGACTAAGATAAAAGACCCAGAGAAATCTTTGAAAGGGCTCATTTTGCCATTGGTGAAAAGAATTTGTGGTTTACTTGAAAGAAAAAAGACAACATGATAGGAGTAACAAATAGCTTTGGCTTTAAAAAATATTATGCCCTACAAAATGCCTAAAAATAATGAAACAAGGGTGCTTAACATTATCATGAGTGCAGTGTGTCAGTGTAGAGAAATATAGAGATGAAATGGAAACTGTTGGATGTCAACGGCAAGCTTTGCCAATGTCAGCAGGGTCAGACACCTCTGGAACTCATGGCAGGAAAAGTGGGAAGATGTGGCAGATGATAGATTACTGTATAGAGCGTTCTAGAGATTTCTCAACTGGAGAAGGGATTTTTATATCCCTGATCCTTCAGCTCAAAATGGCCCCCAAATGACACTCAGGCTGCTTTTTTCCTTCTTCCTCCAATACTATGACCTCTGAATCAAAAAGAACACCTACATGGAACAGAGAACTTAAACCTGGGGAGTGGGGTGAGTCCAACCAGCTAGGACATATACTCTGAATGTTTACTCTAAACCCATTCATAACAACAAACTCAGAACCCACCCCCAGATTCCTCAGAAGTGATTGAAGTCTATACATGTAATTTAGGCAACTGATATCTCAGAAAATTATGATTGCACTGAGTTCGTGTAATTTTCTTTTAGTGAGGGTTAGTTCTTATTTCTCTTAGATACACAAAAACTCAGTTTTGTCATGGGTTTCAGATGAAGCCAGAGTCTCTACTGACATCACCAGAAACTCTGGCTATTAATCACATTCATGATGATGTGAGAGAATGGAGTGGGAAAATATGAGACATAAGGTCATTTCGATAGGCTGTAACTTCTTATGGGCCACAACATTAGGAGCTAGAACCCTCAGCTGTCATGTCTTTTTTGGATTTTCCATGCTATTTGTCATATGGATGGTTAAAAGTGAATTACAGTTCCTCGGCTGGAAGTGGGATAGGGTGTCCTGAGAGTTGTACAGATTACTGTTTAGGAGGCTTGGGTTGAAAAGACCATGAACGTTTACATGTTTATATTGACTTAACTGCTTCCCCATTATTTTGGGATCCAGCCATAGTTCAGTGTTTACTTCGTTCCACTCACTCACAGGACTTGGAGAGCCTTCAACCCACTGGGAGAAGAAATGTAAAGGTGTTTTCAAATAAGTGGATTTAATGTATGAAAAAAAAAACAGATCATAGAAATAAGAGTCAAAAGAAATTAAGAAAGACCCAAAGCAGTAGTTTTCAATGGAAGATATATCTGAATCACCTTAAGGCACTGTCCCCAAACTATTTTATGCCTCCTATGCCTAGTCTATAGCAGAATGTACCCTACTATTTTTCTATGTAGCAACCATCACATTATGATTAAATAATTTTTAACTTTAAATTTTTTTAACTTCTTTGCTTGATATCAGAGCCAATGATAAGCTATAAGAAACTTTAGAGAAGAATTTGTTTCTATGTTGTTTTCTGTCTGAAGACGTCAACTGGTAAAGCCTTTCACACATAAGAGATATGTAGATATGAATGAATGAATGCATATTCTTACACCGTGCCCTCCAAATGGCATCTTCTAACATTGGGTTTGAATGGACTGAATCATATATATTTTCATAAGTTCTTCAAGTACTTCTTTAAGAATTACTGGCTTGGGGGATTTTCACTTTATCCTGATCTCCATGCCCTGATTTCTCCAAGCTTCTGCCTCTAAGATCAGGGTTGGATCATTGCCTAAACTGGCAGGGCCAAAGTATATATAACAAATTCCATCATTCTCTTCTTTGTTTCTTTTTCAAAAAAGATTTACTGGCACTATGTTTTAGGACCATACCTGGAACTGATAACACAAGATGGATGATCTGGGCCTTTTTTTTTTTCTTTTAAAGATTTTAATTTTTTAAAATAATCTCTGCACTGAACATGGGGCTCAAAGTTACAACCCAGAGATGAAGAGTTACATGCTCTACCAACTGAACCACCCAGGTGCCCAGATCTGGGCCTTTTCTACAAGGACCTCTAGTGTGTCTGGTGGATGAGACAGATTACAGCCCGTAGTTAACACTATTGCCATTAGAGAAGGGCCCAGAAACTTCTGGGAGCACGGAGGAGAGCACCTAGTCTTACAGGTGAGTCTCTGTTGAGACTTCTTTCACCTTTCTTCCCATCCCTCACTATACCCTTATGGTAGTGCTTGGGATGAGTTACACTCCAATTCAATATTTCTTGGCCCAACCATGCTCTTTCTCCACCTTCCTCCCCACCCCAAGTGTCGGGTACAAACCATAGTAAGTATCTCTTTTGATAAGATTTCTGTTCATTGTGTCCCATCTAGGAGACTGGTCTCCTCCAAGCTTCTTTTGCACTTCAACCTAAACTCTGTCCACTTGGCTGGTACTCCAGTTCACAGTGCCTCACCTAGTAAGTGTTTAATAAAAATGTATTGTTCAGAACACTAATGTCTGAGTGTCAGCTGCCTAGATTCCTTCTTGCTGGGACACACTTCTGAAAGTTAAACTCTTGCATCCTTTGAACCTTTGGAATTTTAAGCTCACTCTATCAAGAGTGTTAGAGGCTAACAGTTTGGGGTGATACATATTGTCACACGATTTTGAATTTAAATTTTATGTAAGTTTAATGAATCCTTTGACTGATACTAATATTTCTTTGGGAAGAAATTATTTGGAAAAATAAAATCTAATGCAAAATTCCCCCCTGTAATCTCTCTACTGCTTCCCTCCCAAAGCAAAGCGAGAGTTATGTCATTATTTCCAGGTGACCTACAGAGCACCTGTCATGGTGAATGACAAATGGTTCTGCTAGTTTCGCCATAAAAATCTCTTCAGATCCTTACTTCTCTCCTATAGATTAGCTGTTATGATTATCTTCATTTTACAGATGAGGAAACTAAGTTTAACAGAATTTTGATGATTTGCCTTAGGTCATAGAGCAGGTAAGCCACAGAGTGAACAATTTGATTTCAGTTCTGACTCTCTCCCAAAGCTCCTACTCTTGGAGAAATAGAATCAAGTGGTTGAGAAACATATTTGGATTCAGTTTGGATATAGTTCCAGTCCCAGCTCTTCCATGTGACCTTCAGCAGATGACGGAATTTCCCTGAGCACTAGTCTTGTTATCAATAAAAATGGGAGTAAAATGACTAAATGATTAAATTCGCTGTTAAATGTGCTAAATAAGTCATAGAGCTAATGTTTATCCAGCAGTTATCATATGCTGGGCACTGCTTAAAGCATATGCTATATATTAACTCATTTAATAATAACCATATGGCTTAGGGGCAAATATTATGCCTATTTTATAGTTCCAGAAACTGAGGCATACAGAGTTTAAGAGATTTCCCTGCCAAAGATCTTACAGCAAGAAGTAGAAGAGCAGGAATTTGAGCCCAGGCAAGCTGGCTCCATAATCTTATTTATCTTTATGCTACCTAGCATGTGCTAGTATACAGGTGGGTGTATTGGGTCATAATAAGCCCTCAAAGACTGTTAGTCTCCCTTACTCCATTTATTGATGTGGACTCAAGTGATAAATATGCCACCTGCCATCAGCTTACCATGAACTAGTTCGATGTTGTCTTTAAGACTATAGCAATGAGTAAGGAAGATGAAGATATTCAAATCAATGCTGATGGATTAGAAATCAGTAAAATGTTTTAACTCCTGGAGATACGTGCATTCACAATTTATCTCTATTTATTTGGCAGAGGTTTTCAGAGTAACACTTTTTCACAGGGTGTGCAAAGGTAATGATAGTCACGATCTGACTTGACAACCACTCCCACCCTCATATCTATGGTGATTGAGGAAATCTATACTTCACTATCCAGCTTTCTCCTACTCCTTGGTTCATGTATTTTAAAAGCTCTTGGTGAGTTCTGATTGCAAGGAAGTTATTTGGAGGGTCCTATGGAGCCATTACTATGGAGCTACCATGGCTAACAGGGACGACCTGACGACCATTCCATGGTGAGTCTCCAAGGAATGACAGCTTGAGATAGAGCATATGTGCTTGGGGAGCTTTGGAGGGACAGCAGACTGCATTTTTGGCCTTATTGTTTCAGAATGCCAAGGCATCATGGGGACATGGCTATTAACAATGGAGCCTGCCATTGTTTTGCTGTTAGTTTTTCTCAAGGCTTTCTGAGTGACAGTCCCTGCGGAGAGTGAATTATCATCCTTAACTTGTAACTTAACTGCTCCTTTTGTCATTCTGCATAATTGCTGTCACCCAGGTAAAACTAAATGGTTTTTCTCCCTGGTAATTTCTCCCACACTCAGCTTGGAGCCCTTCAGGCAAGACAGGCAGTGGGGAACCTGGGCAGATAATGTGGTGATCTGAAATGATGCCTGGAAGAGGAGAGTCTTTGAAAGGCTTTGTCTCTGAAAACAAATGCCAAGCACAGTAAAGACACTGGTTTAAATAACTGAAGTTGCGATTTATTTAGCAGTGACAAAAATAGGTATTAAAATAGCATGTACCACATAGAGTAGTTGTGAAGAATAGATTAGTTAATACATTACAAGTGCCTAGCTCAGTGTGTGGCATAAAATAAGAGCTCGGTAAGTGTTAGTTTTCATTACTTTGTGACATTATGTGTTTAATTTTTACAACAGCTTTCAAGGTAGTTATTATTAGTTCCATTATATAGACAAGAGAAGTGAACTTTATCGGAGCTGGAATTTCAGGGTAGGGGTGCTTAACTCTAAAGCAGATGTACTTAACTTCCAGAATGGCTCTCCGATTTCCTCCGTGACTTGTGTCAAGTGCGATATGAAGATAGTTGGTCTCCTTCCTTGGTGTGGCCAGTGAAGAGTCTTTGGGGCTGATTATACGCTTTCAGGTTTATCAGTTGCCAGTTTACCATTATTTGAGTGAATTATTGCACTTTTTCATAAAGTTCTATTTTCTTAAAGCTAATGTAATCAGCCAAATACAGTAATTTCTTTTGAAAAAATAACTGCTTTGATACTTGTTTGTTGTTGTTTTCATGGACTCGACAACAGTATATACCACAAGAATAACAGCAATCACAGTATTACCAAGAATGATAATGCAATGATAGTAATGGTTACTTACCATTTATTGAGAACCAAGTGCCGAGCATCGTTCTGAGAACTTACAATTATCTCATTTAATCCTCACTAGACAGATGCTGTTATTACCTCTGATTTATATGTTACAAAACTGAGACTCACAGAGATAAAGTAACAAACCGAAAGTCACGGTTATTAATGGGTGAGGTAGAATTTGAATCCGGGCAGTCAGACCTCTGAGCCATGCTCTCTTACACAGGTGGTAAATGATAACTTGAGACTCAAACCCGGCACTCCCTTTCTCACACGTTCACACTCTTTTCTCCTTATTCAGATCCGTGATGAACATGGAGCCTCTCAAATCCATCTTCTGCTGTACCCGTCACAATGGTTAGATTTGCTACACAGCGAGGCAACACATACCCATTCGATCTTAGAAAGCGGAATTTTCTTAGTCTTCAGTATAATGCATGTTGGCAATGCCCAAATATCTGAACCAGAGTATGTAATAGAGGACTGAGTTCCCTGACTATTTCGATGATTCTTAGTCTGGAAGGGCAAGAGAAATGGCACAGGGTATGGGTACAGATGGGGGCTGGAGCCTGGGGAATGAAAGAAGTCTCTTTGGAACTATGTTAGTATTTCTAGATAGGGGTATGTACATTGAAAAACACACTCATGCGACCACTGTTTCTCTCTATAAAAACTACAGAGTAAAGCTCAGCAAAATCTCTGCTGGTGTGTGTAGTGTAACTTGGGTTAAGAAGAGAAGCTGAATGACATTGAACTGCCTGAGAGCGTGTCTGGTTTTTACTAACACATACCTTAGTTTCAGACAGATGTGTGCTTAAGGACTGATGACATCGTGGAGCTAGTTTTTCCCCGAGCCTCAACTTCATCATCTTTAAAACAGGGCTTCCGATGTTTTTCTTGCAGATACGGTTTCTAGCACGTGGTAGGAACTCTATAACTGGAACTTTATTATTATTATTATTATTATTATTATTATTATTATGGTCATCTATCCACATTAATTTTATTCTTGATGCCCCATTATCTACTATCTCTTTCCATAAGCGTGATAATTGTACGTATACTCCACCTCCTACTCTACTTATCTCTCTTTCCTACAGAATCTCTCTGATCTCTCTTTCAAATCAAGTTATCTCTTCAGTTTATGCCTCATGACTTTTCTCTCTAAGGTACTCAGGACAAGAGATTCCAGTTTTCACAGCATACGCATTTTGTATTCAAACAAAAAACAAAGAAGCATTTCAACTCCTGACTGTGCTCACCGAGAAAAAGCAGGTATTGTGATTAGTTCATTCCTTGGTGGAATTCCTCATAACGTGGTCTAAAAACATACCAAGACCTGGTTCCATATTGATGGGCTTTTAAAAATAAATGTGAAGACCAGCTTGTCCCCGAGTTGCAAATTCCAGCTACATTCTTTGAGGGGCTGAAGCCACTGTGAGGAGTGTCCCTGAGAACAGATCACCCGGTGATCAGTTGGTGGTGATACTGCCACTTTCTCGGGGTCTGGACCTCGCTCACCAAGGTCAGATATTTTGCAGCTGCCCTGGCAGGTGGAGGGAGGAGTTGATGATATTTAACCCAGGATATCAGCCAAGAATTATTTATCTGTCAAAACGTTTCAGATACAAGTCAGTGTTACTGGGCCTGCTGAGCCCGAGACTGTCGGCCTTTCTGGGAGGAAGATGGTCAGATAATTTCTGTAAAGGCAGGAGAGGGCAGCTTCATCTCCAGAGCTCCGAGGTAAAAAGGAAGAGAGATGCAATGTTGAACATCTCTTCTCTTCCACTGCAAACAAACAAATATCCTTGGACTTTTGTCTCCACAGGCAGCAACCCTGAATTTTGAGTCAGGAAAAACTATCCCTCCCTTTCCAGGCTCCCCTCACAGGACCTTTGGATTCCAAAAGTTGGCTTCGAAGCACCTGGTTTTCCAGGACTTTGCAGTGTTGTCAACTTGATTTAACTCAAACGTGCTTAGACACTTCTTTCAAGGGTAGGAACACTGAGCTCTTCCAGGCACCTGCCATGTTCCTTTTCATGTTCCGACCCCGAACCGCAGTCCAGACAGGGCTTGCTGCTCCTCTCTCAGTCTCTGAACGCCTCGGTTAGAACAGCACGATGGGGCGACGTTTGGTTTGCAGAAGACAGCAGCATAGCGCTCGCCTTTGATTCTGTTCTGTACAGATTTTCTCCAGAGATCAAGTTTGTTGAGGGGGAGGGGAGAGAGGAGAAGGAAAAAGGAAACCTGGTGTGTATGTGTGTGTGTGTGTGTGTGTGTGTTGTGTTGTGTTGTGTTGTGGGGAGTGTACACTTACAGCCAGGCTGCTTGATAAAAAGCAGCAGCTATTTGGAAGCACATCACTGTTTTATTTTTCAACCAAACCACAGTGCTGAGGGATTTGACTGCTGGGAGAAAAGAGGGCACATTTATCAGACTTTTCACTTCTGTGGATGCTTGTAGAGTTGGTAAATAAAATATCGGAGCAGATATGAATTGTTTTGGTGTCCAGTGGCTTTAGGGCTAAAGGCTTACCTAACGGTATTGCGAGTCTTCCTGCTGGCTGAGAACAGCTTTGTATTGAGTGAAGATATTTGAAACCCATTACCCTATAGAAAGCCAGATGAAAAATCAATTTTGTTTGCTGAAAAGTGAGCTCACAGGTATGAGGAGAAAAATTCAGTCAATGTCAATAGATGTGTTTTGGAAAAATTTGGTGTTTCTGCCTATTGTGTGATTTCAGGGCAAATTCTAGGACATAGGAGGTCCCTGATAAATGCTAGATGAAGAAATGCATGTGCTATGCTATGTTTACATAACATGTGTTGTGTAATAGTTTACTATTCTTCTCTTGATCCAAGTAATGGGTTGATGTGATGTTAAAAAAAAAAAAAAAAAAAGGAGAAGCCAGATAGAAAAGACATCGGCCCAGCTTAGGTGTTCAATACATGTTGGTTGGATAAATTAAAAATTGCCTGCTAAAAATATCATCAGTAAAGTAATTTTATGCTGCCTTTTTCCTCAAAGCTACGGGATCTGGGATATAAGCAGAACATACATTAAACATGTATTTATGGTAAACTCTTGCCATTCCTTTTAGAGAGAAGAATTCCCATGGCAATCTATTTCTGGATTTGTCCAGAACAGTTGTTTAAGTCATAATTAAAACATTTTCCTTGGTTTGGAAGGGAAGAGGAATTGAGCCCTTGGCTGCCCAGCTGAGAAGAACAGCCCTTCGTGGACAAGTAGGTGACATTCTTTCCGTCCATAAATCAGTGCCTTAATCCTTAGCAACAGACCTAATCATTGCTCCAGGCTTTCCAGCTGAGTTAAACCAACATCACGATATGAGGACAGTTAAGGAAATCTCTTGTTGTTCACATGCTGATTAGATTCTATATGTCATCACTCCATTTTTAAGGTGAAAATCATAGAAGTTAGGAAACTCTGCCAGCATCCTCAAATAACTAAATGTTTAATCATAGGAGAAAGAATAGCCTAAGTCTGCCGCTAGACACGCAGCCTGATGTGTCTGCTTAAGAGTCCTTCAGCTGTACAACAGTGTCCCTTACGGTGAGCTCCGTTTAGAAAAGAGTTCCTGGGGAATATTTGCCACCACTTGAATACCATCAGTTGATATCCTTTTATCAGACCACAATAGCTTTGTGTCTAATGATGTTTTCCTCCTCACTTTGGCTTAGAAGGAGCACAGAGTCAAATTTCTTACTCTTCTACTTACTTCATAAAAGACCAAATATTTTTCATACTTCTATTCCCTTTTACTTGTTGAAGGCTTTATGTGTATAACACTGAAATGCTATTTTCCTCTATTTAACAGTCTTACGTGTGTATGTTTGTGTGTGTGTGTGTGTGTGTGTGTGTGTGTGTTTTGCAAACCATCAGACACTTCTTTTGGCATGATGTGATCTATAAAAAAAGACTTTGTGAATTCGAAATTTAATCATAAGCTATACTAAAATCATTACTAGCTATGCTGCCTTTGGCAAGTTTCAAAACTCTCCCATGCTTTCATTTTCTTATTTGTAAAATGGGGATAATAATATGTATTTTCCAATGTTGTGATGAGGACGAAGTGAATTAATAATGCAAAATATGCACTCATTGATTACGAGTTCTTTGATACCTTAGGAAATAATTTAATCAGTTTTAGATTCTCAGGGACTCAGGCCACACCTGGAATTCATCTCATTGCCTTTGGCCCCGGGATCTTCTAGGCCTGGAATGGCCTTGTATCTTCCTCAAACACCTCTTTACTTTCATCTTTACAATGTCCCCGCCTCCTGCTATAGCCCAAATGACTCCTTGGTCCTCACTGCTGCTCTGCGTATGCCAGCATCTCTCAGCTTCAGCACTGTTGCTCTGGGGCTGGATGATGCCTTGTTATGGCTGTCTGTCCTGTTCCTAGTAAGATATTGACCAGCATGCCGAACGTCTGCTCACTAGATGCTGGCAGCATCCTCAGTATGGCAACCAAAAATGTCTCTAGCTATTACCAAATATCCTCTGCTGGGCAAAACTACCCTGGTTAAGAAGCACTGGTGAATACATCTGTTATACCACTTAAAACGTTTTATGGTACTTATTTAATAAGCATTTATATAGTACATGTAAATATCAGATATTTTTCTAAGAGTAACGTGAATAAATTACTATTAACACTTACAAGTTGGGGGCTAGTGTCATGCCAGTTTACAGCGGAGGAAGAAGAGGCACAGAGAAGAGGTGCAGAGAAGCTAATGTGACTTGTTCAAGAGTGGGGATTCACACCTGGGCAGTTTGTATCTAGAGCTCATAGTCCCAACCATTGTGCTGTGCTTTTTCTCTCATGAATGAATTTACCTCTACCCTGGACTGCGTAAGCCTCGTAAACCCGGGGGAGGTGAGAGAATGGGGATAGGACTAGGGGACGATAATTATGTTTGTAATTATCTTTGATTCCAGAGCATGAAGCACAGTATGAAGGTTAAGCTAGATGAATGAGTACTTATCAAAATTTTTCTGCCTCTTTACCAAGGAATGTTTTATATGACAGAGGGCGGGCCAAGGTTTGGAATCTAATGTACTGGATAACTTCTAGAGGAGGAAACTGAGACTAGGAGATTAAATGACTGCCCAAGACCACAAAGCTGGTGAATGGCAGAGGCGCGCCTGGATTTAAAGTCTTCTAACCCACAGTACAGTGCTCTTTTAGCATTTCCCTGCCGAGTTCGTTTTTGGGGCTACCTGATCTCTATGTGTATGTGTCAAGAGCTGCTTCATCTTCTTCACGATCGTCAGCACCATCCAGGTTCCATTGTTAGTTTGTGTACTTATTTTTAAAGATTTATTTACTCATTTTAGAGAGAGGGAGAGACAGAGCGAGCGAGCGAGCACGGGATGGAGGAGCAGAGGGAGAGGGAGAGAGAGAATTTCAAGCAGCTTTTGCTCTGACCGTGGAGCCCGAGGTGGGGCTTGATCTCAGTACCCTGAGATCATGACCTGAGCCAAAACCGAGAGTCGGATGCTTCACAACTGTGCCACCCAGATATCCTTAGGTTTCATTGTTTATTTATGCTTTCCTAAAACGATTTGGGTATTTATTAAAAACTCACAGTGTATAGCTTATTTACTGTACTTTTTTCTTTTTTTGTGTGTGTGTGTGTAGTTTTTTTTTTTTAATCACGCATAATGTATATACACAGTATTTGGGAAAGAACTACAAAATGACTGGAGTCACAAAGGGACGGGTATATTTAAGACATTTCCAATGACTTTGAGTGTAGAATCTACAATTTTTTTTTTATTTTAATTTTTTTTTATTATATTATGTTAGTCACCATACAGTACATCCCTGGTTTTTGATGTAAAGTTCCATGATTCATTAGTTGCGTATAACACCCAGTGCACCATGCAATACGTGCCCTCCTTACTACCCATCACCAGCCTATCCCATCCTCCCACCCCCCTCCCCTCTGAAACCCTCAGATTGTTTCTCAGAGTCCATAGTCTCTCGTGCTTCATTCCCCCACTGTACTTTTTTCTATCCATGACAGAAATTCAAAGATCAAAATGTTTAACATTTCTACTAATGACTCCCTTCCCAACAGCACTATTGTTCAAATCATTCTATGCCAATTATATCTCAGTAAAGCTGGGGGGGAAAATCATTCTAAGATCTTTGATTCTGATTAGTAGGTTTTGTTCCCTTCATACCCAAACTTGAAGATCTGCATAGATGATGTTTGATTTATCAACATGAGGAATTATCAATTGCTGACTTTTAAAATGTCAGATATAGTGGTAGAACTATTATATAATCATTAGAGCTTTTCATGCTTTCACGTTACACCCCCATGGTCCCTTACGCAGTTGTCCTTTGGTCTGCCAATGATCATGATGACAGAATGTAATGGTACAGATGCTGTTCTGACTCACGATTACTGGAGCCAGAAAAGAATCTTAAATTATTTAGGAATTTAAATATGTATGATATTACTAATAAGGTGGGGTCATAGCTGGATGACATCATCAAACTAAATCTTACATGTAAGTAGGTACTCTTCACCTAAATTTTATCTGATTTGTGGAACACCCAGAAGGTCCTTTTGCTTTCTTTAAATATCCACTTACTCAAATTCTATAATGTCTTAAATTCCAGCATTAATGAATGCGTCCTTTTACTTGCTATGTTATTTTAAAAGCCAATAGCCCTGGGAAGGAAGCACTAATTAAAATTAATTCCCACTGAGGTATTAACAGCAGGGCATAGTGGGGAAAAATTTCCAGACACAGAGTTAAAAGACTTACTAACTTGCCTTGTTACTTTGAACAAGTCACTTAACCTCTCTCAGCTTGAGTTTCTTCGTCTGGAAATCAGAGATGATGGGTTGACCCACAGCTTCCTATTGTGACCATTAAATAATGAAATCAAGTGAAAACATGTTTTAAAGGCTAATATTGCTATTCTTCCCCCAGCTTTTGTGAAAGCTTCTAAATTCTAACTAAAAAACCAGGACATAAGACCACCGAATGCCTAGGATGGAGACATTTAAAATAGATGACCTGGACTTTAAAGTTTTAGCCACAGGAATCCGTGTGTGTGTGTGTGTGTGTGTGTGTGTGTGTGTGTGTTTAAATAATGAGCTTGCAGGATTTCTGGAGTGTCTGAGAGAAAATTGAAGGTCAACTGACTAATACTGGAACTGTGACGAGATTTCTCAGATGACCAACTGCTTTACAGATACTACACTCCCTACTGGTTACTCATGACCCTTCCAGACTTCTGGCTATCTGTCTTACATTTGAGAAAACAAGGAGTCATTATTCAGCATCTGACCAGACTTTGTAAATCCAAAGTGGAAGTTATATCACTAAATCATTTTAGGGAACTGCTATTGAAAACTATCTATTATGAGGATAAACCAATGTGTAAATCAACCAGTCTAAGTGGAGGGATGGAAATTATGCTTTGGGGTATCAATATATGAGTATCTTGGTAACCACCAATGTAAATCTTAACAGTAGAGGATGGCTTATTACATTCAGGGCTGGTCACCTGAAAACTGTACTTGTCAGGGATCTGGGAAGTTCCTACCTGTTCTCCCTTATCTAAAATCCCACTATTAGAGACAGCATAGTCTCACCAGGCATTGTTAAAATGCCATTACCTAGTGGAATGGCTAGACCAAATAGATGGTGGCCCATCTAGACTAGGAACAGTGAACTGTCAATCACTTTCCTCTAGATTCATAGTCATGTGCCATTCTTAGCCACTCTGCTCTGCCAGACTTGTTACATATTTTATCTATTTTAATTTTTCCAGCAAAGCAGTGAGGGAAATAAGTAGTCACCTCCTCTCTGTGTTGCTGGTAAAGTTACTGAAACTATAGAAGTTAGGTGTGTGGGGGTCAGATGTGGAGCTGAGATGCAAACTCTGATGTTCTTGCTTTAAGCAAGCACTTTGTACCACACACAAAACCAGAGAATAAATGAACCTTAATATATCTCATGGTCAAGTCCTAACAGTACTTGAAAGTTTAACATAAATGGCTGGTCTTTATCTAACCTCAGATTAAAACCTCTGTGATTCTTTATTTAAACCTCTTAATGCTTTTATCTCTTATTTTAAATATCAGAGCCATTCATAAGCCTCTCCCCTACTAAAATGAATGTTGTGGTATTTCCTACAATTCTAAGTTTTTCATCTTTCCATCATGTTTTTTCATTCATTCATTCGTTCATTCATTCATTCATCCATATCTCACATGTTTGGACCCCAGGAATACAGAAATAAATACAATGGGCATGACCCAGTGGTTCTTATTCCAACTTTTGTTAAATGAATGAAATACAGGCCTCCTTGACTATTTTAGTTACTTCCCCAAATCCCTGGAGATATAAATTATCCTTTCATAGTGCTTTGCTCACACATGTTTTTTATTTTAGCGTTTCTTTTTTTTTTTTTTTTTCTACCAAGTATGTATTTCTAGCAAGTGATACTCAGGGTCTGGGAAGTAAGTTCTCACATGGTGGAACCTTTTGTCACCTATTTCAAAGACAGAATCCACGTTTCTCCTTCATCTCACTTTTGCTTTTACAGCCATAAACTTGTCTGTACTCATTATAATCGTGGTTGCTGACACACGTAATCAGCCCAGTATGTGAAGGGGGTTTTCAGAGTTTTCACAAGGCTGGAGAAGAGTTCGCTAGGTGAAACTTACCCAGGTCCACACAAAATTCTTGTGCTTGTATGTAATACATTTTTGGGCTTTTATTTTCTAAGATATTCACGCTTGTGAACAGTACCTCACATCTACCTTTTTGTTTTGTTTTTTAATATTTCTGTCATTCTTTTTTAAAAACATAGTTTTTCCTTTTATAATATGTTTAGATTTACAGAAGTCTTGCGAAGATAATATAGTGAGTTCCCATATGTATTTCACCTAGTTTTCCTCGCTGTTAACACCTGGTATTTCCATGATACACTTAACAAACCTAATAAATTTACATAGGTACATTACTGTTACCTAAAGCCCAGACTTAATTTTGATTTCAGCAGTTTTTCCATTAACCTCCTCTTTCCCGGCATCCAATTCAGGGCCCCATGGCATTTAGCTGTCTCTACCGTCTTTCTGGTCTGTAATAGTCTTCTGTTTGTCATGACTTTGACTGTTTGGAGGATCTGGGGCCAGATATCTTACAGAATTTCCTTCAGCTGGGCTTGTCTGATGATTTTCACATGATTAGACGGGAATGTAGGTTTGGGGAAGAAGACCACAAAAGCGAAGCGCCATATTCACCACATCCCACTAGGAGTACACGACATCCGAGTGACGTTGCAGTGATTTTAACCTTCATTAGTTGTTTAATGTCGTGTTTCTCGGGTTTCTTGTGCAGTTATTCGTTTTCCTTTTCCCTGTGCTCTTCTTTGGAAAGAACGACTGAGTCTACCATTTTCTCAAGGGAGATGGAGGCAATCTAAGCTTTGTCTTTCTGATAATTGGAATCAGAATTATTCTGTAAGAAAGTTCTGTTGCTTCACCACATTTACTTATTCAGTACTTTATATCACATGGAGTCATGCATTTGTTTTCTACTTTGGGTTACAGTCCAAGGCTACATTATTTATTAGTTGCTCAGATTGTTCCAGCTCTGGCCATTGGACACTATTTTAGGTTCTGCCACTGCTTTTTATTTTATGTGCTAAAAGAAGTAAATTTGCCAACTACTGTCTGTTTTGAGAATTAATATAGTCAGTACTTGGTTAACCAGCTGTAAAATAACATGAAAAAGTATAACAAAAATAAAACTGCTGTCTCGTGAGGACAGCAACTTTAGTTCACTCCCGGGCCTCAGTACTTAGAACAGTATCTAACACTTAGTAAACACTCCACGAGTCTGTGACTTGATTGTTTAGGAACCCCTTAAGTGCTTGATAGAAGCTACTTCCTCTTATAACTGTACTGTCTTTAGCTGTCCTTTTTTAGCTAAATTCTGTCACACGAATATATGTGCATATATGTACATGCACATGCAGGTAGATATAACCCGACTGGGACATGGTCCGTTTTAACATTCTGCCACCTATCTTTTCTCTTCTCCTCATCATTTACTCTTGCCAACCTCAGAGTCCTTAATCTAGTTTTTTCCAATCTTATTCCATCCCACTGTTCTTACCTTAATTCAGTGTAACCACTGTTTTACTTACCACCTGTGGAGGGAACAATTAACAAAGTGAGGACAGTATCTCTTAGAAATATATACACTAGATTGTAGGGAAAGGATGGATGATCCCTATCCCAGGAGACAGAAGTGGCTTGTCAAAGAGTTGAAAATAAAATGAATATACCTTTAAATATATAGGAACTCTCAAAAATACATTCTATGATTTATTCTTTCATTCATCATTTATCCAACAAACATAAGTTGAGCACCACCAAGTGCTATGAACTATTAATATGCAAAAGGGGACTTAGCCTCTCACCAGCCTCCCCACCAAGAAATTTGTAGGAGTTGACTGAAATGGTTGTTTCCGGGTTAAAGTTATCATAATTACTAATTATACAAAATGAAATTCCTTTAGAGGTTGTTGAGCGACTTTTTAATAAGAGAGTTGGAAACTTCTTTACCAGCAGACAGCAAGCAATGGTGTCCATGTACATTCTTGCTGTTCCATCAACTTCCAAGGAACAACATTCCCTTCACACTTGTGTTATTTCAGCAATGAAATTAGGAGTCTAGCCTTAACTATTTCAAAAGTCCTGCTGGCTAAAAAATTCCATTTTCTAATGGTAAGAAGAATAACTTTTTTAAAAAAAGATTTTATTTATTTGAGACACACAGAGAGAGAGAGACAGAACACAAATGGGGAGGAGGGGCAGAGGGAGAGGGAGAAGCAGACTCCCTGCTGAGCAGCTAGCCCAATGTGGGGCTTGATCCCAAGACCCTGAGATCATGACCTGAGCCTAAGGCAGATGCTTAACTGACTGAGCCACCCAGGTACCCCATGGAAGAGCAATCACTTTGAATCAGTAGACTTAGACTTGAATTCTAATCCCATCATTACAAATTACCTAACATCTCTGAGACTCAATGTCCTGATCAGTAGAAATTGATTGAATATAACAACTTCTCATGTTTTGGACTATATAAAATGTATAATTAAAATGTGCCTTTAAAAAGTGTCATTTCCCTTCTTGTCTTTAGACTTCGCATAGTCTGAAGAAAACTGGATTAGTAGACATAGTCTTAAATTCTCATCCCATCTTTAGGCAAATTACTTAACTTCTCTGGGTATTCAGTTTCTTTACTTATAGAAATGGAACTGATATTATGATTCTTTCATTATTATTTTCTTGATGAACGAGATTATGTATGGAAAATATCTGATTCAAATGTATCAGATATATGCTAGTGCTTTCCTCTCTTTAGACCGCAATGTGATTTTGGTTGTGTTTGCCCAAAAGAAGAGACAGAAATCTGTTTTAATAGAGAGAGCACGAGCTTTGGAGTCAAGGAGATTCAAGAGTGAATCCTGCCTCAATAACTCATTAATGCTTTAAATGTACCTTCAGGCTCTTTGTTTCCCCATTTGTAAGATAGTGCAAGTAATGTTGAGAAGATTAAACCAGATCATGCATTAGAAAATGATGAGGTTTGTTTTTTGAGGAAAGGCCACTAAAAAAATATAATACCTTTACTACAGAAGTAGAGTGAATCAGATTTTTGTGTCATTATAGAAATTCTATTTTCAGTATGTATTTTTGAAACTATAACTGGAGTAATATCATCCTTGAGTTACAGTTTTGAATAATCATGAGATGTGTTCTGGTGATAATGTCATTAGCCCCTTTATGGATCTGGTATCTTATTTGTTATTCAACTAGTATTGACTGAACACCTACTATGTATTTTCATCTGTTGTGGTTGCTCTTTGTTTTAGGTTCTCTGGAAGCATTGTTCCTCGTAACGTTTTAGGTGATGCCAATGGAAAAAAGTCATCAAGCTAAGAATTATGTAGTTATTCATATCTGGTTATCAGACTATTACGTTGTGAGCTATGCTTGATATAAAAAGTGACATATAAAAAAGACATTTCAGGACAGTAAGCGTGGTATTTTCAAGTATGCCAGCCAAAAGTTGAGTGCTGCTTTCTATCTGGAGAAGAGTGATCCTTCATAAATGACAGACGATATGCCTCACATAAGCCAAAACAGAATTGAAAATGTCTGTGAAAAGCATCTGAAAGGTACCTGGATTTTCTATAAACTTCATAGATATTTTTCCTTGAGTTTGAAAAAAAACAGGTTCTAATTCTACAGAAGGATCCTAGCAATAGGTCGATGCATGTCCTACCTCTGCTGTCTATCAAACTAACCCTCCTCATGGACTCCTAGCTCTCTGAAGCCTTGCCTTTGTTCCAAACAAGACCTGATTGTGCACTTCTTATTCACATGTGTGCATGTCAACAATAATTCTCTTTGGAGAATTAGCCTAAAATGGGCTTGATACCTGAGGACCATCAGGCCTTTTGAATCCTCAATGTATGATTATTCATCTGCTAAATGATGTAACAATAGAGCGAGATAAATGTATACTTGTTTAGGACAAAGAGACAGGAGCTATATAATAGTATTTTGATGAACGGCATGTGACATATGAGCATAATGGTTAGAACTGCAGTTTCCAAAGTCGAACACATTGGTTTTTACCCAGAGCCTACCATTTCCTGATGATGTGACCTTGGGGGAATTTCAATAACTCTTCTCAAGCTGGGCTTCCTCCTCTAGCAACAGGATCGAATCGATTCCGTAACTTACTGGGTTGCCATTATGATCACCTTGCATGAGGCATCTGAGGTGCTTGTGCAGAGGCTTGTGCTCCTCAGCTCTCAATGAATGGTCGATATTTTTGTTGTTGTTATTATTATTATTATTGTAATTGATGACAGTGTTGATGATGGGCTCAGAGCCATAAGAAGAAAGGAGATCTCCCAGAGAGCCTCCATTCTTTCAGTTTAGTAGCTAGTTTATTCTCTAACCATTTCCGGAGTGTTCTCCCTTTCTTTGAGCATTTCCATTCCCCACTTGCTATCAGAATGTGGCTCACACGGAGATTGTTCTTTGCAGAGAATATAGGGGGAGTTTGAGGTACAGAAATAAGAAAGCACCAGCAAAAGTAAAGACCAGATGGCTTGTTTAGTGGAAGCCATCTGAGCTTTGGAGTCAAGGAGAGCTGGGTTTGGCTTGCCCTCCATCATTTGCTATCTCTATGACCTTGCACACATCTCTTAGCCTCCTACTCCTCTGATTCTCATCTGTAAAGAAGGGAAATCAGACTCATGTCCTGGGGTTGATATGAAAGTTCAGGAAGATAAAGAATCCACAGGAATCAAGACAATGAAAGACAAAAAAATCCAAATAGAACGATGAACAAAAGACATGAGCAGACATTTCATAAAAGAAGAAACACAAATGACTGTTAAATAAATTATGAGATTTTCAGTTTCACTAGTAATCTGGAAAATGCAAATAAAACTGTAATGAGATACTATTTTGTCTGTCATATTGGCAAATATATATCAATTCAGCAATATTAAATACTGGTAAAATGTGGAGGACTAGGAGTTTTCATCCAAAATGATGAAAGAATAAACCAGTACCACCATTTTGGAAAACAATTTGTCATTAATTAATAGAACTAAAGGTTTGCAAACACTAGGACCTAACAGTTTTGTTACCCAGTCCTTACATAAAGGAAACATTTTGGAAAAATAGAGGATATGATTGACGTTTTCTGTCACCATCTATATGCCAAGGGCTTTACAATGTCCTTTATTCTCTCAGAGATTCTGTAAATGTGGCTCTTAACTCCAGATAAGATATTCATGTGGCACAATCCTTGCAGATCATACTCTAGGGTACCATTTATAATTTCATGATTTAATTAAGTGCTGGCCCGTGTACAGACATATGTACAATGTGTCAGTTTATTCATCCAGGGGACCGATCAAACACCATTGTCAAAAGGACAAGGCAGGGGAATCAGTGAACATATCTGCTTTACAGCCCATCTCAGTTCTAAATGAAACACAAGTTCCGGCCTCTGCTGCAACTTAGCCAGTGGTTGGCCTTTCCAACAAAGTTTATGAATTAGTCTTCAAATAAACTTTATTCATAAATCACTAGTTTCTAATTACATATATTTTGGGACTTTTGCTTCAGATCTCAGACTTTTTGCTGCCTTTCTTTGCAAGACACCATTCTACTTGGTGATAGGAGATGAGCACATATGAAATTATTAATAATATGTTACCATATGTTTCCAAAATAAAATACTTCAAAATAGTCTGTCGTCTTAACCAAGCTCCGTGTAGTAGATGCATCAGACAAACCCCCTTTATGGTGTGAAACATACTGGCATCCACAACGCTGTGAGTACGTAGGTCAGAAGTCTCCTTTCTGGTTTGGTGACGTACTGGCGCTCTCCTTGCTGAGCTGTAACTTACCTAGAGCCAGTTTCCTTTGATTCCCAATGGGATTATGTCAGTATTTCTTGTCATTATACTTACATAATTTTATTAAATATTATATAAATTGAGTTAAACAAAAGTGTGAAAGAAGGTTAAAGGAATATTATTTATAATAACAAAACTACGTTAAAAGACTCAAAAAAGAGAATTCCTTAAAAATACTTTGGAATTAAGTGTAGGTGAGACCTAGGTGAGACAAGATAAAGAAAACAATAAAAAAATTCTAGGGTGAATGCAACAGACTGATATGTTTCATGTGTCCCTCTAAATTCTTGCTTCAATTTAAAGGTACTGGAATTGGAGGGGCTCCTGGGTGGCTCAGTTGGTTAAGGGGCCGACTTTCGGTTTCAGCTTAGGTCAGGATCTCATGGGTCATGAGATCAAGCCCTGAGTGGGTCTCCAAGCTCAGCTGGGAGTTTGTTTGAAGATTCTCTATCTCTGCCCCTCCTCCAATTTGCACATGCACAGGTGTGCACGCGAGCAGTCTCTCCCATCCCACTCTCTCTAATAAATAAATCTTTAAAAAAATAAAGATACTGGAATTGGAAATTCTGTAAGATGCATTATGGATGAAATTTATGTAACAAAAATAAAGGAAATGCAAAGATGGACATAGGCATGTCATTTTTATATGTTTTAGGTTAAAATTGTTATGCTTCCTTGCCGTATTCAGCATTTTTAATTAACTGATTACCCATCCTGATCAGGTTTGATAAGTGAATTCTAAAGTAGTGATAAAGTTTCAATATTTAATGCAGACTGTTAGAAACAAAAGAGTCGACATTAGGCAGTATTGCATGTGCAGAAAGTATAGAAAGATTATTTTCTTAGCTAATTCTAAAATAATGGGCAACTAGAGTGGAGCAAAGCCTTGTTACTGGAGGTGTTTTGAACTAAGGGACCCCCCCATCCAGCTTGCTGGAGAAATTATTCCTACTTTTATTGGGGATCAGACTTGATGTATTCTAAGGTGTTTACGCATTCAATAAAAACTTGTTCATCTGAAAGGCTAAATTGAAGTATTTTATTTTTTTATTTTAATTAATTTTTTAAAAGAGAGAACATGTGAGTGGGGGTGAGGAGGGAGGGGCAGAGAGAGAAGGAGAATCTCAAGCAGACTCCCCACTGAGCTCAGAGTCCCAACACAGAACTCTATGTGAGGACCCTGAGATCATGACCTGAGCCAGAATCAAGAGTCAGATGCTCAACTGTCTGAGCCACTCAGGTCCACGAGGAGGAACGATCTTTCTTCTCTGTCTAGTTACAGGAGGTAAACTGTGCACTGACTGCCTGAGTCAGGCTACAGCTGGGATAATACTGACAACGGCTACCAACCATTCTTATCAAGTTAAATATGGTACCCACAGAAATTCTCATATATTCTTGGCGTTCATTCTCCTGGTACCATGATGGGCTGGTCAGCAACTCTGCTCTTTCAAAAGGACCATCATTCAGAGTTCTGTCTCTTCGATCCCTCCCAGTTTTCAAGTATGATTCGTATTGCTATGTAGGCATGGACTTTTACCTTTCAATCAGTCACGTTTTACTTTGTGTAAATGGAGCAGCAGTATTTAAGAAGGTGCAAATGGTTATGGCTTATAATAGAATGGGTTATATGCACAGGAATAAAAGTCTTAGAAATGCAGTGGAGATCATACAAAGTGAAAAGGATGGAATGGCAGTTTTGTGACCCCTGTCCAATTAGTTTGCAACTTGCTGGTGTCTTTACTAGTAGCTCACTGGAGCCATTTGAGCTCCTGAATCACTGATCAAAGTCAATCCTTAACTCCACTCCTCCTCCATTCTAATAAAAATAATAGTTAACATATATTGAAGCCATATTATATACCAGGAGCCATACCGAAGGCTTCACGTTTTATTTAATGCTTTCAGTCAATGTATATCAAACATTAATGTGCATAAGAATCTCCAGGAGAGCTTTCAAAATACAGATTCTTAGCTAACACTTCCCTTCCTGCAATTCTAATTCAGATTTCTGGGGTAGGACCCAAGAGTTTGCATTCCTAGGAAGCTCCTGTGTGGTTTGACAAGATGCTGCTGGTCCAGTCACCACATATGGAATGGCTCTATAGATGACTGTCTGCGTCAGCTACTGCTATAGCTATCCCCATTTATCTGTGAGAAAACCTAGCCACAAAAAAAAAAAAAAAAAAAAAAGGAAGGAAGGAAGAAAAAAAGAAAAAGAAAAGAAAAAAGAGGATAAGTCATTTTCCCAAGATTAAGATACAGGAAATGATGGAGCCAGGACTTGAATTTGAAGATAAAATCCACTATCTTAACTTCTGTGTCTATTATACCTTGACTCTCAGTTCTACTTCCTCTTCAGTCTGACTTGTGGATTAGGTCCTTGATGAGCTTGAGGGAGTTTAACCTGCAAACCAGACTGTTACGATTAGTAGAACTGGGGGAAAATATTCTTACTGAGGTAGAGGAGGAAAAATAATGTTCCCTCTAATCTTGTAAGTTCTTGGCTGAGACATGAACTATATTAAAACACAGATTAGGGGTGCCTGGGTGGCAGTCGGTTAAGCTTCTGCCTTTGGCTCCAGTCATGATCCTGGAGTCCCAGGATCAAGACCTCAGCAGGGAGTCTGCTTCTCCCTCTGCCCCTCACCCTGCTTGTGCTCTCTCTCTAGCTATCTCTTTCTCTCTCACTAGCGATCTCTTTCTCTCTTTATCTCAAAAAATAAATAAAATCTTTTAAAAAATAAAAAATAAAACACAGATTAACAGGAGATAAACAAGTTTCATAGCGTGCACACATCCTGTATGTATGGGAGATATCTGAGAAAACTGAGTCACTCCTTGAAATGACCCAAGCCACCACCTTAAATACCATCTTCAGCCAAAGACAAAAGATAATGTTGGGGGTGGGGGTTGGGAAAGCCAGTCTGGGGAGGTTATGAGGCAAAGCACAATAAACAAGGGTGTCGTTGTTATGCAAATTTAAGTCCTGGGCTTCTTCACTGGTAAGAGTTTCTAGAGATTTGGTCATCCTCTTCCTGGTACAGAGAAGGAAACATCCTTACCAAAGGAGATTTTCCTTATAAATGTCACTTTCTCTTACAAAAGGGTAATTTCTACTTGGTTTTCAGAGCTTTTCCTGTGTCCGCTGTTTCTTAAAAATTATCAGACTAAAATAATCTTTATGCCAAAGACCCATATTTTGGGGTGGCAACTTCTGCTCCCCTTTTCTGGATTCTGTTTCCCCAGAAGAAGTAGAATGTCTTTAAAGAACAGAGAAATGAAATCCTGGTAACATCATCTGGTTATCTAAACATGTAGTTTCAGACTCAGGTTGCCAGGGTTTGTGAATAGTAGCTGAGCTATTGGCAACATCCCAGAATCTCAGCAGGACTGGAGATTCTGAATGGACAATATTTCTTTGTTGAATTCCTAAAACTAAAATTAATCATGACTGGGCATTGTTTAGAAATTGTCTGGATGTATACTTTCCAGTAATTGATTTGTTTCCACATGGACACCTTGTTTTCGTTGCAAATGATTTTCTTTGATGGGTTGATTTTATTCTCCTTTGTGTATGCCAGGAGACAGTGTGATGTAACTATAGTGATCATGTGTTTCTTGAGGCCATGTTACTTTATTTTTTTCCTCTGAAATCTAGGCTTGCAGCCTACAGGACGATGGGGTATGGGACATTCTCTGACTCTTAGTTTAGCTTCTGAAACCAGCTTATCTTGTGCCTGTATTTGCTTCTCAAATACTGTATTTCACTAGCCAGGAAGGCTAAGCAAACCTGACTTTTGGCGGGCAGCTTGATTAACAAGAAGGTAACCCAATAGTATATAGTAGAAATTGTATAAAGTTAGTGTTGATGATCTATTTAGACATTAGAATGAGATGACAGCAAAGCAAAGTGGAATCTAGCGTTAATATTAATGTGATTTGTTAATAAGATGTGGTAGAGTGGGATTACAAGGGAATTTAGTGACCTTTCAGAACTTTGGAAGAGCCATTTAGGACAATAGGTCTTGCCTATTTTAGGCACTCCAAGTACTCAGTCCTTGAGATTCAGGGGCGCCATGAGAAAAAAGACATTTGTCTCGTGGATTTAGAGCTTTATATCCAGCTATGTATTTTATCATGATTGTAGCCATCTTTCCTTGAGCCCTCATGGGACATGCACAAGGCAAGTTTATTCGTCCTGATTAATATTTGGCCTTTGGGAACCATTCCCCTAGCCCATGAGTTGAAATTGATATGAGCACAAAGCCCTTCTTTACATTTACTAACATAGTGTGACAGTTGAGTATACAGACGCCTGAAGTCAGAATGCCTGGGTTTAAGCACCATCTCTGCCTTTTACTAGCTTTATGACCTTGGGCAATTGAGTTATCCTGTCTGGCCTCAGTTTTCTCATCTATGAAATGAGGTTCATAGGTCCATGAGAGGATCAAATGAGTTAATATATGTAAAACGTTTAGAAAGTGCCTGCTACCTAGTAAATACTATATCAAAGATAAGTGTTATTTATTTGGTGGCCACAAAGTCAAGAAAAATTCAGGTTGCTGTGCCACTAGGGCCTCTTTTCCTCGTTCTTTACCCTGATTGCCCTTGCCGTCCTCTCGCTGTGAGATGAGACAAACCGTATATGAAAGTATCCTACAGAAAGACAACAGCTCCACTAAGCACTGTATTTTAGGTCTATTGGCTCTTGGCTCCACGCTAGTTTCTGCTTAGAAAGGGGTTCCTCGGGGCGCCTGGGTAGCACAGTCGTTAAGCATCTGCCTTCGGCTCAGGGCGTGATCCTGGCGTTCCGGGATCGAGTCCCACATCGGGCTCCTCCGCTGGGAGCCTGCTTCTTCCTCTCCCACTCCCCCTGCTGTGTTCCCTCTTTCGCTGGCTGTCTCTCCGTCACATAAATAAATAAAATCTTTAAAAAAAAAAAAAAGAAGAAAGGGGTTCCTCTGAAGGGAAATCTGTTCCAGGACTGTCTTGCTGCAGCAACTCTAAAAGAGAAACATTGCAAAGAGGAAAGCATGTATTCAGTAGAAAGGGGGTTTTAAAAATTTCTATATTCTTCTTTCTCAAGATTTTGGTCCCTAGTCTCTTGGCCCACTATTTCTCCTAGGACTAAGTTGTCACTAATAGATACCTCTTCTCCATTTCTTCATGGATGGTGGCAGAAACTTGGAAGAGGCCCCATTTGAGGTCACTTTCATATCAAAATACAGTCCTTGAAGGGCGTGGCCAACATTGCAGTATGTACAGCAATAAAGGGTTATGTTGCTACGGTGGCTTCACTACCAGATCTTGGTTACTCTTCTTTGGATTTAGTTTGTTATTGTTGTTGTTGTTATGTTAATGATAAAAGTTTTAATTCTTATCATTCCATTGCATCATATATCTAACGAATATTTTCCTTTGCTTTATTATATTTTATCAATCCAAAAGAAATTCATGTGTTAAATCTTCAGTATCATGGAGTTATCATATTGTCATTACCCTTCCCCTTTTTTCCACCTTATTGAGATATAATTAGCATATAACATTGTGTAATTGTAAGGTATACACTGTATTGGTTTGATACATTGCAAAAAGATTACTATCATAACATTAGTATAACATGACCTCCATTGTGTCACACAAATACCATTTCCTTTTTGTGATGACAACATTTAAGATCTACTCTCTTAGCAGCTTTCAAGTATATAATTTAGTATTGTTAACTATAATCACTATGCTGTACATTAGATCCCCAGAACTTATTTATCTTATAACTGGAAGTTTGTACCCTATGACCAACATCTCCCCTCTTCTCTCACCCCCCCCCAGTCCCTAGTAACCACCATTCTACTCTATTTTATGAATTTGCCTTTTTTAAAAAAATTCCACATGTAAGTGATATCATACAGTATTTGTCTTTCTCTATCTGACCTATTTCACTTAGCACAATGCCCTCAAGACCTTTTGTTCCAAACAGCAGAACCTCTTCTTTCTCATGGCAGAATAATGTTCCGTTGTGTATATATACCACCTCTTCTTTATCCCGTCATCTGTTGATGGACGCTTAGATGGTTTTCATATCTTGGCTATTGTGAATAATGCTGTGATGAACATAAGAGTGCAGATATCTTTTTGAGATCCTGATTTCATTTCCTTTGGATATATACCCAGAAGGGGCGTTATTGGGTTGTATGGTTGCTCTATTTTGAGGAACCTCCATAATATTTTCCATAGTGGCTCTACCAGTTTACATTCCCACCAATAGTGAAGAGTTCCCCTTTCTTCACATCTTTGCTGACACCTGTTATCTTTTGTCTTTCTGATGATAGTCCCTATGACATTTCATTGTGCTTTTGATTTACGTCTCCCTGGTGACTAGTGCTGTCCAGCGCCCTGTCGTGTACCAGTTGGCCGTTTGTACGTCTTCTTTGGAAAAATATCTATTTCGTTCCTCTGTCCATTTTTTAATCAGATTGTTTATTTTATTGCTATTGAGTTGCATGAGTTCTTTATATATTTTGGATGTTAACTCCTTATCAGATATATGATTTGCAAACATTTTTGCCCATTCCGTAGGTTGCCTTTTCATTTTGTCGGTTGTTTCTTTTTCTCTGCAGAAACTTTTTAGTTTGCTGTAGTTCCACTTATTAATTCTTGCTTTTGTTGCTTGTGCTTTTGCTGTCATATCAAAAAAAAAAAAAAAAAAACACTGACAAGATCAATGTCAAGAAACCTTTTCCCTGTATTTTTTTTCTAGGAGTTCTATGGTCTTAGTTCATATGTTTATGTATTTAATCCATTTCAAGTTAATTTTGTAAGTGGTACAGATAGGTGTCCCATTTTGCTCTTTTGCATCTGGTTATTCAGTTCCAAAAATATTTATTAAAGAGTCTTTCCAATTCCTATATGAGTATGCTTGGCCCTCTTGTCAAATATTAGTTGAACATATATATGAGGATTTATTTCTCAACTCATGATTCTGTCTATATGTGTATTTTTATGGCACTACCATACTGTTCTTATTAGTGCATCTTTATAGTATAGTTTGAAATCAGGAAGTGTGATGCCTCCAGGCCTCCAGCTTTGTTCTTCTTTCTCAGGATTACTTTGGCTATTCAGGGTTTTTTGTATATCCGTACAAATTTTAGGATTGTTTTTTCCTAATTCTATGAAAAATGCCATTGGCATTTTCATAGAGATTGTATTGAATCTATAGAAAGCTTTGGGTAGTATGGACATTTTAACAATATTAGTTCTTTTGATCCATGAACACGAGATATATTTCCATTTATTTTTGATTTATGTCTTTTTCAGTTTCCTTCTTCAAAGTCTTATAGTTTTCAATGTAAAGGTCTTTTATCTCCTTTGTTAAATGTATTCCTAGGAGTTTTAGGTTTTTTTTATGTTATTGTGAGTAGGATTGTTTCCTTTATTTCTTTTTCAAGTATTTCATTATTGGTGTATAGAAACATAGCTGATATCTGTATGCTGATTTTGTACTATGCAACTTTATTGAATTTGTTGATTTGTTCTAACAGTTTTTTTGGTGGAGTCTTTAGGACTTTCTATATATGAGATAACATATCATCTGCAAACACACACAGTTATACTTCTTTCTTTCCAATTTGGATACCTTGTATTTCTTTATTTTGACTGATTGTTTTGATTGCTTTATTATCCAGGTAGTTCTAGTCTTATGGAATGAGTTTGGGCATCTTCCCTCCTCTTCTGTTTTTTGGAAAAGTATGTGGAAGCTTGCCATGAATTTTTCTTTAAATGTTTGGTAGAATTCATCTGGGGAAACCTTCTGGTCCTGGGCTTTTTTTGTGTGTTGATTGGCTACCCTACTTTGAATTAGGCAGGGTCAAAACCCCTTTCCAGCCACATCTACATTCCAGGAATCTGTTTTTCCTTCATCTTGGGAGAAACCTAACTAAATCAAAAGGCTAGGAGACTGAAGAAGGTATAGAACAATGCTGTCCTCTACTCCAGTGCATGTCAAAAGAAGAAACTGTGGAATGCAACATAGTGTTAGAGAAGCAGTTGATAGCTGCCATATGCAATATGCAAGATTTGTAGTTTAAAGGCCCTCTAAAGTAATTCTTAAATACCACTAAGTTAAGGACAGGATGCTATGGTTTCAGGAGTACAGTAAAGGGTGCAGTACCAGTGGCTACTGATTATGGTTACTGCAAATGATCATACTACCACTATATTAATGTGATTCATTGTAATTCCGTTTACCAGATCCCACTCCAGTGATCACATTTCTATTGCCTCTATCAAAAGCACCCCCTTTTATAATTAGTCAGAGGACTTCTTTTCATGTGGTCAAAGGATCTGCAAAATAAAGTTGAAAGCATTTCAAAAAGGTAAAAAATGGTACTAAATGCAGTTTATTATTTAAATATATTCTGATCATTCAGAAGTCCAGCACAATTTTGGAATCCTTATTCTCCCCTAAAATCACCTGTTGAATATTGAAAGACAGAACAATTTTGTGACTAGATCAATTATTGCACTGAGTATACAACCTTTTGAAACTGTTTTTATTTCCCAAATTGTTCATCAAAATGTGTGTGTGTGTGTGTGTGTGTGTGTGTGTGTACATAGAATGAGACCAAAGAAGCAGGGTAACTTGCTGTTTTATTTAACAGACATCCTGGACAAGATCAAAGCAACATCTCCATCCCACATGAGATAAGGTCTTTCTCGTGACTGGATTATGTTTTGCTTGTCATAGGTTTTAAGTAAAACTATACTGGTAAACTTAAAAAATAGAAATGGTGGAATAAAGAGACTCAAAGATGATTGAAAACTGTCTTTCAAAGGGACCGTGATAAGTATTTAATGTTTCCTATGCTTCCTTTCTCTATTGAACTTATAAATTTATAACTTAGAAGTTTGTACAAATATTCAAAAGTACTTTCCAGTATGCCATAGTATTTTTTAACAGTGCCTGAGTCAGTGTCCAAGGAAACACATTATCTGCCATGACACAGAAAATAGTGTATTAATATATTTTCTACCAAACAGGTTTCCTAACTGGAGACACTGTGTTTTCCAAGGAAATAAAACCCCTAAAATGTCAATATGAATAAATTACTAATAACGAACTCTTCACTTATCTTTAATGCTTTGCCAAACACCAGCTTGATTGAAATGCTGATACTTGGTAGAAAGAAGAAAGGGGGTATCTTGGGTAAGAATCAAACTAACAAGAGTAGTGGAGTAGAGCATTTCTGTGTCAAATTCCATCTGAACAATCCTGTTTTTTTAAAGGTCGGAAGCCCATACATACTTGGAATTTTTGCTCTCTGCCTTTGATTTAAAGCACAAAATCAAAAGCCTGTTCTATGAAAAGAAGTGCACTTGAGCAACCCAGGAATGTGCTGAAGCCTTTCTACAAATTAATCTCTTCTTTAGTGAAGTGAAACATCGGGACCATTCAGGGACAGTGGGAGGGGCTGAGGGTTTGAATCGGAGCCAAGCTTAATGAGACAAAGTTGGAGGCAAAATGGAATTGAACTGTACCTTGTTAACTGGTGAAAGCTGTGAACGAAGTGGACTTACTGGCCAAGAATTCTTTCCCTTTGTTGAAATTAACTACAGGGGATATTTTGAGGTAGTTTTCATAACCTTTAAAGATCATGGGATATTTTTAAACCTTTATATCTATTTTTAAAAACTTTGAGATAATTCTCTAATTCTGATTGCCAAATTTCCTACTGCCTTGAAAACACACACTTATGTTTCCGAAGAATAAACACTTACTTGTTTGGCCATTTTATTAGGCGTCTATGTTGCTAGCCACTCTGTCAGGTGCTGGAGAAAAAGCGATGATAATCTGATAATCACAGTCCCTGGCCCAAAGTGAGTCACATTCCAGTGAGAAGGGCTTAATCTTAGCCCCAGTGGGAAAAGCAGAAATCAAGAGGCCGGGCATACATCAGGCATTTAGCTTAAGTTCTCTGAGCAAATCATTTCTCTTAGGGACCATGGCATATCTTTCCCAGAGAGACTGTTCTGTGGTGCAATGCTGGTTTATTCCATAAATTTCTTCTATAAAAAATTTGCTAGGTAGGAAGCCTGGTATCTTGAGACTGAATGTTCAGAACTCAGGAAACCTAAGTTTTATGACAGAGAAAGAACCAGTTCCTAAAACATTCCATGCCTCAGTTTCCTATTTTGTAAAATGGAGATGAGACCTGTTCTGTGGGGCTACTGGAACAGAGTGCTGACCACACTTAGCAACAGCTTAACATGTTTCTCAAAGGCAAGTTATTTGTTTGGCATCTTCCGATCATTCAGAAAATCCTAGTTTTGGTGTGTATGCTCTCTCTTAAAAGCCTGACTGCCAAAATGATCACGGGATAGGATAACACTGTGCCTAGAGTGGCCACTGGGTTAAGTGTGGAATCCTAACTGTCTTTTAAGGGGCTCTGCAGAGTGAATGAGTCTCCAGAACCATGAGTAAAGTGGGTAATATGTGCATAGGGGTAAGGGAGAAAATCTTAAACTCTGTGTCTGTATTGTCTCATCTGTCATTACTTTCCACAATTATGTGTTTCATAATACATGTAAAAAATTAGAATAGTCGATATATATATATACTTTAGTAATAAGTACACATATATTAGGAGCGCATGTTCACCTTTTCCTTCTTGACAGAGTTTATGGTCAACAAAGTTAGGAGAGTCCTGTTTTAGAGGTAGAACAACTTGTTATTGGACATATATTTCTCTTCAGTCAAAAGTTGATCAAGTGTCCAAAATAAGTTTAATTCCAAATCTTTTTAATAGGAACCTAGGAAACTCCCTAGACATAAAAACAGAACCAGTTTCTGTTGTTATTTTTCTATTTTAATATGTTTACACTCTGAAACTCTAACTTGGAGAGGTTCTCTGAAAGCCAAAAGTCTGTTTTTAGCAGGATTCTTTTACAGCATGGGAAAGGCTACAAAAATGAAACACATCGATGCATTGTTCAGAGCATTTCTTGACTCTGCAGGATATTTGCATCCCCTGATCCACTCTCCTCTCTTCCCACCTTGTTGTGAGGTCTGGGAAAGCTGGCCACAGTGACTGCACCATGTAAGTCGAGAACTTCTGGTTTCTGTTCACACTTGGACAATGAGAAGCCCTGTCAGGGTACAGAGAGTGGAAGAAGAGAAAGTGTGCGGTACTGATGACCTCAGCTCCCTCTTCACAAGATGGCGAGTTGTCAGTGACTGAACGGCCACAACCTCTGTCCCGCAGACCTCTGCCAGAGGCACAGCCCACCTAGTTCCTGGTACTGCCCCTCCTTTTGCTTGTTCAGGTTGACAGAGAGTAAGAGTAATCTTGCTATTGCTGTGTTGTCTCTTGTTGGTTTCCTAAACCTTGCCCCTGGGATGTAAATAGATCTATGATTAAAGTCTCTTTAATTGGCCCTTTTGGTTTACATCAGTTTGCTGTCAGGATTGAGTCTCCAGTTGAACTCACCTCTCTTACTAAACTGCAGGAGATACAGAGGTGGGTAACATACGGACTCAAATCTGGCTATGTTCCAAGTTTATTTGTCCTTACATTCAAAGAAGGTTTTTGATGTTGTTCTCATTAAAGCCGAGTTGTTGGGACGCCTGGGTGGCTCAGTCAGTTAAGCGTCTGCCTTTGGCTCAGGTCATGATCCCAGAGTCCTGGGATTGAATCCTGCATCGGACTCCTGGCTCAACGGGGAGCCTGCTTCTCCCTCTGCCTGCTGCTCCCCCTGCTTGTACTCGCTCTCTCTGACAAATAAATAAAATCTTAAGAAAAAATGAAGCAGAGTTTTTGTTTTACTTGACAATATATGCATTAGTCAACTTTCAGCAGGAAATATTATGCCCATGGTTTTTCTTACCTGGTGCATTCCTAGGAAAGGAAGCCAATATCTACTGAGACAGTTGCCTTACAGGACGTCACACAAACAAGCATATTATCAGGTAAAGAAAATTACAACTTACCATGATAATATGCTTAATAGAATAAGATGGTGAGTGTATTTGGAAACCAAATGCCAGACCTGTCCTTGGTGGAGCAAGCTAACCTCCCAGGGAATGCACATAGTTTATTATAATTTAGATACATAGAGATAGAAATTTAGGAGAAAAGTATACCTTTATTAAGTTTAGATTTTTGAAATAATCTACTAGTACTACTACTACTAACAGTAATCCCTAACATTTATTGAGTGCTTTGTATGTGTTTTGCATGTATTAACATATTTAATTCCCATAATAACCCATAAAGTAGGTACTATTGCTATCCTTGGTTTTGTTTTGTGTTGTTTTATTTGTCAAAGAAACTGAAGAATACAAAAAGAAATTCACCCAAGATGGGAATCTATGCAATCTAGCTCTAAATACGAGCTGATCATTTTACAAATAATGTTGACAACAAAAAATATTTTATGAATGAAAATAATTTTTTCCTCCTCCCCACCATGTAATACATTTGCCTCATTATTAGAATAACAAAAAGAGTTTTACTGTTAGACTTTTTTCATTCTGGGAAGTCCTTTTCAGCAGTTACAATTGGATTATTTCAGAAAGAGAGAAAAAGGAATTCTATACTTCCTGTGAGATATATTTAAAGGGATACATTTAGAGGGATTTTGGCTTTTCAATAGTTAGGACATTAATGTGAAAGTCCTTTTCAAAACAAATAAAAGTACTCCTTAAAGTCAAGACCTAATTGTCCAAAGCTTCTCCCAGGCTGGTCACATATCAGTGTCTTGGTTGTCAACCAATAGTCTGGGATGCATAAGAAGCAGAGAGTAATATTTCAACTTAAGTTTACCATTAGAAATCTGCTTGGAAATCTACTCCCTTTGAGAAGCTGTGAAATCTCCTGGATGTTTAAAGTATGTCACATTGGCTGTTTTTTATCACCTTCAACTGTGAGTTTCGCCTAGGAGGAAACAGATCTGGTTGGCAAACCGTGGCCCCAACTGTGGATGGGATATGTGATTTATCCTACGTGGAGCAAATGGGAGGTGCCAGAGTGCTCTGGGTTCTGGTCTGCTCTGATGCTGAGCAGGCCCTGGCCTTGCTCCTGAAATCTGCCTTGCGGATGTCTTTTGGGCCAGGCTATATTGTAGATCAAATACATTCCATCAGAAGATCTCTTACTAACCTCCCAGGATTACCCTGCGTTTCTGAGACTAAAGTTCAGACTCTGTAGAAATAGCATTTCCCATAGAATGCACAGTGTAAGATCTATCAAAAGAGTAAAAGAAAAAAAAAAAAAAGGAATGCATGTCACGTGAGATCATTATTCAGAAAGAGAATGATTTTCTGATGGAAAATTCCAAGCTCCCTTTGAACAACGGCCTTGGAGAATGTCCTTAGGAAACAGAGGTCTTACATCTAATATGTCATTAACTATGCTTATGATTTCCTCTGCATGTTTATAGGTGGGAGTCAGGGTGTGGAATGTACAAATATTACACAAAAATTACAGTACAGTGATTGCTTCCTTTGCCAATCCACTTTCCGGAAAGTCATGAAACACTGCAATGGCATCTCTGGTATGTAGGGAAACTTAAGCTTTTACCTTTATTTAACCTCACAAATTAGGTCTGACCCAGAGTTTGCATCGTGTGCATAGTACGAGTGAATTTGGAAATTCAGGGCATGCGTGTTGTAGACGAAATTAAAATCTCTCTGTCCCAGAAAGATCTTCCTCAGCCCTACTCCTGCTTGACAGTGAGGAAGAGATATTGTCTGTGAAAAGGACACCAAAAAGAATGTTGGGTTGGGCCCTGGGCTGTAATCCACATTACCCATTGCTGGTTTGTCCACTGACGCTGTGGAGCATTTCTGCGCTAAATTGGTGAGTCCAGTACTAATGGGGCCGAAGGTCACTGGTCTGGCTTAGTTCTTGGGGCTCTCATAACTCCACCCCATCTAGCACGGTTATGCCCTTTCCCATCGGGTTATGGGGTTCTCAGAACTGACATGGAGCCTGGAGGAGCGAGCTTAATGCTCCAATCAGGTGACTGAACTCTGGTATAAACTCAGCTGTTCTTTGCTTCGAGACCTTGAGCAATATGTTTAGGTTCTATCTTCGCCTCAATTTCCTTTCCCAAATGGCTTTTGGAAACATCATAATTTCACCATCTAAATTCTTAGCCCATTAATGGTAGTTCATACAGTTTACATGTCTCCTGTTTCCCATGTGATGCCTTTTATTCTGTGAGATATAAAGACAGAATTAGAGAAGTCCTTATTGATTTATACTGAGCCACCAGAATAGACTGAATGATGGCAAATTTCCTCTAGATTATCAACTAATGATAATTGTACTAGCAATAGTAGTAGAGCCAGTAACGTGTGTCAACTGCGTGACATTTTTCAAAGGTTAGTATCTGTTTTGATTCTCACAACAACCCTCTGAATCAGGTATTAATACTGTATCCAATTTATGGCTGAGGAAACAGATTAAGAACACTCAAGTTACTTGGCCAAGGTCAATAATAAAGAAGTGACAGAACCAGAAATTGCTTAAAGTTGGTTCCATAGTTAATGTCATTTAACCACTTAGAGACCTTCCTGGACTTGGACACCCAGGCATTTCGAATCATTGGAAGTATCTTTTTCTTCAGTTTGTTTGATAACTGTAGAATATTCCACACATGCAGATTGGTCTAGTTTAGAAAATCAAGGGTTAACGAATGAGTAGAGAAAGTAGAAATAGAGTATCATTCTACTTGACTATTTGCCTTATCACTAGCCTCCTACCATGAGACATTTTCAGAAGTTGAGAAAATGTAAAGCTTTCCAGCACCTATTTCTTTGGTCTCCTTTATAAACAAAGTAAATCAGATTGCCCTGAGTTTATTTATACTCTTTGGGAAAAGATCTAATTTGCTCTCATTTAGATTTTTGGGTTAAAGCTGGTTTCCATCCAAAGGTAAATTGGTAAATTAAAAACCTGAAACTGCAAGCAACTCCTCAAACTAACGGCATTCTTGAGTAAAAGCACGAATACTTCTAACTCCTTTCATTTGTCAAGGATCAATTTCACCTGTGGTTCTTCGTGCCTTTAGGGCATTATTGATCCAACTTTCTACTCCACTAGATATTTACTCAAAGCTGCCTAAAAAAACTTTTCCATTTATCTCTGTAACTGGGAGACCAGGAAGGACCCTACTTATTGGGAAAGTTTAGTAATTTTTTTTAGACATCTTTTAAATCAGTGATGTTGGTGCTATGGACCAAATTTTCCAACCCTCCCCTCCTCCCCCTCCTTCTTATTGAAGTCTAACCTCCAATGGGATCGTTTTTGGAGATAGGGCTTTTAGGGGGTAACAAAGGTTAAATGAGGTCTTGAGGCTGGGGCCCTAATCCAATAGGATTGGGGGCTTTAGGAGAAGAGGGGGAGGTATTTTTCCCTGAGCCCCCCTTCATCCTCCTCTCCTCTTATCCTCTTTCTCTCCCCTGCACACAACTAGGAAAGGCTATGTGAGCACAGGGAATGATTGCAGCCATATATATGCAAGCCAGGAAGAGAGTGCTTACCAGTACCTGATTCTACTGACACCTCGATCTTGGACTTCTGGCCTCCAGAACCATGAGAAAATAAATCTGTGCTGTTTAAACCACCTATTTTGTGATATTTAGTATGGCAATCCTAGCAAACTAATACATACTCTTTTAGGAAGTTCGAACATTGGGGTGAGCCGTGGGTGTAATTTTTAAGTAAAAAGAAGCCTTCTTAGTACCTTTGATATCACATCAGTACTCAGAATTCTGATAGGCAAATAGAATTTCATTCCAGTTTTGTTTAGAATAATAGAATCATACCAACCTTAGGTATTATCTCTTCCAGTCTTCTAATTTTATTTAGGAGGAAACAGGCATGGGTAAGGGGCCAACATTAGTTAGTTGCAAGGTCTGTACTAGAGTTCAAATGCTTAGATTCCCAGTTCTTTATTCCTGCTGCCAAAACCTTTCATCTTGTTATTATATTTTTACCATTGATTCAGTTGTCTATTTTTGCTTTGCAAGCTTCAATGTCAATGTGCTTACCTTTCAAAAATATATTGTTTGTTCCTTTAAGTGTTCACGTAGCAATATATTTTCTCTACCTGTTTTTACTACCTTATAAACCACATGGTTTTCAGGGAATACGCTAACAAGATTTTTCCATTTTTTGTACGCTTTACTCAGTTAATAAATGACAGTGGTTTTCACCAATGCTTTTCAGTTCCATTAAAAGGTTGATTTTCCTGAAATGAACATGCAATTTTTTATTTAAGGTACTGAATTTCTAATTATAGGCCATAATTAGATTTGGTCACTGTCCTTGAATTTTCTTCACTCCTGTATTACTAGACACTTTTTTCCCTCTTTCACATGACAGAAGGTTTCTGGCTGTTTCCATTTTTAGTTTTGCTTTCCTGCGCTACAAAAGAACTTTTGTTATGCCCTCACAAGAAGTGTTGACGCCTTGTGAAGTCTAAGGATGGCTTTGTCAGATAGAGTCTTGGCACAGCCTCCAAATGAGTACTCAGTCTTCATATAGGATGCTATGTATAGACATGCACGGTACTTTGTAGGTGTTTTGAAGACCATCTCTAATCATTTTCAAATAAGGTAGTTTTTAATCTCAACATCAAATTGAAGTGGTGCAGAATCCCCCTTTCGGTGTTAAAAGTGGATTTTAATTAAAGGGCTATCGTGATGTTGAAAGCAGATATTTCTAGGGGACCTAAAAGTTCACAAAGCAATTTCACGTACATGATTCCACAAGCTCTTTACTTTAAGCATGTGAGAAGTTTACAGAATGAATCATGTTACAACCATTTTGCAGATAATGAAATGGATATGAGAAATCTTAAATGTCTGACTCAGGACAAATCACTATGAGAACTGAAATCCATAATTTTTTGTCTCTAGTTTCTTCTTTTTTGTTCTCTATGCAGTGTCTTGCACATTGCATCTCTACATCATGAGGATATTACTTTATTTACAAAAGGTTTTGTTGAGTTTCTTCTGGGCTGTGAGGATAGAAACATAAACTCAGATTAAATAAAATTTAACTCTTCCAGTTACTAAGCAGATATTTTTAAAATCACTAGTTGCTTAACTCCTGTCGCTTTTCAAACTTATGTTATTGGATATAGCTTTAGTTAGTCATGACCTAGGGCCATTTAAGTTCAACTCTTACACCCAGTGCTCTGCTTGGGAAGAAATGGCACTCAGAGCATATGTGAGCCTCTGTTACTGTTTAGGAGGGCCCATTTGACGATATATTCCAGTTTAGAAAGTTGGAAAGAGACTGATAATGGAGAAGTTAATAACTTTTCAGACCTACCAGGCCTTGGAGCTTGTCTTTCGCACGAGGCAAGATACTCAACCCCAGTAATGTTTACCAAAAAAATGGAAGTAATTATGGTATCTCCATCATGGGTTTGTTAGAAATATTTAAAAAAATACTTGCACAGTATAAAATCTTTTTGCACAGTATAAAATCTTGCTCCCAGAGGCTTAGGTTTCTAAAATCAAAGCTAACCAAATTTGAAGTCTCATATGTATCTTGCCTCCATTATGAAGTCCAAACTTTTTAGCTGAATACTCAAAATTCTTCACTGTCTCCTTCCCTTGTACCATTCTGATTCCACCTCTTTTCCTTCTCACCCAACTTTTATTCCAACCACACTGAAAAGGCAGCCATTCCTTTCCACCTATACTGTTCTTCCCATGTCACCGAATGTTTGCATTTCTTTATCTTGCTGTCATTTGTTGGAATACTCTCTCCTCCTGCTATGAAAGCCCCACACTCCTGCAAGGTAAAGCACACCAAGAGTTTGATGCTCTGCCATATGTTTCCAAGGCACTTTGTCCCTTGTGTCTATTGAAATACTTTCTGAACTTACTCGTACTTTCTTGCCCACAGCCCTGACTCTTTCACTAGACTTTGAGGTTCTTAGAGCAAGCATCCCATTTGATTCCTCTTTGCATTCCCGGTGTCAGGCACAGAGTGGATAGTCAATAACAGTTAGATTGAATTGAATTAATCAATTAATCCTTAAGTTATTGCAGAATATCCACTATATTATGTGCCTGGGAGAGTGCATTGGACAATAGAGCTTTACCTGTGGAGCATTTAAAGTTCACTGAGTGAAGACTTTAAAGATATAACACTTAGTGAACTTATGCTTAATTAAATGAAATAATCACCGTGAAGTACTCAACACAGTTCCTGGAATATCACAAGTTCTACCAAACTTTAGTCCTTTTCCCCACAGGAGGAAATGGGTTCAAATCTGAAATGATGAGAGCAGTGCTTTTTCTTTGGGAAAAAATTGTTTAAAAATTGTTTGTAAAGCCATTTAAAGTAATATTTAGATAAACAGCTTGTTCAGGGAGTTCTACTCTGGTGATCTTAATGTCCTCTGAAATCATATGAATTTTGAGTTAGAAAATTCCCAGAGAATCCCAGGCAACCCATATCCTATTGGCCTTAAGTCAATGGGCACATAATATCATCAGTTTTTATTTTGTTTTCAATTTGAGCTATTCCAACAAATTAATAAAGTATGGAAAAACAATTATAGAATAAAATCAAAATATGTCTACGTAGGTGAAACTAATTCCTTATTTGCATATTTTCTCTTTTCTCTGTTTGAAGAATAGAATTTGAATCTTACTAAACAAAATGTATACAATTAAATGGTTCCTTGGATCCTATTTGTCCATCACTCTTAAGTAACTAAAGGTGCAATAAACGGGTTTTCTCTCCCTCTCTAATATTGATCAGATATCTTACACTTTACCCAAGCTGATTTTATCCTTATATTCTTTGTCCTGGGATTCAGAATGACATATCTAACCCTCTTCTTTGGTGTTGGTGTGGAATTGACACCATTTTAGGGAATCTATCGTATTTTCTAGTAGGATTACTTAAGAGAAGAACAATACTTTTTGGGTATCAGGTTAGAAAAACCAAAATTAGGGAAAAAATAAATTTTATCTCAATAACCCTAAAGCAAAACTAGATTCTTGTCTTTTAGAAGAAAGCTATTAAGACATAAGAAAACTTATAAGTTGTTGTGAGAATTAAATCAGATCATTAATGGGACCAAGTCAATGCTTGGTAAGGGTTAGCTATTAATATTAAAGCTAGACCTTCAATTGTAAACTTTGAATCAATCTCCTGTTAATATTTAATCTTAATTTATGTTAATTCTAATAATAATCATGCCTTGTTTTCGTAAAGCACATATGATTTGAATTGGTGATAAGGAATTACAAGGAAGATTGGCAGAGAAATAGCCTTTGGGAAGAATGCAGAGACCTATGCATTTATTCATGCATCCACCTGTCTATCCATCAGTCCACCCCAGATTTCCACTCATTTACTCAGTACATACTAGATTTGTAAGTCCACTATGCCAAACTGTGTTGGCTTTGGAAATGTGTCAACTTGCCTAAGCTGAACTTCATTTTCTAGAATTCCTGCTCCTGTGTTTCCCATCAGGGTGGACCAAAGAGGGATTTCCTGTGTGAGATATGAAGGGTGGAAGTGAAATAAAAGCCCTGGTGTGGCTCACACACATTGTTTTATCTGCTGTTGCACTTGGTGTTGTAAGGCAGTGCTCAGGCCTGAAACTACCTTCCCTTGGATACTGTCTTCATCTGTTCTGCCTTCCAGACCAGGTGTATGTGTTTAGCTCTGTGATGAAGGGCCTTGAAAGACACACCTTAAGGGTCAAAGTCAGCAAGAACTGACACAGGTTTCAGGCTGTCCTGGGCTCCCACTGCTGCTGCTGTTTCCAGCTCAACCTTGTTCTCCCCCACTTTATATTATCTTCCTTTCCCAATGACATGCCCGGCAGACTTCAAGCTGTAGCATCATACATAAACTCAATAACCCTGTATCTTACCCTTTTCCCACAATTGCATATGGTCAAATATCTGTGACAAATCTTCTCATTAAGTATATATCCATCAGAGGTTCTGCTTCTCTGATTGAACCTGGACTGACCCACAAACATAGTCTTAGATCTGTCATCACTGAATCATATTCTTTTATAAGGCAAAGAACACTAGAATTCATTCTAAATAAACCTACTTGAACATGCCATTCTCTTATTCAGAGGGAAAGATATTTGTTTCTTGATCCAGAAATACTTACTTGACTTCAGTATTTTTTTTAATTTGTTTTTATCCTACAAGAACCATAACTCTTAAAACTGATGATTCCATTTGGAACTGGCTTTTAAAAATTATATTTCCTAATATTTCTTTGTTTTTGGCTAGCTTTGAACCCTGTTACTATTTAGGTGACTCGTGGCTTTATTTTGTTTACTGACCCTTAAATTATATCTTCCTTGATTTCCTCATCTGCTTCAAAGTATAATTTATCCTCTTACTATATTTATCTTAGTTTGCTACGTTAAACAACTTTTGGGGGGAGTGTAGCTACAAATAATAAATGAAAATTAATGTTCAATATTTTCTTCAGTTTACTATTTGTTACATAAGAGGACTTACATAGATATAAATTTTAATTTGTCTATTAAGTAGAAGTTAGAAGTTTTCTAATTTCTTATAAACATGTCATTATAAACTTTCAAAGGAAGAACCCAAATGAATAAAGTAAAGCTAATATTATGTTATACTCAAGAATGTGTAAATGTTCAACTAAACGTGTATGATGTTCAACTGTTTCTGTGTTTTTCACTCATCATTCATTCATTCATTTCTTAGTTGATTTATTCAAGCAACAGAATCATATATTTAAAACTATTGATGAAAAGTGTTAAATGCTGGAAATACAATTTTCCTGCACATGAACTAATGGGGAAAACAAATGAAGAGTGAAAAAAATACAGTACACAATGTATTAAGCATTATGTGAGAGAGAAGTTCAGAGAACACACACTGAGAGGATGAAGTGTTTCCACTCAGGGTGGGATAAACTTAACTCAGAACTGGATGTTGTCAGGAAAGGTCTGTGGAGGATAAAACCAGTACAAGTTTGGAAGAGAGTGAATGAGTAAGAAAGAATAGAAAGATATTGCAGGGAAGCCTAGAGGGGCATGAAGAGAATGTGACATTTTGAGACTTGCAAATAGATATCAATGTGACTGTTGGGTGTGTTGTGGGATGAAAGAGAAGGTTTTGTGAGCACGGAATGTGTCTTACCAACAAGTGTGGTCTTTAGCCTGAGGGCAGGTACAGTTCTAGAAGAATTTTTAAGTGGGAGAATAACAATTTCACATTTAAGTTTATCTCCAAATGTATACCTCAGTAATCATCTCAAATTTAACATGGGTCAACAGAGACCCATTATTTCTTCCTGAGACTCACTCTCCCCTCAGGCTTGCCTGTCTCAAAAAATGGTATGCTATTTGTTGAGTGCTCAAGCCAAACATTTAGGTATCTTTCCTCCTTTTCTTTTTTTCCTTGCCCTTCACATCCAATTCACTACCAATCCACTGTCTAACTCCTAAACATATTTTGAATCCATCCACTCCACTGTAAACCCACTTCTAGTGAGCCAAACTAAGTCATTTGTATTTATTATTTTTTTTCTCTACAATAGCTTTCTAGGTAATTTAGAGTACCTAGCCAGTTTTTTTTCACATACTCATTTGAATTAACTGCATCAGATCTACCATTCTCTGATATTGTATTTTCCCTGCTTCCTTGCTTGTTTTTATCTGTCTCCTTTTAGAATGTCAATTCCCTGGTTCTAAAAACTGGTCTTGTTCACCAACCTAGAGAGTAATACCTGGCAAATAGAATGCACTTAAGAAATTTATGTTGCATTAATGGATAGAAAGGTAAGAATGATTATTCTGGAGACAATGTGAAGAATGGTTTCTAGAGGGGCAAGTCTAGAGACAAGAGTAGTTAAAAGACTGTTTAGCAAACACTGCTTCCTTTGCCCACTACGCTGGTTTCAGCTGCAGCTCTGTTGGGCAGTTCTGTGTTCAGGGGTAGCATGCTACCTCAAAAGCCTCACTTATGTCAGCTTTTCTGTCTCAGAACATATTTGCAGAGGAGCCCAGAAGTGAAGGAGATTTAATGCAGGGCCACCTTTCAACCCATAGGGGAAGAAAGAAGGTGTAAAGACCCACTTCCCATCCTTCAAAGGGAAAAATCTGAGATCCATTCTCTGTGGTTCTGCAGAGCTTCCCCAGCACTCCTGAGCTCCTTTACTCACAATGGGAAGCAGAACCACAATACAGCTCTGATTGCTTTTTCTTCCTTCCCTGAATCATTCTTCCAGCTCTCTTATTCCTGCTCTCTGGGGTCACCTCACCAGTCAACTACCTGCACCCAAGTCCCTGTCTCAGATTTTGTTGTTATAGGAAACTCAAACTAATACAACCTTTTTGTATTAATGTGTGCAAGGAGAGATGAAGATTTGCAAGCTCTTTGGTGGCAAAAGTGACAGGATGTTGAGACTGTTTTAACAGGATGAGGAAGAGGAAATATAGGAGGAGGAATTCAGGAATTCTCAAGTGTATGTTGGTGTAATCCATTCTGATGGGAAAGAGGTTGGGGAGAGGCATAAAATGAGTAGCTCAGTGTTCTAGTACAACAACCAAGGGCAACAGTCCAGAAAGTTGTTAAATGTGAGAGTGGGGCCTCAGAAAAATTCTCAAAAGCAAGTAGTTTTCTTGGAGTCAGTTTCAACTTGGTGTGGGAAATAGTTGAAGGCAAAGCAAAGAGACAGTCCCAAATGGAAGCTGGGTAGAATGAGAAAAGAGGAAAAAAGAACAGATCATTGTGCTAATGACTCCTCCAAGTCCTGAAATAAAGGGAATTAATGTCCACATTTGAATGGTTTTAGGTATTCATGTCTACCAGTAGTTGCACTGATTATTAATTGCTGTTTTGCACATAAAGTGGTCTGTGGTCCACTATTTGAAGGTGGCTTAAACATACATAAATATGTTTTTCATTGAAGAAAATTCTGACATTTTAAGATGCTAATTAATATGCTATGAGAAATTTCAAAAAGAGGAATATAATGTGTGGCATTTCCTAACATTATTTGATCTTTTTCTCGCTTAAGAAACCACAGCAAATATTCCTTAATAAACGTTAGTTTAGCTGCACTTGAAATTTCTTTTTAGTTATAGTATCTGATGTTTACGTTGGCTAAAATTGAAATGGTCTCCAGGAATAGTCTGTTTCCTGACCCCAGACAATGAACTTCCAGATTTCAGATATTCTATAAAATGTAATAAATATAAATGAAACAAAATTATTTTGTCAGAACAAACCATTGCATTAAAACATTCTTAGCATAGTTTCAAGTGTGTTAGAAAACACAGGAGAATATTCAGGGGTTCAAAGGTTGGGAGATAAATTTAAAAACAAACTATCATGTTTTGAATATCCCTGACAGATTGCATGTGGTAAATACAAGGCAGTGGTCTTATCTGGGCTTTCACAAGGAGGACACCTATCCCTGTGTTTCCTGGCTCTGGGAAGGTTCAACTACTTCAGGTCTCCAGTCCTGAAGACTCAGTCCCATTTAGTGTCTAAACCTGTCTGGTCAGATGAGATCTTGGGATGGTAATCTTAATCCAATAGGCAGTCTTCAAACCCCTCATGAGGATGTGCTTCCCCAAGCTGTAGTCTGACTGTGATCTCGGCTCTGATTACTCTCTCTGGCCAGTGGTGCCATTTTGTGATTGACACTCCTGTTGTTATCCAAGTGAGACAGCTTGTCTTGAGTTCTACCCTGTTTGCTTGTGGCTCTGACAATGTGATGAAGTCCTGTTAGTCTTTGTTGGGAGCAGGAATGGAGTATGTGAAAACCGTCCCTATACTTTAGCTTCTGATTTGCTTAAAACCAGATGGAATCTCCTATACCCAGGACTCTAGCATTCCACTGAGTACAACTATACCACTACCTTGATATACTGACTGCTCTGCTCATCTATTTTAATATTTACTCCAAAAGAAGCATGAAACAAGATTGCTTGCCAATTCTTTCAAGGACATTGTGATGTGGATACTATTACTGAGCAAGCATAATAACTGTATAAACATACATACCGCTATGGTGTATTCTCATCATAGTGGAATCTCCTATCCAGATTTTACTAATTGAAACAGAGAGAAAAAGGCAGAGGGAGAGGGGAAAAACTTGAGAGTATATTGTTCAAAACTTAAGACTGAGAGAGGACAAACAAACCAAAGACACATGTTCACTTATTGATTCATTCAACAGATATTCTCTGAGAACCACTATATGTCAGACACTGTTCTGCATACAGGAAACATAATTATAAAAAGAGACATAAAAATTCTCTCCCTTCATGGCCATTCAGTGAGTACATTCATAGCACATCTGCTCTTAAAGTATATTCAGCTTATTTGGAAAGACCCAGTTAAGGACAGTCATTGTGTTCTAGTATCAGATTTGAAACTTGTTTTCCTGAAGTAGATAAAAACCCTAAATAAACCAAGGCTAGTTTGTTAGACACAAAAACTATGATCACATAATCTGTTTTATTTGCCTCTATTCGTGTGTAGCAAGAATTGAATAGAATTTTTTTTAAAGTTTTTTTTTTTTTTTAAGATTTTATTTATTCGACAGAGATAGAGACAGCCAGCGAGAGAGGGAACAGAAGCAGGAGGAGCGGGACAGGAAGAAGCAGGCTCATAGCGGAGGAGCCTGATGTGGGGCTCGATCCCACAACGCCGGGATCACACCCTGAGCCGAAGGCAGACGCTTAACCGCTGTGCCACCCAGGCACCCCTAGAATTGAATAGAATTTTTAATGTGGGAATTTTGAAGACAAAAAAATGGGAACAATTTTTAAACACTGTATTTTCTAAACATTTAGTTTATACACAAGCATCTCTAATTACAACATAAATAATCATAAATAGCTTTGATTTTTGTCACCAATCTCAGTCTACTAGAAATTGAAATAAAGAGGGAAGAGTCAGCTCAGGTGCAGGAAGTGTTTTAAGCACAACCTGGGGGCTTGTCTATTTTTTCTTCTTTTCCTCTCTTCTCTATATCCCTCCCTCCTCTTTTTTTCTGTCCAGATACTCTTCAGAATCTGGAAGGCTTTTCCTCTCTCTGAAAGTTTGTTCTCTGCAAAGACTCTCAGACTCCCTTGGCACAAACATCACTTTAATTGCTCAGATGGAAAATTCACTCATAACCTAATTCTGCTAATGGTTATCTCACCTAATTGCTATCTCTCTGGTATTCGATACTGTTTACCACTTCCTTTTTCGTACAGTTCTCATTTTGCTTTAATAACATCCTTATTTTCTAGTCTCCTTTCATTCATATTCCTTCTCAATCCATTCTTTATTTAACCACATCTTAAATATTTATATTACCCATACTCTTTAATTCATTCCCTTTGTTACTCCTCAGTGAAACGTGGTTTTAAGATGCTTTAGCTGGCGTATGGGAATATATAGTCTATAGCTATGGAAGCCACTCTGTCATTAATTAATTAATTAATTAATTGACTAAATTTGTAATGAAATGGTCTTTTCCTATCCATGATAATTCCTGGTCTAACATGTGGTCTCCTTATTCTACCACTATATCCGGAAAGATAATTAAGATTAAAGTATCTCAGCAGAATTTTAAGTGTAATAAAATTCAGAGGGTGACACGTAACAGAAACCACTCCACTCAGCTTCAGAAAACAAAACAAAAAAACCTAATTGGAGTAATGTGGCAGCTCAGAGAATCCAAGGATAGGGAGATAGTTGGGCTTTGGGAACAAGTTGGAACCAGATACTAAAATGTCACTGTTTCTGTCTGTTTGTGTTAGTGGACTATTGCCACAATAATGCTGAATAAAAACTATTTCAAGAAGGCATAGAACAGCAAGAATTTATTTTTCTTGCTCATAGGTGTGCAGGTTAGTTTGAGAAGCTTGCTCCAGGCTATGACTTGGCGGGGCTTGATGGGGATTTTTCCTAGGTTGTGGATTCGATTTATATATACCCCATGTGCTTTCTCATTCTTTTTGGACCAATAGGTCCCTGAAGTGTGCACTTCTCCTCATGCAACCCTGCAATGAATACATGAGTCTGAGCAGAAATAAAGGATATCTATTAAAGCCTCAGCCTGCCACTGGCCTACTGACACTTTGATCCATATTCCTTTGGCCAAAGTAAATCACATGGCCAAGCTCAACATCCATGAGACAAGGAAAGGTACTCTACCTCCAGTGGGAGACACTGCAAAGTCACTTGGCAAAGGATGTGGACATATATGGGGTGCCCATAAAGAATTGGGGAATAATAATCCAAACCACCATACTCTCTCATTCTGTCTGTTCATCCTGAATTATATATAATCATGAAAGTTATCACAAATCACTCAGTTTCCCAGGCTATAAGCCTCAGAAATGCCTTTGGTATGTCCAGATGCCTAATTACCTATATGAACTCAATCATAAAGTTCCTGTGTTCTTCTCTCTCACTCCTATCCCTTCTTTCATTTTTATTATTACTGCTCAACTTTGGGTTTTATTGCTTTTATATTATATAAATGTAAGTTTTTGTATTTATAGTATTATATAATAAAAACAGGTTTATATGAAATATAAACATAGCTCATAAATATATATATATATAACTTACAACTAAATATTATATATAGATATTTGCTGTATCCTCTGAACTGGTTTTCCTGCCCCCAGCCTCTCCCTACTGTTACCCACTGACTACACAGCGCCTAGAGTTGCAAATTTCACTTTCTATAGTAGGATTCTGCAATTTTATTCCACTTCTGATAGATCTTTAATTATTTCTCATTTTCAGAGATTAAAATTCCTCAGTGTGGAACAGAAGTTCATTCATAGTCTTCTCCCAATTCATTGTCCAAGTTTCATTTACTTCTGTTGTCCAGCATGAACCCACACTCCAATCACAAATAATTACTTGTCAGTCCTGGATAGTTCTATGTACTTGGATATGGATTTGACTTTCAGGATTTCCTGTTACATCTCTGCCTGTGATACCTCTTTAGACCCCACCTCAAATTTTCCATCTCCCGGGAAGCCTTAGCTGTGTCAGTCCCTCCTGTGCCTCTTCACAATACTTCACTTACCTGTCATATTATTAGCCTCATTACTAGAATATTCACTATTAAGCATTTTATATACCACATTTCTTTTCATCACTTTTTTTTTTTAATTGTATCCATTTATTTGTCAGAGGGAGAGGAAAGAGAACACACGCAAGGGGGGGGCAGGCAGAGGGAGAAGCAGGCTCCCCATTGAGCAAGGAGCCCAATGACCCTTGGACTCCCTGGATCCCAGGACCCAGATCATGACCTGAGCCAAGGCAGATGCTTAACCTATTGAGCCACCCTCCGTCCCTCATCACTGCTTTAACCCTTTGAGGTTTGCATTATCTCCATTTCACTGATAAAGAAATCATGGTTCAGAAAACTTAAGTAACTTAACCAAGGTCAGTGTACTTACTGAGTGAAAAGGATATTGTTCAAAGCCAGCTGTGTTGGACCTCATGGAATGTGTTTATAAACATTACATTATAAGGCTTCACAATGTGTAATTACAGGTTTCTATGGGTATCTATTTTTTCTTGTGCTGTGACTTAAGGCAGGGACCCAGTTTCATTCATTTTTACATCACTACCAGCCAGTACTCTTGTCCCCAGGTACCTGTTGGACAAATTTATAGCATGAATAAATAAACACTAAAGTGAAGTGTCATAAAACAACTGTCCATTGACAGATAGCTCGGAATGTGATAGAAAAGCATGGAGAGATAGAAAAGACCTGCAATTGGTTAGAGTTGAATTGAGAGAAAACTCAGAGGGGGCCAATTGTAAGCTTTTTATGAAGGAAAATTGCCTTACGGATCCAAACATGTGCCCTCCAGAATTTCTAACACGCTAAAGAAGGCAATCTCAATGTATTAGAGTGCATGTTTTATTTCATTTTCTTCCTGTTGTAAAAAATGACTCAGTTCTGCTTGGAGAGGGAAAGTGTTTACTTTTGCTTTTTGAATAATTTCCTGGGGAGAACTCTTCTGTTTATTGGGGAAGGGGGATGGGAAACTTCAAAATTGTCTTTATTATGCAGAACATTTTGAAAGTGCTGTAAAGACATCATAAAGTAGCTTTTTTTTTTTTTTAAGGGTCTCATTCCTACTGTCAGACTGTAATTATTAACATAACCCTCTCGGCACTCTGGCACTCTCTTGTCATCCCCACCTGAATGTCCTCTCTTGTTTTATCTGTGATCTTTCTCCCGCTTTATGAGTTTAAAGAGCCCTTGGCTACTTTCTAATGAGAAAAAACCTGGTTTCTGTAGCCTAGTCACCCTCTATTGCTTGAAGGGAGAAAGAAGAAAGTTCACTGGGAGGTAAAGAGGAAGAAAAAAAAAACAAACAAAAAAAACCCTGGCAGACCGAATCTCCTTAATATCCTTTTTGTAACTACCAAGAACAACCTGCCTGATAGAGAATTTTGTTTTGGCTTAACCAAAGTAAAAAAAAAAAAAAAAAAAAACAAACAAAACCAAAACCCACAGCCCTACAATATTTCCCCTCGGGGGGAATTAGCCTTATCTCAGTGTTCACTATCTCTCCTGTGATCTCTAAATGCTGACAAATCTGCTGAACAACAAGCCACGGTGTTTCCTTCTGGACCCCCAAGTTCTCTTCTTACAGCCCTTGGCCCGGGGCGAGGTTTTTCAATCAGTGTCAGCTTCAAGCCAGCAGCTTGCATCCTACTGCAAAATTTATGGAGCATGCTGATGAGAACAATGTGGCTCCCTGGGAAGATGACTGGGAATTGGCGGAGGAGGAGTTTTGTAGGTCTGAGCTCTGCAGCTGGTCATCGATTGTTCCTTCATCTGGTTGGACTTCAAAAGGCTGCATGCCTTGTTATCTGTTTTGCACCCCTAACCAAAAGCTACTTTGGGAGCACAGGACACTTCTTAGAATACATGAGAGCATTTTCCGCAGCCTCGTCTCCCGTTTGGCAGAGATCGCTTCTTACCGGAGCTTCCTAAGGTGATAGGGGAGAGAAAAAGGAGTGGTGTGTTTGATTGGTCAATTACCTGAGCGGTCTCAAATGCAAGGGGCCAGGAGGTAAATGAATAAATGCATTAAATGGTAGTGAAAGCACTGGCACAGTGCCCACTATGTAGTATACACTGAATGAGTACTTGGAGAGGAAATCGAGTGTGGACTCTGAAGCCAGATTGCCTGCCTATTAATCCTGCTTCTCTTCCTAATCAGCTGCAAGAACACAAGCAGTTACTTAACTTATTAAGGTCTCAGTTTTCTCATCTACAGCATAGGGACAAAAATATCCATGCTTCCTAGGGATGGTGTAAGGACTGTGTAGAAAAATACATGCGCCTTCTTACATCTGGCTCATGGCGAGTGCTTAATTAATGTTAGCTATTTGTTGAATGGGGACAATACATAAATAGAGAAAATGGAGCCCAGCCATTTTCAAGGTCTACTTCCTCTCATTCTTCAAATAATATCTGATATGGCTAAAAACAGGCATATCACAGCCATTGCATTTCTGAAAGTGACCTAAGGAGGAGAAAGACCTATCTTATATAATATTTAGAAATATATCACATGTTATATGCCATATATGTTATATATACACTATATTATATACTTATGTGTTTATATATAAATCTTTCTTACATATCGTATGTATAAATCTGATGTATATATGTATAGGTATATCACATGATATTATATCATATTATATTATCTATAATCTTATTTTTAAGCCCACTTCTGATACTACTGCTAAATTTAAATCAGTATGTTTAGAGAGAGGAGAAAAACTATTTTGAAATCTGAGTGTCTGGATTGTGGTTGTATTTGTACTAACTGCCTGAGAACTGATGTTTTGATATTACCTGGTTTAAAGAATATTTCTTTTATCAGCTCTCTGAGGTACTATTTCATTCGGGCCAAAAAAGTTTCTTTGGAGAAGCACATTCTGACTTACTGATCTAGCATGGGGGCAGAGACCCTCGGAGCCCAAATGTAAGACAGATGGGAATGATGTTGGAGGATTCGACTCTGTAATTTTCCTGGGTCATATTGCCACTCATTCTGAACTTCCAGCTCATTTTTTGGTCAGTTTATTTAAATGCAGTTCTTCCCAAAAGGAGACTGATGAAAGAGAGATATTGATCATCTTCGGTGATATACACAGGACAGCAGTCCAAGGGACTGTTAGATGTGTCCACATGCAGTCGGTTTTATATAGGGATAGGTTTTGGACAAATTATAAATCAAAAGAGGCATCCAGATGTGGTAGAAAAGACATGGGAGTTTGGAATCAGATAGAACTGGGTTAGATTCTTAACTCCAGCACTTGTGAGCTGGTGACCCCTAGGTTTTAGATTTCTGAGTTTTCTCATCTATACTTAGAGACTTAAGTATTATCTGAGCCTCACTTTCTCTACCGGGATAATTAGACCTCCTTGCTGTTGAGTATTAAATAAAATCCTGTTGGATCATTCAGTCAAACAACCAACCTGACTGAGGTTTTGTTTTAATATTGAATTCCTGTTTTTGAGTGATATGGATTGTCTCCCTCATACAATGTCAATTAGAATAGTCAAATCAGAGCCCGAGTTTAATGAGGTGAAAATAGCGTAGATTTTGGAGATAAGATTAAGGGGGCATGAATTTTAGACTTTGTTATTTTTTATTAGGAATTTATTTTTTTAAAGCAATTTTAGGTTCATAGCAAAACTGAGGGGCCGGTACAGAGAGTTACTATATACTGCTGTACCCCTACACATGCGTAACCTCTCCCATTATCAGCAGCCCCTAACAGAGCAGTACATTTGTACAGCTGAGGAGAATGAACCTACATTGACATATCTTGATCACCCAAAGTCCCTAGTTTACATTATGGTTCACTCCTCAGTAGTGTACATTCTTTGTGTTTGAACAAATGTATAATGACATTCGTCTACCATTATGGTTTCGTACAGAGTATTTTCACTGCCTAAAACATCTTCTGTTCCCTGTCAATCGTCCTTCCCCCTACTTGTACCAACCTCTGGCAACTACTGATCTTTTTGCTGTCGCAGTAGTTCTGCCTTTTCCAGGATGTCATAGTTGGAATTATACAGTTTGTAGCCTTCTAGAATTGGCTTCTTTCAATTAGTAATATGCATTTAAGTTAACTCCATGGCTTCTTATGCTCTGATAGCTCATTTATTTTTTCAGCACTGAATAATGCTCTGTCATTTGGAGGTACCACAGTCCCCTGCTTCCTGCCCGCATTCACCTATTGAAAGACACCTTGGTTTCTTCCAAGTTTTGGCAACTATAATAAAGCTGCTACACACATTTGTGTACATGCTTTTGTGTGAACATAAGTTTTCAACCCATCTGGGTAAATACCAAAGAGCGTGATCATTGGCTCATATAGCAAGAGTATGTTTAGTTTGGTATGGAACTGCCACACTGTTTTCCAAAGTTGTTGTACCATTTTACCTTCCCAACAGCAGTGAATGAGAGTTCCTGTTACTGCACAACCTGGTCAGCAATTGGTGTCGTCAGTGTTCTGTAGGCTTTGTTTTTTAATCTAGTAATCCAGAGCAAGTTAATTCATCTATTGGCATCTCAATTTCTTTGTTGGTAAAATAGGATGTACTGAACTTGAGGATTTATGAAGTTATCTAGACAGTGTTCAACATGCATTAGTTTTCTTATTTTCGTCTTAAAATAGGAATTTGGTATTTTTCTTTTGTGCTTGAAGCAAAAGGAAATGGAACCCTAAGTCACTGATCTCATACTATCACAGTTTTGTGGCTTTGCATCTTTTTCTTCTGCCCTAGAATATTCCTCTTTCCTTTCTTTTCTACCTAGAAAACTTTTTTTCTCTTTCAAGAATGATCTTAAATATCGCAAGTCTGAAATGTTACCCATATCCCTTAATATTAACAAAATGAAGAGCAAGCACTTGGGGTAATATACTCTATCAGACATCATTTCAGCCATTTGCATGGATTATTCTTTTTAGTGTTCACAACATCATGTATTTTAAATATCTCCATGGGATTGGGGAGTAAAGTGAAAGACTCAAGATCACAACATTCACAGGTAATAGAGAAGTGGAAGGTCTGGTATTCTAACCCATATTTATACAATCCTAAAGTCCCATGAGAATTTCTTTTCATTCTCCTCTCTTCCTCTGCTCCCACAGGACTTTGCATTCATCTTTCTTCTAACACGTATGCAAATTTAGTAGAATCATTTTCACATAGTCATCTTCGCTGCTGAACTGTGAATGTCTCAAAGTCAGGGGCCTTAGCTTGTTGATCATTGCATGCCTGCTCCTGAAGCACTCTTTGTAGACATTAGATATTTAATCAGTGCTTGGGTTAACATATGCACCAAATACTGACATCCAGTTTTCAAATAATCAATTTGTCATACAATAGAGTTATTAGCAAAATGATGCTTAACAGGATGTAATCTTTCCTGTGTCATTCAGAACATTCTATAGGACAAAGAAGGGCTTTAGGAGAAACACCTCATTATAAATATCAGTTATCAACAACCACGAGAATAAACATATGCTCTGTTTAAAGTCATATCTTTACTGTAACTGTTTGTAAATTTCCACATAATCTACAAGTAGTCACATTTCTTGACAGCTGTCCATATTTAAAATTTCAGTCTGGACCATGCAGACTTATGCACATTATTCATGAGTCTCCTCAGTACAGTATTTATAGAGAGATCAATGAAAAGATGGTCTGTGGGATTTACATAAATAAGTTTTAAAAGATTCTACATATTCTCATATCCTATTATTACACAGAACAGAAAATTAATTAAATCAATTTAATAAGAAGCCAGATTTTTCCCATTAATGTTAGCTATTTAAAACTTTAAAAATAACACCTTTTCAACCACATATAGAAGAAGTGAAATTTACTGACCTCATTTGATTGGTTATCTATTTTTGTAAGTCCCCGAAGTAGCGAACAATTACTCTTGTCAGTTTTTGTTACAGTCTTGGAAAGATCTAGGGCAACCCTTTTTCTTTTTTTTTTTTTTTTCTTTCTTCATCATGTTTAAATGCAGACAACAAGGACACTTCACAGGCTTATGCCAAAGACATCAATCGTTTTTTAATGAGGCCATAACCCTGAGTAGGTCATGGAATATTAAAAATAAATGAACATATTGCTGTCACTGGGGATTGAACTCTCTCGGCTGAAGGGTATCGATGAGGAAACACAATACCAGAACACAATACACTGAACTGCCTATGTTTCAAAAGGCAGTTAATTAGCAGACGCTGTATGAACGATCCCCTTGCCCATGTCCTTGGTGCGCTCAAGTTATGTCTGTGTCAATGAGAGAACCTTGCACTGCTCTTCTCAATAGAGGGCCAATTGGCTGAGACACATGACCAGGCTTTATCTACACAGTCAATTGGGAGAATTAAAAGGTCAGTCATTGAATAGGAAAGATTTCCCTTTTAGTGGCCTTGTCTAGCAAGCAGATTATCCTCATGAATGAGCAAGAATGAGAACGATTGTTTGTGAGGACCTAGACCCAATCAGTGGAAACTCTGAGGGGAAGGGAGAGTTGAATGAGAAGATAGGGTGTTACTATAATGACATTTAGGCTCTTCATCTTCAGCTCCTCAGCTATCCCTCTAGACTCATCTTCCACCACTCACTACCACACAGTGTGCAAGCAAGATGGAACTCCCTTATTTTCCTATTTACCTGCTATGTCTAACCTGCTGGCCCTTACACATGTTGCTCACTTCATCTGGGGTATTCCTCTTGCCTGTCCTCCTGGATCATGCCTATTCTATATTCCAAGCTCAGATCATGGCCGCCACTTCTGTGATGTTCTCCTGACTCAGGCGGGCAGTGCCTGACCCATGGTGGGCACCAGTGGCACAAATGGTTAAAACTGCCCACCAAATGTGCATAGCAAGGAGCTGTCTCCGCAAAGCGTTTTCCAGGCAGTGGCTTCATTTTCCAGATTCCCTTTCCTCGAGGTGTAATCCTTTAGCTAGTTTTTACTGTGGCCTGTGGGCAGAAATGATAGGCATCACTTTCAGGGTAAGGTGTTTAAGGAAGTGGTCCTGTCCTTTTCCGGCTTGCTTTCCAAGCTGAGGAAGGACATGACTGAATAGTACATGGAAGAAAACCACCACTGTACCATATGGGGACACCTGCATTCAAGCAATTGAAATTTGGAATTCATCAATTTTGCCAACGAAGATTTCCCTTAGAAGAACTATTCAAGAAATAGTTTAATATATTGACTCTGTGCCAGAAAACTTGCAGTTTAAAACTCTAATTAATGGTAGCATGGTACAGTCACCGTTTGCACATCTCCTTTGTAGTAGACTTGGGGAAAATGTCTTGTCAACTTTTGTAGCTCTCCTACCTTGCAAACTGGTCACACTGTAATGGGAGCAAAATAAAATAAGATGAATGAATGATAATCTCAAAACTACCCTTTCATTAGCACCTTCTCTGCACAGTAATATATGTCATTTATCTCCTTTAATCTGCAACATCTGTATAATGAGTATTAATACCTGTGTTTTCCAGAAGATCATAATCATTTATTCATTCAACCAGTATATGTTGATTACTGATTCAACTGTACTGGAGATTTTGTAAGGAACTAGAGACAAGACTGTGAAAAGAGACTTGTTTTTTGTTCTTTTGAAGCTTATAGTTAGTATAGTATATTCATTTCCAGATTTTATGTGTCACTGGGGGAGCTTTTTGAAAATATAAATTCCTACTAGTCTGTAAGTCCAGAGTGACACAGACACACAGCATAGCAGTGCTGGAATGTTGACCAGATTGTTCTGCCCTCAAACTGGCATTTTTTCTTAATGAAATAATTATGAGGATGTTTGTTCCCTGAAGAGGATTGATACTGAGATAGTGCACTTGGCTTTCTGGCTCTCATAATTTGGTTACTTATTAAGAGAAGACACAAGATGATATTACCTTTCCGTATATTGAGATTTGGCAAGAATTTGAATCACAATTGCACTGGCTGTTTGGCTACATTGGAGGAACAACCAGATGTTCTTCACCACTGATCTAACCCTCTCTCCATAGTCACCGTTAGACATAATTTATATTCACAAATGGTCCTAGAACTGGAAGGGTAACCAGAAAAATAGGTTAAGTAATTTCTCCAAGGGTAGAGCAGAGATTTGAATCCCGGACTCTTCAGCTCTAATTCACCACACACTAATTCCCCTCTAAGCTACGTTTCTTTATTATTTTAAATTGAGCATTTTTACTCTTCGGCATGTATTAAGACTTTGTGACAAAGAACAGTCTAAAAAAACACAATCGCTCTATGTTTACTTTTTTTTAAAAAGAATTCGCTTTCTCAGTCTACTATTAAGAGCACTAAACTATCAGATGTCTTATGAATAGGGAGACACTTCTAGCCAGTGTGACAAAATATATTAAAGGATAGTTGTTGTATTAGTTTGCTAGAGCGGCCTTAACAGCATACCACAGACTGGGAGGCTTAAACAATAGAATTTTATTTTCTCACAGTCCTGGAGGCTGGATATCCAAGACCAAGATGCTAGCAGGTTTGCTTTCTTCTGAGACCTGAGCTCTTCTTGGCTTGCAGATGACCTCTTTCTCACCATGTCCTCCAATGGTCTTTTTCTGTGTGTGTGTCTCTGGTGTCTTTTTGTATGTTCAGATTTCTTCTTCTTATAAAGGCTCTGGTCATATTGGAGTAAGGCACACTGTAGAGGCCTCATTATAATGTAATCACCCATTTACAGGCCCTGTCTCCAAATATACTCACATTCTGAGGTACCATGCTTAGGGTTCAACATATATTTGGGGGATTACAAATCATCCCATAGCAGTTGCTAACTGAATAGTATTGAATAATATCAATAAAGATGTCATAAACAAGTGGCCTGTCATGAAATCTACTAAGTAAACATGGCATCTTTTTCTGAAAAAACACATTCAAGTAAAAAGAAACACCAGTCTTTATTTAGTTCCCTCACATTAAAAAAAAAAATGAAGCCATAACATCATTATCATTTTAATAAACTATGTTTTTCTTCTGCTAGTGACTCCAAAATATATGAAATCATTGTTGTGTATTGATGTATTGAAATGAATCCTTAATGCATTTGTCTTGGTGTCTGGTGAGCCAGTTTATTATATGAATTCTAATTGCATTCTCCCAGGTAAGTGAACTTTTGCAGATGACCTTCATGTCTACCAAAGTAATGATGGTATGATACCTGATTTCTTCCTCACCTTAGTCAGTGCAGCCTCATAATGCTATCCTTATACTCATGTAACAATTGTACTTTTGCTTGGAGTCTGAAATTCAATTGCTTGACAGTTAAAATTCACAGTACAAGGTCAATCATTATGGATGATACTAGCTTGTAGCTAAGCCTTCTCCTTGTCTTTGTTTGCATGTCAGCTGGATTTCTCTGTGAACGTAAATCCCATCAATACTCATCCAAGGAAACTAGCTTGAAGAATAATTGAGAGTGCATTTGGGCAATGATCAAACAAAGCTTTTTGTATTTTCAGAATAAATTTCAGGGAATGCATAGCAAATATCCCATTTCAACAGCTAAATGCAAATGTTTATACAGTAGGGTAGACTACAAATATGGCCTCCTTTATCAAATTTCAGTGAAGGTGGCTCCAGTAGCTGCCATTCCCCAGGAGAAGCAATATAGTGTAGTTGTTATGAGCACAGGTAGCTCAGTGGTTTCTTTCACAATCCTGCTTCTGCTATCCCCTACGTAGGCGGGGGGGGGGGGGGGGGGGGAAGGGGTATCGTTTGGCACATTTCCTAACCTTTTCATGGCTCAGTTTACTCTCCTGTTGAATGCAAATGATGAAAATCATCCTTGATCAATATAGATTTAAATATGACAGTGGATATTAAGTTCTTAACCACAGTGACTGGTGTGTTGAATTCTCCATAAATCTTGTTTAACTTTAAATATCCTCCTATAATAAATTATAAAAATGTATTTTTCTAACAAATCTAAAATACATCAGTGAGGTCAAGCAATATGTGGGACTCTTGCTGTTAATACTAGTTCCAAATTTTCCTCAGTCTTATTACCAGAGTCCTGAGTTTTCCTTGACTCCTATGCTATTGCCATGAAAGGAAGTTTCCCCTGGTGGCATTAGGGTTGCACAGACTCAAGCATCCACAGCCCAACAAAGCAGGGGAGATGCACTTTTCTACAGATTCCATTCCATTCGTCATTCTTATTTCAGTATTATCAGAAACCATGTTTCCATTAATTATTTTCATCAACATACAAGAAATATTATTTGGCGTGTTTTCTCTTTGCTCTTTTTTTCCTTTACCAACCTCATACATAGCTAATTGAAAAGGAAACACAAAATTAGTTCTTGTTATTCACAAGTAGTTTAAAGATTTGCTCAGTGCCATCCATAACATCTTAACAGTGCCTTAGTAAGAGCTGCTTTTGATTTTAAAAAATGGTGCCTAATTAATTTAAAAATAATAATGAAAGAGAAAGAAACAGACAGATAAAGCGAGAGGAGGAGGGGGAAAAGAAGAGGAAAAGAAAAAGAAGAAAGAAGAGAATAGGAGGAGGGAGCGAGGGAGGAGGAGAAGAAGGAGAAGGAGGAAGAACAACAGTAAGAAAGACAAAGACAAAAGGAAGAAGAAGAGAAACAAGAAAATAAAAGCCCTGAGTCTTATATTTGGAAGTTGAATGTAAAAACATCTTTAAACCCCTTTTTCTCTCGTCTGAAACTTTTATTTGGTAAAAGTCAATCATCATCTTCCTCAGGAAACAGGAAGCCATTATTTTAAAAATGCTGATGTAGGTAGGAAAGATTCAGTTCAATTACGTTCTACAGATAATTCATGAAGCTTGTATGTATTTAATTTCCTGCAGGATATAAAGAAAAATGTGTTTTGTGTAGTGTAAAATTCAATAACATTTTGAGTGAATTTTGAGTCACATTGAGGTTCAAATCCCAGCTTCAACATATGTGACTTTCCCTTGGGAAAGTGACTAACTCTGTTTCTTTTTGTACATAATGGGGGTAAAGTCTCCTATTTAACTTGTTTTGAAGAAAAATCGAACAGTGCATATGAAGTACTGAGAAAGCCAGACACACAGCAGCTTTGCAATGCATTTTAGTTCTGAGGCTGCCTGCCTTCAAGAAACTTGGGTTCTCTGGCACAACACAGCCTGAGCAGGTGATAATGTTGACTCAGCTACTGGCCTGTATGTGGTTTCAGAGCAATACGTGCTGCTCAGATAGTAAGGTGCTCAGAGAACTCAAGGGAAGGACAATGCCCGGGCCTTATGGACCAATAGGGAGTGGGGTTGGGGCATCTTTCCAGAAAGGGAGACTGATGTTTCAGCAGGGCAGTGGAAGTGAATAAGAAGGGGCTAACATTTCTTTAGCTTCCATGGTGGGAAAGTGTCCTCTACATTTCTTTGGAAGAATTGTTGGCTTGGGTAATGACAAGAAGACAGTGCTCCTATGGATGTAGTAAAATCACCAAATAGGAGCTTAGAGTGGTGCTATTGTTGACGGCTCCTAGAGGAGCCTTCCTCCCTGGGACCGGTCATCACATCCTTGTTATAGGGACATCTAGAAATAGGGCAAAGGAAGCTACTTTTATTTTTTTCAAGACAATGAACAGTATTTACAATCATGGATGAGTATTATTAATATTCAGCCATCGTACTGAGCACCTCCCAAAATTTATCATTAACAACATGCTGCTAGATAGGCATTTTTAGTGACTTGTTAATTAAAGAAAAAAAAAACAAACTGTAAGACTTTTAGCAACTTGATCAAGGATCCACAGTTTTAAGTAGAATGGCCAAATCTTGAATCAAGATTCCTTTTTTCCCCTCCAGATTACTAAAATCTTATTTTCTAAATTATCATACAGTAAAATGAGCTTTTTGGCATAACATTAATTGACTATAAATTGTGAAACCTGTGTAGATTTGTGTCCGTACCACTATAATCAAGATTTAGAACAGTTCCATCATTCCCAAAATACCACGTGTTCTATGTCCTTATAGTCACCCCTACTTCTACTCCTAACCCCTCTACAGACCGTTCAGGATATAAGTGTTTGAGACTGGCTTCTTTCATTTGGTGTAATGACTTGGAGGCTCGCGTGGGTTGTTGCATATATCCGTAATTTGTCACTTTTCTTTACTGAATAGTATTCCATAGCATCAATAGGCCACAGTCTGTTTACCACCCACTGAAGTTCATGAATCCAGATTCATTTGCTATTTCCTATCACCAAGCCAAGAGACTTCTAGAAGCCCAGAGGAAATTTTTATATCTCACTAATAATTCATAATGTTGATCTTTCGCAGTCCTAGTTTCTTTGATAGCACTCCCTTTTCCCTCTTCTTATGTACACAAGTAAGCAGTCTAATATAGTGGTTAGGAGTACACATTCTATAGCCAGACTTCTTACATTTAAATATTTGCTCTGCAATTTATTTGCTGTGTAACATTGACAAATTATTTAATCTTAATGGGCCTCAGTTTCTTTATCTGTAAAATAGGGATAGTCATGCCCACTTTATAAATTTCTTAAGATTAAAAGAAATGATGCGCACAAACTTTTTTGAAAACTGCCTGCCATGTAGTTACTACTGTAAGCTGTTAGCTATCTTCATAAATCCACCCTATAACAAAAATAATATTCCCCCCAATTTTAAAGCACATTATTTATATGTGTATGCATAAAGGATTGAGTAGGTCTGCATTGAATGTCCAATATCAAATAGTGACCCTGAGGCTGCAAAATTAGTGGTGACATGATATTTTATGCTTTTAGGGTAGATAGAGTGTAGGAAAATTAACCAACACCCCTTGTGTCTATTGGAGAACTTCTCTGAACACTGACAGTGGAGAAGCGAATCAGGTTTTATGATAAAGATGGAATTATGCTTCTAACTACAATTGAATTTCAAGCAGCAAGATAAATGTGTTGATCCTTGCTGCAGTTTGACAAAATGAGATTGACTGTCCTTATACTTCCTATTTTACCCCCATCTCTTCCTTTCTCAAGGGAGCAGAGCAAAGAGGCAAGATTATAAATGCAAAGACAAAGAATCCTCCCTTTTCTCTGTTCCTTGTTGTTTAAAAAAAAATGCTTTTTGGCATTGATTTTTGGAAAAGTATTTATATTTGCTTTCTTCCTCATTCAGAAGGGCAAAGGTGGGCTTGGGGTTTTGTGCACACAGAATATTAACTTTTGATATTTAGCCAAAGCTTATTTAAATCTAATTGGATCATTAATATATTGTAATTATACTGAAAATCTGTTAAGGTACGGATTTTCCTGGAAAGTTCAAGTGCCTCTGGGTTGCAAATAAAGCCACAACATTTAACCTGAACATTTTGGAATAAGACAGAAAATGACAAGTTTATCCTCCTCCTGAAAATAAATAAAATCAAAACTGTCTTCCATCTCATTGCCATAAAGAAAGAAAATAAATACACACAAAAAATACACTGACACACACTTGAAATGCAAAAATCATAATCCATGTGGGTTTTTTTCACAAAGGGTTATGTACGTATGTTCCCTTCTCATTTACCCATTTAGGACTAGAACAATTCAGAACTTTTTATGTACTTTCACACATTTATCGTTGCTAGGGGAACATCCCTTTATCTGTCCCTGACTATAGAACTCTTGACATCGTCTTTGGTGTGTAACTTCATAAACTGACCGTATTTTCCAAATAATATGACTCTGTCTTTAACATTGGACTTTGTCTTTGTCTCCTTTGACATATTCTCTGATTGACACATTTTCTTTTTGTTTGCCATCCATTCTGAAATGACTCTTAAGAAGGCCAGATTTACCTTATAAAAGGATTCTAGTAATCATCTTCCATTAGTGCCTGTTTTTAATGTTTCCCATTTGTCTATCCTACTTACTGTACGGAATAAATTCATGTATCACTCATTTGTGACTTCTCTGTGCCAAAGCCTATCCCTTCCCTATGTTTTCTCCATCTGTTACTATCCAGCAACTTATTTGATAGCAATTTCTACCTCTCTGTTGTTCAGGTAAAACACTGTGTAGTCATCTTTAATTCTTGGTCTTTCCTCCCATCCATTTGCACATCAATCAGTCAGATGATCCTTTTTTTTAAAAGATTTTATTATTTACTTATTTATTTGATAGAGAGAGAGGGAGGGAGTGCACAAGCAGGGGGAGCAGGAGAGAGAAGAAGACTCCCTGCTGAGCAGGGACCCTGAGATCATGACCTGAGCCAAAGGCACATGCTTGACCAACGGAGCCACCCAGGTGCCAGATGACCCATGTTCCTCTTCAGCAGTTGTATTGAGATTCTAAACTATTCTCACTCTTCTACTGCTACCTTCTTATGGACTATAAAATAGTCTGTGCTTCATTTGTGTTTAGCTGCATAGATTTTTTTCAAATTACTCCAAAACTTTGTGATTTAACACAATATTTTATTTTTCTCCATCATGCTGTGGGTTGAGTGGTCACCACTGAGTGGTTCTTACTTGAGGTCTTTCACGCATTTATAGTCAGATGATACATGAGACTAGATGTCCAAGGTGGTTTACTCGCTTGGCTGGCAGTTGATAGTGCTGTTTATTAGAGCTCAGCTGGACTTGTCAACTGGACCATCTGCGTAAGGGCTTTGCATGTACCTTGGGTTTCTCACACATGACAGGTAGGTTCTCAGCTGGAACTTCTCAAGAGTATACTTCAAGAGAATTAGTTTGAAGATTTTTGTGAAGTCCTTCTACTACTTCCGTCTCATTTTCTTACTCACGTCAGTCATCAGCACACCCCAGATTCAAAGGGAGGGGAATGGATGAGTTTCCACTTGTTAGTGCTGAGGGGCAGCGTGTGCCTCATACAGGGAGGGAAGGGACTGATGGAGATCACCTCGGGGACTTGACCATAGCCCTTCACTTTTCTCTTTGTTTCCTTCTTTGCCTCTTCCCTTCACTATTATTTCTGAATCATCAAGAGTAGTCCTTTATCCATATGAATCAGATAATGTTAGTTCTCTGTTCAACACCCTGCAATGACTCCCCATTTTCACTTAGAGTAAAAGGCATTTTTTTTTAAATGTAGGCCCCATGCCCAGGGTGGAGCCCAATGTGGGACTTGAACTCATGACCCTGAGATCAAGACCTGAGCTGAGATCAAGAGTGGGATGCTTAACTGACTGAACCACCCAGGTGCCCCAAAAGCCAAAATTCTTAAAATGACCCTCAACACCCTACACAATTTGACATGCTCTTACCTCTCTAAACTTACTCTCTGCAACCATTTCCATTGCTACTCTGCTTTGAATGCCCTGGTTTCCTTATAGTTTTTCTTAAACAGTCCCAGTGTTTTCCTGACCTAGGGCAGTCCCGCTGGCTGTTTTTCACTCAGATAACTTCATGGCTACATTCCTCACCTGTTGTCTTTGTTTCAGTGTCAGTTTCTCAGTGAGGTCTAACATGAATATCTGATTTCGAGTTACAACCTCTCCCCAGTGTTGGGCTCCCCAGTCTAAGGTAAGTAGTTTCATTCATTTCTGTTTTGATCAGGATTTTGATTTGTTAGGGGCGCCTGGGTGGCGCAGTCGTTAAGCGTCTACCTTCAGCTCAGGGCATGATCCTGGTGTTCTGGGATCGAGCCCCATATCGGCCTCCCCCGCTGGGAGGCTGCTTCTTCCTCTCCCACTCCCCCTGCTTGTGTTCCCTCTCTCGCTGGCTGTCTCTGTCAAATAAATAAATAAATAAATATTTAAAAAAAAAAAGGATTTTGATTTGTTAAATAGTCTGGTGCACCTGCGCTCCTCTAAAATATATTGAAGCTGACTTTTGGAGAACAATAGTTTTGGCATGGATTTTGGAGAACATTTATTTATTTGTAGGTGTATATACCTGCAACGTATTCTCAAGCATCTGTACCTGTCCTAGGCTGTTCTCTCTCAGCACTGCCACATCTGAAGAGGCTCTTCTAGAATAAACTGTTCTACGTTAGTCCGAAGCTCTCTTTCTTCCATTGATTTAATCCTTCTCTTCCTAGTATAAGAAATATCCTCCACCCTATTCAGCAGGTTACTCATTTTCAAATCTCAGCTCCTGTCCCTGCTTCACCTCCATATATATCCATGCTCCAACTTCGTGGAAATTAGTCAGTTTTGTGAGAATATTTTTTAATTCATTGGTTCTTAAAGTGTTGTCCCTGGTGCTTTCCCAAGCTCTTTCAAGAAGTCTTTTGGATCAAAACATTTTTCACAATAAAACTAAAAATCTATTTGCCTTCTTATGCTCTTATTCTGCAAAAAAGACAGCATTAAACCGGTATCTATTGATAAAATAGGTTCTGCAATGCAGCTCAGAATATCATATCTGTGGTTTCCAAATAGGGTGGAAAACAGGAAAACAAGGCACACCCATGTTTTCCAAATAGAGTGAGCAAAAGAATAAAAAGTATAATTGCAAAATCGGGTTAAAAAAGTATAATTGCAAAGTCAGGTAAAAAAGATCTGGTGTGAAACTCTGAGAAACAGACTACCAACATGTTTGTTTCAGTCAAAGGAATTCCAGCCCTAATTATTAGCACCTAATCATGATACCTCAGTCTTTGGGTGTGTTTCCTGATTGGCCCATTGTCAGTGATATATGAGGTGTTAGACTGAGAACAAAGTTAAGACAAGGTGTCAACTACCACATCTGGAATGGATTGAACCTTCCTTCCAGCCCTATTGTTAACACCCTCTTAACACCTTTCTTTTTATACTGCTTAGGCCAGGGAAGGGTAAATTGGTGGATAGCTAAGACAGTACAGCTGGAAGTACTTGTCTACTGTATACATAACCTTCTTCATGGGAAGAATTATTCCATAGGATGAATACACTCAAATTCTGTTGATGTGGACAGTTTCATCTGCTTAATCGACAGCCCACTTTCCTTTGGTACACACATCTCCAAATAATTCAAGGAAACAATTAATTCAAGTAAAAGACATCGGTTGGGTAACTATTTTATAGTTATATTGAGAGGTTCTATATTAACCACATATACTGAGAGATTAAACATAAACAGGACCTAGACTTTGAATGGCTTTCCCAGAAAGGATAATGGAATTAGACTGAATAAACCATATTTTCATTTAAAGTTCTGTTTGTAAATCAACCACTCATATTTGCACGGTGGTTTCAGTAGTGTGAGAGAGAGCCTGTGTCCAAAAAAGAAAGGAAAACTACTCACACCCTAGCTACCCTGGTCCAGCGGTATAGTAATGCAACCTCAAGGTATATAAAAAGAGCCTTGTTTCTAGGAGTACAGGGAGTCAGCAGGCATAAGTTCAAGTCCAAGTCCTGACATTTACCAGGCGAAAGTGCCCCTTCTCTTCTGTAGGTGCCATTTTCTTCCACTGTGAAATAAGGAGGACTTTAAGCTCCTGTGCAGATCTGCAAATCCTATGGCTTTAAGTAAATATGTACGCCTAAGCCCACAGATGTGGTGGAAAGTGCCAGCTGCAGGCACTCGTCCTCTGAAGTACATCAGTCTGTGACAAGGGGGTCTGTTTGAGCAAAGTTGTCACTCTGATTCCTGACTGTCTCCCAGGCCCTGTCCCCGCAGTCACTCCAAGGACAGACCCACTCAACTGTGCAATATAAACCAAAGAGAAGTGACAGGCATGCAGAGGTCCCGGCCACCAATACGTGTGCTTGTAAGGAGACGCCATAAGCATGCAACCCTTGGAGCCACGAGGCCAGCAAACGAAGTCAGAGAGGCAGATGCATCTGCTTAAGCAAAAATATAGCTGGCTGACACTTTTATAGGAGGTCCTGGAGGCAAGACAGGAATTCAGTGATGTACAATGATGGCAGAATGGATGCCTAAACGAGCATATATTCTGTAGGTACTTTTGGTTTCAATATAGGACACTCACATTTCAAAATAAGTGGGAAGTAATGGGTATTGACTCCCTTTCTTATTCAACGGAGTCATATTAATCAAATTCTTCAGAATGCATTTTGATGTAACCTGACCCCGTAGAAACTTTACTGCAACTTGGCCTTCCTTTAAATGTTTGTATGCAATATGTGGCTGATATTTTAAATCAGAACCACATTCATTAGTGTACCTAACTACCCTACAGCCCTCATTAAAAATGAAAAGTCTTCTGTCTAATAACTCCCGAGGTTGTCGAATTTCGCCAACTCGCCGTTACCCCTTCCTGGATTTTATTTTACTACTTGGTCAACAGGAACTGTTTGTTGTGTTTGGAGATTTCAAGTCTTATTTGTCCAGTTTAAAAATTGGCACTGAATTCTAAGCTAGATTTGCCACATGGGCTTTATGGAGAGATTCTGGGTGAAATGAAATATTCTGCTAAGATAATAATACTCTCATAATCTCCACTTATTAAGTTGTCAAGTGTGGTGACAGTCTTTATTAGCATTTGCTCCTTTTACTTTTCTTTTTTAACAGTCAGCAATAAAAGTTTCCTCCTATCCTCAAAACTCACTTTTAAGTTGATCATTATTTCTATTTCTGATAGGAGGGATTTGTTTTGCTGAGGCACATCTAAAGCATTTTTGCAGAATATGTATACAACTGATGTGAAAAGCCCTGATCTCTGTGCGATGGTGTAAATTGGCTCACTGCTTTCCTTATAATTGTCTGTATTTTCTAAACAACTTTCTCTTAATAGACATTATTCTCTAGAGAAGTTTCCCCAGAAATTGTACACATGTATGCACATCCATTGCTGGAAAATTCTCCAAATAGTAATGGATGATGCTAAGATAGTTTTTTTTTTTTTTTTTTTTAAGATTTGTTTATTTTAGAGAGAGAGCTTGTACACATGAGCAGGGGTAGGGAGGAAGGACAGAGAGAGAGGGAGAGAGAATCTTAAGCAGGCTCCATGCCCAGCACAGAGCCTGATGCAGGGCTCGATCTCATGACTCTGAGATCATGGCCCTGAGATCATGACCTGAGCTGAGATCAAGAGTAGATGCTTAACCCACTGAGGCACCCCAGTGCCCCACTAAGATAGTTTTGATAGTTGGCAGAGATCTTCACACAAAGCTGGAAGTGGATGGCAGCACATGGGATTCAGGGATGAAAGAATTGGCAGCTGAAAGCAGCACTCAGGGTGTTTTTTAAATGTCCATGTTTAGGAACATTCCACCGCCTTCCTTTGCCTTCCAACTCATAACATGTTAATGGCATTGCCTCCACAGGGAAGCATGCTCCTGCCATCTCGACAGTCGGGAGGGTTAACTTGACTTCTAAGGGAAGCTGCACAGGAGTACCAAGCAATAAAAAGCCTGGAGCCCAGGAATGAGAAACAATTAGAGATCACTTCATTAATGCTTAATGATGTGGAACAGGCATACAGCAAAGCTGATCGTGTGCTCCATCTTGGCGGGTGATGCTCGCACAATGCCAGTGTGGTGCTATAAATACCTCTGCTCCATAGGCTGTGGGTCAGCGAAGGCAGGAGATGAAATTATCTGGGGAGCCTTGATGTGACAGATTGGAGGAAAACCAGAAAATGACCAGTGTGGGTCCCACCGCCTGTCTCAGTCCAGGTTGGGGAAATATTATATACTTTTCATATTTGGTTCCCTAAGCCTAATTCCTAATAGGCATGGTTAAATCCCACTGAGAATTTCTGTTCCTAATAATGCATTAAGCATCTCGGTTGGAAGGTCCCATAAAGCCTTTCCCCCTGCTTTTTTCCTCTATCATTCTGCAGTGAAAAAGGATTAAAAAATATGCCACAGGTGCAAGTTGCAGCTGTTGAGGGTAAACTCTGTTCTACTATATTAATTCATATCCCACCAGGGGAATTGGAGACTTGTTTAGTTCCCATAAAAAGAAAAAAATTGTCTTCATCAAAGAAGAAAGAAGTTTCTTACCCAGAGTAGAACATTGTTTCTGGCCAAAAGGGCTTTTATAAATGCAATTTCCTAACCCGTTCAAACAAATGCAGACATAAAGAGGGAATTCCTTGGTTTAAAATTATTAAAGTTCTGTGTGTGTGTGTGTGTGTGTGTGTGTGTGTACACATACACAGGTTCAGTATACTGTGCGTATGTAGTGTACTGATACATACATACAAAGCCCCAAGAAGCCACATTTTAGTAAAAGTTTAAGTGATCAAGACTAAATAAGCCAGAACTGTATCATCAGAATCTTTTATTGTGTTTAATTACTGGGGGGAAAGTCAATGACAACATGTAAGTTTATATTTCATGTTTATTTCAAAAGTAAATTACATATCCTTGCCATAAAAATGTGGCTTCAACTTCTTTATTTCCTATAGCCTCATCTATAGCTGTGTATGTTTATTACTTCTATTTAAAACCATAACCCTTGATGTACAAGCTTTTAACTGTTATATGAAGATTCACATATGTTTGGTGTAGAAAGAAGGAAGGAAAGGAAGGAAGGAAGGGGAAGAGGAAGAGGAAGAAGAGGAAGAGAGTCCTGGAAGGAAAATGGCGAGGGAATGTTGGAACATTATCCCTCCCTGACTCACTAGCTCTGGGGTGATTTTTCACTTCCAGTAGCCTCAGATTTTTCCAAAAGAATAATGATTCCTGACGTGCTTTTCTTCCAGAATAGTCAAAAGAATTCAATAAAATAATGATCAAATATCTATTGTAATCTGTAAAGCAGGATATGATCCTATTATGCTCTTTATAACCCAGATCACCCTGTCCTTTGATATTTTCATAAAATCTTCTTGACTCACTTATCATGTTTCATAAAAAAATCCATTGCCTTGAGGTGCCTGGGTGGCTCAGTCTGTTAAGCATCTGACTCTTGATTTCAGCTCAAGTCATGGTCTCAGGGTTGTGAGATCAGGCCCCACTTGGGGCTCTGTGCTGGGAATGGCATCTGCTTGGTATTCTCTCTCTCCCTCTCGCTTTGCCCCTCTCCTTCCCGCACCCTGCTCTCTCCCTAAAATAAATCAATAAATCTCTCAAAAAAAAAGAAAGAAGAAAGAAAAATCCATTGCCTCTCCAAAATTTGTGTAATGCTTACATTTTTATAATCACTTTCAATCTGTGTTCCTCGTGCTTACACTAAACTCTATAACCTGTTGGTGTCCTTGCATCTTGTGGTCATTCTCTTCTTTCTGATCTGACTCAGATTTTAGTTGAAATCCCTTGACATTTATGAAACACCAGTCACACACGGCAGGTTTGCCATAGCGTATACATCTATCCTTTGGCCTCCCCTGTCAGGGAGAATTCTCCCACTTGTTTTTTCTTTGTCTCCCTCCACCAGGTCATCTTCAATTACCTGTCCCCCTTTTTCTCTCTCATTATCTCTCAGCCACCCCTAATTTAATGTTAATTTTTTATAGAACCTTATATTTGTCCCCGATTTTTTTTCTCATCTAAATAAGGACATGTGAGAAGATGAAGGCCATCTCAATTTTAGCACCCAAAAAGGGAAATAGAAAAAAAGGACATGCAGTCTAGAAAGAAATGGTAGTACTCCATTTTGGACAGAAAACTGTTTTAAAGTACTATTTTATATAAAGTTTTAATTACATATATCTAAATCTAGAAATCACGAGTATGTGGTGCTTATATCCTTACATCCCCCCATTAAACCCATGATGAATGTTTCTAAACAAACAAGACCCCCTGTGTGGATTGAGAAATGACACTAGAATTTTTGTCCATGGAGGGCTGCTGTCCCATTCACACCGTAGAACAGATGGACCAAGACAAGAACGAGAAGCATTGCATCAATGCTTTTAGTAAGTATATGCTCCTATGTTGGGCACGTTGATGAGGGCTCAGAATATGCAGACAGTGGCCTTCATAGAGGCGATCGTCTGGCGGAGGAGACACCCATGCCAATAAATCAGTGAAAGAACATTAGCAGGTTATGCGATTGAAGTGTGGTTGAATCTTCATGGGAACATACAAGAAGGGGTGCACAGTGTACCACTGAGCTTACGGAAAACCTCACAATGCAGGGATCGCTTTAGGTCTACCTTGAGAAAAAATAGAAGTTTAAAGGTGAATAAATAAGAGGCCAGGAAAAGCATTCTAAGAAGGAGAAATAAAATGAATAATATTCGTACATACATTGCATATACATATGTGTACGAATTCAAAGACAGTGATTTTATTTATTTTTTTAAAGATTTTATTTACTTATTTGACAGGCGGAGAGAGAGCACGCAGGAGCTGGGGGAGCGGCAGGCTGAGGGAGAGGGAGAAGCAGGCTCCCCGCGGGGCAGAAAGCTCACTGCAGGGCTTGATCCCAGGAACTCAGACCATCACCTGAGCTGAAGGCAGAGGATTAAATATTAAATATTTCAATTTAGTAATTGAATTAGATGGTAAGTATGCTCATACCATATTCTTCTCAATGACAGTGATTTTTCTGTATTGTTTACTTATGTGTCTTTAATATCAGTAGGAGTTTTTGGCACCGAGAGGGTGCATCACAGTATCTGATAACTGAATTGGGAAGTATGTGAAGAGAAGTCCCCTTTCTCCCAGGTCCCCATTCGCCCAATTCTTATACCACTCCAATGGGAAACTATTTTGGGTTCTGTGTGTATTCTCAAGGAGCTTGTAGGCAGTCAAATGCAATGTATAACACTTCTTTTTTTCTGTTTGGTTTTTTGGTCAACTTGATTAAGGTGTAATTGCCATACAGTAAACGACATGTGTTTAACATGAACAATATCGTAACTTCTGGCATAAATATACCCCATGAAACCACCCTCAGAATCAAGAGTGAACATATCTATCACCTTTGAAAGCTTCCTTTGGCTGCTTTGTAATCTCTCTCCCCATCACTGCCACCTCCTCTCTGTCCCCAGGCAACTGCTGAGCTGCTTTCACTATAGATTAGTTTGCATTTCCCAGAGTTTTAGGTAAATGGAATAGTATAACATATACTCATGTTTTGTCTGACTTGTTTCACTCAGCCTAATTATGTTGAGTTTTATCCATGGTGGTACACATCTATTCCGTTTAATTGCTGAGTAGTGTTCTGTAGAAATGGAGACCCATTTGAGGGGTTTTTTAAGCAATTGGATGAAATTGTCGTCTTACGTGCATTAGGTCCTAAATGAGCTGAGTCTAATTCTATCTCTAGGCTAGTTTCCTACTACTCTCTGTTCTTCTTTATAGAAATATTGTAATATTTGTTGTTTTGTGGCCTATTTTGGTTAAAGGCCTTTATCTTTCTATATACTAATCACTATGCTTAGAAAAAAAAAAAAAATCCCCCTGACCATTCATGTAATCAGTCCCTGTTTACTATTTAGGAGCTCAGCATTTGAGTATCTTCTAAAATGCCTCTGTATCTGTGATAGGGGCATTCACTTTCTCCTTTGTGTTGCTACAGGGTTGTACTATTTTCTGTGCACTCTTTTAGCATTAATCATATTTTATACTTTTTATTTGTTCCCATGTGTTTATCTTCTACTAGAATATGAGTTTCTCAAGGTCCATACAGTCTCTTGGTTATCATTTTATTTTTTATTTTTTTTATTGATTTTTTTAATTTTATTTTTTTATTCATGAGAGAGAGAGAGGGAGGGAGCAGAGGCAGAGGCAGAGGCAGAGGAAGAAGCAGGCTCCTCGAGGAGCAGGGAGCCTGATGAGGGACTCAGTCCCAGGACCCTGGGATCACAACCTGAGCCGAAGGCAGATGCTTGGTTATCGTTTTATAGCCAACATTTAGTAGAGTGTTAGAATTATAATTGGTAGAAATATAATTTTGCCAAACTTGCATTGTGATTGTAACAGGGTTGGAAGGAATACAGATATTGGGACTGCCTCTTTTTAAGTCCTGGAATTAGATGGAGAAGACAATAAAGATGCTTTTATTTTATTTTTTTTAAAAGGTTTTGTTTGTTTATTTGCCAGAGAGAGAGAGAGCACAAGCAGGGAGAGTGGCAGGCAGAAGGAGAAGCAGACCCTAGCTGAGCAGGGAGCCTGATGGGGGACTTGATCCCAGGACCCCGGGATCATTACCTGAGCAGAAGGCAGATGCTTACCTGACTGAGCCACCCGGGCATCCCAAAGATGCTTTTTAGTTGGTCACATCAGGGTAATAGTCAAACAAATGGTGGCTCGCTCCAGGACCATTCTCGGGATGGGCGGTTGAAGGTGGGGCCTGGCCACTCACACTTGGTAGACCAATGTCCTCTGAAATCATGATTATAAATACTGGAGGATTAAAGGGGCTCCAATATTGTTCTTAATTAAACATGAAGAGTTTCTTTTCTTTAGATGTTATTACCTCAAACAAGATTATTTGAGCAAATAACATGGACTAAATACTACAATTCTTTAAACAAGGATTTCACCGCACATTTACTTAATTGAATACAAGCATAACTAATGGTTCTCAACTAGGGGATGGTTCTATATTGCTAAGGAACATTTAATGGTCAAGGGCATTTTTCTTGCCTGGAGGTGTTAACACTTACTGGGAAAGAGGAATTACTGGCATCCTGTATAGTGAGTCAAGATAAATGCTTGGGACAGTCTCTGAGAGGAAGAATGTCCCTCCCCTAAATGTTAATAGCAATTCCATTGTGAAACACTGATATTAAACAGTTGGGGGAAGGGGGCTTAATTAGCACAAAATGCTTACAAAGTACCTTGGTCCTAATTCTTTTCAATTGCCTGGCTCGATTTCCAATGAGTATCCTTTTCTGGGCTCCATGTAAATCCCTATCTCAGAAGCTTGTGTACTGGGTACTTTCTTGTGTCGATAATCTTACTTTACGTTCAGGAAGTTTTTTAAACTCTGTGTTTGCAAATTCAAAAAGTTTAGTCTTGGTGATGTAGTCTTCCTCATTAGTATTCCTCTTCTGAAGATATTTTTGTATTTCTTTGTTATTTCAGAAAAGTGAAGATTCTGGAATTACCTAAGTCTTCTGATTCTGTGAATATGCTGTCTAGAAATTTCTGTGCATGTCTTCCTTACAGGGCTGCAGCAATGATAAGGGTTTTATAGAGCTCTAGAGATTCTGGAAAGAAAGAAGACTACTGAATTTTCTCCATTTTAATATGTGTGAATATATATATATATATATATATATATATATATATATATATATATATATATATTTCTCTTAGGACTTTGTATTTACCCTTATGGCATAGTGTTTCTTTCCCTGCCAACTTTTTTAAAAAATAATGATCATTAAATGTATATTTGTCATAAAACAGGTTGCATTTGAGAATTAGAGAACTGCATTACATCAGGACTGAGTGCTGTCTCTAAGAACATTCCTTTTAACCTCATGACTTTGAATGCAGTACCTTGAATATTCATCTAAGAGCAGATACAAGTCAAAACTGTGCACTTGGTATTTGCAGAGACTTTGCTGTTAAATCATTTATGAGTAGAAATGCTATGTGAAAATTATGAGCGTGCATTTTGTAGGCAGACAGACATAGGTTCTAATTTCCAGCTTCAAGATTTACCCATTGTGTGTCACCAAGTATCTGATTTGCAAGTGTGTCTGTGTCAGAGTGTGTCTGTCCAGAGGCTGGCTAACTAACTTGATAACTATTATTACTACTCTTACCCAGGTCTGACCACTCACCTTCCTTTTGCGAAGCATACTTCTGTATGGAAGCAGGTGGTTTTGGCTGATTGACACTCTGGTGAGCCCCCAGCCCTGTGTCTTTCTGCTCCTCTTCTAGCTCTGGCTCTACCTATACTCTTGGACAGTCCATCTCTAGAGGGAACTCAGGTGGGTATATCTAGGGCAAGCAATGGTGGCCATCTGCACTGGAACCATCTAGGAAGCAGGGTTGAAAATGTCTCCCTTTCCCTTGGCATCTTTTCCCTTCCTTCTCTCCAAGCCAACACACTGGCTGTACAAATCTAGACAGCGTGACATACTGAAAGTTTGGGCTACGGTGCCCAAACCAAACCAAACCAAAGACAGTGAGGATTTTGTATATGGTGGAGATGAAATTCAAGGAAACCTCTAGCTTAGACATGGATCCTACTACTCTGACTTTCTTTTCACTAGTCCTTGGATGGACTGGTTCCTTTATGATGGATGTCACAACACAATTTGTGGTCCAAATCTAGCCTGAAGAATTAAGAGCCTGAGCAAAAGTCAAATTACTGAGAACCATCTTTTTAAGATTAGAAGAACTGCCGTAAAAATCTGAGATCCCAGCTTGTGTTTAGCGATCAGGAGATCTGGCACTCATGAACCCTACTTTTGCTTGACAACAATCACCTGTCCCTTAGTAGCTACTGCTGTATTTTTAATTAGTCACAGTGCCCATCAGTGCCTACTGTTTTATATCAGGGCTTTTCACTTATTTTCACCATCACCTATCTGCCTGCTCCTGTTGATTGAAGGTGACAGGTAATAGTCCAGACTAAATCCTGTATTTGGAAAGGAAGTGTGTTTTAATTAGCATAGTAACTCAGCTTTCCTTTATTCACTTTTTTTCTGTTACTCGTTTTTAAGAGCAGTATTTCTCAAGGTGTAACCCCAGCCCACATCTGCATCAAAAATGGGAGCTTATTAAATGCTATTTTTTGGGCCCCAACCAGACCTACTAAACCAAAATAACTGAGAATAAGGCCCAGAAATCTGAATGTTTAATAAATTCCTAAGATAATTGAACACTCAAATTTAAAGACTTCTGTCATCCAAAATCTTTTTAAAATTAATTCTTCTGGGCTGACATTAGCTTTAATGGCAAGTCTGTTATCATGGAAAGGCTCTGGAATTAACATCCTGTATTTCTGGGTTCTCTTTCTGAGGGAAGACAATGTCAAGGTCTTTTAGCCAAATTATTCTAGTTCTCTTTGCATTATGATCATCATATCATTTTCATTATCAGTAAACTTGGATGTACTCTGAGTTGGCATATGCAGTCCTTTAGAAGAATTTCCAATCTCATCCTTGATACACTGCCGGTGGCACCAGGAACATAGGTGAGAACAAACCGAGGGTTGCATGACACCCTGACTATTCATTTTAATTTGGAAATACTTCAGTACAGTGGTTCTCAACTGGAGCATTTTTTTTTTAAGATTTTATTTATTTATTTATTTGACAGACACAGCCAGCGAGAGAGGGAACACAAGCAGGGGGAGTGGGAGAGGAAGAAGCAGGCCCATAGCGGAGGAGCCTGATGTGGGGCTCGATCCCGGAACGCTGGGATCACGCCCTGAGCCGAAGGCAGACGCTTAACGACTGAGCCACCCAGGCACCCCTCAACTGGTGCGCTTTTGTACTCCAGAAAACATTTGGTAATATCTGGAGGTATTTTTGATTGACTTACGTTAGTGAAATGATATAATTGGCATTTGGTGGGTAGAGAGGCCAGGGATGCTATTAAACATGCTACAGTGATGTTGTTAAGAATCCTAGGATGCACAGGAAAGCCCCAAGGACAAAGAATTATCCAGCTCCAAGTGTCAAAATTATTGAGCTTGAGAATCCTGCTTCTTTCAAGATTGAAATGCACCAGAAGCCACTTTGGCTCATCATGCCATTTCTGAGGGACAGAGATTATCCCGGACCCTGAGATACAGGAGCACAGGAACCTAAAGGGGTTTTAGGACTGGACACTAATACTGTCAGTGGTCCTTTATTAGATATAGTTTGTAATCCAGACTCCTTAGCCTTAGGGTTCTCAATCATTAGAATACATTGGAACTGCTGGAGGGTTGTTAAAAATACTGATATCTGGGCCTCATACCTGGGGTTTCCAGTTCAGTAGGTCTGGAGTGTTGCCAAGAATGTGCATGTCTTACACGTTCCTGGAGGTGGTGATATTTCTGGTCTAGGGTCAACATTTTGAATACCACTGGCTGTTATCCTCAGTTTCTCTGGTCCCACTCTGTCCTTGGAAACACATTTCTCTTCATCAAATATCTGTAGCAAAGGCAAGTGGAATTCCTCTTTGACTCCTGTTTACACCTTCCATTTATTGATTTATTGATTGATACCTTAATTCTGTCCTTTTGCTCAGAATGGCCTTTATTGCCGTGTTCATAGCATCTCCTTTTAAGAAGATAGTGCCAAAGCAAAACACAAACCAATAAGCAACAACAACAAAAAAATCCCAGTCCTTTTCCTTTAATGGACTTATTAACTGTTAATATAATAACTGATAGTATTTTTGTCTTCATTTAGCTAGAGACAAATTGACATTCCACCTCCTAAAAAAAAAATAACCAAGTACTACGAATTCCAATTTGCTAATGTTGTGCCTTTCTTGATTCCTTTCTCTTTTGTACTCATTATTTTCCCTAAATCTTGGTTTTTACACCTTGTTACTTTTTAATTTTGTTTCTTAACATTTTTTATAAGCAATTTTAAATCTTTTGAAAAACAGGGCAAGGTATAAATAATGAATAATACATCCTTCAGGGCCTGTTAAAATGCTGCCACACACAAGAATTTCCCTGCTCTTATAATCTTAAAATAATCTTAAAATAATGACGTTCTCTTCTGAATTTTCTTGGAATATTATTTATGCCCCTTGCATGTCATGAATTTTTAAAATGTTGTAATGTTCTAACTTATGCAGTGTTTAATAGTTTAGTAGAAAATATGCAACATAAACATAAGGCACGGCCCATAGCAACAGAACAGAGGCCCATGAACCTACCTTCTAACTTAAGTCATCTACTATTATAAACACTTCTGGGACCATCCTTGATGTGTGTCCTTGTCCCATAAGCAAGTGCTTCTCTAGAGCTGATTTTAACTGTATAGCTGAGTGGAACTGCCAGATGATAGCATATGTGTATGATCAATTTTATGACATATTCTGGATTGTTTTCCGAAATGGTTGAACCACTTTACATTTCTCTTAGCACTGGACGAAAGTTATTTCTTTAAAGCTTTGCCAGTTCTTTGGTAGGTTCATATTTCTCAAATTTGGCCAATCAGTCCAGAAGGTATAAAATAGTATTCCATTATGGTCTTGATTTCTGTGTGTTTGAAATTGGAGATTAATTTATCCTTATTTTATTTTATATGTTATTTTATTGCCTATCATGTTCTTGACTATAAAATACTTATTCTTGTCTGGCAAACTTTTCTTCTAGGCAATATGGCTTTTTCTCATTGATTTTTTGTTTGTTTTTTTTTTGGAATTCTTTATATACTCTAGATATAAATCTGTGCAGTTATATGCATTACATATTTCTTAATATCATCTTTGGATGAACTGAAATTCTTAATTTTAATATTTTTGTATTTACCAGTATTTACTTTTATGCTGAACAAGTTTCATTCTTTTTAGGAAAAACTTAGTTATAATTTGTTAACAGTTTCAAAGGGTTTCTCATTTTAATCATTACCCATTTGAATCTGTTATATGTGGTATATGGTAGGGTCTATCTGTGTTTATTTTTCTAAAGAGTAAACATATATCAACATCATATATTGAATGGGTTCTCCTTTTCTCTGTGGTCTTCAGTGTCATCTCACATGTAACAAGTTTTCGTATACTAGTGATTTTGTTTCTGGAATCTGTTTTATTCCAATGATCAAATTGTCCATCTCTGTATAAATACCACATGTTCTCATACAATGTAACTTTATAATAATACTTGCAATAGCATGTTTACACATGCTTTTATTCTATTTCTTCTAACATTTTTTGGCCATATCTCTTTCAAATGTATTTAAGATTAAAGTCTTGAAGAAGAGAAGGAACAGTGAAGTTTTCATCAATATTGTATTCAACCTCATGGTCGATTTGGAAATAAATAGCAACTTTATGATATTGAACCTTCCTATCCAAGCATGTGGTGTACCTTTCAATTTATTTTGATATTTTTTAATGTTGGTCATCAAAGTCATATATTTTTTGTGCGTATTTTTTCCTAGGTACTTTAATTTTTGTTACTATTATAAATACTAACTTTTTATCATATTGCTATTTTGACTTACTTATAGGTTGTAAAGTTATTTTTTTAAATGTGAACAGTTATATCATCTATAAATAACAACTACTTTATTTTCTTATGTATCATCTATGTATCTATCTATCTATCCATCTCTTTCTATATCTTAAGGATGTTAAGTGGATGCAGAGTGGTACTGACACACTTGTCTTATTCCTGATGCTGAGAGAGGGTGTTGGTTGGAAAGAGACTTCTAAATTTTTTACCATTTAGAACTGTGTTTCCTATAATCTTTTTTGCTGGAGAGGTGGAGTGCATATACCCTTAATAAGATTAAGGGAGCTCCATTATAGTTCTAGTTTCATAAGAGATTGTATTATAAATAATGTTAAATTTCATGAAATTATCTTCCCTCCTAATATGTAAACTTGACAGATGAAATATACATTTTGCATATTAAACCACTCTTCTGTTCCAGTGATAAATCTAAGTTACTTATGATAAATTATTTTTTATGATTATAACTTTTTTAATACTATTGACTTTTTTTTGAAAATGTTTGATTTAGATTTTTGCATCTATGGTAATGAGTGATATTGGCCTGTGGTTTTCCTTTTTTTTTTTTTTTTTTTTTTTTTAAGTAATCTCTACGCCCAACATGGGGCTCAAACTCATGACCCTAAGATCAAGAGTCATATGCTGTACTCACTGAGCCAGCCAGGTGCCCCTGATTTTCCTTTATTATATTATGGTTGTCTGTCTTTGGAAATAAAGTTGCACTGATTTCATAGAAATGATTGCATACTGGAGAGATTTTTAAACAAATATAATAATCTATTGCACAAAGATTTGGCAAAAGTCACCTGAAAGCCATCAGGAACTGAATTTTTCTTTGAGATACAAATTACCTTCTACTTATTTTAGCTGCCGTTAACATACAATGTAATAATGCATTTTTGAATGTATTAAATTATTTTTAACCACCCTGTATATCTGAAGAGGCATCATAAAGGAAGACTTCCTAGAGTAGGTGACATGAAGCTCGAGTTTTTAAATAATAAACAACAACACAGGCAGGCAAACAGGGGAGGGAATAAGAGACAAAAGGATCAGCATATGTGAAAACTTGAAGGCATTTTAAAGCTTTGGTACATGCAGGGAAATAGCAGCAGATCCATGCTACTAAATATATAGTTTTGGTGGGGGAATGACAGAAGGAGATGGTGGGTAAGCAGAGGCAAGTTTAGACAGCCTGGTAAGGAGCCTGGTACCTTATTTATCTTATGATATCCTCGGTCCACAAGACAAATGGCCACTTGATGGCCTTTGAGTTTGGCCATAAAGGATACCAGGGATCCTGTTAAAAGAAGTAACACATTCCTTTGGAAAAACCTGCTGTATGTTGTTGCCATTACTGAGACCAACTGAACCCTCTAAAGTCGGTTTCCCTTGAAACATTCTGGGGGAGATGGGTCAGGGTCTGGAGATTATCCCAGCCTGAGACTTAATGTAGATCTATTAATTTAGTGAGGTTTTGTAGGCATGAGAACCTAGTATAGAGATTCTAATAGAGTTTAGAATAATGAAGGTGTGAGATACAGAAAATAATGGGATCTCTACAATAAACATGGATAAGGGAAATGGCTTTTATCATTAAAGTATATACAGGGATTTTTCTAGGGAAAAAGTCAGAGTTAATAGTTTGGAATAATTTCCCTATGTAGTTTTATTAGGCAAGCAATCATTAAACAGGAAGCACCTGAGAAATAGAAGGGATTAGTGGTTGGGATAATAAGAGCGCTGTGTTTGGAATTTTCTCCTTAAAAATGAACCTGATAGAGGAAAATTCAGGTAGAGGGGCATTTAGAGGGAGGATTTTGGTCTGAGTGAAAACACAGAGCAGGGAATTGGATTTTTTTGTTCTTGTTTTTGTTTAGCTCAAGACCTATTCAAGTCCCTATAAATTTCAGGGAATGGATAGAACCCACATGACCTTTCCAAAGGATTTTTTTTTTTTTTTTTTTTTGAGAAATGAGTTCTTAGTAATTCTTAACAGTAGTACAAGCAAGAAAGAACTCAAATTTGCCTTGCTTCCAAGAAAGGGGAAGAATTGACCCCAGCCTAGTGTCTTCCCTGCACCAAGCACATTATCCTTTACCACGTATGTGAGCAAGTCGATGTCAGATGTTAGAGTTTTGACTGAAGAAACCAAAGAAAAGCACCAGATTCGTTTAGGGATAAGGAACCCTGGGTTAAAAGTGTGACACCAGCAGCCCAACCTCCGTGTTCTCAGTTACTTGTTGAATCATTTACCCTTTCTGGGCCTCAGTTGTTCGATCTATAAAATAGGCTGAGCTGTGTGTATGTAATCCCCTCTGACTGGAACACTTTATTGCTCTTCAAAAAATGCATCTCCCTGCTTGTAGTGACCACTGGGGTGTGTGTGTGTGTGTGTGTGTGTGTGTGCACGCGCGCGCATGTTTCCCGGCTAGCATCTATTTCCCTTTCTTCAGGAAACAGCGTTTAGAATTTAGTTAGAATTTGATGATACTCTGTTCCCTGTTTATTATTACAGAAGTAGCATAACCACAGACACTAAGGTCCTTCCAACATGTAGTATATGCCCTGCATATGATAGGTGTTTAATACGCATTTATTGGATATCTGTTGAATAATATAGCTTGTGGGGGGAGGTTCCATTTCCCACTTCCAAGGGGATGCTAGTGACCCAAGCCTAGCTGATAAAAACTATCATGGTGATATTGTTTTTGTTTTTAAAATAAATATGTATGTAACCTACGCTGACCAAGTGAAGGTTCAATTTCATGATTTTTTTCTATTGAGGCAGAAACCTCCACTTCTAAATTTGAAGGTAAATTGATGGAGTCTCTGGGCATCACCATAAGAACTCTAAGCAACCCACAGGAGAGCAGAGCTGAGAAGAGAGGAGAGGAGAGGAAGTAAGGAAGGAGAAAGAAAGGGGGTAATGATATAAAGTAACGCATGATGATATAGTTTGAGTACCTGAATACACCCTTTATTCTTTCCCAAAGAAGATAAATCCCCTGGACTTTTCAGTTACAAGTGGCAATGAATTCCCTATTCTGTTTAAGCTTGTCTGATTTTCTGTAATTTGCACTTTAAAGAATCTCAGTTTCTCGTTAAAGACTGAAAAAATTGGAATGAAATTGTAATGCATTTGTTTGAGACAGGGAAATATTCCAAAGCGAATTAGGTAATAACTGATAATATGAAGAGACTTTTTTCAGCTATGTTTTCATCCCAAAACCCATTATATTTTGGAATTTGGGGTCAAACAAAACTGTGTGCATAATAAGTATTTATTATGTACAGGTTGTGTGTCTCAGCTCAGGGCCTAGAAGCACATAGGAAGTGTTTAATCAATTAGGCCGAATGAGTGAGTGAATAAATGAATGAACTTGTCCAGGCTACCTAACGCTCCTGTAGAAAAAGGCTGTCTGACTACAGTGTTGCATTTTTATCTGAATGTTAAGTTCCTGAACATAGTACACAATCCACAGTAGCTTGCCTTCCCTATTCACAGTGATGAAATTGAGTGAAAATTAATATATCCAGGGTGAGCTCTAAGAAAGGGAAGAGAGAGACAGAGAGGGAGGGAGGGAGAAGAAGGAAGGAAAAAAGGGAGGAGGAAAGAAAGGAAGACAGAAGGAGGCAAGTCCATAACAATATAGCTAAACTCAGCCTTTCTGGAAAGGGGTTTTTATATAATCTTTACATTGTGTTTAACAACCTTCTAGGAACATCTTCTATCCTTCCTGACCATTTCCCCCTGAGTCAGTCACTGTCCACCCCTGGGGCATCAGTTTTACAGGTGGGATTCAGAGTAGAAACCACATTATTCTATAGGAACAGGATTCATATCCTTTGCCATGAGGGAAGTTGATATGATATTTTGTCTAGAAAAGTTATCTGTCTGCACCACCATCATTCTCCAAGGGTCAATTATAAGGCAACATTTGCTGTGCCGCACAGCAAATTATACCATCAACAGACTGACAAGATCAAAAGGAAGATGCCAACATGGAAATAGTTACTACAGGTGTCAAGTAAAGTGTCACTCTAATTAATATATATACACTTTCGTGAAATGTTTATAGAAAATAATTGCATGTGGGGAGTTGCTTGTGTGAAAGTGTCTGCAACAACCTAATCACTTTCTGCTTGAAACCCATGTTTTTGAATTATTTTTAACAGAACAGGTGTAATATTGCACAGTGTAGATGTCTCATTTGTGCTTTTAAACTGACTAGTTTTGGAACTGGAAATATATGATTAAAAAATAAAACTAGGATTTTAATAGAGTGAAGTTAATTTAGAAGATTCTAGAAAGCAGGCTGAGATAGGCAAGAATTGCCCTCAATTCATTCTTTATAATAGAGAGAGGGAAGAAGGAACTTCGTCCCTGAATGGCGGGCCAAGTATGTGTTCATTCCCTTGCCTTCTGGAAGTTAATGTAGGTATGTCTATGTAGATCCCTTCTGGAGAGTGGGGAGGCAGCCAGGAGGCTTTGCAGCACCCCAGTTTCAGTGCACATGTCTATATGATTCTCCCTACAATACCAATAAGTGTCCCTAAAACCCATCACGATGACTTTGCATTCCCAGAAATGGCCAGTCTGTTTTAGAGGGGTGTTTCTTCAAGTATGGGTTAGGGACAGCCCCTTCATGATCCCTTGGAGTGCATGTTCAAACTGAGATCCCTGAACCCCACACTAAGCCCACATCATTTCTGGCAGGGCCCTGGAGGAGCTTGCAGTGGGATATTTGCAAACTGAAAACCACTACCAGAAACAAAACCACAGAGTAGAACACTGTGATAAAGAAGAAAATATTCAAACCAAGTTGTCTGGCTTTGAATTCGGTTCCACCAGTTAGTTATGAGCTGTGAAATGTTGAGTTACTTAACTTCCTTATACCTCAGTTTCCTTGTCTTTAGAAGAAGTACAGTTACACATTATATAATAGTACCCAAATCACACCTATATTGTGAAAATGAAATAAGTTAATAGTGTCAGCATCTTAGAGAAGTGTTAAGCTCTAAATACATGTTAGTTAATAGTATTTTAGAGGTGGTACCAGATCAGGGAATTCTCCTAACTCATACAGTTTTCCCAGATCTGCCCCCCCCAATTGCTTCATTTTCCTTAATTTTGATTTTGAAGCTTCAGGAGTGTAGGGATTGTGCTGATTTGCTCACTTCTTTTGCACAGTGCCTGGGATATTATATGGTGAATAATTTAAAAAATTTGATTTAATACTACCCTAACAAAGGAATAATGGTCAACAGCTTTCTTTCTCATAGAAAATTAACGTTAGTATTTTAGGATTGAGGAAAATTTGTGGACTCTTCAAACATAGAAAGTTTCTGGACTTTATCAAAACTTGCCCTATAAAATACAGCCTTGCATCCCTTTATGTTGTTGTCGTTGTTGTTTTTTCCCCTCCTCTTTTTGCGTGGAAGGAACCTCGCCCCACTCCGGCTTCCCTCCCTGCCTCACCTACCCCATTCCCCCCCCTCCTGTGCTAAGCTCCAGATCTGGGCACATACCCGTACATTTTCCACCAAGGGGCACAAACTCTCCTAGCCTGGGGGCATCACCACACCTGCTGCACGGCCTACCTGAAAAGTTGTCTTTGAATCTTCCCCACATCTGTTCTGGGTTTTTTTTTGTCAATGGATCTGTGTCTTTCTGTGTCTGATGAGCATCCTGTGGTCAGAGCCTTGTCTCATTTACCTCTGTATCAGCAGGGTCTGGCACAGGGCATCACACATATTTCCTCAATGTAAGAAAGGAAAGAACTGGGGCACCCGGTGGCTCAGTTGGTTTAAGCGTCTGCCTTCAGCTCAGGTCATGATCCCAGAGTCCTGGGATGGAGTCGTGCATCCACTTCCCTGCTCAGCTGGGAGGCCATTTCCCCGTCTCCCTTTGCCTGCCGTTCGCCCTGCTCATGCACTTGATCTCCGTGCATTCGTGCTCTCTCTCTCTCTCTCTCTCTCTCTCTCTCACAAATAAATAAATAAATAAATTTTTAAACAAAACAGAGAAGCAAACGAACAGACGAAAAAACAAGAAGGGGACGAACCAAGGGAAATGCAGCCTAGGATTCTTCTATTTGCTTGTGTCCTCCTCCTAATCATCTGCACAGACAGCCATCTGGGTTGTTATTGTATCAGTAGAAACATGGCACTGGACCCGCTAGGGGCCAGACCGGCCAGCTAGAGAGCAGGATCAGGCTAAGGCACATTCCTTCAGAGGAGCATCCCAAGCATTCCCTGCAGACACTGCAAGGATCTCCCAAGCTAGCCTCAGAAATCACTCACCGACACTTCTCCTACATTCTCTTAATCACGAGCCGACACCAGCTGCCAGCCCAGCTTGAAGGGAAGGGGTCTCTTACAAGAGCATGCATCAGTATGAGACTCCTGACCCATTGGTGGGGAGGAGGAAGATCTTTCAAGACAAGCCACTGTACTCTCCCTTATCTTTTTCTGTCTCCTCAGACAAATTATGGAGAAATATGTTATCGCGAACGCTGCAGAAACTTTTAGAAGTGCTACACCTGGTTTCAAAGTCTGACTCCACCATGTACCAGGCACCTGATATCTGAAAGGGAGCTAATGATACCATACCTACATTGTAGGGTTGCTGTGGGAATTAAAGACGATATTGGCACCGCTTCTGCTATACAGTAGGTGCTGGTAAATGTTAGCTATTGTTAGTATTATTTTCATAATTTAAGGAAAAAAATATCTAACATGAAAGAGAGATTAAGTGCAAGATTTATGGTATTTTATCCCCTCTAAGAAATCTCTAAATCAACCTCGTTCTGAATGTCATTAAACAATGTAAGATTATACGTTTTCAGCTCAGTTTCAATATATTTTATATACAGGTGGCCCTTAAATCTGAAAAGAAATCAATAACGTTTAAATGCTCTATTGATTTCAATTTACCAACAACAGTGTGTAGCTAGAAACTTGCAAATATCCTTTGTCCAGATGAATTGTTGATAACGTAGTGTACCAAAATACGTGGCCTTTATATCATTAAATTAAATGCCTTTTCCTAGCTAATGAAAGTGCCTGCCATATCAGGAGCGCCCAAACCTATTAGCTTTCATAATTTTCTTATGAGAAAATATTCTGACTCCATCTCCTTTCTTTTTTAGGAACCCTAGGCTTGAGTGACTTGACCAAATCCACTCCCCACGTTTATTCTCCCAGAGAGAGGATTGTGCATGTGCCTCTGTGAGTCTGTGACCTTGTTACTACCCAGTGCAAACTGCTGTCCTCTCTCCCTGCTAGATGTTAGCAAGGTAAAAAAGACTGCTATGCAAGACATCATTCCACTTTGGCCATCAAGTCATCATCTTTTGATTAGAGAACCAAGTAAAAACCTTGGGAAAACAAAGGGCAAGAGTATTTTCTGATGACATTTCTGAGTAAAATCAGAATTGCTGACCCCTGAAGATGATTTGTTTTGAGATGTATGGCAAAATGAATTTCCAATAATTTAGTTTCTCTTATGCCTTCAAAGCCGGCATCTGGAGTTCAATTAAGCAAGACCCAAGTACACTTCAATGCAGCAATAGTGGACCCTTCTCTTTTAAAATTGCTAGCAAAAAAATGTCTTCCAACTCTGTTTCTTACTTAGATAAGAAAACATCTACTCTTGTATCCAGAAAACATTTCCTTATCCATCTTTCCCAATTTTCTTATTCTGAATATGCAGAGTCCTTGTCCAGTGCCATTTTTCCAGTGCTCACTTTGTCACTCCGCCCACACCTCCTGACTGTACCATAGACATCACCCTCCCTAAAACATCTGCAACTTGGAATGTGAATGTTGTGTAATCTACATGAAATATCAATTTCAGTAACGTCTGAGAACTTCAGAAGGATGGAGGGCGTCTTTTGATCTCTAATTCCCAGTTTTTCTTACATTGTCCCCATTAAGAAATCTCTCCTTTTATTCCAGCATTGGCTTGGTTTTTCTGGACTGTCACTACCTAGTGGTTTCTTCCATAACTCTGCTGATGGCTACCATTTTCCATTTACTATGTGCACAATATGTGCCAAGACTGTGCAAAAATAATATATATATATGTAAAATTTCCTTTAGTTTATTTAATTCTTACAACAACCTTACTGACCAGATTTTCAGAATGGAGTCCTAGTACTTGTCTAATATGACATGAAAGTTAATGGGATTAGAAATTGATCCTATGTTTTCTGGCTCTAAAGCCCATGTCCTTAAACATGATACTCTTCTGCCTTCAAGTGTCGTTGCAAGATGCTGTTCGCCATTCCTAAGCCAGTTTAGGATTGACTCTGCTTTCTTACCAATTCCTCCTAAGGGAAGCAGTATTACTGAACTGGTTGATTAGAATCAGAGACATTTCCTGGAACACACTAAATAAATGGTCTGGGTTTCTGAGTCTTAACGGGCAATAAAACAGTGAGATTTCTTCTACCTGCCTTTGTGGTCAGAGATCAGTGAGAGGACTAGATTCATTTCTCTAAGGAAGGAAGTGCCACATCTTCCCCCTGCTTTTTCCTGAGACATTCTCAGGGCTTAGTGGTTGTCAAAGGGTGACACTTTGCCTGGGCTGGCTTCCTCTTACTCCATCCCCTCTGGTACTGCTGACTGTGGTGTAGGCTTACTGCATGACAATGGTAAGATTGCACCTGAGCTCAGAGAGGGGAGAGAGAGAACAAGATTATAGATCAGAAGGAAAGAACCTCACTTAGTCTTTCCAGTCTAAATCACTGAGAAGGTGAAAAACAGCCCTGTTAACACACAGAGTACAATGTTTCAAATAGAAGGTAAATAATGATCAAACAAGGCAAACACTATAGCCATTCTGACCAAGTTTGGGTAAGATATGGATGGACAAGGCTCCTCATGACCACAGAAGTGACTAACCATCCTTATCTTGATATACACTGCCTGCTTTGAGTGACTTCTGCTTCTTTAGTATGGAATTCTAATTCACTTTGTTCTGCCTGCCTCCTAAACGTATTATGATACCCGAGTCATTAAATTGCATTTTTATAACATCTGAACCGTAGCTGGTCTCTGGTTCCCTAAACCCTGTTTAAAGCCCTCTGTTATCCTTATCAGTCTGTAAAAGGACTAGTATCAGAACTAAACAAGACACTGAATATAAAGACATTTCCTAAATAATGAAGTACACAAAAATACCCAAATCTACAATACTCAAACTATGGAAACAGCCCAAGTGTCCATCGATTGATGAAAGGATAAAGAAGATAGAAGGGATAAAGAAAGTAATTATATATATGTATAAAATATACACCGGACTATTATTCAGCCATAAAAAAGAATGAAGTCTTGCCATTTGCAGCAACGTGGATGGAGCTAGAGAGTATAATGCTATGTGAAATAAGCCAATCAGAGAAAGACAAATACCATAAGCTCTCACTCGTGTAATTTAAGAAACAAAACAAACAAGTAAAGTTTAAAAAAAAGAGAGAGAGAGAGAGAAAGAGAGACAAACCAAGAAACAGACTCATAACTATGGAGAACAAACTGATGGTTACCAGTGGGGAGGTGGGTAGGGGGATAGCTGAAATGAATGATGGAGATTAAAGAGTACGGTTATCATGATGAAAAAATTAAAATAAAAAAATACCCAAATCCTGTAAGAAGTTACTCCCAGTTCTTTCTTCCCAACTAGGTTCCCCTGGGATAAATCATTCCTTTCTGTAGCAAGCTAAATAACCTAAACATCCTTTTGACTAGACATGTGTTTCTGGTGGCCTTTACAAGTGGCTTTCACACCATGTTCTCCAGATCACACCACATTCTCCCAGTGTTGTAGCAGTTCTGTATTAGGAGATTTGGAGTCCTTGCCTAGCTATAAATTAGAACTATAATTATTTTTTCTGTGAGAATGCTATGCTTCATGCTATAGCTTCCCCAGTCAAGAAGTTGATCAGGGGGAAAAATGTGCGTAATACTCAGAAACCAAACCAAACAAACAGTATTTTGAACCATAAGAATTGGCAGTTTCTATCAGCCTTACTCTTTTTTGCCTGCCTTTGGTGAGCAGGGCCGGATTAAGATCTTTAGAAGTGGAAAGCCCTAAAAACATTACCGGTTCCTTCTGTTTATTTTTGTCCCTAGCCAGTTTTTTCCATAAGCACTTGCTTAGCCTGAGTATTCATCAGCCCATGCTGCTGTGTGCAGTCGAAAGGGACCTTTGCCAGGACTGCTGTGGTCAAGTCACACCTTCCAAACTGAGGGAAGAAACAGGAAGAAGGAGCAAAAGGCTCCACTTGCCCTTGAGCCTAAGATACTGCTCTGTGTTAACTGAGAAGCACTGTTTGCAGGTGAGGGGTGTGTGGGGGTGTGTGTGGGGGTGTGTGTGTGTGTGTGTAGGGAGAAGAGGGATTATTTGCTATTTGTTTAGCCACTAATGAAACAATTGTATTATAAATACAAGGGAAAAGGAGTGAATGTGAAATTCTAGAACTAAAACCTAGGATTCTGCAGCCAGACACTGGAAGACTCTTCTCAGAGGGCTTATTGTGTATCAGCAAAGGTAAACATTAGCCAGGTTTTTAGAGTGACATGTGATTAGTGCTTTGATGGGAAAATACCACAGGCTTCAGAAACTTAGAGCAACGGGATTTAATGTAGGGCCCCCAAGGGACGTTGCAGCTGAGATCTAAAGACTGGGTAGACTGAGCAGGGAATCATGTATGGGAAAGAAGCTGAGGGAGCACACAGTCTATGTGATGGGCAGGAAGCAAGGGAAGCTTTGAGTAGAAAAACAGGAAGAAGCCCCAGTGCATGAGGAATGGTGGGGGGGGTGGAGGTGCTCTGGCATGGGGCTGAACCATGTTGAAGGTATGGACTCAGTGGCCAGTGTTGTCCAAATGTGAGTACATTTTGGGCAAGAGAAGGAGACTTCTTCATCCTCACTTTGCATTTTATCAAGAAAAAGTGTTTTGCCTCAGATCTCCCTTGCCCTGTACAAGTTAGCTTTCAGATATCTGCTTCTCTCCTCATCCCTGGCCTGACCTCTGGCTGCCCACCATATCATGTGGCCCTGATGAATAGGTTTGAGTTCTCACCTGATGACTCTCTCTGGCAGTCCCTCTGTGCTTGGGACAGGTTACTTGGCCATTCTGTGCTCTGTAAAAAAATCAGTAGTAGGTGTCCTCTCATGTAAGGTTGTTGTAAAGATTAACTGAATTAGTTTGTATAAAGCAATTCTAAATCGCTAGCACATAATAATCAGTCAAGAACTCTCATCTCTCATTACTGTGGAACATGTGCAGTGTCTTGTGCCTGTTCAGAACCCATTCCCACATCTTCTAATAATGGCACTAAAATTTATTTTGCAGAATTACTTCTCCCCACTTTAAATTCATAGCCTGGTCCTATACCCCAGGCGAGGTGTGGGCACATACCCTAGACCTGGCCAGTCACAATCACTGTGATTCGTTCATGAATATGTTGTGACCCACTCCAAATTTATGAAATTTTATCCTATGGCTTTTTGCCAGAAATGCCAGGGAAGAGAATCCCTTTTTACCTGGGCATTACTAGGTGGAATGGAATATAAACCTAGAGTGATCACCAAGGTGGGATTTCCATCCTGAGAGTGGAGCCCACATAGAACAAAACACACCTGAAGGATGATGACCTGACCATTCAGATTCCTGACAATCGTTTTTGAGCACTAAATTCAGCTATGTTTTAAGTAAAGATTTTATTTACTTTTTTTTTCTTAAATTAATAAAAAACCCATATCTGACTTTGGTCAGTTTGAGCAAGATGGCTTCTGTCCAAAGAGCTCTAACCCACTGACTTCACTGAAGCACTTTCTGATTTGCAGGCTGTTCAAGGAGGGACAAATGTGCTGAGTATCACACGTTGACCCAGGAGAGCACTGCTGAGCATAGTTATTACTAATGCATGCACTTCATATTCCCTCACAAATGAAACCTCTTTCTGTTCTCAAGTCAGATTGGGTCTATGGACCCAATGACTCAACATTTGGAGCTGACCAGAGGCGTCTGGTCCTGGTTATCCCCACATCCTGGGCCCTTTTGTTTTCCCGAGTTGTGTCAGACTCTCTAAGTTGTTCCCCCCACCCTCTCCATTTCAGGAGAACAAATCCATACCATATGTCCATTTGTACCCATTTTTAATTATCCTTTCTAGGTCTCCTTGCTCTTCTATCCCCCATTCTAGTCTTTCTCAGATCAGAGAAATGTTTTATTTCAACTTCAACTGGGACCTCAATGAGATGGGTTTCAGCTCCCAGAGAGACTCAGATGGACTCAAGGGGAAAGGGGGAACATGAAGAAATATTAAAATAACAACCATAATCAGTGAGAAAACAACTGGTGTTAACTGAAATGGGGCCCGAGATGGTGAGGGGGGTCAGTGCCTCATTGGAAATTAGATGAGAAATTTACCCTATAGTTTCCTACTATAGCAAAGATGGGCTAAAACACAGCCAGCATTTGCATCAAAGGGGCAGGAGTACTTTGAAGGGCACATAAGTCTAGAAGCTAGGACCACAGATATCAGAATCAGTCAAATTAACTGTTGTATTTTGGTCAGCTCTGTTTACAAATTAGTGAGAAAAAAAAATCTTGCTTTGTTTGATTTACATAAATTCTAAAAACACACATAAAGGCCATCTAGGTTTTCCTTTCTTAAGGACTCTGGGTTTGATTCTCAACTCTTCTACCTACTAATTGCATGACCTTGAAAAATGTTCTAAACCTCCCTGGCCATCTGATCTACAAGATAAAAATGATTGTCATCATTGTCTTGACTCAGAGAACTATTATCAGAACTAAACAAGACACTGAATATAGACATTTTCTAAATAATGGAGTATACAAAAATAATAATTATATATACTAGTTTATCATCATTGCTATTATTTTGTGGAACAGAAATTGAAGTAGAGACGAAAGAGCACAATGAATTTCTTTCATGCAGATTGTTTCATAACTTGCTGTATCAGTGGGCACATTCTTTTCAAAATGACAAAAGCAATACATCAGGGATTTGAATCATTCTTTTCCCAAGAGGAGGATACTGAGTTTATGATGATTGATTGTGACCTTGAAAATATAATTATTTCCATGGTACTGAAAATGCAATTTATTCTTTTCAGTATTTAGGACAGTTGGAGGAATTTCACATTGACCTGCAGAAATCATGGTGGGGCACTTGCAATTCAAAATGCAAAAGAGAGCATTGTAGAACTATGGAATCGATTCTCAAGTGGTGCTTTGCAAATGGATTAGAATGAGCATTTTAAAAATGTCCATATATTTAATCATATAGGTTATTAATTGTTAATCTTGTTAATCAAAAAAGTAAAAAAAAAATCAAATCATAGGTATCAACTATGCCTAAGTATCTCCACCTAGGTTTGGTGTGACCCACAAAAAATCTGGATTTCCAGCTCCAAGAAATTGAGAAAACAGATGGAAGTTCCTAATATTTACCCTGACTATACAATATAAATACATGTTTTCCGATGTTGCAGGGTAGAAAGCTTAGGTCCAATATTCACTAGTTTTTCTTCTTCAAATTTAAAAGCAGTTGCTTTGGGTATCAATTTCCTTATCTATAACCTGGGAATACTAATAACTTCTTTGCAGACTGGTATCTATAATGGGCTCTCTACAGAATAGATGTTCAAGAGATAGTAGCTATTATTAACAGTTCCAAGTTTGAAAAACAAAAGGCCAGATTATTTTACGCTTTATATCTCCATGCTTTCCTAAACTAGAATAAGATTCTCTTTCGTAAACTTACAATAAAGAATGATATTTTTCTTTGTCTTCTTAAAATCCTGTATAATCTGATTCTACCCAGTTAGAGCCACCTTCCAGCTTTGTGCATCCCTTTTATACAGCCTTAAACTCCCATCCCCTGCATACCCTACACATTACTGACTCATGACCTTTTCCTTATGATTTCTCCAAATATGTTCCTCACCTGAGTACTCTTCTCCGTCCTTTTACTCATCCATATTTTAAACATCCTTTGAAGCTCTGATCGGTTTATTTATTTAATTTTTTAAAAAATATTTTAATAATATTTTTTATTATATTATGTTAGTCACCATACAGTACATCCCTAGTTTTTGATGTAAAGTTCCATGATTCATTACTTGCGTACAACACCCAGTGCACCATGCAATACGTGCCCTCCTTAATACCCATCACCAGCCTAACTCATTCCCCATCCCACTCCCCTCTGAAGCCCTCAGTTTATTTCCCAGAGTCCATAGTCTCTCATGCTTCATTCCCCCTTCTGTTTGCCCCTTTCTTCTTCCCTTTCTTCTCCTACCGATCTTCCTATTTCTTATATTCCATAAATGAGTGAAACCATATGATAGTTGTCTTTCTCTGCTTGACTTATTTCACTTAGCATTATCTCCTCCACTGCCATCGTGTTGCAGCAAATGTTGAGAAATCGTTCTTTTTGATGGCTGAGTAATATTCCATTGTATATATAGACCACAACTTCTTAATCAAGTCATCTGTTGAAGGGCATCTTGGCTCCTCCCACGATTTAGCTATTGTGGACAATGCTGCTATGAACATTGGGGTGCATATGGCCCTTCTCTTCACTACGTCTGTATCTTTGGGGTAAATACCCAGTAGTGCAATGGCTGGATCATAGGGTAGCTCAATTTTTAACTTTTTAAGGGACCTCCACACTGTTTTCCAGAGTGGCTGTACCAACTTGCATTCCCACCAACAATGTAGGAGGCATCCCCTTTCTCCACATCCTCTCCAACAATTGTTGTTTCTTGCCTTGTCAATTTTTGCCATTCTAACTGGTGTAAGGTGGTATCTCAATGTGGTTTCGATTTGAATTTCCCTGATGGCTAATGATTTTGAACATTTTTTCATGTGTCTGTTAGCCATTTGTATGTCTTCATTGGAAAAGTGTCTGTTCATATCTTCTGCCCATTTTTTTAATTTGTTTTTTTGTTTCTTGTGTATTGAGTTTGAGATGTTCTTTGTAGATCTTGGATACCAGTCTTTTATCTGTAGTGTCATTTGCAAATATCTTCTCCCATTCCGTGGGCTGCCTCTTAGTTTTTTTGACTGTTTCCTTGGCTGTGCAGAAGCTTTTTTTTTTTTAGACTGTAGAAAAGCCTACTTCTCTTTTAGAGAAAGAAGGTGGTAGAAAGAAGGGGTCATTGTGGTAGGTAGAGTAATGACCTTCCAAAGATGTTCACTTCCTAACCCATGGAACCTGTGAATATTTTAGATTACATGACAAAGGGAAATTAAAATTTCAGGTAAAAATTAAGGTTGTTAATCAGCCAGCTTTATGGTAGGGAGATTATCCTGGTTTATCTAGGTGAGCCCAATATAATCACGAAGGTTGTTAAGTACAGAAAATAAAAACGTCAGTGTCAGAGTAATGCATCATAAGAAAGACTTGGCCAGCTAAGAAAGGCTTGCTGCTCTTGAATGTGGAAAGGAGCCACAAGCCAAGGGAGGCAGGTGACTTCTAGAAGCTGAAAATGCAGGGAAATGGATTCTCCTCTAGAGCTTCCACTAAGGAATGTAGCCCTGCTAACATCTTGATGTTAGCCCAGGAAGAGCCATTTGTGACATCTGACCTCCAGAACTATAAAAGTTCTATAAGATAATAAATTTGTGTTATTTTAAGTCACCCAGTTTGTGGTTTAATTTGTTACAGAAGCAATAGGAAATCAATATAGCCAAATATAAAGGACCATAAAGAAAATGTTTGAGGCTTTGCAGGCCATGTGGTCTTTTGACACAGCTGCTCAACTCTGCCAGGGTAGTGTGAAAGCAGTCATAGACAATACATAAATCAATGGGCATGGCTAGGTTCCAGTAAAACTTTATCAATAAAAACAGATTTGGCTTGTAGGCCACCGTTTGCTGAATGCCAGTGAGGTTTCCCTATGAACTAAAACTTCCAGAACCTTGACTCCTTGGGCAAGTTATTGATGTCTTTAAACTTTAGTTTCCCTATATGAACAGTGGAGTCACTTATAGTCATGTGGATCAGAGATGATGAACCATATCCAAAAATTCGTGTTTCCCTTTCCATAATGGAAGTTGTACCTGAGAAGTAGTTTCCTTGCCAAGACTGTGCTTCATGCTTTCCTTATATTTGGGTATGGCTATGACCTCCCAACCATGGGGATGTGAGCTGAAGTAATGAACACTCTTTCCTTGCTTGTGCCATATAAACCTCCCATATGACTATCCCACAAGATTTTTCCTCCTCTGGCTGGCTGTAATGGAGGTGATCCCAAGGGTGATCTTGAATCCCACACATTGAAGATGGAAACCCCCTGTTCTTGGGTCCCTGAGTGAACTTGGAAGACAGCTGCTCTGCATAACTGTTCACTGATCTAAAAATATTGTGTGAACAAGAAGTTAACTTCCAGTCTTTTTGAGCCATTGTAACTTCTGGAATCTATTCATATAACACTTAGTATACTCTAAGTAATAGCTCACGCTTAAAGTTATGACAAAGATTAAATAAATTATTGTATAAAATACTATACATAGCACATGGGATTTAGTAGGTATTCAACAAATAATACACAGTCTCTTATTTCTTAATTCCTCCAATACTCTCTTTTGCACTGCACAATATAAGTTTAAACTGGGATGCTCTTCTTGACAGGGAACATTTGACAGGGAACATTGGCTTCTATTTTTGAGGCAGCATGACATAGTATTAAAAGAATGGGCTTTGAAGTTTGCTACACCAGGGTTCACTCCCCTGCATCCCCCACTCCCACAACTATTTATTCTCTGGATTTAATTTCTCTTAACCTGCTTCATCATATGTAAAATATTAGTAAATGACAGATAGCTATTATGTTTAGCTCTTCTGTTTGCATTAATATATGTCAAGATTTTAGTACATGCCAATAAATACTCATTGAGTTGTTCATTCATTTATCAATTATTCAACATCATGAAAATTTGATGCAGTAACTAGATGTTTAATTTCTTTAATTCTTTTGTGATACACTATGGCATTGCTACAAGATGTGAGTTTTAAAGACCCATAAACATGAGATCAATTTATATTCTTTGCTGATCTCTTTGGTTTTAGTGGAGAAAAATAGTAACTTTGGAGGGAGAAAAGTTAGATTGGAGTTTTATGCTCATATAACAGCCATATGATCCTATTTTCATATAGCCACTTTCATATGGTCTTCTAACTTCAATGTACATATCTATGAAGTAGAGAAACTTGGAGTGATTTTAAAGAAAATTAAAGCTAACGTATAAAAATTACTAATAGAAAACCTGGTGCATAGTAGGTGCTCAATAAATGATTTTTATTATCATTATCATAATTATTATTGAGTTTGAGTCACAAAAGCTTAAGAATAATCATTATTTTGAATATTGGGTCATTGTGATCATTATAAACAAAGTTATGTTAATTTTTTAAAGGCTGAGTTCAAAACCCAAAGTCCTTATTCTAGGAGTTGATGTAATCCGATTGCAACATTCTGAACCTTGCAAGAGAGTAACAGGCTTGACTTGTACATGTATTGCCTAAGTCCTGAAGATGATAAATGATTTTCATTAAAATTCACCCTACTCTATGTAAACCCAAATCTGTACACAGTTAAGTCTTCTGATAAATCAAAAAAGTCTATGTGAAAGCTGAATACAAAACAGAGGTCATTTGAAAAGTGAGACTGGTTAATCAATTCATTTGCCTATATATTTAGACATTCTGTTTAGTTATCCATCAAGCAATCATGGAAAATATAAATCACTGTTTCATGTTAGCTTCATGTCATCAGACACTACACGGCCCAGGCAGTACAAAAGCAATAGATCATCACCAACAATATTTATTGAACTGTCACACTCTGAATAGGAAAATAAAGAATCCACCATGCCAATAATGTCAAGAGCCTCAAGAAAGTTCTATCCTTCTCTCTCAATTGATCAAGGGCATAGTTTTAACTTCTACTCCTACAGAGATGAACAGTTGACAACTCCATAGCCCCAGTTCTTGATTTTTTCCACACTGCAGATCTGAGTGTCCCATTTGCTTTTGGGGTATCTGTATCTGGAAGCTCTCAGAAGTTGAATGATCTTCTTAAACTTCTGCTTTCAATTTCCAGGGTTGTGTTTCCTCCAGTTCCCAAACTCCAGTTTCACAGACATATTTGACTCCAGTTTTCTTCTTCATCATACAATTGGCTGTCACCCTCAGTAGTTCTTTCTTCTAAGCACTGATCTCACTACTTCTTTGTTAGATTCCTTGGTAAGGTCTTTAATAGGTTAACACAATTATTCTGAGACATTCATTTAATCTGTACCTGTGACATCCTATTTTCAGAAAATACATGCATGAGTAGCAAACTCAGATGCCTCTAGGGCCAGGCAAATAATGCAAAGACTGATGCTAGTTATGGATACAAGCACATTTTGCATATTATACAAGAGAATATTATTCACTTATGCAAATATACATGGTTTCTTCTATGTTTCTTGAAAATCTATCCTTTTGCCAATTTTCATTTATTACTTATCACTTAAACTTTTTTGTTGCTTTTATTAAATTACATTTACTTAGTTTAAAAAGTCAAATACCATTAGAAGTGTTCGCAAGAAAAGTAATACTTCCCTGTCCTATACTTTCTACCCCTAATTCTTGGTCCTCCTTACCCCTTCCATATGGCATTTATTTTTATATTTCTTAAGAATAGTCTTATATTACTGTCTGATTATTCTGGTTTTCATTAATATTCTACTCTGGAAGGAGAGCGTTTAGCTTTCATAATCTTTTCCTCTTAGAAACTCTTTATATTTCATTCTTCTACAGTCATACCCTTTGAATGTATTTAGAGCAGTGATTTTCGCATGGTAGCATGCATCACAATCAGCTGGGAGCGGGACTTGAGAGACAGATTGCTGGGCCTCATTCTCAGAGTTTCTGACTCAGTAGTTCTGGTGGGGAGAACCCAAGAATTTGCATTTCTAACAACTTCTTAGGTGATATTGACATTGGTGGTCTGGGACACATTTTGAAAACCACTGAATTTCTATAGCATCATTATTTGTAAAGTCAAAATTTGCTTTTTCATTTTAATGACCTAAATATAATTTAGGCCTGTGCTATATAGCACACTATAATTATATTTCCATTATTGTGCAACATTTTCTTAGTCTTGGAATTAAAACTCTTCTTCCATACTCTTATTTCCAAACTTCCCAATAGAACTGCCATTTTCTGGTGTTTGAAAGCATTTAATAATATATTGATTTCTTTCATTTTTTAGAAGCATCTCTTCTGGAGTCCTACTTTTATTTTACTTTTAATCTGTCTCATCCCAGCTGCTCGTAGACCTCTGTCACAGCTCTTTGTACCCAACATCCAGAAGTGTTCTTTGCCTCTCTCCTAGATTGGATCATCTTTTTCCTGGACTCCATGCTTGCTCTTTCATGGTTCTCACTTTCCTTCTGCTGAAACTCATCCTCTGGTAGCTTCCCTTAAATGAGTTCTTGTATGAATGGATCCTTATTATGCATACATATTTGATTGCTAGGTTGTCTAGTTATAGATTTCTAAGTTGGAAATTATCCGAATTTTTTTCCATTGTTGTATGTTTTTATTAGTGATTTTTTTAACTAAAAAAATGCTTTTATTTTGGAATATTAAACCATGTTCCTTTGATACAGACTTGAGGGTTTTTTTTGTTTTATTATTTTTTAAATATATTTTTTATTATATTATGTTAGTCACCATACAGTACATCCCTGGTTTTTGATGTAAAGTTCGATGATTCATTAGTTGCGTATAACACCCAGTGCACCGTGCAATACGTGCCCTCCTTACTACCCATCACCAACCTATCCCATTCCCCCACCCCCCATCCGCTCTGAAGCCCTCAGTTTGTTTCTCAGAGTCCATAGTCTCTCATGATTCATTCCCCCTTCTGATTACCTCCCCCTTTCTTTATCCCTTTCTTCCCCTACCGATCTTCCTAGTTCTTCTGTTCCATAGATGAGAGAAACCATATGATAATTGTCTTTCTCTGCTTGACTTATTTCACTTAGCATTATCTCCTCCACTGCCATCGTGTTGCAGCAAATGTTGAGAAATAGTTCTTTTTGATAGCTGAATAATATTCCATTGTATATATGGACCACATCTTCTTAATCAAGTCATCTGTTGAAGGGCATCTTGGCTCCTTCCACGATTTAGCTATTGTGGACATTGCTGCTATGAACATTGGGGTGCATATGGCCCTTCTCTTCACTACGTCTGTATCTTTGGGGTAAACACCCAGTAGTGCAATGGCTGGATCATAGGGTAGCTCAGTTTTTAACTTTTTAAGGGACCTCCACACTGTTTTCCAGAGTGGCTGTACCAACTTGCATTCCCACCAACAATGTAGGAGGCATCCCCTTTCTCCACATCCTCTCCAGCAATTGTTGTTTCTTGCCTTGTCAATTTTTGCCATTCTAACTGGCATAAGGTGGTATCTTAGTGTGGTTTCGATTTGAATTTCCCTGATGGCTAATGATTTTGAATATTTTTTCATGTGTCTGTTAGCCATTTGTATGTCTTCATTGGAAAAGTGTCTGTTCATATCTTCTGCCCATTTTTTTGATTTTTTTTTGTTTGTTTCTTGTGTATTGAGTTTGAGAAGTTCTTTGTAGATCTTGGATACCAGTCTTTTATCTGTAGTATCATTTGCAAATATCTTCTCCCATTCCTTGGGCTGCCTCTGAGTTTTTTTGACTGTTTCCTTGGCTGTGCAGAAGCTTTTTATCTTGATGAAGTCCCACAAGTTCATTTTATCTTTTGTTTCTCTTGCCTTTGGAGATGTGTCATGAAAAAGGTTGCTGTGGCTGATGTCGTAGAGGTTGCTGCCTATGTTCTCCTCTAGAATTTTGGTGGATTCCTGTCTCACATCGAGGTCTTTCATCCATTTGGAGTTTATCTTTGTGTATGGTGTGAGAGAGTGGTCAAGTTTCATTCTTTTGCATGTAGCTGTCCAATTTTCCCAGCACCATTTATTGAAGAGACTGTCTTTTTTCCACTGGATGTTTTTTTCTGCTTTGTCAAAAATTAGTTGCCCAAAGAGCCGAGGGTCCATTCCTGGGTTCTCTATTCTGTTCCGTTTGTCTATGTGTCTGTTTTTGTGCCAGTACCATGCTGTCTTTTTTATCACAGCTTTGTAGTACAGCTTGAAATCTGGCATTGTTATGCCCAAAGCTTTGTTTTTCCTTTTCAACAATTCCTTGGCGATTCGGGGCCTTTTCTGGTTCCGTACAAATTTAAGGGCTATTTGTTCCAGTTCTTTGAAAAATGTCATTGGTATTTTGATCGGGATAGCATTGAAAGTGTAGATTGCTCTGGGTAGCATGGACATTTTAACTATGTTAATTCTTCTGATCCATGAGCATGGAATATTTTTCCATCTTTTTGTGTCTTCTTCAATGTCTTTCAAGAGTGATTTGTAGTTTCTAGAATATAGATCCTTTATGTCTCTGGTTAAGTTAATACCAAGGTAACGTATGATTTTTGGTGCTATTGTAAATGGGATGGATTCCCTAATTTCTCTTTCTTCGGTCTCATTATTCGTGTATAGAAATGCAACTGATTTCTGAGCATTGATTTTGTATCCCGCCACATTACTGAATTGCTCTATGACTTCTAATAGTTTGGGAGTGGATTCTTTTGGGTTTTCCATATAGAGTATCATATCACCTGGGAAGAGAGACAGTTTGACTTCTTCTTTGCCAATTTGGATACCTTTTATCTCATGCACAAGAAAGCAGTTGATCAAGATTAGAGCAGAAATCAATGAATTAGAAACCAGGAGTACAGTAGAGAAGATCAACAGAACTAGAAGCTGGTTCTTTGAAAGAATAAATAAAATTGACAGATCACTGGCAAGACTTATCCAAAAGAATAGAGAAAGGACCCAAATTAATAAAATTATGAATGAAAAGGGAGAGGTCACAACCAACACCAATGAAATTGGAAGGATTATTAGAAACGTTTATCAACGGCTTTATGCCAATAAATTAAGCAATCTGGAAGAGATGGAGGCCTTCCTGGAAACCTATAAACTACCAAGACTGAAGCAGGAAGAACTTGATTTTTTAAACAGACCAATTAATTATGAAGAGATTGAAACAGTGATAAAAAACCTTCCAAAAAACAAAACTCCAGGACCGGATGGTTTTCCTGGGGAATTCTACCAAACATTCAAAGAAGGAATAATACCTATTCTCCTAAAGCTATTTCAAAAAATAGAAACAGAAGGAAAGCTACCAAACTCATTCTATGAGGCCAATATTACCTTGATCCCCAAACCAGGCAAAGACCCCATCAAAAAGGAGAATTACAGACCGATTTCCCTAATGAATATGGATGCCAAAATTCTCAACAAGATCCTGGCTAATAGAATCCAGCAGTACATTAATTAAAAGGATTATCCATCATGACCAAGTGGGATTCATCCCTGGGATGCAAGGGTGGTTCAACATTCACAAATCGGTCAGTGTGATACATCATATCAACAAGAAAAGACTCAGGAACCATATGATCCTCTCAATAGATGCAGAAAAAGCATTTGACAAAATACAGCATCCTTTCCTGATTAAAACCCTTCAGAGTGTAGGGATAGAGGGTACATTCCTCAATCTCATAAAAACCATCTATGAAAAGCCTACAGCAAATATCATTCTCAATGGGGAAAAGCTGGAAGCCTTTCCCTTAAGATCAGGAACACGACAAGGATGCCCACTCTTCACCATTATTATTCAACATAGTACTAGAAGTCCTTGCAACAGCAATCAGACAACAAAAAGGAAATTATCCGAATTTTTTCTTAAAATCCTCTGAATTTTAAAACACTGCTTAATTGTTCTCTATTAGTGATGATGTTGAGACATGATGCCATTTTTATTCTGGGAATATTTTATATGGGGGTGTGTGTGTGTCAATTGAAGATGCTATTTCATTAAAAATCTGTGACATTGTAAATCAAAGAAGGCTAAAGAAGAACCTTATTAAAGCTATTAGATATAAATGACGCAAAACAGAAAAAACTTCTAAGTGGAATAAAAAGAAAATATATTTCCTTAGAGATACACCTTTCTTCCTGTAGCAGAATATAGTTGCCATTTTGCAGGTGTATGCTCTGTGTGCTTATGCTTTCCCATCATCCATGTTCATGTTTCTTTAAGGACTTTGAAGACATTTCCCCTGACTCCTTGTGGTCCCAGTGGGGCTATCAGTGACAAAATCCTGTCACTACCTATAGGATAGGATAGGGGAATGATCCAGGCTGGTGATGAAACAGCATTTCTATACACCAGATTTAGGCATGGGTACATGACCAGTCTTGATGTGTGGAGATTAAGGGAAAGGTCCCTTTACTAATGGGCTTGCAAAAATTGGGAGAATGAAAAAGCCTCGGTGGTTAATATGCTTACCTAAGGCCAGAGCCTTTCTGAGAAGAAGGCCTAATAGATAAATGGAGAAACTCGGCTCTGCTAACGTATTTGAGCCCTGGAATCTACTTGCATCCTTCCCTATTACATGAAACAATAAATTTACTTTTTACTTAAAGATACAGTTCATTTTCTGACTTTTGGAATAGGTAAAGCCAGAAGAATACACTTCTTATCCACCTCCATAGATGAGTCATTTATGATCTTAAATAGAATATTTGACACGATATTCGGATTACTTACTTGTGAACAGTACAGTTTTTAAAGGATCAAAGTGTCTTAGTGGCATGACCTCAAATGTTTATTTATAATTAAAAAAAGCTTTTTAAATACAAATATAAACTCAAAGTTGAAGTGATAAACTGCTGTAGTGTAGGTAAATGGTAAAGGATATTAATTATCATTACTCTTACTGTAGTTATTATAATTTTTATTAAAATCACTACTGTTGTAATGCCACAGATGTATTATTCTTCATGCATCTGCAGATTAGAATTTAAGACCTGTTGCTCAATGGGTCTAATGTCACAATATTTTTATTGTACCATCATTTATTAATGCAAATACTGCCACCATATAGGACAAACTATATGACAGACCATAACATTTCTGGAAATTTTTATCATAACCAATCATAATGCCACATGTCTCCTCTCGCTGCTATTATTCCATTGAACATTTTAGTGCCTCTACTTTGTATGCCCTGCCTCTTATCCCTTTCAATCATAATTTCACTTTAATTGCCTCTTCTCTGGCAAATACAAACATTATCTTCCTTACTCCTGGAATTAATAACTTCTGTGATGGCTTATCATCTTTTTTGTTCTCCAGTGCACCTTTCCAATTAAAATGGAAATTAAATGGAACTGAATACGACAACCAAAATCATGTATGTAGCATTTGGTTGATTTGGATTCCACTGAGTGCTAAGCAGAACTCTTTATAATTCAGTCTTTTCCCTATTTATTGTTTCTCACAAGCTACTAGGAAAAAGGTCAATACATGTTGATTGTCTGTGTAGGTTTATTGTACGATACAAACATAGATAGATCAATCGATTGATCCTGGAAGGCTTTTTATTCATTGGCATTTTCACCTCTCAATCCTAAATTTCCTAATCCGTCTGAACAGAAAATTTTATTTTTCTCTTTTATTTAAATTGTTTTCATTTGTTTCCATCTCTTACTTGAGTATGATTCATGAAACTATCACCTTTGTCTGGTTTCAGTCATGTGAGCTCCAAGGCTGCCTGGTGAAGAGTGCTTCATTCGCTCTGCCAGTGTCCTTCTCAGTGTCCCTGCCATAACCCTCCTATGCACAGGGGTCTCATGGCCCGACAGTCTGAAATTTCCGTCCCCTGCAGAATGAGGATTTGGCCCCTGAGCCAATCTTGACCAAGGTAGGGTGGTCATGAACTGCTTCCCATGAGCGTGACCTCCTCCAGACTGAAGGGGATCGTAATAGTAGGTCATCCTACTATACATGGGAGATAACTGATCCCCTGATTCCCTTCGCCATTTCCTTTCCTTTCACTCCAATTAAAGGTATGTGACCCCAGAGTTGACTTCTGATCACTGGATTGCTTCCACCCCCCATTTACATTTAAAAATGACATTACCCTACCTCATTTACCTCCAACTATCTAATATCATTTTTAATTTATTTTTACTTGACAAAAAGTAATTCATGGCTGTTAATAAAAATGGAAATATAGAAAATAGAAAAAGAAGAAAATAATTAGAATTATCAGTAATTCCAACATAAGAGAGATGCACGGTCAACATTTTGACTTTTGTTTGTTTGTTTGTTTTAATTCCAGTTAGTTAAAATACAGTATTATGTTAGTTTCAGGTGTACAATATAATGATTTGACACTTCCACATATCACTCAGTGCTTATCATGACAAGTGCACTCCTTCATCCCCATCACCTCTTTCCCCCATCTCCCCACAACCCTGTTCTCCCCCATCAGTTTGTTCTCTTTAATTAAGAGTCTGTTTCTTGGTTTCTCTCTTTCTCCCCTTTTAATTTGCTCATTTGTTTTGTTTCATTCCACACATGAGCAAATTCATATGGTATTTGTCTTTTTCTGACTGACTTATTTTGCTTAGTGTTATACTCTCTGGCCCCATCCATATTGTTGCAAATGGCAAGATTTCATTCTTTTTTATGGCTGAATAATATTCCACTGTTTATGTTCACCACATCCTCTTTATCCATTCATCAATTGATGGACACTTGGGTTGCTTTCATATCTTGGCTATTGTAAACAATGCTACTATAAACATGGGAGTGCATGTATCCCTTTGAATTAGTGTTTTTGTGTTTTTTGGGTAAATACCTGGTAGTGTGATTGAAGGAGCATAGGTAGTTCTATTTTTAACTTTTTGAGGAAACTCCATACTGTTTTCAGAGTGGCTGCAGTTTGCATTTCCACCAACAGTACACCAAGGGTTTCTTTCCTTTTTTTTTTTTAGTTACGTTCAATTAGCCAGCATATAGATCATCATTAGTTTTTTATATAGTTTTCAACAATTCCTTAGTTGTGTATAACACCCAGTGCTCATCACCACATGAGCTCTCCTTAATACCCATCACTCGGTTACCCTATCCCCCTACCCTCTTCCCTTCTGTAACCCATTAAGTGAAATAAGTCAAGAGTTTCTTTTTCTCTATATCTCACCAACACCTGTTTTTTCTTGTGGTTGTTGATTTTTAACCATTTTGACAGGTGTGATGTAGATATATCATTGTAGTTTTGATTTGCATTTCCCTAATGGTAAGTTAAGATGAACACTTTTTCATATGTCTTTTGGCCATGTGGATGTCTTCTTTGGATAAGTGTCTGTTCATGTCTTCTGCCCATTTTTAATTGGATTATTTGGTTTTTGGGTGTTGAGTTGTATGAATTCTTAATATATTTTGGATACTAACCCTTTATGGGATATGTCGTTTGCAAATATCTTTTCCCATTCTGTAGGTTGCCTTTTAGTTTTGTTGGTTGTTTCCTTTGCTGTGCAGAATCCTTTTTATTTTGATATAGTCCCAGTAGTTTATTTTTGCTTTTGTTTCCCTTGCCTCAGGAGATATCTCTGGAAAAAAATTCTATGGCCGATATCAAAGATGTTTAACACTTTGAATATATTCTCTCTTTTTAAATTTTGCCCCTGAAAAGTAATTATTTTTCAAAGTTAAGTTTATATTGCATATAGTTTTTAGTTAGCTGTGTTTGTCTTTTTTTAACAATACATCATGACTATTTTCTTGAATCAATGAATGATCTCTGTAATGGTCAGTTTGGACCAGTATCACAAAATGCCACAGACTGAGTGATTTAAACAACAGAAATTTATTGTCTCACAATTCTGGAGGCTAGAAGTCCAAAATAAAAGTGGCAACAAGATTGGTTTCTAGTGAGGCCTTTCTTCTTGGCTTGCACATGGCCACCTCTAGCTGTATCCTCATGTGGCCTTTCCTCTGTGTGCACTCAGATAAAGAGAGATAACTAGTGTCTCTTCCTCTTCTTATAAGGACACCACCAATCCTATGGGATTAGGGCCATGACTTCATTTAACCTTAATTTCCCCTGAAAGGCCCTGTCTCCAAATACAATCACAATGGAATTAGGGCATCAACATATAAGTTTGTGGGGAACACAGTTCTGTCCACAGCAAACTCTTTAGTGTAATTTTTAATAGCTACAAAAATTTTAATTGTATAGGTGTAGCATAATTTGCTTGACAAATTATATTTTATATACTTGGGCCATGTCCAATTTTCTCTTTATCTTACATTAAAAAATTATAACTAATGCTGCAATGAATGTTCTTTCTCATATATAACATTGTACTTTATTTCTCAATTATTTGCTTTGGATAGAATATTCCTAGATAAAATTACTTAGTCAATCTACTTTTACACTCTAAGATTCATACTACCAAATACTTTTTGGAAAGGTCATATCAATTTATTCTCATAATGGTTGTGAACGAGCATGTCATTTTATTTCTACTCACCAGCACTGGCTATAAACACTTTCTTTAAATATATGCTATTTTGATATAAGAAAAATATTTTCTTATATAAAATTATTCTTTTCATTTACTTTGTTTGATCATTATGCTTCAGTGTTGTTCTTTTCTCAAGTGACTGGAACTATTTGCCTAAAACCTACTCTTATGGCAAAGGATAGGCCCCTTTCACTATTGGGGCCAAATTTGCCTCTGAATTCTGTTGCTTGGGAACATGGTACTTGACTTATACCAGTTCTTCATAAGTCTGGATACAACTTTTTAAAAAAGTTGAAATAAAGTCTTTTTTAAAAGATTTATTTATTTATTTGAGAGAGAGAGAAAGAGACCATGCACGAGCATGAACAGGGGCAGAGGGAGAGGGAATCTTAAGCAGACTCTGCACTGAATGTGGAGCCCAATGCAAGTCTAGATGTTACCACATTAAGATCACGAACTGAGCCAAAACCAAGAGTCAGATGCTTAACCAACTGCTCCACCCAGGCACCCCAAATTTAAATGAACTTTAAAAAATTTTAGAATAGTTTTAGGTTTTTAGGAAAATTGCAAAGCACTGATAGTTCCTACATACCATTGCCAGATTTCCTCTATGGTTAAAATTTAATATTAACTTTGTACAATGGGGTATTTGTCACAGTTAAGAAACCAACAGTATATCACAATTAAATAAGATCTATACATTATTAAAATTCCTTATTTTTCTCTATAATGTCTTTTTAATTTTTTTTTTTAAAGATTTCTTCCCTGGGTACCATTTTACATTTAGTTGTCAGGTCTCCTTAGCCTTCTCTTGTTTTAATTACATTGACAGTGTTGAGGAGTACTGATCAGGTATTCTGTAACATGTCCTCAATTTGGATTTGTGTGACATTTTTCTCATGGTCACACTGGGTTTATGGATTTTGGAGAGAAGACCAGAGTAAAAGTGCTCTTCTTTTTTGGGGGGGAGGGGTCCTTTTTAAATTTAAAGTCAATTAATTAACATATAGTGTATTATTAGTTTCAGTGGTAGAGTTCAGTGATTCATCAGTTGCATATAGCACCCAGTGCTCATTACATCACACATCCTCCTTAATGTCCATCACCCAGCTACCCCATCCCCGCCCCTCCCAGCATCTCTCAGTTTGTTTCCTATGCTTAAGAGTCTCTTATGGTTTGTCTTCCTCTCTGATTTCATCTTGTTTTATTTTTCCCAGTTTGTTTCTTTTAGTAACCAGAATCATGCTGTATGTATTGTTCTTTGATGTTGTTGGAGATGTTCTCAGCCGAGCATACTCCTTTTATCCATTATATATTCCACAGAATTCATGTATTCTTATCACATTATATCGAGGATAGTATTAACACCTGGCTTGATTAGCTGGCTGAGGTGGTGTTTGTAGAGTTTCTCCACTGTAAAGTCACTTTTATGTGTTTTCTATACTTTATTATTTGGGAGTAAGTCATTAAATACAGCTCATGCTCAAGGAGTTGGAATTTTTAAGTACATGTCCTTGAGGAGGGGTAACTACATAAACTATTTGGAATTCTTCTTTATGGAGTATTTGTCTATTTGCCTCCATTTATTTTTTTTCAATTATTTATTTATGTCTGTATGGATTCATGGATATTATTTTATACTTCGGATTATAATCTAATACTACATTATTTATTTTTTTCCTCCAATTTCTCCAGCTTTGGACATCCGGCTCCCTTTCAGGTTGGTTCTCATGTCCCTCTGACATACCCTCATCCTTTTGTTTTTCTTTGAGTACTTCCTTACTCTCTGGCAACATAAGATTCTCCAGACTCATTTTGTACATTCCCTCCCCCACCCTGGAATCAGTCATTTTCCCAAAACAATCTGGTTCCTTTTCTTGAGGAATGATATAAGAACCAAGATCTGGGTGTTAGGTTTCTTCTCACATTTGACTGGTTTCCTGTGTTGGATAGCCAGCCATGTCATTACTATCAAAGGTTTTTCACTGTCCACATTTTCCACTCCTACCTAGAACTGCCTTTGTGCTCTGTCTCTTAGATGGGATTTAATGGCACTAATGTAACCCAAACCAGAACTAGCTGTCATCTTAGGGCCCTATGTCTTATCCTACGCTACTGCTCATGCTGAGCCTTACCTACAAAGCTGGGCTGGCTTCTTTGTTCTTCCCCATATCTTGGTGAATTTCACTTGGTTTATTCTCATTTCTTTTCCCTATCAGTCCAAAATATGACTGAGTTCTAATAGCTCCGTCTTAGAGACCTCTTATGTAGTAATGGGTAGTAATTTGTTTCTTGTGGGGCCTAGCTACAAGGGATACACAAATAAGGTTACTCTGAAGACAAAACCACTGAGAAAGTCCTCACTGATTACTTCAATCAAATTCATAGGAATTGTAGATATATGTACTTCTCACTTCTCTAGGCATTAGAAGTTCTCTGAATAATAGTGTTTCCAAAGGTAGGAATATAAAAGTTGAAGCAATAAACTGAAAGGAAAGATCAGTTGGTAAGGCCCTTAAATTTTTTGGTACATGAGTTATATTCAGTAGATTTAAAAAAATTAAATAGCATCAGGGCACCTGGGTGGCTCAGTGGGTTAGGTGTCTGCCGTCAGCTCAGGTCATGATTCCAGGTCCCTGGAATTCAGCTCTGGAGCTGGCTCTGTGCTTAGCGGGGAGTCTGCTTGAAGATTCTCTCCTTCTCCCTCTGCCCCTTCCCCTGCTCATGTGTTCTCCCTCTCTCAGGTAAATAAATAAAATCTTAAAAAAAATTAAGTAGCATTAAATGAGAGTTATGGTGGTGTCCAATAGAAAGTTAATATGTATGCAAGCTTTCAATTACTTCCAACATGCCCTTTTGAAATTTTCATGGAGTATTAAAGGACATATCCTATCTTTTCTGCGGATGGCTATCAAAACAAAGCAACTCCCAGTTGTCGATTTTGGTTCACATAATGAGAGAATTAACAATATCTTATCCCTTAGGATAAGGTGACTTCTCTGGAATTCTCCATACCGTAAGGAACTGCACATTATATTTACATTGAAGACATTTAAAATTCTCCAAAATTATGTAAGACCTCTCTTTTGAAAGTATTTATTGGCCATCATTTTATTCTAAAAGTTTATATTTTATTTCCTAAAAAAGATATATTGATGTAGCCTAAATCAATGACAGTAAAAAGAAAAGTAAGCATGCACATGTGGTTGTCTCACAGAAAAATATACCCAGGTGTCCACTGCTGACATTGTATCAAAGGATTCAAAATTCCGCAATATATATCTGGCTCTTTATTTAATAAAATAGACTTATTTCAAATAATAGTTATAGCTAAATTTCAAGAGAGATGATTTATTTTTATCTGCTGAGTCATTGACATTTTTCTTTTCCTTCTGGGTAACTGCAATGATTAACTTTTGTTACATTTCAATAGATATTTTTCACTTGGTCCCTGAAATGGCCCGTAGGAAGGATGTGCAGAAGCAGAAAAACTATGATTACAAATGAAGATTTTATCTCTCATACTATTATATAGAAGTTTTGCACTAATTTGTCTGAATGCTAATTAATGAGAATGTCTTTGAACATTGGTAGAGTACAGTGGTTAGCACCAGGAGTTTAGGTTCCCATCCAGGGTTTTCATCTGGGTCCCTTCACTTACCAGCAAATTATTTAACCTCTCATCTGGCAAATGAAACTAGTACAAATGCCAAAAGCTTCACAAGATTGTGGTATCCTTTACCGCAGCTTAAATGTAAGGTGTTTAGCCTAATGCCCAGTACCTAGAAAGTGTTCGATAATTCTTCGATGCTAGTATTTACTCACACAAGAATTCGGAGGAGAGTTATGATGGTTAATTTTGTGTCAGTTTGACTGGGCCCTAGCATGCCCAGGTATTTGATCAGACATTATTCTCGGCGTCTCTATGAGGGTGTCTTGGATGAGATTAACACTTAACTCCGTAGGCTGAGTAAAACAGATTGCTCTCCCTGATGTGAGTGGGCCTCATTGAATCAGCTGAAGGCTTGAATAGAACAAAAAGACTGACCCTCCCTCAAGTGAGAGAGAATTCTTCCTGCCTGCTTGCCTTTGAAATTGGGACATCAGCCTTTTTTCCTGCCCTTGGACTCTGACTAAAACAGAAGCTCTCCCTGGGTCTCTAGCCTGTCAGCCTTCCAGTTGGAACTGTACCATCCACTCCCTTGGTTCTCAGGCCTTCAGACTCAGTGTTAGATCCATACCCCAGTCTCCTGCATCTCCAGCTTGCAGACTCACTCTGTAGATCTTGGGACTCCTCAGCCTGCGTAATCACGTGAGCCAATTCCTTATAATAAATCTGTTTTTCTTTTTTCTTTTTTCTTTTTTAAGATTTTATTTATTTATTTGACAGAGAGACAGCCAGCGAGAGAGAGAACACAGCAGGGGGAGTGGGAGAGGAAGAAGCAGGCTCCCAGCGGAAGAGCCCGATGTGGGACCCGATCCCAGAACGCCGGGATCACGCCCTGAGCCGAAGGCAGATGCCCAATGACTCCGCGACCCAGGTGCCCCTAAATCTGTTTTTCTATAAATCTATAACAAAGGGTAAAATAGAGGGGGAAAAAAAGCTGAGATCTGAAGTTCAAGTGTGCTAATTTCTATGATGTTCTTCTCAGTTCTCATTCTTCCACCCTATGGTGACCTGTCAGTGTCACACAATCATTAAAGTGCAGTGGATGTTGGTGTAAATTTATAATTGGTGTAATCCTTATTGCTGACATGTCAATATTTAACTTGCATTAACCTTTCCTTTGAGGCTGACAAATTGTGCATCTATGGCTTGTTCAGTCTAATTTTTCATGTCATTGCCTTGCAAAGCATACAGATTTATAATGTCACTGTGTGATGGATGCAGGTCCCTCCTTTGCCTTGAAGAAGGGTTTCAACACACTTAGATTATCCATCGGTTTATTTATTTATTTTCAGTTCCACCCACCACCTATTTTTAAAGGCTTTCAGTGAATTTACCTCCCCAAGGCCCGTATTTTGAGGACGAATGGAAAAGGTACCCTTGTCAGGAATCATTACCATGCTCCGGCTAAAGAGCCCACACATTGTTCTGGCCCGTCTCCCACAGAACAGCCTTCATCTGTGCGTGCGTGTTGTCACTACGCGTTTGTTGATGGAAACTGAAGGCTGGTGAAAGAAAATTAGGTCAGAATAGTGTGTGGGAAGCAAAATGACATTCTTGTCAGTCTTACCTAATCTTCAAGAACAGAGCTGCCAGAGTTATAATTTCCTTAGAACGTGGACAGCTGACACTTAAACTCAATTATTTCTATGTCTCCTTTTTCCCCCCCTAATTTAATGTTATTCCCTTCCCCCATTCCTCACAAGCTTTAGATATAAAAAGTGGACAAGTGTCCAAGAATTCTTATTTGAAATTCTGGGACCTGAATGCTAACGAGTAAGGAGATTTAGGAAGGCTGTGCCGTTCCATAGGTGTTCACAGTTTGTTTTTAAGTCAGATTTGTGTAAAGATCAAAAGGACTGACTTGCTAATGATCACGTCCCTCAAGTTTACAGAACCGCATGAACTATAGCCACACTGTTCACTTCGATGGAGTGTTTCAGAGCAGTGGAGGTATCTGACCTTCCTCCAGCAAGTCTAATAAATTTATTTCAAGTTGTCTAAGAGAAAGATGAGAGTCACTCAGACCATATATTTAAGGGTAGATGGTTATTTTAATTTCTATTTTATAGAAAATTTGAAGAAAACCCAAAGCAAATGGCACTGAAATTTTCATCTCAGCTCAGCAAAGTGTTATTTACACATGGGCTATTAAAATGTAGCAATTATTGGACTATTTCCTAGATCCTGGATTAAACTCTAACACATTTAGCTTGTCTTGACTGATTTATGGAAATTAAGAACAGTTAATATATGTGTTTGAAATAACACTCCATCTAATTCATCACTTATACTTGACTCCCTCTTTGTCTGAAGAACCCCAAAGCAACACTGATGTTATGTCTTCAATTATTGCTTAAAATTTTTCTACTTGTCAATTCCCAAGCAGCATATATCTCAGAAACAAAACTAATAAAATTAAAGACACAAAATAAAAAATGGTCCCAGATTAATTTTTGCCAATTCTAAGACTATGTTGGCAATCATATTGACAGGGTTTATATAATCATAACGAATCATGATAAATTTGTTGACCAAACAGAAATAGCTATTCCAAGCAAGCAAACAAGCAAACAAACAAATTAGGGCTATATTGTTTTTGTTCTTTTTCCCTTAGTCATGAAATCTGGTCTTTTCTTTTTTTTAAAGATTTTTTATTTATTTATTTGACAGAGATAGAGACAGCCAGCGAGAGAGGGAACACAAGCAGGGGGAGTGGGAGAGGAAGAAGCAGGCTTCCAGTGGAGGAGCCTGATGTGGGGCTCGATCCCAGAACGCCAGAATCATGCCCTGAGCCGAAGGCAGATGCTTAACGACTGAGCACCCAGGCACCCGTGAAACCTGGTCTTTAAACACTAACACTAGTGTCTCTAGGAGCCCAAAATATAAAGTAGGTAAAAATAGAAAATCTTTAGCTGAAGTAAGGACTGTATTCTGTAGCCCAACTCAAAAACACCCTCTTTGTCCAACTAAGTTCCTTCATAGGGTCTCTACATCATGCAGAATTTAAAACCTCCAGATTCCATTCAACCCTTAGTCTCTAGTTGTTGTTTTTTCACTTATAAACTATCTATAAGGTGGCACAGTGGACAAATCTAGAAGAAACAAAGCAGCATGTCATACAGATACGTTGGGTAAGAGTATTCTAAGCAGAAGGAAAAGTATTTTAAATATAAAAGTTCTGCAATGGAGTTGTGGTTGGAGAATTCTTAAGGCAGTAAGGTTGGAGCAATGAACCGAAGGAGGATTGTAGGAAAGTCAGAGACACATCAAGGACCAGTGCAAGGGATTTCTAAGCAAGGAATAGCATGTTCTGATTTAAGTGAAAGAAAAAGAAGAGACAGAAAGGGGTGGGAGAGAGAAAGAGAGAGAGAAAGGAGAAGAATAAATGAATGGGAGCAGGAAGAGTAAGTAGAAAAATGGAAGTTCTATTTATGGGGAGAATATTAGTAGGAAGCGGGTATGATAACAGAGGGCATTTTAATTTTGAGATGCATATTAAATATACAAGTAGCAATACAGAATATGCTGTTGGGTGAGTTTGGAATTCAGAATTTGGAGAAATGTGAGTTTATTTGCCATTTGGAGACATTAGATATGATGAGAGCATCAGGAATAAAAGTGGCACAAGAAGTCCAAGGACCAAGCCTAGGGATGGGGAGATGGTGCTCATGTCTGGAGGTCAGTCTCAGCTTTTTGGAAAAGAAACCAGCTAAGAAGACTGGAAAGGAGCCATAGGGACATTGTATTAGATTTGTGACAGACTGATTCTCTAAAAGCCAAGTGTATACAGTATTTCAGAGAGGATATTCAAGTATGTCCAATATCACTACGTCAGGTGAAATAGGAACTGAGAAATGATTGCTGAATTTAGCAAATAGAAGTCATGGATAATTGACAAAAGCAATTATGGTGGTCATAGTAGGGGGAAAGCCTCCTGTGGCTTAAGAAAGAGGAGAGGATATGAAGGCAGGAAATAGAAACTACAGAGTTTTTGTTTTGTTTTGATTTTTTGGCAGTCACGTAAGGTTTATTGTGGGCAATAGAGTACTGCCATGCTCTTCCCAGGGTGCATAGGCAGTGGTCATGAGAGGAGTGGGCGGGGTGGTGGCCAGAAGCAAGAGGGGTGCTGTTATTGATGCCTGATCTCCAGGGGCCTCTGTCCCCTCTCCCCTCTCGGTGTCCATGGAGCATCTGTCCTTCTGGGCATGGATGGTTTCTAACTAGGTCTGCCTTGGGCTGGAGAGGAGGGTCCCTGCTGTGTGTATTTATATAGCAGTTGGTCTGAGGAGATTGTAGTATTTAGAGTCAGGGAAGGATTGGGTTTTTGTTATTTTTGTTGTTGGTTTTAAGAAATCATATTACAGATGTTATATGGAGATATGGGTGATCTTATAGATAGGGAGACATGATGCAGGACAGGGAGGGCCACTTTTAGGAGTGATTCCTTGACTAAAGATACAATGCACAGGTGGGTGAATCGCTCTTACAGGTACAGTGAGTTTATCCATCAGGAGGAAGTCAGAGCAATGGGTCAGGCTAGTAGCTTTGATCATAGGAGTCTGTGCAAGTCCTCTTCAGTTTCCTTCTATGTTCTCTGAGTTAAGAAACAGTCACAATTGAGGAGAGAGCATGGGTTGGAGGATTGGAGATTTCATACTTCTTGATATATAGAAGACTTAAGGGTAAGGAAATTACTCAGTACTGAAGGGTCACATCCTCTAGTCATGTGAATGGCGTGGATGTAAAATGAGATTAGTATGCATATGTGCTTTTCTCCCATCACATTCAGCCATTCCTATGGGAAGGGGACTTGCATTTTAAGCTAAGGTTAGGCCGTCTCCAGATAAGGGAAAGAGAGGAGATGCAATTAAAAGTATACGCAAGAAATTGCTTTAAACGAGGAATGATGAACAAAGAAGTAAAGGAGGTAAGGGAGATAAGCAACAATGAGAAAGTAGATGGGTGATCTCAAGTGGGTATAGAAATCGTTGGAGACAAGTGAGCCAGAGGAAGAGAAATGGAAATAAAAGAGGTGGTAGTTGAGTAATGCAATCATGACAAATTAAGAATTGGAGAGGGGAAAATTATTGGCAATAACAACATCTGGGTTATGAACATGACAGTGGTAACTATTCTCCTTACATTCCTTAAGGCATTTTTAATTTCACAATTTTGATAGAATTTCAAGTCCTATAAGAATTGGTTAGACAGCATTTGTCTTATAAACATTTTTTTTTTTTTAGAGTGTGTTACAAGAATTCTTCAGATTTCGGTATGAAAATGGTCACTTTTTCAATCAGTCAAGAGATTCAGTGTCAAATATAGTAGTCACTGGCAATGCATGGCTATATAAATTTAAAGTTTAATTAATTAAAATTAAATAAAACTTAAAACTCACTTCTTCAGTCTCACTAACCACATTTGAAGCTTTCAAGAGCCACATGCAGCTAGCCACTACGCTTTTGGACAGTGAGTATGAAACATTCCCATCACCACAGAAAATTCTATTGAACAGTGCTGTTCTGAAGTTTTGCCTCGTGCCATTTCAATGTTCAACAATTCTGGGACAGAATGGAAATGAAATTTTGCTTTGTAACTACCTGATCAGATTTGCTAGAGATAGAAATCATCTGACAACTGCTGTGGCCCCACAGCTACCCAGATTCCATATGTTTATGGCATCTATGAAACAGGAAGATCATTGCCATGGTTACTGCATCACATAATACGAGCTAATGAGAAGTAATTCACTAGTAAAAGGCAACACAAAAAACCTGTTGATTAAAGTAACTATTTCCCGTATGTTCTCTTTTGTTAAAAGTTGCTTTTATTTTGGAGTGTGTGGGGGATTTGTGATAGGAAACCACTAACCCTTATCATAGTGGTGTACCTTCTAGCCTTCAAATCAAATCCATGATATGGCTCAAAATGGAGACTAATATACAGAGGGGGGAAACCAATGATTCTTTTAAAGCCTTGAAGCTAGCAATTTACTTCTAGGCTTACTTCTTTTGGAAGAAAATAGATGAGCAAATAAGCAGTCATTTTCTCATGAGTGAAGGTGAGGTCAGCTAAACATCTGCTTAACTCTGGGCACGTGGCACAGTTTTCAGAGGAAATTGCTGTGACTATAACCAGAATGTCAGAAAAGCTCATTTTTCAGCTTCAGTGGATCTTGTGTTCATTTGATGGAATTTTACTTTCTGCAGCACTTAAGCATATATAAAAACACCCAGCAGAAAAAGGAAAACCAAGAGATAGAAAATAAATATTGCTGAACTCTTAATCTGTGTCAGATCTGTGTGAGATGGTTAAATTATATCCAGTCACTTAATGTTCACAACAATTATTTGGTATATTTTTTGTTTTCATTTCAGTTTTACAGATGTCTAAGTAGTACTTAGAAACATTGAGATCAAGTAACCTGCTCATGTTCTAAGAATTGATGATGCTTGGAGGTTAGAGTCTTCCTGACTCCAAGAAGCTGTCATCATATATACAGAGTTAAATATCACCTGATGAATTTCCTGAATAAGTCTGTGAATACTTTGAGTAGATTACTTCATTAGGTCAGTTAGACAAAGAACTTATCATGTTAAAGAAATTGTGGAAATGCAGTAGGAATGGGTATGTGCAGAGAAAGGAGGGAGGAATTCAAGGTTTGCTGAGTAGCTACTCTCCGTCATATATCACATTATTTCTTCTAAAAATGATTTTTTGAACTATTGGAATCAATAGGTAGTTATATTTAATATATCGAGAAATTAAAATATTCACCTGTCAGGAAGATTAAAGAACAATTAAAACAGTTACCCTAAGTTAGTATCTGCTACTATAAAATGGTTCTAGAATAGACATCAACTCTCTCAATGTCCACTTTTTAACTGTTTTAAAAATTCCTTATGATAATTGATATCTGTTTCTTGGAAGAATGACCTTTTTTCTTGTCAGTTTAAAAGTTTGTCAATTTTGTTGTTCTCAAAGAACCAACTTTTATTTTTTTAACTATTTTTTTATTTTATTTTATTTTTATTTTATTTTATTTATTTGTCAGAGAGAGAGAGCACACAAGCAGGGAGAACAGCAGGCAGAGGGAGAAACAGGCTCCCCGCTGAGCAAGGAGCCTGATGTAGAACTCGATCCCGGGACCCTGAGATCATGACCTGAGCCGAAGGCAGACGCTTAACTGACTGGGCCACCCAGGCGTCCCAAAGAACCAACTTTTAGTTTGTTAATTTTTGTCTACTATTTTTCTGTTCTCTATTTCATTCCTTTCTATTCTAATCTTTATTATTTCCTTCTTTTTGATTGCTTTGGCTTTAATTTTCTTTTATTTTGTAGTTTCTTGAGTTGGAAGTTTGGGTTATTGATATGAGATCATCCTTTTTTAAATGTAGGCATTATGGCTATAAGTGCTTTAAGTATTGTTTTAGCAGAACTCCATACATTTTGGTATATTATGACTTCTTCTTTGACCATTGATTATTTAGGAGTATGTTTTTAATTTCCATATATTTGTGAATTTCTGAAATTTCTTTCTATTTTTGATTTCTAATTTTATCCCATTGTTGTCAGAGCACATAATAACTATTCAAAAAAAACAAACAAACAAACAGAAGAGGCAGGAATACTCCCTAACTTATGTTATGAAGCCAGTATGACTCTCTTATCAAGAAGACAAAGATATCACAAGAAAAGAAAACTAGAATCTAATTTATCTTATGAATATAAATGCAACCAACCTTAACATACCAAATACAACAAGATGATCATCTAAATGCATAAAAATCCTTTCACAAAATCCAAATCCTTTCATGATTAAAAAAAAAAAAAACAGTCAATAGATTATGAGTGAAGAGTATTTTCTTGTATTATATAAAAACACCATAACAAACATTATACTTAATGGTGAAAATATAACTGCTTTTCCCTAATATCAGGAACAAGACAAAAATGTCTACAGTGACCACTGCTATTCAAAAACATACTGGAGGCTCTAACCAGGGCAACTAGACAAGAAAATGAAATAAAAGGCATTCAGATTTGAAAAGAAATAAAACTGTCTCTATTGACAGATGACATATTTTGTAAGTAGGAAATCCGAAGGAATCCTCTTCCTTACACACACCCAACAAAACACTGTTAGAACTAATAAACCAGTTCAACAAATTTACAGGATGCAAGATCAATATTAAAAAGTCAATTGCATTTCTATACACTAAAAATGAATAATCAGAAAATGAAATTAAGAAACCAATTCAATTTGCAATAGCATAAAAATGAAGAAATACTTAGGAATAAATTTAACAAAAAAAAATGCATTAACAGGAAAAGTACAAAAACATTATTGAAAGACATTAAAGAAGACCTAAATAAGTGGAAAGCCATCCCATGTTCATGGACTGGAAGACTTAATAGTGTTAAGATAGCAGTACTCTACAAATTGACCTCCATATTCAGTCTCTGTCAAAATCTCAGCTGCTTTTTTTTGCAGAAGTTGACAAACTGATCCTAAATTAATTGGAAATGCAAGGACCCCAGAATAGCCAAAACAATATCAAAAGTCAGGGTTGAAAGAATAATAATTCCCAATTTCAAATCTTACTACAAAGCTTCAGTAATCAAAAGTGTATTCATTGACCCAGGATAGAGATAAACCTATGAAGCAAAATTAAGAGTCCTCTATATTTAATACGATCAGTTGTTTTTCGACAAGGTTGCCAAGACCATTCCCTGGGAGAAAAAACAGTGTTTTCAACAAATGGTGCTGAAAGAACTGGATGAATGAATGAATGAATGAATGAATGTTTGACTCCTACCTCACACTAATTACAAAACCAACTTGCAATGGAACAAAGATCTAAATATATAAGCCAAAACTTATTATAAAACACTTAAAACACAGAAGTAAATCTTTTTGACAATGGATTTGGATATGACACCAAAAGCACAAGCAACAAAAGAAAAAAATAAGTAAATCAGACTTGATCAGCATAAGAATTTGGGGTTCAAAGACGCTACCAAGAAAGTTAAGAGAATCCACAGAATGGTAGAAAATGTTTGTAAATCACATTTCTGATAAGTATCTAGTATCCTTAATGTATAAAGAATTATTACAGCTCCACAAAAACCCAAGTAAAAAATGGACAAATGATTTGAATATGTATTTCTCCAAAGAAGACATAATAAAAATTATAACAAACACATAAAAAGATGCTCAACATTATTATTCATTAGGAAAATACAAATCAAAACCACAATAAGATATCACTTCCCACCCACTAGGATACCTATTAGAAGCCTCATAAATTTCTGGTGGGGATGTATAATGGTGTAGCTGCTTTGATAAACACTTTGGCCTATCCTTTAAAAGCTAAAGATATAAATTTTTTGTTACTCAGATATTCCACTTTTAGCTATATAGTCAATAAAATTGAAAATATGTGAACATGTGTCTATATAAACAACTCGTACATGAATGTTCATAACATCATTATTCATATGAGCCAAAAATGGAAGCAAGTCAAATGTCTCTTGACTGATTATTGGATAAGCAATGTGTGGCATATCCATACAGTGGAATATTACTTGACCATAAAAAGGAACAAAGCACTGATACATGCTACAGCAGGTGTAACCTTGAAATATTATGCTAAGTGGAAGAAACTGGTCAAAAAAAGCCATTTATTGTCTGACACCATTTATAGGAAATGTCCAGTGTAGGTCAATGTAAAGTAACATCCAGTAGGCTAGTGGCTCCCAGGGACTGCAGGAAAAGGAGGATGAGAATCGACTACTAAAGGATACAGTGTTTCTTTTTGGAATGATGGAAATGTTCTAAAATTAGTGAAAAACCTTGCACAACTCCATAGATATACTAATTTACCACTAAACTATTTCTACTTTAAAAGTATTAATGTTATGTTTAATGAATTATATTCCAGGAAAGCTGCTACTAGAGAAAAGAATGTCTAAGCCCAAACTTTCAGTCAAGGGAGAATTTCCTGACAAATCCCTACCGGATCTTTCTGCAGGAGTGAGTTTGGAAGACCCTCCTTCTCTGTGCACCCTTCCTTTAACGCTCGGCATCAAAACTCTCACCTTTGTGAGTGAGTACATGTTTATTGCACTTATCAAAGTGTAAATCTATTAGCTGCTCATATGTTTATTGACCCTCCTGGAGGTCAGAAATCATCTCACATATATTGCAGGATCCAGGTTCTGTGTGTTGAATAAATGACTGAACTCTGAACTATAGGGGAGGTGCAGAGGAAGCAAAGGAAACAGCTCCTTAACAGGGCAGGTAACAGGACTTCTGATATATATCATGAGATACATATATGCAGATATAAAATGAAACATGATTTCTCAGCAAGATTGATTTCTAATCAGTGGGTAAGGCTATTGAATGTTCAGGTGAAAGATAACAGATAAGATCAGAATGTAAAGATCAAATTTAGGGGCACCTGGATGGCTCAGTCAGTTAAATGTCTGCCTTTGGCCCAGATCATGATCCTGAGGTCCTGGGATTGAGCCCCATGTTGGGCTCCTTGCTTAGCAGGGAGTCTGCTTCTCCTCTTCCTCTGAACCTTCCCACCCCTGCTCATTCTCTCTTTCTCTCTCTCAAATGAATAAATAAAAAATCTTTAAAAAAAGATCAAATTTATTTGGAGGAATTACCTGGGAGAAAGTAAGACAAAATCAAAGAGAGAAATGTTTAAGGCTTTTGCATCTGACAGGAGAGCAGGGCCATTTGGGAACACTGTGCCACATGAGGACAATTTATTCTGTTGCCAGAAAAGTTAACTTCTGCTTAGTGTGACCCATTGAAGTTGCAGGATTTCAGTAGCTGCCCATTTAGAGCAATCCATCATTTTCAACCCAGCTGCTCCACCCTTACTAGCAAAGTGGGTGGCAAATTGTAAAAGAAACAAATGGCTCACTTGTGCAATGAGATATTTTTTTCCCCAACGTTCCCTGAGATGACAATTTCTTTGGTGAATCAACCTGGCCCTTCCATTGCTCAGTAGAAGTGGGATGTAAATATGTCAACAAAGATTTCCAGAGTTTCTGGAAGCAATCAACATGAACCCTGAGGGAGACATGGCCCTCCTCTTTTGTTCCAGAACCACGCAAAAGAGCTGATATACTCAAACCTTTAACAACAGAGAGGAGGTAGAAAGCTGATTGTCGGAAAGTTATTTTTGTTAGTTAACTGTGGTAGGTGTGTATACATAAGCCCGTCCTTAAACTCTATACTCTGGCAGATTCCAGATTCCATTCCTAGTGGTAGCTGGTAAGCCGTTCACAAAGTACTTACACCATCAGACTTTATTTCAAGTCCAAATAATGGTCCTGAGCCTATAAATCACACAGGATGATAGAGTTTCAGGAGAGGATTTTGTCAGTTCTTACATTTGCATCCCAGACTCATTTTGCTTGTGTTTAACCCTATACTTTGAAGTAGCTTTGCTCAGTTTGAAAATACCCTCACCCTCATCCCCACAGCCCTCTCCTATACTCGGTCTCATTTTTAAAATGTATTTAGAATTGTTTTATTGAGATGTAATGGACATACAACATTACATTTGTTTCAGCTGTACAATGTAATGATTTAACATTTGTGTATATTGCAAAATGATCACCGCAATAAGTCCGTAGTTAGTTACAAATTATTTTTTCTGATGAGAACTTTTAAGATTTACTCTCTTAGCGATTTTTAAATATGCAATACATCTTATTAACTATAGTCACTGTGTTGTACATTACGTCCTCATGGTTGATTTATTTTGTAACTGGAAGCTTCTGCCTTTTGACTCCCTTCATGCATTTTGTTTACCCACTGCCTTGGGCAAACACCAGTCTATTCTCTATTTCTGTGAGCTTGGTTATTTTTTGTTTTTGTTTTCGTTTTCTCTTTATTCTTGTTGTTGTTTTGTTTTTTTAGATTCCACATTTAAGTGAGATTATACACTTATTTATCTTTCTCTGTCTGACTTACTTCACTTAGCATAATGCTCTCAGGTTCCATCTATGTTTTCACAAATGGCGAGACTTCATTCTCTTTATGGCTGAGTAATAATTCCGTTGTATGTGTTTATTCCATATGTTCTTTATCTATTTATCCATAGATGGACCCTTAGGCTGTTTCACATCTTGGCTACTATAAATAATGCTGCAAGGAACATTGGGGTGCAGATAGCAATCTCATTTTTTCACCCTCATGTGTTTGTTTCCTCTTGAGTCCTGTGTCATTGTCCATAATTTCCTGTAGGAGATAGGAGTTGGATTTTTGGATCCTGATGTTGGAAGTAAGTTGGATACTATCAGGCTCTCACAGTAGCCTGGCATCCAGGTGTTAAGATGCCATTAGAGGCTTTTAATGATGAATACTAATTAACTGCATGCTTATCTTCTGTCCTTTATTATATTCAAAGATGACCATGTCCTCTCATGATTTAAACTCTTTTACCAAAGTCCCTCTTACTCTTTCTGAGGAGGCTGAGGAGCCAGCTACCCCAGATATAAGTAATAAGGTAATGCATTATGTTTAGGTATTTTAACATAATAATAAAGTCTGGCTGAAAGTCATCTTTTTCCTATTACTCTGAGCCAGAAATTCTAAACAATGTCAGGAATGAAATACCCTTCCCTGCTGGGGTAGACTCTCCCATTGCCCCCACCTTCACCCCCTCACACTACTATTGAAGAGTGCGTAGAACTTTATCAGAGAGAGGAGATGATTCCACCAAGGGAGAGGACCATGCCTGATTTATTCAAAGCTGTCTGCTTCACAGTATCTTCCATAATAGTTTAATCTTCCATTATGGGTGCTCAGTTTTTAAGTGAGAACATTGTAAGCAAAGGGAAGAAAACATGTAAAACAATTAAGGTTAAACTATATGATATGTTCTGATAGCTATATAAAATTAGAATTCCTGATGCATAACATAGAAGAAGGATCCAGGGCATGAGTTGCTCATGAAAAATGAGGAATATGAATCAGGTTTGCCAGAATAGTAACATATGAAAAGGCAGTAAAGGGTGATGAGAAAGGAAGAGTGACACAGATTGAAGGAAGATACATTTATTCAATTACTTAAACATAATTTGAGTACTTTCTATTGAAGTGTCCAGGAGATGTAAGATTTATAAGATGTCATTTCCAAATAACTCACAATCTAGAGGGAGAAGTAGAAGACATTAATGTCAAAAATATGAAGGGTATTTTTGAGTGCCTTCTATATACTAGGTATTTTCCAAATATTAAATATTCCTATAAGGCTGCAAGGCAGGTCTAATTATTATTAGCCTTTTATAAATGAGGAAACTGGGTCAGAGAGGCCCAGTTTCACACAGTTACAGGTGGGACAGCTGGTATGTGAGGTCAGTCCTATCTGTGTCCATTGGGAAATGGAAGGAGAACTAAATCAGGTCTGTTTGGTTGTAGCATGGGATTCATAGGGGAATGCAGGGAAAGTAAGATAGGAAAAGACAGTTGGAGTCTTTCAAGGGGCTTCTGAAGTCCCCAAAGTATTGCTGAAGTCCTGACAAGAGAAGAAAAAAAAAAAAGCCTTTTGTTAAAAAAATATGAAAATGGGTAAAATCAAAACCTAACATTTTGAATCCTGTCACAGAACAAATTGGTATCTTGGCATTTTCTTTTAATTTGATTTCCTTTAAATCCTGGTACTGGTATATAATGTAAAAATAGAAGTCTGAATAATATCTGGCCTAGTTCCATAAAGATTGCTTGAGACCTCAAATTGTCTGGATTTATTAATATTATAAAATGTATTCCCAGGGATTCAAGTAGATTTACTCCAGAAGCTACCTTTTAAAAAAAGCAAAAATCATAACTTAAAAGCATTACATTTACCCAAGTCTCCAAAATGCATATTAAAAAAATACACATATATGTATATATGCATATATACATATTCAGACACAGAGAGATATACCCATCCACATATATTTCATTTCACAATGAAATATAAAATGAACAGAACAGTGGACAAAGGGTTGGATATTACCCTATGTCAAAGTGTCAGAGATGTTATATATTTTAAGTGGATTTCTTAAGTTTTTTTTTATGCAACTCAAAGTTATTATAAATACTTAGTGGATCTTCAGTACACAGCCCTCCTAACAGTCTTTTCTAGAGGGTTGTATGTAGAACACATTAGTGAATTACTTTCAAATATTCAAAATTCTGTTGTGTGTGAGTCACAGTGAGGAGAATTTGAGGATATTTGAGTTCACTCCCAAGGTATCTATCTTCTTTGTTTTCAGTGGTATTTGATGTTTAGTTCTCTGGGGTGTTGCAGGAAGAAGGGGCAGTTTAAAAAGGCCCAACAGAAGCTGCCTGTTTTACGTTAAAAAGCCTAGTCAGCTTTGCACTTGCTGTCTGTGTTTTATCCTGGGGCCTTGGGGATGAAAACTATTTCAGGACACTCTTCCGTTCTATGCTAGGGTCACAGAAGATCTTCAAATCAGAAATGCAGGGCTCCAGCAGTCTCAAAGCAAATTTAATTTTTCTTTACAAATTACTTGATAAATTAGATCATAATTTTAATAGATTATTCTAGTGTTTTTATATCATCTAGTAAACTTGAGCTCAGTCTTTTTGGAAACATATTCAAACCCTTCTCCTTCAACTTTACATTGGAGTTCAGACACCACTAAGAAAAACTGGATGCCAAAAAAAGATAATTTTTTCTTTTTTATTGAATTGATGTTTTCATGCTCCTCAGTTCAAATAATGTCCATGAGTATATGTCTATTCATGATAGAGAACATAATCAGCTAAATTTTTAATTGTTAGGTATCTCATATATATTATTTTGGGGAATGTCTACCAATCTTATAAACTCATTTTCTCATCTTGAAGACTGAGAAACTGAAACTTGAATAGTTGGTAACTTCTCTGGATTATCAGTGAGTACTTTATATTTACTAAGCATGAATAGGCTTTGGGATCTGCAATGCTTATCCATAAAAGCTACTTTTGAGTTAACTGTAACAAAACCATTCTTCTTTGCACATTCATACACAAATTCCCCGGGTGGCTTAATCAGGACTCTTTTGTTGCTGCCATTTTGATCAAAATTCAGTCCAAATTGGCTTGGACAACCATACGCATTACGTATGCTTAGAAACACACACACTCAATAAAATTTTTAAAGAAGGAAAGGGAAGTTGAAATTATTAGTTCAATTAACCAGATCACAGGAATCAATAGTCTCAGTCATGAATAGAAGGGCATGCTGTATTTATCTACTCAAATACTTATCCTCTTAGACTAGCATTTCCCATAGGAGTACATATTCCTGTCCATAGATGCTTCCTGGCCTCATATATCTTCGATTTAGTCACACAAATGGAAAGGACTTTCCGTCCAATATTTCCACTTTGGAAAATTTTAGGGTAGATCCTTGATCGGCCCGTCATGAATCATGTACCTTTTTCTAAGCAGTCATTCAGGCCAGGTCGGTAAAAGCATATAGGAGGAAGGCAGGTTCTACGGGAAAATTTTCAGAATAGAAAGAGGAGATTAAGTTTTACAAAAGAAGAGAGGTAAGTGAAGACATGATCAGCAGGATGAAAATTCTGTGCTGGGAGCTCAGTTTGGATCTTCCACCACAGGAAATGAATTGCATGGAATAGTTATCCTTGGCTTAGTTGTCTCCTCCAGGAATCACTTAAAATGAAATCTAATAGTCTTATAATTTGCTCTGCTTTTTTAAAAACTATATCCATAAGTTATTATTATTGTTATTATTATCCATAAGATATCCAATAGTTATTAAAGTATCCTATCTTTATATAAGTGGCCCTCCTCCCTCCACTACTGTAGATGGTGGTGACTTTTCATTGCAAAGTGGTGCAATGGGGGAAAGGGGAGAAGGAGTCAAGTTATGAGGTGAAGTGAATGAGGACCCTCAAAGTATGGGTGGCATGCCATCTGCTTTCTGCCTTCTCTCAGACCCCAGTCTGTCAGAAAGTCTTCTCTCTTCCCATTCCAAACCATATTGCATCCCATGTTAAAGTGATAGAAGATTCTTCCACATATCTACACACTTCTTCTTCTTCTTCTTTTTTTAACATTTTATTTATTTATTTGACACACAGAGAGAGTACAAGCAGGGGGAGCCACAGACGGAGGAAGAGGGAGAAGCAGGCTCCCCACTAAGCAAGGAGCAAGGAGCCCAATATAGGGCTCGATCCCAGGACCCTGGGATCATGACCTGAGCTAAGGCAGACACTTAACCGACTGAGCCACCCAGGCACCCCTCTACACACTTCTTTATTGGCAAAACACTTCGCATCTTTAATGTTCCCTTGCTTACAGATGACCTCTCCACCCTCATACTGTGGTTCTATGTGGATAGAAGGCAGATAATCTCCAAGAAGAGGAAAATACATGGCTCTTATCCACAGCAGCAGTGGGTTCAGAAACCCTAAGTATATTCTAGAACTTACGTTGGTTTTTAGCACAAACACCACAACCTATATAGAAGTGCTAATTGTGGGTGCCTGGGTGGCTCAGTCGGTTACTGCCGGTGTCGGTGTCTGCCTTTGGCTCAAGTCATGATCCCAGGGACCTGGAATCGAGTCCCATATCTGGCTCCTTGCTCAGTGGGGAGCTGGCTTCTCCCTCTGCCTCCTCCCTCCTGCTCATGCTCTGTCTCTTTCTCTCTCAAATAAATAAATAAAATCTTTAAAAAAAAAGTGCTAATTGTTATGTGGTGAAGATTCATTAAACAAAACAAACAAAAGTATTGATATCTATGAAGGTATTAGGTCAATTAACTCTGAAGATTATCCAAAGCAAACCAAATATAAACAGATCTGGTTCAAAGATCTTATGGATAAGACTTGCAAAAAAAGCAAAAAAATAAGGATCAGGCCACTAAGTAATTCCAGAGACAGCCAAATGTTAGCTGCCTCTGATTTATAATTTATATGGAATACCACTGAAGGTGGATGCCTGAGAGTAAGGGGGCGTTGGTAGTTATGTTCTAGGTAACTAAGGGTACAACTTATAGAGAAGAGGATAATACCTACTGAGTTACCAGAATACACATTTAATCAATACGTGCAAACATACATAGGTTAGTTGAGAGAGAGATTTTCGTATGAAAGGCCAAACTCTCTGTAACTCAACCCCAAACTGTAGCTATCTCATTTTCTCTAGGTCCTCAAGTGTAGTCTCTCTGTGTCCTACAGTGTGTGTTCATCTCCTGGGGTCATTTTAAAATGTGCTGCTCTCCCCGATAGCTTTCCAGTGACATGGAAAGAGAAAGGACTTTTCTCTGAGTCATGTTGGCTTTTTTTCGTGTTTCGTAATATTCTGTATTTCAACAACTTGTTCTTAGGTGGTCAAGAACTTACCACTCAGTCCTTCTGGGTATTATTTCTCATGAAGTCACCTCAGACCCTCTTTTTCAAGTCAGTCTTCAGGCCTTGTACCATTGCTCACAGGCTGTAATCGGCTCTGACCCATTATTTCCTTGGGTGGCTGAGACCAACTGGTTGTATGTCAAAATAATTTCCTTTTGTTTCCTGGAAACACAGTTATGCTGCTTCTCCCAGTCTGCCTTGCGCTAAAGTGTCACCACTGACTGAGTTCTTGCCAATAGTGTGGCCACCAAGTTCTCACTAATGCAACATGAGTAGGATGAATGTGCCCCCCTCCAGAACTGTCCTATTAAAACCTCCGGTCATCTCATGCATAAGCCTCTCTTTCCTAGCCACCAACTAAAGTCCACTGAGGGTCATCCCAGGGGTTGCTGAAACCACAGATGGAAAGAGTGCTGGTCCTTGAATGATCAATCCATGGCTGCCTGGCTAGAAGCATCCACCTTATACTATGACCACAGAATAAAATACAGATTTTTTTTTTTTTTTTTTTTTTTTGTCACTGAGATTTGGAGGTTCATCTGTTATGGAAGCAAGTGTTATTTTGACTAATGAACTTTCTCCTCTCTGCTTAGTCAACATCACCTAAGAAGAGTTTCTCATTCTCCTCTCCAGTCCTTGGTGATTTGTTCACTAAATTTCCTCTTCATCTCATCGGCTTCTCATTTAGTCCAGTGTCAGGACTTATACTAGTCAGTCTGTGGTAGCCTCTTCAAGATAGGGACCTTCCTTCTTGTGTACGTGCCGTGGTACTTACAAAGCAAGGCACAGAGCCTGTGACAGAGATGTGCCCATTGATCCAGAAAGCCACAAGAGAAGTCTGGGAGCCTTTCTTTCCTCTGCAGCCAGGAGAGGTCTATGGAACAAGTAAATAAGGACAGATGTGTTATATTTGCACATTCACAGAATACCACGCCCAAACCCCTCAAGAATCACATCAGTTTTTGCAGGGATGTTTTAGATTCCATAGTCAAAGCAGCCAGGGGATCTGGTTTTACCGATTAGGTGACCATCACTCTTAGCCTCGCCTCCTCATTTTTTTAAAAAACAGACTTCATTTTTTAGAGCGGATTTAGGTTCCTATCAAAACTGAGTAGAGAGTAAAGAGATTCCCCGTACAGTTCCACCCCCATCTATTCACAGCCTCCCCATTATCCACATTCCTCACTGGAGTGGCACATTTGTTACCACTGAAGAGCTTGCACTGACGCATCGTTATCATCCAAGTCAAAGTGCACCTGCGGGGTCACTCTTGGTGTTGGGCATTGTGTGGGTTTTGACTGATGTGTAACGACCTGTATCCACCATTACGGTGTCATATCGAATAGTTTTACTGCTTTAGAAACCCCCTGTGCTCTGCAGATTCATTCCTCTCTCCCTCCCTCCTAACTTCCAGCAACCACTGAACTTTTTACCATCTCCCTAGTTTTGGCTTTTCCACAGTATCATATAATTGGAATCATACAGTATGTAACCCCTTTTCAGATTGGCTTCTTTCATTTAGTAATAGTTATTTAAGATTCCTCTATGTCTTTTCATGGCTTACTAGCTCATTTCTTTATGGCACTGAATAATATTCCATTGTCTAAAGGTACCACAGTTTATCGATTTATCTACTAAAAAACATCTTAGTTGCTTCCAAATTTTGACAGTTATGAATAAAGGTGCTATACACATCTGAGTGCAGGTTTTGTGTGGGTATAAGTTTTCAGCTCATTCGGGTAAATACCAGGGGATGTGGCTTTCTCATTTTTATTATGGATACATCTCAAATACACTGCTGTTCTTAGTGGTGGTGCTAACTGGGAAAGAAGGTTTTCCTTTTTTCCCCTCCAGCTTACAAACTCATACATGGAAACCCAAAGAACTTTCAGTTAGCTTTTTCCTTCCAATTTCAAGAGTGGCATCACCCGAAGAGAGGGTTATGAAGATGTTTAAAAAGTCAGATGTCCTACCTCAAGTCTAGCACAATCAGTCCTCCATATGTACCAGTAAGCAGAACTTCTTGGGCATAATTCTGCATCACCCCATAAAGATACTCTTGTAGCAAGGCCTGACCGCCAACCTCCATTTAAATTACCCATTTCCCTTGATCTTTACTTCTTTTTGGTACCTCAGCTGGGCTCTCCACCTTGCCTTCTTTTTATGGTTCTGAAATCTGTAGCTTCCTACCCAGATACTGATGTCTTGTTGGATTTCTGCTCCTGAGCCAGGTGCGGTAGGCGCTTTAGTTCAGGATGATGGAGGATTAAAAGAAGCCAAAAACTGGACCGAACCATGGGTTACAACTTGTCCTTTCTTTCTTGTTAATTCAGATATCTTGAAATAACAATAGGAACAGTTCTCTTGCAGAGGAAGGCTGCTATCTTGCTAACAATTGTTAATGCTTTATCTTAATATTTAAAGTGTCACTTTCTGCTTTCCAAACATGAATTGCATTATGGAGGTGGTTTCATGACCCCATCTTTATTTCTGGAATTTTCTTTCTTTCTTTCTTTCTTTCTTTCTTTCTTTCTTTCTTTCTTTCTTCTTTCTTCTTTCTTTCTTTCTTCTTTCTTTTTCTTCACTGCAACATGTGGTGGAAAAGATCATCCCCTCACAGTTAATACCGAGAATACTTAAAAGGTGTTGTTCTTTAGTGTTTGACATCACAATTGGTATTGAAATTGTAATTCATCTAAAAGTGTTACTATCATAATAAAAGGTGATTCCACTCTCTCACACATCATAACGATCAATTCCACTTTCATGGAAGCCAGTATCTTGAAAAGAAAGAATACAGAAAATGGGATGACAAGTGCCATGTGCCCATCTCTGTCCTCTACCGGGACCCTAAATCTGCAGTCTCTCAGCCACCATGCATCCTTCCTGGTGAGCGGCTTCAGTGCTGTACTATTGTACGCCTGCCGGCCTTTGGCCAAGTTGCTTCTCCTGTCTAGAAGGCCGCTTCCAGCTCTCCCACCCTCCGCCCAAATATAAATACCTTTTCTTCTATAGATTAGCCTTTAGAAAAAGCACAGTAAGTATAGTTTTCTGACTCCCTTCACGCCCCATCCTGCCCTTCACAGAATCCACTCCTCTTCCCTAGGGACACAACTCTAGTCACGTGGAATCCTCTGGAATCAACAGTCACATGGAATCCTCTGGTTGGGTCCTCCTAGAGGTGGCCTGCCTTCTCCTGTGTGTCCCCCAAAAGCCCCATTTCAGCAGAAAGGCCTGAAGGCCAGGGCCTGTACCCTGTCTGTGGTGAAACCAGAAAAAATAAGAAAAACTTTGATTTTTTTTTAAATAAAGCCCCATATATCAATTTAAGAATCTGACTATTCTGAGAGCATGTTCTTTTTACATATCTGATGCTAAATAGTTCCATAGTTTATGAAAATGCGAAGTAATTGGATTTTGTCAATGTCTGTATTTGGCAAAATCAAAAGTGAGCAATCAAATTTGAGTTTTCAAGTATTTATTTATTAAATAAATATTTATTAAATTTATTTATTAATTAAATAAGTATTCATTAAATCTATCTATTTATTTATTTAGATACATACTGCTTTATAAAATCCACATATCTGGCTGTAGCACCTGTCCACACTTTATTAAAAATGCTTTTTTATGTAGATGAATGCCTCTGCAGATTCTAGACCCTGTGACAGTAGGGATCATGCCTTATTCATCCGGACACTGGGATCTAGTTAGTACAGAACAAGTTTAAGGAATGCTCTCTGCAGAATGGATGGAGGGAAGAAAGGTAACAACAGCAACAAAAAAAAAAAACTGGAACAGTAGAAATATTTTCTTTTAATATTCTTTTCTTGTAAGAGTAATTTTAAGAAGTGTAAAAGGCTCCTCCCCTAAAACAATATGATACTTCAAGAAGTCAATATTTGTCTGTAACAGGCATTTCAGTCTTTTAGGTCTACTTGCTACTACCTACCCATCTAAGTATATATGAAATGTACATATGAAAAAGAGGTAGTTTATTCAATGAAGTAACACTGATTTCACATATATAAGTGAGAGAGAATACCTTGTGCTGAGAGAATATAAAAATAATTTTAAAAGTAATAATACCAGCATTCACTCTTACGATATTTATAAAATTTACACAGTTTTTTTCACAACTGTTGTCTCATCTGAGCCTCAGAAGACTCAATGAATTAAGTATGAAATCCACTTCCCAGACGGAATGATCAGAGAGATGAAACCAGCCCTACAGGAGAGTCTCATTTCTGAAGTGGCAGAGTGGAAACTCAGAGCCATATATTCTATCCTCAAGCATAGCGTTGCTCTGCTTTGTTTCTTCCCCATAGCAGTCACGTACCAAGCAGGGATGCAGTGAGAACAGAGAAATTTCTGTCTCCTATCCTCTACTCCCTCATGCATGCACAATCCCCTTCCACCACATGAGAAGGAACATTTTATCATTAATATTCTTTATAGCACGGAGGACATCAGGAGAAGGAAAGGAAAAACGAAGGGGGGAAATCAGAGGGGGAATGAACCATGAAAGACTATGGACTCCGGGAAACAAACTGAGGGTTTCAGAGGGTAGGAGTGTGGGGGGATGGGTTAACCTAGTGATGGTATTAGGGAGGGCACATATTGCAACGGGCACTGGGTGTTATATGCAAACAATGAAGCATGGAACAGTTCATCAAAAACTAATGAAGTACTTGTATGGTAACTAATGTAACATAAAAAAATATATTGTTTAGATTTGTCAGAGTACAGTGATAAAACAGACTGATTTTTATTGTTATTTTTAAATTCTGGACTGATAATGTATCACCCGTCTTTTTGTGTGCTCTGAGAGGCAGTCACTACCCAGTCATCGGTACACGCATGTGTGTTAGTCAGACAAAGCCAGCTGCTATGGCAAATACCCCTAAATATCAAGTGATTCTTTTTGCACAATAACAATTTATCTGTCACAACACAGCGTAATATAGTTTTTTAAAAGGCTCTCAGTTTCATGCAGTCTTTTAGAAATCTAAGCTCTTTATCCTGTTCCTCTGTACCCCTTTTGGTCCTATTCTCCCTATTCAGCCTATAGATGGTGAAAGAGAAAGCATGAAGATTTTGCCAGTCCGGCTCGTGAGTGGCATCTATCAATTCAATTCTGCTCGGGAAGATGGCACATGTCACTGTAAGGGAAGCTGGGAGATATGAACCTCATCTGTACCCAGGGCTCATTGGGTTTTGGTGAACACAAGGTATTTCCATTACACCTGTGCCCAGGTTTTGTTCACTCTCAGGGCTAAGCTGATGAATAGCCAGGATCCCGGCCATGGTGGATGTCTATCAATCATGAATTTAGCATCACAGTTTGCAAGTCGTTATTGAAATATAAGCGCTATTTTTCTGGCAATCAAACTTTTTTAATGCTAACGCACTTCAATTATCATCAGAAAAATTCAATTTACTTTCTCATCATTTTATAGTTTGCAAGAATTTTCACATCAGTTTTTTTTTTTTATTCTAGCTTAACCATTACCCTATGAATGGTCAAGATCTGTTTGTCTCCCCATTTAATATATGAACCACTGACATTCAGCAAGGCTAATGGTGTGTCCCCTTCATCTGGTAGCTGACAAGTACTCTCGAAACAGAATTCTGTAAGGGGAAGGGTGTCAGACACTTTCTAGTTACCCAACCAATATTCATTCATTCAGTTACTTTGTTAAAGATCATTCTCATTTCATTCAGATTTGTAGCAGATGGTGGTCATATGGCACAGTTCGGGGCAGTAATAGATAAGTAGAAGTCCTTTCTAAAAAAGGACAGGTAGAGCTGATTCTGCCTTCTCCTTTCTTCTGCTATGGATCAAAGACTGTCAGTGCTTCCAACAACAGCAAAAATTTATTTTCCCATAGATCTGAGGCCAGACTTCCACAAATAGTCTTGGCAGGACCATGCACCCTCAGAAAGCTGTAGGGGAGAATCCATCCTTGATTCTTCCAGGTTCTGGTGGTTCCAAGCATTCCTTGGCTTGTCTGAATAACTCCAGTCTCTGCCTCCATCTTCACATGCCTTCTCCTCTTCCCCGTGTCTTCTTTTCTTTGACATCTTATAAAGACAGGTATCATTGGAATCAGGACCCACCTGGGTAATCCAGGATAATTTCATCCGCAGATCCCTAACATTATTGCAAAAACGCCTTCACCAAATAAAATCACATTTACAGGTTCTTAGTGTTAGAATGTGGGCCTGTCTTTTTGAGGGCCACCATTCAACCCACCACACTATGCCTACAAGAATGGTTTCCCATTGTTGCTATAGCATATTAACCACAAACTTAGTGGCTGAAAACAAAACACTTTTACTGTCTTCCAGTTCTGGAGGTCAGGAGTCAAATCAGGTGTCCTCAGGGCTGCATCGCATTTGGAGGCTTTAGGAGGGGATGTGCTACTTTGCCTTTTTCAGCTTCTGCAGGCTGCCTGCATTTCTTGGCCCAACAGCCTTTCTTGCATCATCACCAACTGTTTCCATCATCATATCTCCTACTATTATCTCCCCATTGCAAGTGCTCTCGTGTTTATGTCAGGACCATTCATATTATCCAGAGTAATCTACTCCCCCTCAGTGTCCCTAACTTAATCATATATCCAAAGTCCTTTTTGCCATGTGAGGTCACATACTCACAGGTTCCGGGGATAAGGGTATGGATATATTTGGGGGGGCTATTATTCAGTCTACCACACCTACATTGCCCCTCCCCAACAAAAAAAAAGTGTGCATTGAATAATTCAAGCTTTGGTCAATTGAAAGAAGTTCTGAGGTTGACCTAGCAAGGGATGTTGGGATATGAGATGGATGTCCCATTCTATATGGGCCAGGGCTGATGCTGGTGGACATGGCAAAAATGACCCCTTCTTACACTCACAAAAGAGCCAGGGCTTGGGATTGTCAGGGCTCTGGTTACTGACCTCTTCTATCTGACTTCTCCTGCTCTTGGAGCAATGGATTTTAATTTGCAGCTCTCTCCCTTGTGGAAAGCTAGAAGCACTCTACAAGCATTTGGCTTATTAATCTTCATAATATCTCTGAACACCCCTGTGAAGTTATCAAAGGGCAAAGGAAAGAGCAGCAATAATTATCCTTATTTCATAGACAGGGGAGATGGTGACAGGAAAGTGGTTCAATTAAGTTCTCTAATGAGTTGTGGAGAAAGACAGAAAAAGGACCCAGATCTCCGGAAAAGCCCATCCATTCCTCATCCCCCACACCACCTTTTCACTTTTACAACTTCCTGACTGAGGATTTCTTAAAAACATGGTCTGGGCTTTCTGGCAGGTGAATTAGTGACGACAGATGTGCAGGCTACGTTCCTTTATGCGTGTCTGCCTGTGTCCAGTGTCACTGCCCTCGAGGGGAAGCTTGAGATCTGTGCATCCCCAGGTGGATGAGGCCAGAATGAGCCAGCCCCATGGGAAGCCAAAACTGAAGTATCAGCAGGGCTCATAGACCTCAATTTCTCCTTATTAAAATTATTGGGTAATGTATTTTTTCAAAGGGTAGAATAGGTCTCTTTGCAGTCTCAAATTTGACATGGGCAAAGGGTAGAATAATAAATTCTATTGTATTCACCCCACTCTTGTGTACTTCCTAGGAAATACGCATGTGCTCCTTTAAGCTTTGTGGGCCTCAGGTGAGCCACTCTTTAACAACCTTTTACTAAAGGAAATTCTTGGAGATCATTCCATGATGGGAGAAGAAAAAAAGGCCTAGGATAATGATGTTTCCCCATTCACATTCCCAAATCAGGTATTGAATGACATTGATCAAAAACTCTACACTCTTGCTCTTTCCCTTCCAACCCATCCTTTGTGCTATTAGATAATAGCACTTACAGATTTTGTGTCAGACAGAGGAATTCACCAAATTGAGGGCAAAAATCAGAGAGGCTATGGGATGTGACAGTAGAGAGCGGAGGTTGTGCAAGATCTCACTTTGCTGAACCCTTTCTTCAGCTCCCTCAATTCTTGCAGGTGAGCTTTTTACAACCTGGCCCCAGTCTTCCCTCTGTTCTCTGGTCTTCAGCGATCCTGAAATACATGTGATTTTCTGAGCGTACCATACATTTTCTCATTTTATTTCCTCTGTGTGAAATGCATTTTTCTCTTCTACCTAATTCTCTTGATTCCTATTCATTCATCAGTTTATATGTCATTTCTGTTAAGAAGTTTTCTCTTTCTCCCTAAGGCTGGATGAGATAGACCTACATGGTGCTCTAGGACACCCAATATGTGTTCCGAAAAGATTTGTTAAGTGCATACTAAGTTCAATGTTCCAGCATGTTTTCAAGTTAAGATCCGAGGTATGTTTCAGAAGAATCATAATCAAAGAAAAAATAAAAAGCAAAGACTATCCTCATCCAACATATCCGTAACCCTGAATTCTGGAATCCCAATTCTAGGAAACTCTCTTAAGGAAATAGTCTGAAATTCAGAAATAGTTTTGGCAAGATGATATTCATGGTAGCATTATTTATAAGCACAAAGCATTGAAAAGAATATAAAATTTCAAATATAGAAATAAAGATATGCTGTGGAAGGGATTTTATTCATCTGTTAAGATTCTTCCAATGAAGAGTTTATAATAACAAGGAGAATACTTTTACTGTAGTGTTACATGAAGAAAGTAAGCTATAAAATTACATATATCACCCAGTAAAAATTTATATATTAAAAAAATCCAAATAAACACGAGCTTGGAGTAAGAGAGAACAGTGGGGAAAAAATCCTCAGGAAATAGATACCAAAATATTGGGGTAGTAGAGCTATGGATAATGATCTTTTATTTTATATTCTGTAATATATTTTAAAATGTGATAAACTGGTGTTAAAAATACGTTTATTAAAATATGATTGCATTATAATGAAAACCCTTGTATTGACAAGTTCCACAAAAATATGTACAAAAAATCCCTAATCTATCTACATATCTATATCATCTATATCTATATCTATATCTATATCTATTCTATATGAATAAAACAAAGTAGCAGTAACACTTAACTGTATTGTAAAAGGCATACATTCATTAATAGTTTAAAAATTAATGGGTTTATCTTCTCTCCTGGCAGGACTTGCATATTTCTTATGCACTTCAACTGGAAATAGATATAAAAGTATCATACTCAGGAAAATTTCTTAATTTGCCTGTAGTGGACATCTGTTATTTTTTTTCCTGCCTGGGATTCCTTCTGTGTTCTTTGGAGATGGCATCCTGATTTTCTCTGGGGACCACTTGTGCTATATTTGTAATGTCTGGAGTTTTTATGGGGATGGGCACAGGACTCACGTTGGTCAGTCATTTTATTTTATTCCCAGCAACAGGAATTGGTCCAGAGATGGAATAAGAGCCAAACTACGTTAATGTCAAGAATTCGTAGGGTTTTGCCGAAACTTCTAGAAGAAGGGTACACCTTTTTCCTATAATTGCCAATACTAAGAGCTGTAAGATTAGAGCTACAAGGTCCTGTCTTTGCCAACATAGGAAACAGCTTGCTGGAGAATGACACGGTCCCAGAGAACAGTGTGGAGAGCTGGAGAAATGCATGGTTAGGGAAAGATTAATAGACAGAGAGAGAAAAGTGAGAGGGAAGAGAATTCCAGTTATTGTATTTAATTTCTTGGATCCATTTGTGTCTGAAATAACTTGAGACACTACATTTTCTATTTATGTTTAAACTCTCTTGAGTTACATTTCTATCCCATGCAACCTGAAGAATCCTAATTCTGATTCAAGTGCCTCACAGATTTGTTCCTCTTCTACCCATAAACCTAGCCTCTACAGAGAGAGTCAAAGGAAAAGGAAAGAGTAAATGTTTCCACTGGGATAGCATCTAAAGAGCCAGTCCACCCTGTCGGAGTAACGTGGCCTGTGCTGTTTTATCACTGAGGTCCTTGATCATACTTAACTGTTCCACGGCCACCAACTTTCAGCTCACAGGTTCAAACAGATGGAACACCTTAGATTTTACATTCCCTAGCTATAATATTTGATTACGTTCTTAACTCTTCTCATTTTCCATCTTTCACAATTTATATTTTATAGCATCAGTAGTTTTCTAAATATTCCTTTCAAAGGGTGTTGGTTTCTTATGATTAATTACATAACTATAGTATATATTTTATTGAATTTTTATTGAGATATTTATTTTAGCATCTTTTAAACAGATTGTTTGCCATATCTTAGAGACAATGTTGTTATGCTTTGTTGTCTTGAGATGTTTGTATAAAAAATATTTTTATTGCCTTAAATGAACAAAATAGCTTTTTTATGAAATAAATATTGTCCACGTTTACTTACAGAAGTAAATGAGAATTATCATTGCTGAAGTTCTGAGAGTTTTATGTGTAAAATTAAGTACTGGATTCTAGGCTTCTAGGTGATGAAAGGAGAATAAACACTCATATTCTCTGAGCCAGTAAGAAAGAAGCTGCTTAGAATTTAATCTGGGTTTTTCTTCTGTGTTTCTTTCATGAGATTTTTCAGCTAGTCCCTTGAGTAATAAATGACTTCTCAGTTAAACACCAAAATACCAGGTAATTTTCCTGCAGAATTTTCACACACACACACACACACACACACACACACACACACACACACACGAATTAAAAAGTAACCCCAGAAAAAAATCAACCCTTTCTCCTGGGACACTAGTTGGAAGGTACCATGGATGCAACACCTGGGGTGAACAGGGGTAACGGAGTTTATAATAATTAATTCACAGCAGCTCTTCTCTAGTGATCAAAGATTGAATCATATGCAAGTGTGGTTTTAATTTCCTCTTTTAAATGAAGAACAAGCAAAACTCTAAATCACATATCCATTTCTGCCATAAATCTCATTTGTTCCATTGCTTGCCGACAGTCTGAAAGAAATATTTTATTCCTTGCATTCCTTGTCCATATCAGGTTCATTATATTTTATTCTTTCAGTAATAAGTAAGCACAGGACATGCAAACTCTGAAGTCATTAGCAGTGATTTCTCTACTGCCCCCAAGATCGACAGTGACAGGCAATCAGACACGCAAACAATATTGGCTTGTCTCCACACATTGCAGTTTACATTCCAAAGGAGACAAGATACATGCACTACTACATGTGAGGGCCATCTTACAGTGATTTGTGGGTTGCAGTGGAAAAAAAAAAATAGTCTCCAGCAACCTCTGGTTTTAGGAGATAAATTTTCTTCAATTTCAAAACCCCAAACTATCTGGACATTAAACTCTTTGAAACACCAGTGCTTTGGAAATCCTCATACCCACCCATAGGATGCACTGACAAAAAAAAACTAAAAAGACATGAAAATACCCTACACGTGTGTTTTTTTAACCTTCTAGAAACCAGGCTTTTCTAAAAGATCTCAGATGCTTCGGATACCAAGAGAAAGTCAGGATTTTGAGCCAAATTTGTGAGATGTTTTATTTTCTCTCAGAAACCCACTCTTCCTTTGAAGTTTTGCAGACTTATATATAATTTTCTCTTTGTTTATACTTTCAAATGTTTGATATATTTTTATGGATACATAGCTTTTGCTATGGAAATGGCTCTGCTTGATGTAATAACCTAATGGTAGATAATACAGATGATTTTTCCCTTTCTCTCTGAAATAATGGTTTTGCCCCAGTTACATATTGATATGCTGAATTAGAAGTACAACGTTCCAAGAATAATGAAAAACTTATGCGAGATGTCTTTAGTCTTTTATATTTAGACCGGTTTAATAGAGAAAAGTATTAGGATTTTGATCATAACATGGTGCAAATTTGTGTTTGTTGACCATAAATTTGAAAGTAAGATTATGACTCAACTTGAACTTGTAAAGATACATATTTTTGTATAATATCCCCCAAAGTCATAGCTCATCACTTTGTAGGCAGGGAAATAACTTTCGAAAAAGGAGTCATGGATTGCAATTCTAATCTCAGTTTCTTTGCTATGTCTTATTGCATAAGTCATCTGATTTATTAGCTTTTTTGGCTTTCTCTCAGGGAAAATAGTCCTTTCTTCCCACTCACTCTCAAGGAAGATGTTGACCATCACAGACATTTGCTAAGATAATATAGTTTCTTTGAAAGAACACCAAACCAAGAATAAAATTGCCCAGGCCATATTATTTAAACTTATCCTTTTTTGGGAGATAAGTTCCTCAATAAATAGTCACATCTTTGGGTCTCTATTTCCTAAAGTATAAAATAATGAGGGATTTTAAGTAGAAGAAATCTAAATTTCTTCCAAATTATAATAAAGTATGATCAGAGCTTTGGTGTTTTCTTCTCCTTTCCTTCCATGAGAAGCAGGAGGAGGCAAATTTGAGATAAGGAAATACATGTATAGGATGAAAGATAAAAATTATAATACTGTATAAGAGAAAATACATGCCAGGCAGTGTTCTTGGCAACACACACACACGTACACGCACACACACACACAGAGCTCATGTAACCTTCAGAACTATCTTTTTTTGGTTAGGTAACATTATTATCTGCATTTTACAGATGAGGAAAATGATTCACAGAGAATCAAACAGAATAGCTTGGCCAAAGTCTCACAGCCAATTAATGTCAGAATCAAGCTTGAAATACACAGGGAATTTGGCTACATAGCTTACACTCTTAAACTCTGAGCTATAATGCTAGTTTTCTCATTGAAATGTGATAGTCCAGGATCTTTATAAATGTGGTTAAGTTCTTGCATTGTTCAGAGATATCTGGAAGACTCCCTCTGGCCATGAACACAACCTCTATAGTGATAGCTTGCCTTCAAAGCATAATCCCAGGAGTCCTGTCTCATCATTATACCTTCTTTACAAAGAAATAACTTGCTCCTAATGACAGAGCCACATGTTGGTGGAGAATTATCTGTGTGTTTTGGTTTGTTGCAGCTAATTCATTATAGTCATGGGAAATGGTCTCTCTGATATTTGCTGTACTCTAATTTCCTGAACAATATGTCCTTTCTCTCATGTGTCTCCTTTGGAAGGCCTTCCTGAGGTTTCCTGTGGTATTGTAATTCTTGTGGGTTTTGCAAAGTGGTTTTGTGACGTTTGAGACTTGAGACTTGAGACAGAGTAAGAAAATGTTAACCTCTTACTTCCCTCAGAGGAGGAAGGAACAACGTGAATGATGATACCAATCATGAGAATGATAAAGAATAAGATGGAATTTTTTAATCCATATACAACCCAGAGTTCAAGTATTTGTCTGCATTTTGGAAAGTTTACTGCAGCAGCGGTACAATGCGTTGCGGGTGAAGAATACTTGAGTTGGGAAGAACCAAGTAGGAAAATGCAGCCATAGCCCAGATGACAAATGGTAGTGACTGAATCGATATGATGGTTAAAGGAATGGCAAAGAAAAAAATTGACTGAATTGGAGAACTACGAAAGAGATAATCTGACTACAATTTTACAATGGCTTGTATTTAAGGGGCATGAGGGAGAGGAAGTTGTCAAAATGATACCTACATTTCCGACTTCAGATTTAAGAGGATCGTGAGCAAATTGCTTCACCCCATTGAGCCTCAGCTTTTTCATGTGTGAAGTAGACATGCACACCTGGTAAGCATATTAGAACATTCCAGTGAAAGGATGCAAAAGCACCCAGGTCAGAGGCAGAAGGAGGTAATGCTCAGTGAAAAGAAAAGATGATTATTGAAGAGCCATTACCAAATTATTATTTTACCATAGACTTGTAAGACGTATAAGAAGCCTTCGCAAAACATGGGGCACCTGGGTGGCTCAGTCAGTTGAGCATCTGACTCTTGATTTCAGCTCAGGTCATGATCTCAGGATTGTGAGATCGAGCCCCATGTCCAGCTCCATGCTCAGCCAAGAGTCTGCTTGAGAATCTCTCTTCCTCTCCCTTTTGCCCCTCCCCACCGCACTTGTGCACGCCCTCTCTCAAATAAATAAATAAATCTTTTTTTTTAAAAAAAGGTGACAATCTGAAAAGAATGCACAGAAACAGGGAAGTATATGACCAACTCTGATTCTCTTCTAGAATCTAAACAGCCAGAGCGTTAATAGTCAGAAGTCATTTTAACTTACAGCTCTTTCTTGAAAGAGGTAGGCAAACGATAACTAAACACGCTTCTCATAAGAAGTAAGAACTAGAGAAATCTTCTGCCTTACTCAGCACAAGACCACGCTTGTCACCAAAGTAGGCAAGGGGGTCTCAAAATCGGTATGCTCCTGGAAAGGCCCCCCTCCCCCAAGTACTGTCAATCCAACCATCCTGTCCTGTGTGCAGAGCATCAGATCTCTCATGCTGCCCTCTGTGTCTGTGGCTGGAAGGCAAAAGAGCCAGGGGTTGAGAGTAGAAGGCATTTGTTGAATATGGCAAAGCTGTCATTGGCCGAGGTCTCTCAACATGTTTATAGAGAAGAGCAGGTATGCCTAACTGCTCACCCACCCATTTCTATTACTTGTGAAAGAAGTAAGCCTCTATTATGTTAAATTACTGAAATTTTAAGGTGTATTTTAGCAGCTGGTTTTATTTTAATACAGTATATATTTTACTAATTTATTTATTTTTCTGTCTGCCCCACCCACCAGGAGCCTTGAAGAGGGATTCTTGATGCCATCACTGAACAATGGGAGCAAGGCCAGGAAATCACCTGCCTTAAGACATCTTGCTACCAGAGAAGAATATACTCGTATTTGTTTAAGCTACTATTGCCTGCTTTTTTCCTTTACTTGGAGCCAAGAGCATTCTCAGCTGATACACTATTAGTGAAGATAGCTGAAAAAAAAAAAATCTGTCTCAAATGTGGAGTTCTGTATGACAGTTCTTGGTCACGTCAAGCAGAATTTAGCTCGTTTTGTGTGAATTAAGCAAGTACCAGGTTTATTCAAATGGGAAGAACAATGACAATAACATTGATGCTTTTGTGGAAATTTAGTTTTTTGTTTTTTGTTTTAAATCAAAATGCCTGCTATGTTTGTATCTGATAAACTTAAGGTACTTGGAAGTCTAAATTTAAAAAAATGTAATTCATTATGAAAAATGTTCTACCATTTCTTGAGTGTGATAGAAATTTTGTTTACACAGTGTTTCTCTTTCTACAATAACTGAAATGTTGGCCAAACACAATAAGATGTGTGCTTGACATATCTAATGTCAACATTACATGTGGCCTCATTCCTTTGTCAGAAATTAGATAAATTAAGACTGGGACAGAAATTTAAATGTCGTAATGTATATTCAGAAAGTTACTTTTAAAAACATTTTTTTTAATCTCAGCATCAGCTTTATGGAGATGTCACTAGCCTCTTTCTTTTGGGGAAAAGCAAAACAAAACAAAACAACAGGGAAAAACTTCAGTTAGTTTATATTTCTTATTTGGATTCAGTTAAATGAAAAACAGTGACACTATTCCATGCCAAGCAAGTGAAACTGGAAAGATTATGTAGACTAATCTATCAAGAATTTAAAGGAGCTTATAAATTTTTTGTATGTTTTCTCATGGGTGGAAATAGTCACTTAAGCTGACAAAAACTTTCAAACAATTAAGATTGCAATTCTGAATCAATGTATGGTTGTAGTAATACTTCTGTTGAATACATAAGATTAATTTATGATAGCAATGCTTTATTAATTATTTCACCTGTTTATGGCCATTTTTTTCAATGAATTCACTGATACTGTCAAGCACTCACTATATGGACGTTCTGTCTAAGTAACAACCCTGCTTTGAAGAGAGAGTTCAGGGTTGCAGGAAGTATAATGGTTTGGCAGTCCGGTGTTCCTGAGTCTGAGGTCCAACTTGGCTTCTCACTTCTGTGGCCTCAGGAAATTTAATGAGGCATCAGCGCTCCAGTTTTCATCTTGCGTTAATGGACCTTATAGATTTGGTGCAAAGATACGGTGGAATGGCATATACAGAATGCCTGGCTCAGTTTCTAGATCAGAGGAGACTCTGGACATGTATTCTGTATTTAGACAGTTGACAGTTTATCACATGGGTGCCAAGACAGTCCACCATATACAGAGGAGGTATAGATAGAACGTTGGTGGGGGGGCGTTATGCAGGAAAAGGAAGCATGGAAAAGATGACCTGTGAACTGAGGGTTGAAAAAATGGTTTTATCGGAACATGGAGAGATGTGTGGATGTGTCTTCTGTTGCCCTTTTAGGAAGGAATGTCTTCTTGCTTCTCACGCAGCAGCAGAGTGATACATCTTTTTCAGTATTAACTGCACATCAGCTTCGTTAATGTACTGGATGATTTGAGTTCTTCCTTATTATCCCTCATTATTTGCTGTCTTGCCCAATTTAACTTCATCCATCTGAAAGCTGGAAAATTGTGTTTAGATTCTTTTTCATTGTTGTTTGGGTTAAGCAGGCTTGAAAGTGTTGAATCCTTAATGACCCATCTTCATTATGTGAGGAAATTACATAATGCAGTGTACCAGCTTGGCATTTAACCTTAAATTTTAACTCCATTATTTCATCATTAACCTTATGTTTAGATGACCCCCATTCTGAGGATGATGGGTAGAGGCTCACTCCTGCATTATTGTGGGCTACATTAAATCAAATTCAACAAAACTTCCCAAGGAGCTGTTGGGGTGGGCTCAGGTACTTCATATATTCCTCTTTGTAACCTCAAGCCCTACCTAGTACAGATTAAGCACCCAATAAATAGTTTTTATGGAATTCATGCTAGGGGCTCTGAAGGATACCAATATGAGTCAGATGCTGTTTTGACACTCAAGAATTTCTAAAAATCATTATGAGGGTGTCTTAGTTTGGGCTGCTATAACAAAAATAATATGATCTGGTGGCTTATAAACAGCAGACATTCATTTCCCATAGTTTTGGAGCCTGGTAAGTCCAGGATCATTGTGCTGGCAGATTCAGTGTTTGGTGAGAGCCTGCTTCCTCACAGACAGCAGTCTTCTCACTATGTCCTCACGTGGCAGAAAGGTCTAGGGAGCTCTGGCGGATCTCTTTTATAAAAGCATGAATCTCACTTATGAGGGATCCACTCTCATGACCTGAGCACCTCGCAAAGGCCCTCTGTCTTATTTCATCAAAATGGGCTTTAGATATCAACATGTGAATCTGGAGGGGGAAACGAATACCCAGTCTGTAGCAGAAGGCTAATTAAAACAGAATAATTCCACAAGTCTGGCTATGTATGAAGGGACATAAAGTAGTATGGGAATTAGATGGTTAAGAGGGTGGATCACAGCTGGTTGGTAAAGGAGAACCAGAAGACCATGCAAGAGGCAATACTGGAGAACACGATCAACGTGTGACTAAGGAAAGATTTCTCTCACGTCCACGTGTATAATTCAGATATATCAGATACATCACTGTGTTGTCCTTGAGAGAGAGGACTGTACCTATCTTATCTGTATCCTTCCCACATTAGGCAGGCATGAATAATCCCAGACATATGGTAATTAGTAAATACTGTATAGTTTGTGTATAATGTAGACTGGATGGATTGATAAGATTGATCAGCTCCTACGGGGGAAAAAATGGGCCTACCTAGTAAAATTCATTTGTTGCTGTCATTTGTTGTGGGTTTTACGGTTAAAGAGAAATTACACGGAAATTATGTTTTGCCTGGTATTACTTAGCATTCCAATGGAAAATTTCCCAAACTTTCCATGTAAAGTAAGAAAACCTTCACAAGCATAAGGTAAGGTGTTTGGAGTTAGAAAATCTGGTTTCATATCCAGAGCCATCACTTTCTAGCTATGTAAGATGCGGTAGGATATTTGCCATCACTTAGCCTCCATTTTAGCGTTACTAAAATAGCAGTAGTAATCTCCACCTCAGAGCTGTTTGCAAATTAAGGTTCATAAAGTACTTAGCAAATTTTAGAGTCTCAGTGCCTAAAAAATTTACCTTCTTTCATATCAGTTAAAATGCCTTGGCTTCCAAGTAATAGACATTTCTAATTCAAATTAACTTAAAGAAAAAAGAAATTCCTTGGTACATATAACAAAGAGCCCAGGGAAACATATTTCAACTTGGATCATGAAGGAAACCAAATTCTTTCTTTCTACACTGACTTCCTTAATGAGTTGGTTTTATGTGCTGTCAGGTCAGCTCTGCTTACCCTCATGGCCCAATATAGCTGCATCAGTTGCAGACGTCACACGGGGAACATGGTAATGGTCAAAGACATAAAGTCTTTCCCAGTGCCTCATTCTTTTGATAAATAAATATTTTCTAGAATAAACCCAGTAGCTGTGTTTCCTGTCTCTTTGATCAGAAATGAGACATATTCATGCCTATAAGTTATTTCCTAGCAAGAGGATGGATTTATTTTTACTAGTATAGACAATTCATTTGGGAGGGAGTGAATTTTGAGGAGTCAAAAAACATCACTACCATAAAGTATGATTTTCTAGTTTGGATTTTTGGTAGCCACTCTTGTATGTTTTGTTTTTTAAGTGGTCCAAAAAAAGGAAAATTTTCTAATGAAATGTTTTTCAATCTCATATGAAGCCTATTGAAGTATTTGTTTCTATCCAACAAAAGTAATCAATTCTACTCATTCAATAGGGAAAAGCCATCTTGGCTTTGTCAAGTTTAAGAAAGCACTCAAAGATAAAAACATCAAATTCAATCTTGTAAACAATTCTAAATAAATTAGAGCAGATGAGCTACCTTTTTTTTTTCCCCCAAATTTATCCTATGAAAAATCCACTGACTCTTGAGTGGCATGTATTTTTCAAATACATCTACCAAACATGTATCTGATTTTTATGAAGTATTGTTCTGTTCCATGAAATTGCATTTAACCAGAGATGAAATATGCATTTTGAATTGCCCCCAAAGAGACCTGACATCATTTAGTGTTCAAATATGGATTTAGTAAGTTCTAGCAGTGTCTCAGAAGCAGTGATTTGCATGCCAGCCATTAACTCACGTTGTATGTTCCCTTTACACTTTTTATAAAGTTTTAATGGTATAAGAAAACACCACCACAGGGCAATGCACAGGAAATCATAATTTAGTAGAGATATTACTATCTTAAAACACTGTGTACAATAAATATATGAAGTTCTATGAAGAATTTGACCTTTTATGAAAAAGAAAGCACAATACAATAAGCAGGAATGCTTCCCTTTAGATCTTAACGTATTGGCCTATTTTTACCAGATGTTTTTATTTTAGTGATTTTTTTTTTGTTCCACATAAATGACAATATTTTTCTCCAAGTGTAAAAAGAATGAATGTTTATGGAAAAAATAGGTTGTGAAACATTACATTTGGCATTTCTGTTCAGTGCCAAGGTTTAGTGATGTGGTGGGAAAGTTACAAATTATTAATGTGTTCATTCCATTGAATGACTATAAGCTTTTCCTTTTATGGGTGAAATTTCCCCATTTCCAATTTTATCTTTAAGCCTTTTTTTTTTCATGCAATGTGCCTTTGTAAACCACACAACCCACTCAAAACTGCTAATGATTTACATAACCCCCAGATGTTTAAAAACATGTAGGAAAAAATAAAGTAGCAAAACCAAACAATTAAACCACTAGTACTGTGACCATGACACTCACTGGAAGGCTTTCGTATTTCTTGGTGAATAGCATATGTTTGGGGTTGTAAATTAATATTACAGCTCTTCATTATGCAGGATCTGCCATGACATTTTGAAATCCCAGAACAAATGCTGGTTTTGAGATACCCAAATTGAATCACAGTTAAAATAATAGGTGTCATTGTAGGACAAATAAATCTCAGAAATAATGCTACAGTGTTCACGAAGACTATTAACCACCCATCATGTTTTCATACTATCACATCAAGACAATCAAGAGAATAATAATTATCTGGAATTTTACATTTGTTTGGGAATCTGACAATTAAGACAGATTTTCAATATTATGTTTACTCAACTCAGCTTAGGATAATAGATATCTATAATTTGCTTGTTGTAGGGAAGGCAGAGATGACTGATTTTATAGGTGGAGACAGAATGGTGGTAAATCAGGGGTGACCAGTGAAAAATTAACTTTTCAATGAGAAACATCATAGGAAAATGCTATCTTGGTGTCTCCAAACATTCATGTCGGCCTTGCGACATTCACAAATATTGGTATCCCTGACTCACAGTAATTAAACACATAAGAGAAAGAACCCTATAAACCAACCATCGGTCAATTCATTTCAAAAGGGACATTCTTTCCAAATGACCAGAGTTATTGTCTTTCCCATCCAGAAAATTCTCATCCCAGTTTATAGTTCCTGGGAAACTGGATGATGATCTGAAATGTTGCTTGGAAAGCATGCAAACAAAATGAAGGCAAAAGGTGGGTTTCACTGGATAAGTAGATACCACTCTAAGGCAGTGGAAAATGTGTCTCTTTTTTGGACATTCTAGGGCTGGATGCCCTTGCTCACTGGGTGCTTCTTTGGAATGTCCTTCTCTAGCTCTTCCCAGCAACCCTATCTTTAATTCAGTCTTTCTCCAAAAAAATCATTAGTTTACCACTTCCAAATTTAAAGCACAGTCCAGTTGTGCCACTCAGGTTATTTCTACATCACTCTCAGTAGTGTTTCCAGTGTTCCTGACAGTTTTAGGGCACACAGTTGCTACCAGATTTGCCTGTTAATATTCAAACTCCCAGAGAATCCTTCTATTTGTTTGTTTACTTACTTATTTACTTATTTATTATGCGGTACCTCTCCCAAGATCATCCTATTTCTCATTCTCTGTAAAACACTCATTTACTCTTTTTTTTTATTGTGTTTCTCCTTGTTCTGTATTTATTTCCTAATAATAATGTTGCTGATGATAATTAATATCTACTGACTAATTACTAGTAACTCAAATGTCACAACAATTCTGGTACGGATGGGGCCCTGATCTGAAATCCTGTTTGTATGGCCCAAAGGTCTATGAATTAATTACTAAGTAAACAGAAGTAAACAAGATTGCCATTAAACCTAGAGTTACGTAGAAAAATATGATAGTAAGTAGTAAATATGCCAAGAATTAAAGGAATCTTTATTTAATAAAAACAAGTAACTAAATACTAAATAAGAAATTCACAACGAAAGTGCCACTGGTTGCTTCGTTCAGCTTTCTGCTGAAATTCCCAAATGCAAAGCAACTTCAGGGGATTGTGTATAGGATTGATAAGGTCCTGGAAGTAGGGGCACTATTGTCCCTACAAGAGCAGTATGAACTACACCTTCTTTGTCTTTCAGTGATTTTCTCATCCATCCCTTACTGAATCATTTTTTTATTCCACGTGAATTTTATTTCAAATCTCTCATTCTTTTCGAGCCTCCAGATCTCTACTCTTATCCTCTTCTGCTTAACAGATAATTCTGCCCCTATTCACTGTCCATACAAGTACAAATAAATGGTGAGGGACCACCTAACTGCTCATATTACATCTAGAAATTCCAGCAAATGAATTTTATCTCAGAGTTCTTTTTTTTAATAATATTATTTTTTAATGTTTTTTTTATTATATTTCATCATACAGTACATCCCTGGTTTCTTTTTTTAAAATGTTTTTTATTATATTATGTCAGAGTTCTAAAATGATTTTAAATAATCTCATTGAACCAAAGAAAGTACACTCTTTATAAACTATGAGAAATAGAAATAGTGCAGAATACTGAGAATAGACAAATAAAATAATGATTTTTTTTCACAAAGGAGGTTAAGATAGATTACAAAAAATTATGAGAAGTTGATTATTAGATCTAGGTAAAAATGATAATGGACTTACAAATTTTATTTTATATGTATGTTTCATAGGTAAATTTTTATTTTAGACAGATTTTACATTTTAAGTTTTAAAATGTGTTAAAAATTTTAAATCATGTATAAAAGTAAAATATACCAACTTTGAAAAATACAATAAAGTACAGAGCAAAAATCAAATAAATATAAAGGAAAACACAAACGTAAAAACCCCACCCCGGTGTGTAAAGTTCGTTCGGAATTGTTTGTCCGCTGCTCTCCTTTTCCGGACCACTGACTTTGGACTTCTGTGTGTGACTTGTTTAGGTCAATGAAATATGAGGGCTTGGGTGTGGTGGTCAAGCAGAAGCTTTAGAAGATGTACACAGTTTTGCCAGTTTTTTGCGTTCCTGTAATGCACGTTGGGGTACATCATTGGAATCATGTTGCCCTCTTGTGCTATTGCCTTCCACCAAAGGAAAACCCAGAAAGAAAGAGCTCTTTCAGAGGACGCTCAAACCTGATCTGCAGACTGGAGCCAAACTCAAGGGAGACCTTCTAAAACCCGCAGGACCACGGAGCCTGAGGATGCTTTGAGGTACAACACTCAACCTTTATACAGTGTGAGTGAGAAATACATATCTGTTTTAAGTTATCGAGATTTTGTGTTTGTTTTTATTGAATATATGATAGGAAGTCCTTTCTAAGGAATGTAATATTCCATCCCTCTTCCCTTTCACTGTCAGATGGGTAGAATCATTGTCAAATATTTTAAAGTATTTTTATACAAAACTTTTATTGCTTGTATATTTTATGTATGGTTTCAGGTGAGATCTTAAAATACAATTTTCCTGCCTCATATTTTAATTTAACATTGTTCATGATAAGACAATTTCATAAAGCATATTTGTAATGGGTTCATACTATTTCATCATATCAAGACCCAAATTCATTTAATCATTCCCACATTGTTAGACCGTTAGGTTGTTTCCAATTTTAAATGACACGAGAATGAACACCTTTGATCTTAAACTTGTGTTTATATTACAGGCAATAAGGATAGGAGGGTCTTCTGGAATGGAATTAATTTGTCAAAACAAGTACATATTTTAAGTTTGCTGATGCCCATTGTTTTTGTCATCCAGAAAGTTTGGACCAATTTACCCTTCCATCACCAATACATGAAATTTCAATTTTGTTGTACTCTCATTACTATTAGGAACTGAAACTTCTAAACATTTCCTAATTGCATAGGCAGAAATGGCATCTTGTTTCAATTCAGATTAGAATTTAATTTTAAAATATTGAATTATAAGCATTAAAAGAGAAAGGACTGCTCATCAGGAGTCAGGCTGCGATTATAGTGAATAAGTTATGTGACATTAATTTATGCCACACTGACATTGTTTACTTTGGAGGACAGCATCACAGAAATGGTATGCAAAGGATTTCTGGAGACATAATACATTGGCATTTCGAAAATCGTTTTACAAAGGCTCTTTGTGAATAAAATTGAAAAGACATGTACTTAAGGGTATTAGAAATAGGTGAGTTTGTAATAGATTAAAATAGTGATTCAGATGTGGTTTTGCCAATAACTGGGGAAATTTTGAAAATCTGTTTTGAGTTGTCACAATGATTTAAAGGTGTTATAGGCATTTAGTAGGTGAGGGGTCAGGGATGATACATGTCTTGTATTTTATTAGATGGTCCTTTACAAAAGGAGCTTGCCCCAATGCTGAGCACAATAGACTATAGCATATAAATATTGGATCAATAGCAACCTAGATCATCTCTATAAGATCTATGGATAAATCTTCTTCCTTGGCTCCTGTCTCTCTTTCTCATCCTTTCCCTTTTCTTTCTTTCTTTCTTTCTTTCTTTCTTTCTTTCTTTCTTTCTTCTTTCTTTCTTTCTTTCTTTTTCTCTCACTCTAAATGCACACACACACAAACACACACACACAAATATTAATTACTTATTCATGAATTCATTTAATGACTTGAATGGGGATAACACTGCCATGAAGTTTAAATTCATGAATAGCAAATTCAAGAATAAGAAAGAAAGAAGCCAATGTCCTGGCTAAAAAACCAAATGCCAAAATATTATAAAAGACCAACCACCAGAAATATTTTTAACAGGAAGAAACTTAAAACAGAAATAGTAACTTAAAATTCAATCAGAAGGGTTGTGTGGCCAAGAGTCAGTGAGATCCTATTAACTTCCAGGAAATCAGGAGGTGTAGAAATTGACTGTAGACCCTGCCAGTGATTTGAAAAGGTTCACTTGGAATCTTTTGAAAACTTACTCATTGCCCTCTGTCCACATTTCTACCAGCTTCTGCCATAGGAGATCAGCAATGGCTTCTCCTTCTCCTCCATATTCCAAATCTCACATAAGTGTCTCTTACAGTCAAACCCTAAGCTATAATCCAACTAGGCAGGAAGTGGGGGAAATGTGGTTTTCAGGTGTCAAGCCCCTGTGATGCAATGAGAACATAGAGGGGGAGGCAGTGGTACTGAGATGTCAGTAGTCAATCTGGCACATTAGGCAGGATTTCCAAATTCTGTATATTTTCACTTTTCTTTTTGCTTCTTGAAGCACAGTATAACTACACCATCTGTTCCAATTTATTTTTCTTCCTTAATTACATTCGTGCTTCAGAAGAAAGACTATAAAAGATATGTTCAAGATAGAATGCAGTTTCAGAGACATAGCTATGTGGAAGGTATGCTAGAATGTGGAAGCCACTGTAGGATCTAGCTCCTGAAATTCATAATTTCAGCAACACTAACCACAGGAGGGCTTGTGTAGAACACTGGGATGCCAGGTGGCCAGAAGAGGGACAATGCCAAAAATACAAGCATTGACTTAGCAATCAATACCAAGAGCACAAATGGATTAGTTGTCATCGGACAGAAGTCGGAGAGATTCATGGAGAGCATGTAAAGTGAGAATTACAAAAGTGAGGAACAGAAAGCTTAGGTTTATTTGGTATGGACAAGAAGAGAGGACTTTCAAGGTAAAGAGCAGTGATCAGGAAAATGAAGGAGACACACAGGAACACTCGGGTAATTTTGTGGGATGCCTTAGAGTACAACTATAGCTGTCCTTTGGCTTAACTCACTCCTCAGCCATTCCATGATTATAAGGGTGTGATGTAAGTCTCATAAAAATGTCTCTTTCATTTTTCATTATTTTAGTGTTTTTTGAAAATTCATTCTTTAACCCATTTCCTATTGACATATTGCGTTCCTTTCTCTAGAACTCCAAATTCTGTTCAACATTCAGCGTGTTCTAAGTGGCATTTGTCATGAATACAAAATAATCTCCATATTGCGTTCCCTAATGACTCCATGGACCATAATATAGTTCACAGTTATAGGGATGGAAGAAATAGTCAATGTGTTCAAAAACTTTGATTCCTTATGTTTTAAACCGATGGTTGGCAATGCTTTTCTGTCAAGGGCCAGAAAGTAAATATTTTAGGTTTTTGGGGCCATACATTATCTTGCAATGACTCAGTTTTGCTTTTGCAGTGTGAAAGCAGCCAATGACAATGAATAAATGAATGGATGTAGATGTGTTTCAATCAAACATTTTTAATTGAGAGTAAAATTCAAATTTCATATAATGTTCATTTATCACAAAATATTATTCTACTTTTGATTTTTTCCCCCAACCGTTTAGAAAAGTAAAAAATCATTCTTAGCACTCTGGTCATAAAAAACCAGGGTGCATGCTGGATTTGGCCAATGAGCCAGAGTTTACCAACCCCTTCTTTAGACCTATCCTGTCCAATAGTATCCACTTGCTACATGTGGTTACCAATCACTTGAAATGTAGCTAGTGTGAATGAAGAACTACACTATTTATTTATTTTTAAATTTTCCTATTTTAATTTTTTAATTTAAATTCAGTTAGCCAACATATAGTACATCATTAGTTTTTTATATAATGTTCAATGATTCATTAGTTGCATATAACACCCAGTGCTCATCACATCATGTGCCCTCCTTAATGCCCATCAACCACTTACCCCATCCCCCTCACCCTATTATTTATTTTTACTTTAAATTTCAAAAAATAAAGTTATGAGTTTGGTTATTATAAAATTTGGTGCATTTGGAAGAACCTGGTGTGTAAACCTGCTTTTCTAACTCCAAATTTTATGAAATATAAATAGCAATAAATATTTCTGATTAAAATTTAACATCTGAATTTAAATGTGCTGAAAGTATATAAAATACATACCAGATTTTGATGATTTGGTATGGAAAAGAATGTAAAATGTCATTAATAATTTTATATTGAATACATGTTGAAATGATAAAATTTTGACTATATTGGTCTAATTCAATTGCTCTAATTGAATAAATTTGTCTAAATAAAATATATTATTAAAAGTGCTTTTATCTGTTTCTTTTTACGTTATAATGCGGCTACTAGAAAATTTACAATTACATATGTGGCTCACGTTTTATTTCTATTGGACTGAACTACTCTAGACATACAGCTAGGTTACATTTCCTGGCGTCTCTTGCAATTTGGTGGGACTATATGACTGAGTTCAGGTTGAAGGAATGTGGGCAGTAGTGAAATAGGATACTTCTAAGCTTAGTCCATCAGTATTTCCATACTTCTCTTTTACCCGCTGCCCAATGAATGCAGAAAACTCAGAAGAAAAGTAGGAGGCATTAGAGCATGCTATACAGAAAAATGGAGGGAGCGTGAGTCCTGAGGGGTGGCGTAGAAACCAGCCTGCCTGGAGAATGACCTGACCCGATATCCCTGCTTGAACCATACTGTGAGCAGGACATACACTTTCATTGTGCTAAGCCTCTGAACTTAGCATATTGTTTTTACAGTAGATACTCACCTTAGGTAATCTAAAAAGCTTAAAAAATGTCCCATGGATCCAGCACAGAGTACAAGGAATGGATTTACTCTTGTACTTTAAACAATTAGAAAATGGACACAATTTATGACAACCATTTTTAGACTTAGAAAACTGGAAGCATGGGATTGTGACCTCTGAAAAGGGAAACAAATTAAGCCCTATCTTTGAGGGAGAGAGAAAACTCCAAAGACTTACAGAGGAGACTTCTCTACTAGCTGACTGACACCTATCAGTGAATGTGTGAAGGAAACTTCATGAGACTTGAGAAAGAGCCACCTAAAAGAAGTAGACAGGGGTGCCTGGTTGGCTCAGTTAAACGTCTGCCCTCGGCTCAGGTCATGATCCCAGGGTCCTGGGATCAAGACCTGCATCGGGTTCCCTGCTCAGAGAGGGGCCTGCTTCTCCCTCTCCTGCTCCCCCTGCTTGTGCTCTCTCTCTGACAAATAAATAAATGAAATCTTTAAAAAAAACTAAAGAAAAGTAGACAAAGTGAATTCTGGTGCTCATGATGTGAGGTGGGAAAATTTGTGTTTCCATAAATTCTAGTGGAAAGACACAGTAATTAATGAGATATGTGGTAGAATTCTCAGAAGGGTCTTGCCTTAGTCATGAGGTTAACTTAGCCTTAGGATAAATACTGCTCTGGCATATGAAAACCTTGAAATAATCAAACTAATTCCAAGAAACTTAACAGTGTACAAAGACAAAATGCAATATTATGTAATGGAATGCAGACATATCCAACGACCAACGATATAAGGGTTGTAACTCCAGCATTCAATAAAAATTGCCAGATGTACAAAGTAGCAGGAAAATATAATCCATGAGCAGGAAAAGAAATAGTGAATGGAAACAAACCCAGAAATGAAATAAGTAATGGGACTTGAAGATAGGGACATTATGACATCTATTATTAAAATGCTGTGTATGTTGAATAAGGCAAAGGAAAACACCACCATAAGGAGAGAAATAGAAGATACAAAAAATCCAATCGGAAAATCTAGAGATGAAAAATAAATTATCAGAAATGAAAAATACACCAGATGTGATTTGCCACAAATTAGATAGAACAGGAAAATATCAGGTAACTTAATTTGAAGATCTAGCACTAGAAACCATTCAAAATAACGCAGATAGGAAAAAAAACAACAACACTGAGTTTCAGTAAGCTTTGGGACAATAACAAGAAAATTTGAAGTTTAGCAAGTAGGGGAATGACATACAGAATAAATATTTTTTATTATTCTATTTTATTTTATTTCTGTATTTACTTGAGAGCAAGCGAGTGAGAAAGCGAGAAAGAGCACAAGCAGGGGGAGCTGCGGAGGGAGAGGGAGAAGCTGACTCGCCACTGAGCAGGGATCCAGACTCTGGGCTCCAATTCTGGGACCCTGGGATCATGACCTGAGCTGCAGGCAGACATTTAACCAACTAAGCCACCCAGGCACCCCTGGAATAAATATTTTTTTAAATGCCAACCCACATTATAAACAAATTACTGAAAATAAGAGCCATAGAGAAATTCTTAAAAGTAACCAGAGGGAAGAGGGAACTTTATGCACAGAGGATCAAATATAAGAGTTAGAGTAACTGTTAAAAATAGAACAGATATACAGATAATCTAATCTAGTAGTGAGGACAATGTAATCATAAAAATGTAAAACAAAGCAATGCAAAAGCAGTCAGGAAAGAAAAAGGAAGAACGGAAGGAACAAATAGAGAACAAGAGCAAAATGGTAGGCTTACGATGAACCATATAAACATTTTAATGCAAGTGGTATAACATTTTAAGTAGAAGTGAGATATTCTCAGATTGAATAAAAAGCCAGACCGATATGCTGCTTATAAGAGACTGATTTTAAATATAAAGACATGCATATCTTAAAAGCAAAAGTACAAACAAAATACCGTTCAAACAATACTGAGAACATATGACTGGCTGATATGGCTATACACTCTATTAATAAGAATCAAATTAAGTTTCAGAGCAAGGAATATTGCCAGGATAAAGAGAAACATTTATAATGATAAATGGGTCATTTTAGTAAGAGGGTATAAGAACTCTAAATGTGTTGGCCTTAAATGCTATGATAGAACTTGAATGGAAAAAAGGAGAGAAATAGATGAAATCCACATGTATATTACTGACATAAGAAATACATAGAACATCAGTAAAAATATCATAGACTTGAACAAAACTATTAAATAACTTGACCTAATAAACATTTATAATACGCTCCACTCAACAACAACAGAACAGATATTCTCATGAAGTATGCCTGAAACATTCAACGAGATAGATTCTCTTCTGGTCTGTAAGACACGTCTAAATACAGTTAAAAGGATTAATCATGGCAGATATGTTCTCTTCCCACAATGGAATTATTAGAAATCAATAGCATAAATATATCTGGAAAATTCCCAAGTATTTGGATTTTAACAGCAGATTGCTCAATAGCCCGTGAATTAAAAAAAAAAAAATCTCAAAGGAAATTAGATTGCAGAGGTGATAAATCTCTTCCTAGTTTCAGGGATGAGCATGCAACCTGACCCTACACTAATCTGATCACGCAATCCTCCTGGCCTCAGTCACCGATTCAGAGAATACACGCAAGAAGTTTACCTAGGGACCATCCTGGGTGCTTTGCTGGAGTGAGTAGTGATGTAGAGAGGTGCTTCCTCTCTTTTGCAGTTGTAAAGAAAACAAGACCCAGGCTTCATGTTGCTGCTACCCTCATGTTATCTTGAGAAGAAAGCTGCCTTGAATATAGAGACCCTCTCAGGAAATGAAGGCCAAGAAATAGAAAATGAGTTAGAGCTGATGCTGTTGCTTGAGTTGCTCAATTAGGCAGAGTCTGAACCCAGAGCTTGTTTTGATCTTTACTGTTAGAAGAGTCAACAAAATTTCGGGTTGTCTAAGCCAGCATGGACTGGGTTTTTCGCCTTTGCATCAGAAAAAGTCTGAAGTCCTTTGTGCATCAAACCATTTCTTTGTGTCTTTCCCTCCTCACAAATATAGAAATGACCTTATTTGCTGGTATTGACTTTGAAAAACATATAGGATAATATTTTTAAAATACAAAAGAAATCCATATTCAACTTATTTTCCCCGTCCTGCACGTGATCTGCAAGCTTCTAGTTAGGTGCATGGAGGGATTGGAGGGCAGTAGAGAGGGGCAAGGGGCTAATTTATTCATTTTAGGGCAGACTTTCGTGGTTCAAGACTAAATATCTCTCGAAATCGAGACCTGTTGCAAAGGCAGTTATCATTTGTGTTTTATTAGTTACATTTTCCCACCAAATTATCTATGTGAAGGAATCATAGTCAAGTGTCCCCAATGGGTGGCCACTAGGTTTTACTTTTTAATGATTTTATGGGTTTAAGTATAATTCCTTTGTTAACTACAGGATATTTTCTTTAATCTATTTGATTAAGCAAGCCAAGAATTGGAAAGATAATGTTTCCTAACTTCCTTTCTGATGAATAATGAATGTCACTAAGGAATTAGATAGTAGGAGGTAGTTGCCTCGGCCATCTGCTGCATATGGGTAGCAAAGAAAGATATGAAACTTTAAATTAGGTATTGCTTCACAGAACCTAAAAGATGAAAGGAAATACACACTAAACTGGAAGATAATCATCAATTTCTATCAGTCAATTTGAAAGTATAAAAAACATAATTATGTTTTTTACTCCCTGGCCAACGTATTTTGTATTTAGTTAAATACAGGAAATCAGTAATTAGCACATCCCTTTTTCAGTTTAATGTATTTTCAGATTTCTACAAATGAAAGTGCCATTTTTTTCAATATACAACTGTTGAACATCTAAGAAAAAAGAAAAAAAAACCCTATTTTTTCCACATATGTAATACACTAAAGAAACAGAATCTCATTTCCATGGCAACTACATCATAGGTCAAAGGAGAGAAATAGGACATCTATGGCTAAGTACACTTACTTTAAAATTATTCACCAAGTTATGATCATCAGCGTAACAGTTAATTGTAATGAAGAACGGACTTCTCTGTTGCTTCATTTTCCTATATAACTACTCGCAAGAAAAACAGTGTCTATTTATATATCTGTAAATGTCTGCTATTTTGATATGATATCTGTTTAAGCAAGATATAGGGAAATAGATTTTTAGGTGAAGAGTGTAAATACTGTAAAGGATGCTGTGGAAATAATTTAGTGTAGCTGTTAATAGGGTAGTTACAAAGTCAAGCAAAGAGATTGGATTAAAATTGTATATATGACACTTGGACACGTTACCTAATTTTTCTAGCTCTCAATTTATTCGTCAATAAATTGAGTAAATGTTATTCATTTCACCTAATATACTAAGTACATAAAATAGTGTAAAGACACATCAATAAATTTTGAGCGAAGGATGTGGAAAAGCAATTTAGAGGAAAAGGAATATACATTATAACCATGTTAAAAACGCTCGACTTCACTGGTGATTACATAAAAATGTATTTACTACCTTTCACGAGCTAAATTGAAAAAAATTGTAAAAAGATTTAGAATATCCAACATCAGTAGAGCAGAAGGGAAGAATAATTCTTCAACGCTGGTGCTCAATGTACAATTGGAACAACATTTGGGGACAGTATTTAGGAAGCGCCTGTGATATTTTAAGATGTGTCTACTCTTTCATGTATTTATTGCATGATTAGGAATCAATCCTGCTGAGAAACCAACAGGTTTATAGCCATTTACATGAAAGGATATATATTGCTGCACTATTTGTGATAGTAAAAAAAACTGGATCAACTTAAATATCCCATAAGCGGATGAAGGGACAATGACACTATGAAATAATACACAGTCCAAAATAAATAAAGTCTGTGTGTGTACAATGACATGGAAAGAGGTTTGTGGGGAGAAAGAATGTATGTACTATGATCTTCTGTTTATAATCATCGGTATGTATTTCAAGGAGTGTATTTAGGTCTCATATTAAAATGTTAGACTACATTAATAAGAATGTTATTTTATAAGCTACTCAGCAATATTTCTAGTGCAAAAGCTGTGCTAAATAGTTATTTTTTCTGCAATTATTTATTTAATATTTTGAGTCAACTAGCATAAAAAGCTAATAAAAATAAGGTTGTGTAACCTAGAAATAAAAAGTTAGAACAAGAACAATTGCACCTAAGATACGGTGTTTATGGGTATCTTTCTAGGAGTCTAAATTGCATTATTTTAGAAAAGAGTGTAAATTATTAAGACACAAATTTTGTCCCTTCTTTCTTCAGCTGTAGATTAACGAAAGTATTAAAATTCATCTTTCTCTTTTTTCTTTTTTTAGAAAAATAATGATTATCCAGGCTTTCATGTTCTACCATGGTCTGAATTCTTTGCTTATTTTTTGTTTTGTTTTCTTTTGTTTAATGTGGATGGTTTTATGAGTATGATAGGAACCTTAGATTTTAGAAGATAGGACATTCAGATGCTTTAGGTCAGAATTAATGGGGGGATGGATAAGGCTGGAGGCTGAAGAAGCTGGGGGAAAACAGAATATCTTAATATCTTCACCCTAGTGGGAAGGATTTACATTGCTTGAGACTAGGAAGACTCATGAGTGCTGGGATTCTCATGTGGGAGTCGTGCGCACCCCACTGGCATGCACACTCCAAAGTGACAGAACATTATTTGGGGGTGACTTCACGGTTGCTTTGAGACCAAACCACAGGTGCCCTGTGCAGTGGCTCTAGCTTGGTCCGCAGTGGGTTGATGTATCAGAGCCTCTTCTAACAACTGAATAGTCTACAAGAGCTTCGTGAATAAAATGTGTTGAAAACCAGAGACTCTTTCTTAATGTGTTCAGACTTTATAAGTTCCAAATACCATGGAACATACCGTGGGGAAAAAGGACACACACATCAATTTTCCAGCTCTGACTTCAAATAAGATTATATAACGTAACACTAAGTAGGTGATTAATAAATAGAAATAGATTATAATTGTGAAGTATTGGCATTTTAGAATAAGAAGCTATCACTTTAAAATTTCTTCAACTTAATTCAAAGAAAGGGGAACTGAGGTCCCGAGGTCTATGTGCCCTTCACAAGACCAAGTGATGGGTTTCTTGTCTCCTTATATGACATGAAATGGAAAGAATGGGGTTTGATAACTCCAGCCAGGATTGCCTCATCAGCTGGCTATTTGAACTATTTCACCACGTGTGTGATTCAAACCACCTGCGTGTCCACTATTGAGCATGACCCACCTTCACTGACTGTTAAAATATCCAACTGACTAGTTTATCATAGATCCTGACTTCTATACCTTCCTCTTAGCTAGCGAATCTACACTTGGCAATTTAAGTTACATTGTTGTTTTCCCAACACCAACAGGAAAGAGTCCAGTGATTACGGTTTAGTTTTCTGTTTCTTGTTAATTCCTGGAAAAGCTCACAGAGTTCATAGGATTCTTATTTACTTTTGTTCCATTTAAAAATTTATCAGCAAGTCACTGATATATGTTAATAGGATGAACAAGCTTGTGGATAATACAACTAGGATAAAATGCTTAAGTAATGATAATGGATATCAATGGATAATGAAATCAAGATATGAAGATATGTCATCAAGTTGAAACAATAGGTACTTGCTAACTGGAAAGGTGGAGATTAACTGATATGAAAAGTTAGGTTGAATAAATTAATTCTTAAAATGTAGGATATGGGGAAAGTTGCTCAGTGGCAATTCAAACAAAAATAACCTAGGTTTGAATTGATTGAAACTCAATATATACTCAATATAACATGGATAGAAAAATACATCCTTGCACGACATCATTTTAGTTAATAGTGCTATGATAGTATAACTTTGAATATATTATCACATTTTGAAATAAGACCGACAAAGAAGAAAAACTGAGCCCGCCTTAGCTGTATTTATGAATCTTCTTATTTCTATGACACTGTAAGGGATATTTAAGTTCAAAGGACAGATTCATTACTCCATTTTAAATAACAAGATAAAATTTTGGTTTTTGAACTAACAGTGATTTGAGTAGGAAAATAGAGAAAATTAGAATATTCTCAGTACAGTGGAAAATCTGGCAACCTTACCCCAAATGGTCCATCAGTGACAGACTCTGAATGGTCCGTCAGGTACGGAGTCAAAGTAAACTGTAAGTCGAAGTAAATTTTCTTGAACAACTTCTCTGCCTAACATTTCAGCACAAGGGGAATATGTCTGTAGAGCTACATAGAAAAAGAAGGGGTCATAACCTTTCAGATCTACTAAGGTGATATAGCCAGTAAGTGCAAAACCTGAAATGTGGACACACGTTTTTATTATATTCTACCTATAATATACAGGCTCTGTGAGTGGGAAACCAAGTCTTTGCATTTCCCAAGAACTATGTGTAGTTTACCGTGCGTACTGGAGGTTTTACAAAGAAATATGAGATTTTGATTTATAGTTTGTAAACCACTATTTTCATTTGGTGACCATGATCCTGGGAAGCTGTCTTGGGAGATATTATCATCGTCATTTATTTTTTTTAAAGTCAAAGTTCAGAGGAATAAGGTAGTTCACCCAAATCATATAAGTATTAATGCAAATCTGAGGTGAGATCTTCTGTCTTTAGACTTTAGTTGAATCCTTGTAAGAGTGTTTAACAGACTTGAAACAAAAACAAAGCACGGTGCTTAATTCATTTAAGCAGTTTTGTTAATTTATTTTGGATTTTTAAATTTTGGTTCAGAAAAAAACTGAAATATTTCCAGTGGTGTGGGCTCCAGCATGGAACAGTAGAAAGAGTACAGTGTGGGTAGGATGATATGACGGTTAAGTAGGTACAGGTGCATATTTTGCCTTGCCCACCAGCAGTCTTGGGCAAATTGCTTAACTTCTATGAGCCCTAGTGTTTCTATGCCTACAATGGAGATAATGATATTGTTTTAAAGCCTAGCACATGGTATTTTCAGATTCTCTTTAGCTATACATCCTTTTTCCAGAACTAGTTTTGATAAAGAATCTCTATGAAATTTCTTCAAAGTGGCTCATCAGCATGAGTCTAGCAAAGTCGCTATACTTGTAAATAACTTGTGATATCTGGAGTTCAGTTTCCATTGTTATAATTGCAATTACAGACTTGCAACAGTTCTTTGTACTCATAATTTCTCTAACCTATCATCAATTACATGTATCCCATGTCTAAACTACCCTGCGAGCAATATCAGTTGGCACCTTTGCTTACTGGATTCATGATTAGATTGGGATCACGAGCAAACAAAGAAACCCGACAGGAGAATGGACAATATGAAAAGCCTCAGAGTGTGCGGACTCAAATCAAGGAAGCTGCCAAAGGAAAACAGGAAGAAATAAAGGCAACGTCAGTGGCAAAAAAGAAATATATGAAGTAGGTATTTTTAACTCAAGTGACAGGATCTTATAAATATTCATTTCTGAACATGATAAATTTCATATAGAGTCGTTAGGTAGTTTGTGAATTCATTTTATCTTTAATTGGCAAAATAAGGGATCTGGCTTACTGAATCAATATTCATTAATAAAAATATTTATTGTACATTTTTCTGTGCCGGGCACAGGTTCCATAATTGAATATTACTCTATTAGTAATTGAGACCTATAGTAAAATATGGTCCAGGTCTTATGGATTGTCAAGAATCAGTGCACAACCAAGCATAACTGACATAAAAACGCACTGCATGAATTAACAGGTTTTCTGGAGGCATTCAGAATCCTTTTCATTCATTTAATCCACCTACCCTGTTGTGGTGCTCTTTGGTGGGAACGCACTGTTAATCAAAGTGGTCTTATGCTTCAGGTTGTCCAAAATTTAGAATTAAAAGAAACAGATCCAGAAGTGACAGAATAACAGTGTGAGAGCTGCTCTGTGATTGAAAGAAGTCCAGTGGGCCATGTGGGTCCAGGAAGAGTAAGTAATTCTTTTGAGATAAACTTAAAAGGAGAGAGGATGTTTGAATTTGGTTTTGATGAATAGATATGAGTTAGTCAGATTTTATCTGGGAGTGGGGAGATACTACTTCAGGCAGTGAGAAACTTACTAAAATATTTTAGGGCTATCATTACTATCATTACTCGCATTCAGGATCACAGAAATTGCAGGAAAAATTTCATTGACCCTCTATCATATGCCAAACTTATTGCTGTGGTGATGGATGTCTAATATCATTTACTTGTGTATGTTGCCCCACTGGGCTGTGGGCTCCTTGTGGACAGCTCTTATCAAAGTGCCTGTCACATGGCAGGTGTTCCATAAAGGTTGAATGAGTTAAATAATGAATGAGAAGAATATGGAGATTTTCAATTGTTTCATTTTGCAGTGAGAGTTGAATACATATTCAAGCAAATGTTCCCCGTTGCCTAGGAAATTGCAGACAAACTGCTTAGCCCAGCACTCCAGAGCTCCACAATCTCTTCTTAATTCATGTTTCCATCCCTATGCCACTGACTGCACATAGTAACTTATGCACTATTCAAATTAGAGTCTCCTGGAACCTGTCTTGGACTTGCCATACCTCCCACTTTCCTCTGTATTCTCTCCTCCCTCCTCTGTCCTATGAATATTAAGTAAGCATTGGCAAAGATTTGGAAGACACGGGTTCTAATCCTAGCTTAGTCAGTAATCCCTGTAAAACTTAGAATATGCTGTTTGATTAATTTGGGTGTCCCTTTATTATCATTAAATAGTTATTTGTCACTTTAAGCCCTAGGTCTTCTCCAACTAAGTCTGCTCCCATGATCTTTGCCAAAAATCTCTGACAATCTCTTCCCCTTACTTTAATTTTCTTTTTAGCATGTACCATTACTTGGTGTCCCAGAAACTAGAACAGTACCTAGCCCAGAGTATATGCTAAGAATATATTTACTGAATGAATAAATGAATGAATAGTTAAGTGATTCTATGCTTATTTCATAACATAACCCTGAAGTCCTTGAGGCAGTCTTTGTCCGATATATACACCTTTGTGTCTCCATCATGCATCAGTCTGAACCAGCATATTGTGGATCTTCCAGGAATATTTTTTTTTGCATGGCGAATGCATGCATAATGGTTGAATAAATGGTTCTCATTTAAACCTACAATAACCATAGCACAGAGGGAAGTCTGACTTGTTCATTACTGTGTTAAATCATGAGCTAAATAGAATTTTAGAAAGAGTATTCAGCATAGTCTTTGAATGTAATGTATACAAAGCATGTAATTAAGCGGATACCATCTTAAGGTATTAAAGAAAAGACACAGTATCACATACTCTCTGTAGAGAAAATAGCATCCTTTGGACACTTTATGAAGTTGACTTAGAAAGAAATTCGACTCTAATTCTAGGAAGCAATTTCTGCCTCCTCCAAGAAGCTTGTATGTATGAGATGCTGTTGTGCCCTCTTTGAACCCAGTGACATTCTGTGGATATCACTCCTATTTCACACACCTGGTTCTATCCATTTTAGTACAGTCATTGTGTGAGTGTCTTATTCCTCGTATTAGCTTACAAGAAACCCAAGAGCCAGGGCTCCTTTCCTGCCTTGGCTTTCCAGTAGGGTGCTTTGAATACAAATGACATCCATATATCATATGCAAACATTTAGTTCTATTGAACTGAGATGGAACACTCAGTTTCCCCTTCCGGCTGACTTACTCCATTTAAGAAAGGGACAGGGAAGGGTCTGTATTCCTAGGGTGTTCAAATACATGTATTCATTTTATCCAAACATTCTCTCATCCTCGCTGTGGCTTCATTGCAGCTTCCGGTGGCCACAGTCAGGAAGAACCTTGACTTTGTAGTTCAGCTCTTCCATCACCCCTGCTCCTCAATGCCTAGATAGGCATGACTTCCAGGTCCAAGGCAGAGGGTATGGCTGGAAGGACCATTTAGAGCATATTCCAGGCCACATCCTCAGGACCTATGGTAACTGTACTTGGTAAACCAGATGGTGGGACTATGTCATATAAATGAGCCAAAGATGGCCTTCATGTATTGGGCTCTAGGTGTTTATTTCTTCACTGCAGGCTGAGACTCATTAGCTCAAAAGCCTGCTGGCACCAAACTCAAATTTATATGCATTCATTTATTTTAAAAGTAATCCAGAAGTGGATTTTCAGACATTTAGAGCCTGCTACTTTTGTGTACCTTCTGAACCTTCACCTCACATCTGTTGGCCATTGATAAGAGAGAGCTTTGTGGTTATAGAAGTCCCAAACTGCCCCTTCTGAATTTATTGACCCAGAGATTCTCAGCCTGCCGCTGGGCTAGACCCCTAGATGGGTGAGCCCCTGCTGGATTGTCCTCATCCCCAGGAGCTCCCTTGACTTCCTCTCCTTCTGGATCGTGGTCCCCTAAGGGACTTCCCCTCTTGTGCAACCCTGTCCAAGTGTTACCCAGTAAAACTTGGGTATAACTGTCTATTTTGCTCATATCTTTTTCCTAGGTTACCTCGAAATCCCTTGAACAAACTATCATCAAAGTTCTTTTTCAGAAGGAAAAAAAAAGTAAGATAAATTCACTTACTCTTGGGAAGGAAATAGTTGTCAAAATTGTATTCATATTTTAGCTTTCATGCATTCCTATTGTTACCCATTAAAAGAAATGAAAACTCTTGGTCTTTACCTTTGCCCAATATTTTATATATATATATACACATACAGATACACAAACATATATACAAACACACAGATTTCCTTGTTTATGTTGCTTTGCTATGTTTTCATTTTAACTCACACTTTTCATCATTCCTTACCCTTTTTCCTTTTAAACAGTCTCATGGGCTTTTTTCCCACATCTTCTATGTCTTTTCTTGAGAAACAAAATCTTAAACAGGCACAAGTTTATGTAATACATAAAGATTTAAAAACAAGCGCAGGGAAATGGTCCTGAAGGGTGAGCGTGGTGTGCAAGCATGCACATCCTGACCCACAAGTTACCCAGCAAGAAAATCTGCTGAGCAAGCTTTCTGTGATCTGCAAGTTAGATACACAATCTTTATCTTGCATGGGGAGATTATGGCTATTAGCCTTATTACAAGTTTGTTTGTTTTTAAACTACAGCCTTGATAAAGAAACACTGCATCGCACAGACTTTCTCTCTCGGCCATCCTTTGTAGGCTCCAGGTCTGGTCATTTCAGGAGCCCCTCAACACCCCTGAACTCTTCCATGGCTTTCAATCACAATTAGGGTTAATAACGCTTTGGCCTCCCCATGTGTGTGTTCCTCTTCTCCAGCTGTGATTGAATGCGGGCTTCCCTACAGCCCCAGCCCCCCCCCTCCCCCCCCCCCCCATTGCATCATGGAAGGAAGCTCTCCACTTTCATCTAGCCTGATTATGCAGGTATGAGTTTCCCATGGCAGCTGGCTGAGATCTCGGTGGCAGCTTGCCTCCCCCTGGCATGTATGCGCTGTCACCAAAAGGCACTTTTAAGTCTTCCTTCGCTACACATCCTTTATAGCTCCTTGCTAGACAAAACAAATCCTTAAGAGAAAAAAGGACAGTGAAGGGGGGCAGGGTGTGGGGGAATCACAAAGGAATAGAGAGGGGAGGGACAGGAAGAAGAGCGAGCAACAACTTCCCCTCTCTTCAAGTGCCCTGATTTCGCAAGCTCCTATAAAGCTATCAAGGGGTGCTCACGGGGTTTTAGGAAGAAGGAAACCAGCATTTACCAATACTTTTATGGAGAGAGGGAATCCTATCGACTGCTTACTATTACTCTGATACTGTAGCAGATATTTCAACTGCGTCAACTCGTCGAAAGTGGACAGCACATTGATTTGATGGTCACTGTTCTTTTTATTATTATTATTATTATTTTATTTTAACCAAAGAGTAAACTGTGCAAAGTTATGTCACTTAGTTAGCAATGACAGGGGCTTGGATTATACTCCTCACGTCTGTGGATCTCTCCTACCCATATCTACAAGTTTATCCAATCTCATGATAAATCAAAAATAGGTATTATACCCTACTTTAGATGAAGTCTCTGAGGTTTGGAAAGTTTGCTATTCATTCTATTTTTTTATTATTAATTTTTTTTTTGAGAGAGAGAGAAAGAGGGGATGCAGGGACAGAGGGAGACAGAGAGAGAGAATCCCAAGCAGGCTCCATGCTCAGCTCAGAGCCCCACACAGGGCCCAGCCTCACAACCCTGAGATCATGACCTGAGCCAAAATCAAGGCGCCCTCATTTATTCATATATATATATATATATGCAAATAGAAGATATATGCAAATATATGCAAATACATGCATATATTTTCCCTTCAAAGGGACTATGGTACCCTTCAGTAAAATTGGGTCTTCAAAATCTAGAGTTGCTACCAATGTAGGCAGCTAGTAAGATGATGGAAAGGGCTCAAGTACACATACGTCTAGCTCCCAAACACTGTCACCTTCCCACACATCCTATTGGCTCGCAAAGTAGCCTAACAGAGGATAACAAAACAGTCTCATTCTCAGAGAGCATTGTGGGGGGAAAGGTTGTCAGGTCTCATTGATGTGTAAGAGTTCTAACCTGAAGTGGTCACATTTGCTAGAGTTATTCGAGCCCTTAGTACAGATATAGGCACATATGCAACCAACAAATGAATGGAAAATCTGACAAATAACAGTCTATCCCATTAAGAAAAGAGGAATAAAAGCATTCTTCATTTTACTGGTCATCTAAGTAACTTTGTATTTAAAGGGTCAGGTGGGCAGAGGTATATTTAACAGGACCAGATCCTTGAGTTTTAAATTGTTACTCTGGGTATTGGTTTTCTAATCACCAATATGAGGAACCTCACCATATAACTACAGAAAGGAAAGAACGCTGCCTGGACCAATGCCAGTGAGACCGAAAGGGAGAAGGGGGATTTAGGGCACCTACTGAATAAGCAGGAAAATCTGCTGAAAGCCAGATTTCGAGTTAACATATGGCATGTTATTAAGGCGTTTGATATGTGGTTAATAAGGCCCGCTTTGTTTTATTGTAGCCTTTTTGAATTCCTATTTCCCATCATAGAGTTGACTTGTGTATGACTGGAACTTGACACCACCTTCGCCATCCTGGTAGTAGTTCTTGTTTTATTATTTTATTTTATTTTTAAACAATCCAAATTAGTTAAATTTCTTCCTTTTTTCTTTTTTCTTTTTTTTTAAGATTTTATTATTTATTTATTTGAGAGAGAGAGCAAGCTCTCTACTTCTATTTTGTGTTTTTTGAGGAATTTCCATACTGTTTTCCACAGTGGCTGCACCAGTGTGCAGGAGGGAGGAGGGGCAGAGGGAGAGGGAGAAGCAGACGCCCCACTGAGCTGGGAGCCCAACATGGGACTCGATCCCAGGACCCTGAGATCATGACCGGTGCTAAAGGTAAATGCTTAACCGACTGAGCCACCCAGGCCCCCCTCTTTTTTAAAAACTTTTTTAACTTTTTGAAAGTTTTAACTGAAGTATAGTTAGCATACTATTATAATATTATATTATGCTAATATAATATTATATTAGTTTCAGGTGTACATAGTGATTCAACAATTACATATATTAGAAAATGCTCGCCACGGTAAGTGTGGTCCCCATCTGTCACCATACCACGTTATTACAGTATCATTGACTACATTCCCCACGCTGTAGGCTTCAGTCCTGTGACTTACTTATTGTATACCTGCAACTTCATACTTCTTAATTGCCTCCACCTATTTTGCCCAGGCCCCCCCTGGGGAATCACCAATTGTTCTCTGTATTTATGAGTCTGTTTCTTTTTGTTGTTGTTGTTTGTTTGTTCATTGTTTGTTGTTCTTTTTTTAGATTCCACACGTAAGTGACATCGTGTGGTATTTGTCTTTCTTTGTCTGACTGACTTCACTTAGCATAATACTTTTTTAGGTCCGTCCATGTTGCCACAAATGGCAAGATTTCATCCTTTTTTATGGTTGAGTAATACTACCTGTCTTTGTACACACCGCACCTGCTTTATCCAGTCACCTACCAAGGTGTGGACACTCCGGGGCTTCCATGTCTTGGCTGTTGCAAATAATGCTACAGTGAACATAGGGCTGCAGATATCTTTTTTTTTTTTTTAAGATTTTATTTATTTATTCAACAGAGATAGAGACAGCCAGCGAGAGAGGGAACACAAGTAGGGGGAGTGGGAGAGGAAGAAGCAGGCTCATAGCGGAGGAGCCTGATGTGGGGCTCGATCCCATAACGCTGGAATCACGCCCTGAGCCGAAGGCAGACGCTTAACCGCTGTGCCACCCAGGCGCCCCTGCAGATATCTTTTCAAATGTGTGCTTTCATTTTCCTCAGGGAAATACCCAGAAATGGGAGTAGTGGATCATATGGTGCTTCTATTTTGTGTTTTTTGAGGAATTACCGTCCTGTTTTCCACAGTGGCTGCACCAGTGTGCATTCCCCCCAACAGTGCATGAGGGTACCCCTTTTTCCACATCCTCACCAACACTTGTTTTGTCCCTTGTCTTTTGATACCAGCCAATCTGATGGGTGTGAGGTGATCTCTCATTGTGGTTTTAATTTGCATTTCCCTGATGATGAGTGATGTTGAGCATCTTGTCATGGTCTTGTTTAATATTTCAATGGGCAAATTTAACCAAGTGTTTTAAAGGACTTATTTACAGAAAGATTCATTTACCTTTTCTCTGTTCGTCCCTAATCATACCACTGTTTAGTAAGCACCCATATGCACAATGTTGGATGTTTAACATATCTTTGTTCCCTATGCTGTGATGAAATTCTTAAGGGAAGAAACTCCGGCATTACAATTTCCTTTTTACGATTTTAGCTCTGTTCAAAACAAATCGTCAATAAACAATTGATAATGACTTAATTGGATAAGGCACATTTTATGCTGGAGAAGTACTGAGTGGCTTGTTGGCTACATTGCTCAAAATACAACAGTTTACAGAAGGGAAGGAGGAAGAGGTCTTTGATACCTTCCGCTTGCCCTCTGAATCCCGTCTATACTCGAGGAGTCTACTTCTTGACTGCATCCAGGAATTCCCTTCCTGCTGTCTGGCTTTCATTTGGGTGTGGTGTGAAGTATAGGCAAGCATCAGAAGGAGGGGGGGAAGGAGGTTAGAGAATCTATTACCTTGGCTTCCTTCCTCCTGGGTCACCACAGTTGGAAGTGTCCCTCTACCATAATTCTCATCACCCCCTAACCCTCTCCATACCTTTCTCTAGCTGGGCTCCACAACCACCCCCTCCACTTACTTTTTCAGACCCAAAGGTAGGAAAATTTCCCCGCTGTCATCAGCCCCAGCAGTATTGTACGAATCCATATTCTATTCTCTAAACCCATCCACAGCCTTGAATATAGTTCCTTTATTAAACTCCTTTATAGATAATTATCAATTATCTATCTCCGGAGTGCTGTTTCTTGCTGACAAAGAAGGTATCGAATATATCACATGTAACACTTGACAATTATTTACAGAGTGCCCTTGTCTGGCAGGTGTCATGAAGTAACATGAAAATATAAAAAGCAAAGGCTGTATTTTTATACATGAAAGCTGATTTGCAAAGTCCAGGTCTGTAGCTCATGGCTTTGTCACATGACCCCAAACAATAACTTCCATGTTTTTGTCACTGTTCTGCACTGACACGATTTGAGTTTTCACTAAGTTGGGCAAAAAACTAGGTGTGGTTATATGAATACAGCCCAAAGTCTCAATAACAGGCAAAGGAAAAAGCAAAGGGTGGTAAAAGTTAAAACCACTATTACCAGCACCACACATTCATAAAATCAGCTTTACATTTTTAAAGGACTTTTTCTTCCCAATACTCAATTCCACAACGGACTTAGGATAAACAAAGACTGAATCATGGATAATTACACTCGAAAGTTTCAATTCAATTTTATGAAATCATGCAATGCAAATTTTAGTTTTTTTCTTTTTTTTCTCAGATGTCTTTTCTGGATACTTTCCCGTATGTTATGTATAAATTGAAGAATCCAGTTGAGAAGGGTCTTAGAACTTTTCATTAGGAAAGTGACCGGGGATGTTTGGGGTTGAAATGGGTGGAGAACAGTTTTTTCTAAAAGTGTGAGGAAAAAACTTAACTAAAAGGAAAGGAAATTATGCGTTATATGGGAATACCTATGACCTGCCTTTAAGACCTATTAAATTGTTCTTTTTCAAAGATATAGAGGAAACACTCCACTGATAGTGAAATAGACTGAGTTCACTTTTATGCCAGAGGAACTTGACCTTCATCTGGTTACCTAAGCTAAATTTATTGCTATTGATACCATTGCTCCTATTTCTAGTTCCACATATTTTGTGTGCCCCGATTCTGACAATATAAAATCTAAAACTGTCTTCTATTGAGTGTATAGACGGGACTATGGGTGATTTCATTTTCAGGCTATAAATATCAACATTCAGTAGTAATTAATCAGTTTACATCCTTTTTCTCCCAATTGCTTACTATTTCTGGTAGAAGATACCTTTGTTTATTTGGCTGCTGTAAATGCTCAGAAAATATGCTAATTCTATAATTTTTTAGAACATAAAAGTGAATGAAGAGGCATTTACTGAGCCACCATTTTTTCTTGGTATTTATTCAGGAAATAGATTTTAGTTCTTACTGTGTGCCTAAAAGAAAATACAGGAACCAGATTCCAAAAAATATTTGTAGTTTAATGAAGACACAGATGTATAACTAGATGACAGGGTGTGATGAGCTGTCAGCTGGGAAAAGATACATGTATCTATCTTTTTAGATAAAAAATTAAGAGCAATTATATTAGTCAGGAGAGGTTAAGTGATGTGATAGTAACAAACAATCCCCATCATCCATGGGACTTAACTGCATTGTATTTCTCTCTCATTTTGTATGTTGAATGCAGAGGGGCACGTTACTCCAATTATTACAGAGACCCAGAAGTCAGGCTAACAAAGGTTTAATCTTGACACACACTTTAATAATCGCCATACCAGGGCATAATTGATAAACCACACACTGAATCTTAAAGCGTCCAGCTGGAAGTGACGCATTTCACTTCTTCTCATGTTTCTTTGGTACAAATAAGTCATTTGACTACCCTTCCCTTCGGAGGAAGTAGGGAAGCACAACGTGATTAGATCTGGAGAACTGAAATATTTGTTAACATCCCAGATGATGAACACAGGGTTAAATCTAAATGTATACCTCAGAGAATATTCTGCAGAGAAGGTAATACTTAAAACAATTCCTAAAATAAGAGCATTTTTCCAGGAAATGTTTACCTTATATCAATTTTTTTACCCTCATCTATTCTATATGTTCTTTCAATTTATTTTTATTTAATAATTTGTGATAATAAATAAATATGCGTCTTTATAATTATTAGCCTTATACACATAAGGTCTTTCTGTACACACAGATACATTACAGACATATCATGACCAGATACTTTTGAGAAGCCTAAAATTTTTCACTAGTATTAAAAAATTATCCTATGCCTATTTTCACATACACACACTAATACCTAATGTTTTCATAAGTTTGTAAGTATGGTCTGAATTGTTTTTTGAGAGGTTTGGGTTTTCTCTCACGCTAACTATTTCCCCCTAGTTGTTTGTTCTCTGTCATTTTCAAAGCAACACTAGATGCTATGAGTCTGATTTATTTATTAAATGACTTTTATGAGTTTTTGATGTCCCAATATACTGGAAGCCCTTTATAAAAAAAGCAAGGATAAAAATAAATGCACAGATAGAGTGTTTTTCTTAGATAACAGAAAACTGTGTTTTGCTATTGGTAAGTGGAATTTTAACTTGGAAAGGTTGGTATCTTGTTCACAATTCAAAAGTGACAGTGCTAAAGTAAACTCTGGACCTGGGAAATTCAATTTGTTAGTAATTTGAGGACAGTCATTAGAAGGTACATATTCTATTTGAGAGAGTTTATCTCTGGAAGAAATGATAGCAGATTTGATATAGTTTTTAAATGAATCCAAAACAAGTTTCAACTGTAACATTAGAAAGGTTTTCAAAGGCTGTAGATTCATGAGAAAAGAGCTGTCGTCTTATTTCTAGTTTCCTTTGGGAGATAATTTTGGACAGTGGGAATTTTGGTAATATATTTATAGTTTTCTTTAAAAGCCATAATTTTATCTTTTATCCCAACTATTCAAAAAAAAAAAATGCTGCCAAAATCCTGCCAGTCTTTCCAAAGGAATGAAGTTGACTTCCATCTTCAGCTGCACATCCAGTGTCCTTCTCTTCATGAAACTCCTTCTTCTCACTTTATTGCCTCTTCTAATACTTCCTTCAGTTCCACAATTTCCTACCTGAATGCCTGAATGTCCTGAGTTTTATCTTTTATTTTAATTCTGTCTTCTGGGTTTACGATAGTTGCTTGTCTTGTGTTTCAGTGAAATGATGCTTGTTTCTCTTTCAAATTCCTTGGTTTAAAAAAATCAGGAAGTCCAAGTCAGTGGCTTGTACACAGCTCGTGGAATGCTTGCAAACGAGTGTTATTGTGCTTATACTGTGCAGGTGAGGAAATTGAGATTCAGAGAAATCATAACTATAATAGAAATAATTATAGTAGTTAACCTGTTTCACTTTTTAAGGTACTGCGATTTGTCTGTGACAGAAATTATCTCAATCAATATATAGAGTAGTCCTAAGAGCTAGGTATTATTGTCTCCAACTTATGGAAGAAAACAAAACCCAAAGATATTAAATAACTGACCTACAGATTGTGCCCTTTAAACTATTACTCTATAAAGAGGTCCCCAAGATGGTATTCAAAAAATGATTCAGAGGAAAATTACCATAATCTTTGATTTTTATAAATATTTATCTTTGAATGGACATTAGCTCTCGTATCAGGTTCATATATCAGAAATGAGAATATTGCATGTAGTATGTTGGTGAGTCCTGAGGTAAAGATGGTGTCTTAGTCTTTTCCAGCTGTGATTAGAATTTACCACAGACTGAGCAACTCATAAGCAATAGTTGGGAGGCTGGAAGTCCAAGATCAAGTTGCCAGCATGACCACATTCTGGTGAAGGCCCTCTTGTTTCTCTCTGGCATCTTGTCTCTCTGTCCTCACATTGTCCAAGAGCAAAAGATCTCTCTGGAGCCTCTTTTATATCAGCACCAATCCCATTCATGAGGGCTTTGCCCTCCTGGACTAAGCACCTACCTCTCAAAGGCCCCACCTCCTGATACCACCATCTTTGGAGGTTAGGATTTCAACACATGAATTTTAAGGAAACACAAATATTCAGACTATAGCAAATGGAGATTTCACCTCACAGAGAGTCTGGTAGCTGGGATCACCACATACTTTACATTTGCTCTCAGCACATTAAAATGCATCATGGGTGGGATGCCTGGGTGGCTCAGTTGGTTAAGTGTCTGCCTTCAGCTCAGGTCATGATCCTAGGGTCCTGGGATCGAGTCCTGTATAGGGTTCCCTGTCAGTAGGGAGTCTGCTTCTACCTCTGCCCATTCCCCTGCTTGTGCTCTTTCTCTGACAAATAAATAAATAAAATCTTTTAAAAAGAGATGCATCATAGTTAAATTACCAGTAGTTAAATCAATTTATAGAGTGTATTATCTTAAGTACTTTTATGTTTTAATAGTCTACTTTGTTATGGCATAGGAAATGACTATAAAATGATATTTCGAAACTTAAAAAATTCATTTGTCTTCTCATGGCAAAGAACTTATGAGAACTATCAATGTTCAAGATAAATTATGTGATGTATTTAACTTAAAACGCTCAGGTGTTTCAATTGCTGATCTTTTTATGGCATTGTGTAGACTAATTACATCTATACCCTCTTCCATGTAACTCTGCACGGCTTCCACTAGGGGTGGCCTGTATTTTCCAGTGCCATGATGTTGGACTTAGCTATGTGACTCTCTTGGCTTAATGTAATGTTAGTAAACATGATATGGGCTTGAACATGTGGGTATAGTTTGCCTTGCCCTTATGAGCTCCTATGACCTGCTATAAGAACATGACATGAATAATTTCTGATTAAGAAATTATGATTAGAAAACACAAACAACAGAGTTGAACCCAACCCATAGTTCAGAGCCAAGACTAGTTCATCCTAAATCAGAGCCAGCTGACCCACAGACTTTATAAATATATGAGATTGTTAAGCAACAAAATTAATACAGGTATCAAGAGGTAGCTAGTGGTATGCTGAAAAGCAGATATTTTTGAAAATACGAACATCCAACGTCTGTCCCTTCAAGAAAAATGAGTAGCCATATAATGAAAACAGAATTTGCTGTTACTCCCTGCCAAGTTAGAACAGGGATTCCAGTTCATACCGATATGATTACTCTCATAGGCACTGATCCAGAACTTGGCAATGTTCTTATAATTGATTTAGCATTTTAGTTATTCATGAAACTCTTTGTTATTTTACTCCTGTAAATTTTAGTCAGCACCCACGTGGTGGGCTTTCAATTTCTTTCTCTTTTCATCTATGTCTTTATAACTTAAGCAATTCATATCTCTAAGGCAATTCCAAGGGCTCAATCAGGTTAAATTTTATTGACGGAATTGCTTTTGTATTTTCCTCTGTTTATATAACTTCCTTCTTCTATGCAAATAATTATATTGGAAACACATATACATAAGGCTGTGAACATGAGCTCTGAAATTGGACTATTTGAATTAAGCCACACTTAATCTTTTTAAGTTTAAGGTCATTTTTTAAGTCTTTTTTTCGTTTTGTTTTTTTGTTTTGTTTTGTTTTGTTTTAGAGAGAGAGCACATGCCCCATGTGAATGGAGTGGGGGCAGAAGGAGAAGGAGAGAGAGTCTTAAGCAGGCTCCACACTCCTCAAGGAGCCTGAGATCTCACATCCCTGAGATCATGACCCTGAGATCATGACCTGAGATCATAGTCAAGAGCCTGATCCTTAACCAAGTGAGCCACCCAGGCGCCCCAATCCTATTAAGTTTTAAATGCCTGTTCTCGTGTGAGCTAATTTTAGTACTTGCTTTTAGAGTTGTTGCCAGTGTTGCGTAAGTCAGTACATTTCTTAGCACAGTGGTTGGCACATCAAGTGCTCAGTGGGAGATGTGGGACACTGGGAAAGAAGGACGGTAAGGCAAGAGACTACCTCTTTGGTTTAGTAGACGAGAACCATCATGATTTGGTCCAAACCTACCTGGAAATCTATACTACCAGATACAGCACATCATCCCACACACTAAGTGCCATTTATATCATTCCTCCTCACTTTAGTATATGCTTTTATATTCCGTCTGTAATAATATAGATATCCTTGTGCTTGTCTTCATTCTTCACCAGCCCAACTTCTCCTCTTTAAGATTCAACTCATTATTACCTCCTCTGAGAAGCCCTCTGTGATTCTTCTATAATGCAGTAGTCATTTCCTCTTCATTATTCCTGTAACTTTTTGTGCTGTAATCATGAGTCTCTGTGTGGAAAATCCATCAAGCAATCAGCAGTAAGAATGTTGAGGGTCATATCCATTCATTCCCATAACACTCGTGCCTATGACCATGCTCAATATGTATTTATAAAATTAATGAGTGAATGCATGTATGCAAAGTGAATGAGAACAATTTTTCACTTTTTATGAAACAATCTAAATATGAGAAGATTCCTTACACTTTTGTATTTCCTACAAAATGAATAGACACAGAGCTTCCACAGATCTAATTGTCCAGGAGTCCACATGTCCAGAGATGTGTAAATACTGTAGAAACCCTTCCAAATATTTCTTTATATAAGTTTACATGAGTTCATCAGTTACTCATTGTTACATTGTTTTAATATATTATACCTTGTCATTTTATTCAAAATGACTCTATCGATCTGTCATATTTGACACCTCCGGTGAATAGTAAGCATTTTAAGAGTTTCTGGGAATTTTGCTGTCCTTGCTATCCTCTCTAAATTGAATATTCCCTGTTCACATTTGGAGAGCACAGTTGGATGTCTTTACAAAGTCTTGAATAATTTTGATACTAACTTAACTGTGATAGACTAGCTCCAGCATCTTGATTAGCCTCAATATTTTTAGTGCTCAATGAGGCATTTTTGTCAATGGTTTAAAGCTTACAAAATTTAGAAATGAACATCTGCTATTCTTTCCATCTTCACTACATAAGAAATTCAATTCCAGAAGAAAATCCGAAAACCCTCCAGCATTAGGTGCCTCTTCATATCATCCTTGATTTCACCAAAGTTTGCAGTTTAAATGTATATGTAGACTTTAGTTACAGTAACAATCATCTCAGACTGGGTACGTACTATGTGCCAGGCATTGTGTAGACTTCTAACAAATTACTCCCTGAATTCTAAGTCGATACTAAGAAATAGCTTTCATTATCTTCAACATAGGTAGAGGGATGGACAGGTAGACAGATGAATAGACGTGGAGCATGAGATAAATTAATTTGCCTACACACACGGATTTAATAAGCATCAAAACCTGGCTTTGTATTCAGTATTGAAAGATTTCAAATCCCTTAATCTTGTACCACATGGCCCTCTCTGCTATTTTGCACTTAAAAAGAGGAACTTAGTTGTTCAGTTAAAGTATGTAATAAAGTATTCCATAACCAAGACAGTTCTAGCCATACATACACACTCACATATGCACGCGTGTGCACGTGTGCACACACACACACACAGACTGACTTTGGTCCCCATTCCCTAAACTTGGCAAAGTCTTGATATGCAATTATAATATAGCAGGCATAGCCTCGAAGGCCAGGGGGTAATTTCCTCCTGATGTTCCTTTGATATAAATGAGCTGGGAAGGCATAAAATATTTCAGTCTTCCTCTTATTAACCAAATGAACATCTGAGAAACCTGTTAAAACAGTCTTTGATGTAATTTATGGCTCTTAGCAAAATTCTGCCCAAAGCACTATTATAAAGATGAATAAGGGCATTATTACCAAGTTAACAAAAAATATAGATCCTTGATACAGTGGTTTAAATAGAGTTCATGATGTAACTTAAGTACATGATGAGTGTAAAATGGGAGAGAAAAAACGAATTGTACATGCATGGGAAAGAATATGAATTTTTATCAGATTAAGTATATTAACTGACTAAGAAGGGAAATTTTGTCATTAAGTAAATGTTTAGTTCTCTTGTTATTTCACAGTAGAGGCTGTTTTTCCAATATAGCACTGATTACATTTATAAATTAAATAACCATGCATTTATTTGCTTGCTGCTTCTTTTCTAGCAACAGAACTTTTTTTTTTTCCCTGAGCAAAAACAAAGTTTATCATGGATCCTCAGTCCCAAGCACATAGTAGGTGCTTGATAAGTATGTTTTTGCATAAATCAGTGAATGAATATATTTAGGTTTACTCAAAACTGGTCTAACTAATGACAACCGAAGTAAAGCATCACATTAGCTTGAAAGATAATTTTAAACTATTTTAAAGTGCAATATAAAGTAGTGCTCCAAACCTAGTTTTGCCGGGTACTAGTTCCAGGACCTGAGCAAGTTACGTAACTTCTAGTGCGCAGTTTCCTGCTTTAAGTTGAGATGACCGACCTCATGGCTGTTTTGTGGAGATTTCAAAAATTGAGCACAGTGTCTTGTAAAAACTGTATAAATGTGAGATCTTAGCTTTGTTCTTTATGAAAGACCAGGCTTCTTGCTCTGACCACCGTCCCTCGCCACGCGGGGTGGGCAGGCTGGATGAAGATGATGCTGTGTGAAGGCTCATTTGCAGTCTCTTTATCAGGACATTCTGGCACCAGGAGTTTTCCATGAGGACAGTCACGTTTCCTTAGTAGCTTTTGCCTTTCAGATAATTCTCTAGAAATCAAGGAACAAGTGGGAATCGGGTATCCAGAATGGGAGAAATAGAAACCTGCTGTCCAACAGGTCTACCTTCACATTCCGGGTATGAGTGTAATCATAGGTGAGTATCTTTTTGAATTTTTGTTTCTTTTTCCGTGAAATGGGATTTTTTCAAACTGCTTTTCAAGATTATACCATGAAGAATCTTAGCAAAGTCATAATTTCTGCCAGAGAATTTGGTATGTCTTCTTTGATTTTCATACTCTCCCTCACCAGCTACTGCCCTCCCCAAACAGCCTGAAATTGCATGGCCTGGTGGGCTGAGAATTTGCTCTCTCTGGTCTCAGGGGATGGGTATTGAACAGTAGAAACTAGCAGGATGGTTTAGCAGCCACACCACTGGAAGAAACATACAGATCTTGAGTCAAAATTCCAGCTCCGGCACATTCTCACACACTGGGACTTGAGAAAAGGACCATATTTCTAAGCCTTTGGGTAGCTCCACTAAGTTTATAATAATTATGATGTTTAATCGTAATAAAGACCAAATGAGAAAATGTGAGAGAAAATACTTTCAAATCCATAACGTGCTGTACAAATGTAATTGATTGGGTTATATTTGCTCGGGGACACAATTAGGCGACCTCCATTCATTTGGAATCCAGCAGACACTGCTAGGGAATGTGGCTGGGCATTTATTTGGCACACTTGAATTAAAGCAGGAACTATTAATCTGTCTCCAAGTATTGTGAAGTTCATTCATGATTCGCTCTGCTCAAGCTTCCCTGCTAACAAATCCACTGAAATACAGCCCAGCCCACTCAATACAGCTTATTCACCAAGCTTATTGCCTATCTTCAGCACTAGACAGAATCATCCATTAGGGACACGTACTATGTTTCAGGCTCTCTCTCTTTTTTTTTCTTTTTTTTTTTTAGCAAGAAAAATTGTGTTGCTATCCTGTTTCTGGGTAAAAACTCTTAATTTATAATGCTACCTTACATTTATACCAAACACATTAACACAACCATTGTAATAATGTAGTCTGTATTTCCAGTGTACTGATTATAACACTAAAGTCAAGAGATAGTGTATTAATTTGCTAGGGCTGCCATAACAAAGGGCCCCAGACTGGGTGACTTCAACAACAGGCATTGACTGTCTCACAGTCCTGGGGGCTAGAAGTCTAAGATGAAGGTGTTGGAAAATTGGTTTCTTCCCAGGCCTGTCTCCTTGGCATATAGATGGTCATCTTTTCCTGAGTCTTCTCATGGTTTTCCCTGCATGTGTTTGTGTCCTGATCTCCTCTTCTTATAAGGCTACAGGTCATATTAGATTAAGGCCCACCCTAATAACCTGATTTTGAGTCATTACCTCTGAAAAGACCCAAATGCAGTCACATTCTGAGGTAGTGAAGTTAGTTTTTGGAGGACGCAACAGCCCCAAACTTCAATTGCAAAGCAAACACTTCTAAGGGAATTTGATGAAGTATTTTAAAACATCTTAATCACTTATTTGAATAATGGAAGTTTAGCAAACATTTACTAAATATCAACCTTGAGCAGGAACCTACATTATCCTCTGAGAAATAGTAATGTGGAGACGCATGTCAAGTAAAAATCAGAATTCTGCAAGTTTTAATTATCTCCCTAAACACCCTGAGATATTATGTCTATTTCAGAAAAAGGTAAACTGAGGTAAAATCTACTTGTTCCAAATCATACAGATGGTAGGTGGCAGTCCTAATAATCAATCCCAGAACTATTGCACTTCAAAGCCCACAATTCTTTATTTTATTTTTTTTTTTGCTTTTGCTCTACTATTCTGACTCTGTAGGATTCATAAGAGGCTGCAGTAATCAAATATTTTTTAAAGAATTTATTTATTTATTTGAAAAAGAGACAGAGAGAGCACAAGCAGGGGGAGATGGGGAGGGAGAGGGAGAAGCAGGCTCTCCCTGAACAGGGAGCCTAACTTGGGGCTCGAGCCCAGGATCCCGGGATCATGACCTGAGCCAAAGGGAGACGCTTAACCGACTGAGCCACCCAGGCGCCCGAGTAATCAACTATTCTTAAGGACTTCAAAGAAGAAGAAATTTACAAAGGGGTTGGTCTCAAGTGTAAGCTTAGAGCATGACCTTATACTCATACCTATGAACCATTGTACCTCCAAGCATCCCTAAACTGTGCAGTCCAGTAGTTCAAAATCTTTTCTCTCTGGTCCTGGAAAGATGGATACTGGGCAACAGGAACGTCTGGTGGGGTTTAGCAGCCAGAATATTAGAAGATGAATCCAAAAATTTCCAAGGGTTAGCAAAGAATTCAACAATACAAGCTGAAGGCACAGGCGAAGAAAATCGTAGGCATTGGAAAGCACCATGTGATCAGGAAGCAGGGAAGAATGTGGCTCATTAATATGCATGGAGAGAGATGGTATGAAATGACCTCAGAAAACCAGCTCAGGGACAGATTTCGGAAGACACTGAATGCCACATTAAGGGATTTAGACAGTAGTCTCTAGGCCAGTGGTTCTAAATATTTGTTGTGCAAAGGAAATACCTGTAGGACTTAGGACCTGTCCCTAGAGTTATTTGTCTTGCACCCCAGAAAATTCTAAGGCTAGGCTTCCAGATGTCACCCACTGAGAATTATGGCTGCAAGAAATGCTCGGTCAGGAGAGGTTGGCGAGCAGGAATGACATATACTGGCAAATGACGTTGGGAAGGGGGAAGATCAATTAGGAGATTATCTCAATAGATGTGAAGGTGGTTATAAATTACAAATATTTCACATTTTAATACACACACAGTGTTCTTTTATTCAACTCAATGGAAGGAAAGTTGCTTGTTATTTTATGCTAGGATTGAAACTGTGTTCGGTCCCAAATAATCTCAGAAAGCATTTTAATTCTCTGTAAGCATTTTGGCTGCTTATCGGATTGTTTTTCCTTTAGCTTAAATCTAATAAGATAATAAAGCCACTAAGAAAGGATTAGTGATCCCTGACCTGTTCCTCTAAGATGCTTTCAGTACTAGTATTATGAATCAGCTGACTTAAGTAAAATAAACGACATCCTTTACTTTGTTTAATCTGGCAGTCAGAAAGACCGAGATTTTTCTTAATGTTTCTGCCAAAGTTTCCATTGGGTTCATTGCAAATCCTTTCTCCTCTCGAAGGGACATGGACTCCCTTTCTAGTTGTCTGCCCTGTTCCCTGAGCAATTCTGGGAGAGAGTGAGGTGGTCAACTCAAGATTATATGTATAAAATGGCCCATAAATACAGTGAAGCCTCAGTTAATCAGAATGCAGCCATAATAGAGGCTTCCAGGTAACTAAATTTTCTCATTAACAAAAGGTCGATCCTATACTCCTTTTGGTTCAACCTATCTTTAACACCATGGGATGGAGACTAATTTTTATTCATGTCTGTAACTGTCCTGTCAGAAATAGCACCTACAGAGTTTCACCCGGAATGGGTACTTGAAACAAAATGAAACAGAACAAAACAAAAAAGTACTGAACTAGATTTCTGTCTTCATATATTCCATCTAGTGAACAGTACTTAACCTCCTTATAGTAGAGAGACTCCAGTCTCTCCTGTCTGTAACTCAATGAATATCTGCTGTCAATAAAATATTGTTATAACTATGGAAATAATATATATCTTTCTGGACCCTGGAGAAAATAGAGACAACAAAATTAAGATCTTAAAAATATCTACATTCTCACCAGGAAAAAGTAAATGTTTTAATAAAATATTCTTACAGGATTTAGCTTGTTTAAAGATATGCATTTTGGTTTTTTGCATACGTTAGGCCCATATATACAAGCAGAATACACATATGTTTATGCACGACATGCACCCATATAACCATGTATTTAGTTTGTGATACAGGCTGAGGCCCGTATGTGACTTTTGCCTAGCACAGCAAGTTTTAGCCAAAGGGTTTTTACTTGGTATTACCGATTAGAAATAATACCTCACTTCTAGCTTCATATCAAACTGTGTTTCATTAAAGATAATGTATCCATTACTTAATTTACTTATTCATTCAACATTTATTGACTCACTGCTCTATCTAAAACTCTGTGGTCAGCATTGTCAGAAATATACATATGCAAAGTGCAAACTCCCATGTCTCAACTAGTTAGCTTATAAAGCAGTTTCTAGGCTTGTGAGCCACTTTTATCTTTTACCTGAAGACTCCCAGAAGTGCCTGTGCAGTCGGCGTAACTCATTTGCTGACAAGGCTTATAACCTTCCAGAATGAGAGAGAAATTCTCATGGACCAAGGGAAGATACCAAAAAATCGTCAACTTCCACTGTGTGGCCCATGTGCTTCTTGTGCTCTTTTAAGGATATTTTGCAACTGTGCAAATAAAAAATGTCTCCAGAGCGAATTCCTTCTTTAACATGCCTTTTACTTGAGGACTTGGATTACACGATGGCTGTTCACATATGAGAATTCAGGAGTTGGAGAAGTTCTTGGGCCACTCAGCAGTCAATACCTACCCTTTGAGAGAAGAGAGGTGTCCTCATTCACTGGTGGCTACTTACTGGGCCTATAGATTCTATGGTTCAGTAAAATAGATAGTTTTTCTATTTTTATTGGTAAGGTCAGAGAAAGTATAAAAAAAAACATTGACTTTTGTACTTATCAGAGTATTGTCATGATTTATATATTGGTATTCTGGTTGAAATAAATGACTTTTTTAAGGCTATTAGGCTATTCGGTAAAATAATTTTTTATTTATTTGAATTCAATTAGCCAAGGTATAGTACATCATTGGTTTTTGATATAATGTTCAATGATTCATCAGTTCAGTATAACACCCAGCACTTGATTTTTGAAATAAATACGCTGGGATTCAACTTGAACGGGTTTTTTATTTTTTGTTTGTTTTGTTTTCAAAGCTTGGTCCACTTTTGGTTATTTCACTTACTTATTGACTTAAGATATTTTGTTGCAATCTGATTTCCAGTTCTTGATGTTTTAGATAAAACCTGATGTTCACTTTCTCCTGATTTGTCTTCAAAGATAATACTAACGACTGAGAAATTTTCTATTGAATTTTGTCACATGTTTTGAATAAGATTCATAATTCATTCATTCATCACCCAAAAAACATTGTATGTCCAGAATGTATCAGATTCTGGGTTAGATGCTAGGCTAGTTGAATAAGAGGTGATCACTCAAGATGACTCAGGATACGATATTTTGAATGAGTATGCATCTGATGCCAAGAAAATATAAAACATGGGTATCTTATGTAAACTATGGTATTCTGGAACCATTTTTTTAAGAGAATAGGATGCAGGACATCTTAAAAATGAGCTACCATGACATGTTTGGGAGATATAGACTAGTACAGCATGGTGGGTCTCAGGACTGGGCATTTGAAGTCATGATAAGGAAGAATGTTGGGAAGAGGCTTCCATCTTGGAGGAGGAGAGAGTGAGATGGGGGACAGCTTAGCAGAGGAGAGGCAGAGGGAATCTGGGGGGAGGGCAAGCCGGAAGGTTGGGGGCAGTTGAGGGTATTCCTTCAGACCCACCTCCAGGAGGTAAGATGTCTCAGGGAGTTGAGTTGACTGACACTGGCAAGTGCTTTGTGGCAAGCCTGGCACAGAGTCAATGTCCAAGAAATAAAGGTTGCTAATACTAGAACAATATTTTTATTAGAATGGTCTGATTGTAAAAATAAAACTTTTTTAAAGGTCTTTGCAAGCTATGGCGTAAAGGTTCTATTGAAACTAGGAAGGTATTTCAATAAGTTCCATATTAACGATCTTCAGACTATTTATAAACAAATGTAATAAGGTGATGAATATTAACAAGGACAGAATTTGAATCATGCTGCTCTACATTTTCCTCATACTGTGCCCTTTTCATAGAATGATTTTGCCCACTATTTCTATGTGGAAAATACCTGTTCATCTTCCTAAACTAATTTTAAGATCACTATTCTAGGAAGCTTTCTCTTACCTCTTACCCTCAGCAGCCATACCCCTCCTCTGTGCCCCTTTAATGCCACATTAATACCTAATTCATTGCAATTGCACTGACATTGCACCTGTCGGGTTCCTTCACTGATCCATGAGATTTATGAGAAAGTAATTGTGACTAACTTATCTTTGAATGTCTTGCGTCTAGTGATGGAATAAAATGGAACAGTCAATCAATGCTTGTTGAAAGAATGAATGAACCATAAGACTTTCTAAAGCAAAATTGGTCCCCTAATCAATACTCTTTTACCTCCTTTCTCCTTTGGCATCCAAAATGTCTTCAATTGGATCATTTAAAATAAATCACATGCTCTGATCTTAAATGATTATTAAATAATGCATGTATATTGTTAAAAGTTTAAGAAATGCTAAAGAGTAAAGGGCAGAAAAAACATACCAGAATCCTATCACCTAGAGATAATCTGTGGTAACATTTGGAATATGTGTGTATAACTTTTATTAAAGTTTATTATGGAAAAATTGATTTTGTTTTGTTTTGTACGGTACATAATACTTGGCAACCAGTTGAATAAACTAAACATATCATAAAAATGTCTAGTTTATTGAATTCCTTTCTCATCCAACTTCTAATGACTGCATGTTATTCCATCATATGGGTTTGCTATAATTTATGAACCATTTTCCTTCTTTAGGACATCAATGTTTTATTTTGTTTTTAAGGAATGTCTTATTATAATAATTAACGATGTGAAGAAGATTCTTTGATTTCACCTATGACTGAATTTTTATGAGGCTTTGTAGAAATGACATTGATAGGCACAGGGAGCGCCAGAGTTGAAGACTTTAATATATATTTTAAATTGTCAACTGGAAATGTTAAATAATTTATACTGCCATCAACAATGACTAAGAACAGGAATATTCTCAAATAGCTTTATATTATTTTCATTAAAAACTGTCAATTTGGTGAAATAGACATAACATGTTTAAATATGTGCTTTTCTAATGACAGAGAATTTGGGTATTTGGATATTTTCATAGTAGTTTCATTCAGTGCAAATTCACATTATAGTGATACAATTATGATCGACTTACAAATTTACAATGCTGTCTGTCGAATTGCTGTCAATTGTGTGTTGTGGATTTCTAGTTTTTCAGAATAACTTTGTAATAGATTTCATAATTTTTTTTCCATCTCTGTTCTAATGCTGACGGAATGGCCACAAGTCACTAACCACAGCTAAAGACAGGTATCCCCCACTTCTTCAAAGTTTGCCTTACACCACTTTGCTTTTACTCAAGACCTACATTAATACCTGGTTTCACTAGCTGAGAGAAAACTGAGGGGGATTTTCATTTTTACAGAAAAAAGGCAAAAAGGGAAAAGAGTGTTTAGAGGTAGTTTTGCAGCAAGCTTTGCAGAGACAGCGCAGACCCCAAGCGGTCAGAGTGGCTGCACCGAGCTCCTTCCTTGGGATCTGCACTCAGGTATCGCAGCATCAAGCTGCTAGAGCTTTGACCTGTGTGAGCATCTGGGCTTTATCTCAGTTCAGTTTACGCATCCATTACCAAGATGTGTTATAACATATTGGAAAAGCCTAAGAGAGGTTAGTTTTTGGGGTCTGGGAATGCTTAAAAAATTTTCCATATAGATTAATGGTAATTGCTTTCTTTGCTTTAAGCCATTTTAGACTTATGCAAGAGGTTTCCTAGGAATGCTCTCCTTTCGGCCAGCAGGGGAAACCTGTACTAGGAATGACACTGGATATCTTTGAGTTTTTCCTTGAGTTTGACTCTAATGTGAATGTCTTTATAGCATTATTCATAATTTATATTAGCTTTCTAGATCTGAGACAGATTATCTTCTTTCTCATAAGGAAATATTATTTTATTCTTAATTCATGAAACTATTTTTTAGGCATAGATGAGGCAGTCTGTCAAATGTTTTGTATATTCAACTAGATGTAATTTTTTTAATAATTAAAGAAATTAATGACATGAACTGATTCCCCAATATTGAAACACTTGGCATATATGAATAGTAGTCTACAGTTTTATGGTTTTCTTATTCTTTCAAGGAAATGAAGGACAAATATTAACAGCTATAGTCATAAATGTTTCCTCACTTGTTTTTTTTCTATTGAGACTTCTTTGTCGTGTTGTGACTTCAGGGTTGACTGATTGGCTCAGTCCTATGATTTGGAAATCGGCAGACTCTCTCTTCTCTTTTAATTAAATTAATAATCCGTGGGTTAGTTAAAATTATTCTTTCTTAGAAATAAGGCAGTTATAGTCCTCACTGTCTTATCGTGGGACACCATCACATTTTGCTTGTACTGTTTTAGTCTCCTAACCAGTGTCCTTATACCCACCCTTGAGAGCCTACATTCTGTTTTCTACATATGAGCCGGTGACCCTTTCAAAACACAAGTCAAATTATGTCAATCTTTTGTTCAAAATCCTCCAAAGGCATCTCTTGGCACTTAGAATAAAAGCCAAAACATTCTTACCATGAATTCATGATCTACAACTTGTACTATAGAAAATAGTTAAGTCTCTAATCAACTTACTGAGTCCCCAAGTAAAGCATGAATATAGCAGGGTTAGGAGGGAGTATATCCCACCCCCTGCAGCATTAGCCTTTATTCTTTAACCCCGGATAGAGCTGGCATAGAACTAACTCCTTCCAGAATCTCATTGTGTCCATTTGATGCTATCGGAATATTACAGGGGTGGTGGTGGGGAGTTATTGTAGAAAATGTAATAGGCCATCCCATGATAAAATGGAATCAAAAACTAATGTAAGTATGCACACATATGTATGCATGGATGTATCTATAAGTATATGTGTGTGCGTGTATATATATATATATATATATAATTTTATGAAACCAATACAGGCATATTATTTTTTAAAACCCACACGAAGTGTGAAATATTAAGTATGGACATATTTGTTCTACCATTATGTAAAGTTGAAAATCTTTTGGCTGGTAAAACTCAATCTAAACAATGCCATACCCGTAATTCCATAGAAAGTCCTACTTGCATTATATTTGCTTCTCTCCCCAGGTAGATTTTCTTAGTCCAGTTATGCCTCAGCAATTCACTTCATATGAATAAATCACACCAACATGGAATCCAACGTAGACGCTGAAAATACCTTACTTTCAGAATGTGAAAGGAACAACATGAGATAAAAGTATAATTTCAGATGCCTCTTTATCTCTATACACCTAAAGAGAATGCTAAATTCTACTCAGCAACTCTTATTTGTATTGTTCCCTCCAAATCATAAAATAGAAGATTAGAACCATAGACATTAAAAAAAATGCTAGCTTCCATAGTAGGTTTTAAGTGGCAAATTGGCCCGAGAATACTACTAAACATAATCTTTGCTTTGGTCCTGGAATTTGCCTTGGAAAAAATGTTTAAATTATGAATTCCCATTTGATTTTTAATATTTGATTAGTAACACTATAAGATCTCCCAATCCATTCAACTACGAATTATACACAGCATAGAGCATGGTGAGATCATTTTAGATCTGGTCAACAAAAACACAAAATGCTCATTATACGGGCAGTGTAGGGGATGCAGATGATCCATGTGGGTAACTCAGGCCTCAAGGTGGAGAGAGTGAAGTAAAAACAGACTCTTGTGAAGCACAGTTAACAAGGTTGTAGCAACTGAGTTGACTTGGCTGAAGCCATAACTAAATCCACGCTGAGAAGTGCATTGTTGCTTTAATAGAGAAATACTTCCATTGGTTTGTTTTTATGCAATTTTATTTATATTTATTTTCTTTCCTATAAGCAATATAGGAGAAATTGGAGATAATAAATGTCTATTGGAATGGATGGTGGGGGTATGGAAGTGAAGAAAAAAGGACTTCCCCCAGAGAATTAAGTCTTCATTTTGTAATAAGCACTTCTCAGGACTTACACTGGCTAAACTGTGCTCCATGAAGTGAGGCAAGTATACATGGAACCAATAATAGAGTAACAAATTGCTGTAAAGCATCTAGAAACAAATTCAGGAAAAACATTAAAAAAAAAAGAAAGAAAGAAAGACAGAAAAGAGCCCTGATATCTCAAAGCTTTATTATATAGATAGTGCTTTAAGATCTGGTATGTTTGGCTACAGAAAGTTGCCAGTCATGTTTGAAAAAGTACAAAGGGGATCAATATTTGGAAACTGGTCTATTTTTATAAGATTGTGAGTCATGCTCCATAGGTGTTTGTTGAATGAATAACTGTATAAACGAATGGATAGAAGAGTTATGATTATTTATTTACTTGCTGTCTTATGATTGATTATTGGGTCTATAACTCCATCATTATTGCCCCTTTAATACTCGTTTTTAGCAAGATTTTGTTTTGAGAAATTTAAAAAAAGATGTTCCTTTTCCATGTAGTGAATGTGCATTATATTGGGAAATAGATTTCTAGGTTTTAGTCTTGGATTATAAATAGCACTTGTACTTGGGTAAAACTAACATTTTATAGCTACCATTGTCTTATTTGATAAATAAAGATTTATATGGATATTCTCTATAAGTCTTGGTGCTTCTATAATTTCTATAAATTCAACAATAACAAAATATAAGATTACCCTTTGAATGCTTTTGAATATTCTTAATTATTAACATAATTTTCAGGCCTGGTATTTAAATTTATTTTTTACTATAACTTTTATAAATATTTTCACAGATGAATTTTAAGAGGAATGCTCTCCTTTAAAAGAAAAGTAGGGGTGCCTGGGTAGCGCAGTTGGTTAAGCATCCCACTCTTGATTTCGGCTCAGGTCATGATCTCAGGGTTATGAGATCAAGCTCCATGTAGGGCTCCGCACTGGGAGTGGAGCCTGCTTAAGATTCTCTCTCTTGCTCTCTCTCCCTCTGCCCTTCCCCCTCTAAAAAAAAAAAGAAAAGAAAAATAGACTTAACCTTGATCTATCCTCAATCGTGCAATCACTTACATTTATATTAGACAGGGACATCATGGATATTCCTATTTCTGTGGGGAACTGAGTCAATTGTTTACAATATCCTGTTGAGAAGACATTGGTATCATTTCACCTTTCTTTGAGTCTTCTTTTATTTTCGAAATGAGTTAAGTAACCTAACAATGGTTGAATTCTAAGACAAAATAAATATAATTTGTTCTTTGTCATTAGTACAGATGTTCATGGTATGAAACTGATCGATGCGTCACTTTTTTCACGGACAACAATAACCTCATGTCAGGTTTCTGACCTGAAATAGTCACCCAAGCTTAGAAGAAGTCATTTTGTATAGAGCAAAAAAGGAGATACTGATTAAAACAAAAAAACAAAAACTGCTTGCCACACCACATGCTAACATCATAGAACAAACTGCATAATGTAATTAAAATTGCACTAATAAATTATTAACTTAAATAAGCTAAACACTTCTGTCGTTAAGATGTCATATTTTTCATGCAATTTTTACTGGAGAGACATCAACTCATTCAAAAAAGAATGATATCAAACATCTAACCTTTTTGTGTGCGTTTATTATTTGAGATAGAACAAGATGTATGTTTCCATTTTGTGTTTCAATTACCCTTAATAGTTTCAGTTTTGTTTCATAATATGTGTTAAATTCTTTAGAAGTGGTGGTACCTTTAAAGAATTCATAGATGATTTGGGGGCGCCTGATTGGTGCAGTCATTAAGCGTCTGCCTTCAGCTCAGGGCGTGATCCCAGACCGCTGGGATCAAGTCCCACATCAGGCTTCTCCACTAGGAGCCCACTTCTTCCTCTCCCACTCCCCCTGCTTATGTTCCCTCTCTCACTGGCTGTCTCTCTCTCTGTCAAATAAATAAATAAAATCTTAAAAAAAAAAGAAAGAATTCATAGATGATTTCAAACGTTTACCTCTCAGTTATCATTTATCAGTCAATGTGCCCATAGCTGTAGGTGTTCTGAGAGCCTACCAATGGTTTCAGGTGTGATAGTCGCTGGCCACTAATGGGCTGAAAGTGAAAACTCTTTAGTCACACTAGTGACTTCAAATCTTGGCCTGGCCACTTAACCAGTTACATGTTCATGGAAAGTCACTCAACTGCTCCAGGCTTCTGTTTCCTCATCAGTAAAAGGAAACAATAATAACCCCCTCCCCAAAGGTTGTAGGGATTAAACGAGACTATATATAAGAGCTTAATATGTAAGAACTGCTTAAAACAGTCCCTGGTATATAGACACTGTTATTTTATAATAGGCATGATGCATTTCGCTAAACACCATGTGCCAAGAACTATGCTAGGAGCCAGAGATACAATGGAGAGCAAAGCACTTCTAAAAGATGCTTGAGGGGGCGGGGAGGTGGGGGCGGGGGAAGAGGGAAGGAGGGAGAGAGAGAGGAACAAGAATTACAATTACAGTGCATTTGTATTTCACAAAGTTACATGCCACATCTACGATGCTGGACTTTCGCTACAGTGATGGTTCTTACTTGAACATAACTTCATTTCAGGTACCAGACGTCTTTTTAAAAGATTTGGATACATGCAATACATTGACTTGATGTAATTTGCCTCTGCGAAACGGGGGAACATTTTCCACATCGAGGATACATTTTTAAGGTCAGTAATCAAAGTTGGATTAGTGAACACTAGATGGCGGCATTTATGAAAAATTAAATTGAAGTAAGTTGCTGAGCCTCCTTGAATATCGCAGACCTCTTCTTCACAACAGTAACTTGGTTTTTTCCTTTGGTTGTTTGTTCATTTTTTGCTCATTGGTTGGTACTATTTCAAAGATAAAGTTTGAACAGTCACATGGAAAAAGAGGCAAGAAGGTACTAAATGTATCTCTCTTGCTTTACACATAGGAGTCTTTGAAACACTCTCCTCCCGAGTGCTCAGATGAGTGTTTGACTTGCTGACCTATTCCTAACAGAGTGATTAAAGATTGACAATGTACAGATGTTCGCTGAGAAAAAGTAATTTCCGGAAGAAACTCATTCTAAATGCCATACCTGGCATTGAGGTACTAATGATTCCAGAAGCAGTTGTGCTATTTTTTTTAATATGTAACAATGGATATAATGAAATAAGGGTTTAGGGAAGTCCCAAGTAAGGGGTTAAAATGCAGGTATCACCTCATTATAATTTTTTATAGCCTAATGAGGTAGGTACATTTTTGGTCCAGTTTTGTAGGTGAGTAAATGGAGTTTTAAAAGTTTTGAGAACTTGTGAAAAGTTACACTTATAAATGAGGGAGTTGAGTTTCAAAGTTCAAATCCATGTCATTCTGAATATCAACTGAAATTTTAGCCATTTTGTTGTATATATATTTAAATCACAGATTTTTAACTACTTAATGTCCATAAAATACACATTTTTGGGACAGTGATAGCATCAAGCAAAGTTGAAAGTAACTTAGAAATGGTTTGACCTACAAATAGGAACCAAATTACTTAACAGAAAAAAAAATATTGAAAATGTTGGGATCTTAATAGCTAGAGAAAATATTTGACTCTTTTGACTTTGTTATATTGGGAAAGTCAATTAAAATTAATCATTTTGTTTTGCAGTTGTCTTAATTGCTGTATTAGACTGACTCAATCACTTATTTGTGTAAATGAAACTGTAACATACTACAGAGGAAACAGATTCCATTTTTTATTATCCTAAAAAGTCAAAAATTGATGAGATTCAAGAAAAAAGAAAATGGAAAAAATCAGTGTATTTTTTAATGTAGATAACAAGTTTATAATGCATGATTTAGATTCTATGTAAATTACAGAAAAGTTCATAGCTTTCATATTTTCAATGTTTAAGAGTCATGTTATAAATTGTAACACCTAAACTTTATGAAATACGTATTTTGAGCCTTAACTCCAAAACAATGATATTTTCATTTTAAAATGAGACAATTTCACAGCTCAATTGTATACTTTTATGTAATTATGTTAATAGTTGCTAAATTAGGGAAACTAATACTAAACTGAAATCCTTATAAGATTATGAAAAAATTGTTAACTGTCAACATTTCTTTTTTGGAGCAGAAGATAGAGAGGGAAGAAAGCAACTCCATTCAGTTATTTAATTAAACATTTTCCATATCCCAGCTGACTTATCATTTACATATATCAAAGTTTTGTCTTAATTTGGCAGATAAAAATAGATCACTTCACGTGAAATTATAACATCAATCTGTTAGTCAGACCAATTTAAAAATATATTTTATCATGAATTGTTGCATACTCAATGTAGAAAATTTTGAAAAATATGGAAAACAAAATGTTATTAAAATATACATGCTGTTCCCAATCCACAGATAGCATTATTCCTATTTAGTACATTTTTTTCCAGTGTTTTCTTGATGCATTAACTATGAATGTGAAAAAACACAGATGCATAGACACATAAACACAAACATAGATATATTACATGCACACCCATATGTCTCAAAATTGAAATAACACTGAATATAAAACTTAAGTTTTTGTTGTCTTTTTTAAACTTAACATTAATTTGTACTCATGTACCCTTGGCTATCGGTATCCATTGAAAAACTACATATTATTGTATTCACTTAACAAAATATATTTCAACATTCCCATATTGATGAACACTTAGGTTAATTTCTATTATAATTTGTAATATATAATTGTGGTAACAATTTTATACATACATTTTAGGTGTTTTTATGATTATTTCTTTCAGGTAGATTCCTAGAGGTGAAGATACTGGATCATAAGGTGTGAATATTTTATTATTTTATATACTGTACTTCTCTGTCTCTTGTTACAGTCTTTGTTTTAAGATTCTTTGTATACATGCCAAATTGCTTTCCAAAAAATGTGCTCTTATTTTTATTTCTACTGAGAGCTTATTAAACTGTCATAACACACACTCAGCAATTTGTAGTATTTCTTTTTATTTTGAAAATCTTAATCAATTTGGTGTGTAAAAAATAGTATTCCATTGTTTTAATTCCCACATCTGATTTCCAGGAAGCATGGAGAGTTGTTCATGTCTGTATGTTTTATTTGTGTTTCTTTTGTGCACTGGCTACTCATGCTCCTTTTAGGCAACTTTATTGAAATGAACATGAAAGCAGCGTCAAAACAACATGGTTGCCACACAATTACCAATCAGCTTGAAGCCAGTTTAGCTCTTTTTGTTTAGAATATGAATAATGTACAAAAGAATTCTGAAAAAAAAAAATCTCTAGAGTAGAAAAACTCATGCTAATCCTATCATTGTTTTTCATGAAAATAAGGCGTGCTTTGAAGTATTTTTGCCACTTCCCTTCTATTCCCTTGGCTAAATTTTGTTTTCATAATGTTTATTCAGTTAACCTCGGTATTTTTAGTACTTATCTAGTCTTGATGCTTTCTCCAAATCCCCGTCCCTTTTTAATTCATGCACTTTGGAATTTCTCTAGTTGATTTATTTCTGTCAAATATAATGCACTGTCTTGGGATCCATTTCTTATGACACAACTATTACTTAGGAAAGTATGTTTCATGTGGAGGTATATATATATATATATATATATATATATATATATATATATACAAACTTTGAACAATATTTTCCATTTGTGCAGCAGAAAGCTAGAGCTTTAAAAGAGTTAACACTGCCCACATCTGACCTGGTGATGGACTTTTGCGGCTTTCTAGTATTGGCTAGTGTGTGTTTATATACAACAGGTATGTAGGCACACTCACACAAGAAGTGAAATGAAACTCCTTCCATTCTTATCCTTTAAATATATATAATATATGTATATATGTGCATGTGTAATATCAATATAGTGTGTAAATATATGTATATCAATGTGTGTGTGTGTGTGTATCTCATATATTGCTCATGGAATCTCTATTCAGTCGAAAATATATACATAACACTAAAAAAGGAATGGAGTCTGGGACACCTGGGTGGCTCAGTTGCTTAAGTGTCCTTCTTGGGCTCAGGTCATGATCCCAGGGTCCTGGGATTGAGCCCCACATTGGGTTCCCTGCTCAGCGGGGAGTCTGCTTCTCCCCCTCCCTCTGTCCCTCCTCCCTGCACATGCTCTCTCTCTCAAATAAATAAATAAAATCTGAAAAAAAAAAAAGAAAGGGAGTCTTTTACTTTCATTTTGATCAGTGGATAACTAGGAGTGACTTTTTAAACCATGTAACAAGGAACTTTTATTCCCTTCTGCAGATGAAATGTGAAAGCTGAAGTAACTGAAATTTTCCACAATCATGGTCTTGTATCACCTTGGGAACTGGGTAAAATCTCCTAACTGATTCTGGAATACTTGGTGTAGAAGGCAAAACTCTATAGAGCTTTGATTTGATTTGATTTGAAACGTTCAAAAGATCCTTTAAGATTGAAGACTATTTCCTCAAGAAAAAGAAAAGGAGATATATCATGAATGGAAGTGAACTGATTTTGCCATCTCAAGGGTCAGACAATTAGATCTGTGTCTTGCGCACATAGAGGTGACAATTAAATCTATAAGAGTAGGTGACAACACTATTCAAAAGATTAAGGCTATTAGCTCTGACTTGAACACGAATAGATCAATCCTTGCTCAACTGCGACATAGTTTCATTTCTTTCAATATCTTGCAGGTTATTAAAACAATGTTTTCAGAGTCCGCATTTCACTGAAAAATGTTTTAACGTGAATGCCATTTTGTTTATGCTGCTATTCTCACTGTCCATCACTTCACATTTTCTCTTGAAGAACCCACATTCCCTTAATTGACATAAATAATTTACAGTTTTGTATGTTTAATAGTTAAATAGTTAAATTAGTTTGAATTGTTTTCTGCTGGGCAAATGGACATATTTTTGTCACTGTATGATCCATACTAGCATAGAAAATTATGCTTGTGTGTTTCTTTTTTTCTTTAAGAAACCAACATTTTCTGACAATATTGTAGGAATAGTGACAAGTAGAGACTTTTATTATCACCGCGTATACTTACTGTCATGATTAGATTATCTCTAAAGTTCATTCATTGGTGTAAAGTAAGTCATTTCAAATGTTACCCATGTTGTCAAGTGATTTTCTCAAATATACGTGTAATTCCATTCTTCATATTCTTCCTCCACTTCCTTTTCCAAGTGCTCAGCTGGAGAGAGAGAGAGAGAGAGAAAGAGAAAGAAGAGAGAATAGGAGGAAGGGAGAGAGAGAGACTCCTTGATATTGCAGAAGGATTTATTTGTCCATTCAAGTACATCTTCTTTGTTATAGAGATATAATTCATGCATTACCAAACAAAGAAGATCTCAAGCAGTTGGTTTGTGCTAGTTAAAGCTTAAATCATCCAAAAAATATTTTTTAAATGAACAAGATCATCCATGCTTGTTGGGGCCAATTTGGATAATTTTTTTAGTCTATCAAGAATAATCCTGGAAAAGATGCCAGATTTAGCAAATATAAATGGGAATACCCAGTTAAATTTGAATTCCAGAATAAACAAAAAAGGCATTTTTAGTGTACACAAAGTCCAAATTTTGCATGGGACATAGTTATACTAAAAAAAAAATGTATTAACTGTGTATTTTAACTCTAAATGTACCTGCGCACTCTATTTTATCTGGAAAGTCTGTCTTGGAATGACTGCTCACAGAGCTGGGACATTTGTCCTTACTCTCCACAAGCTAGCTCTTGCTGTCTTACAGTTGAGCTCTGATAAATGGAGAACAGATAACAAATAGATAAGAACCTGTCATACTTTCACTTTTCTTCTATTCTTGCAAACAAATGTTTAAGGCTCTAGAGAAGTTTTATCCTCAGACCCAGATCTGCACCCCTATCCACCCATTCCAGGAAGGAGCCAGGGCATCCTTCCTTATTCTGACTCAATCTGGAAGGCACAGTGTTCTGAACACAGTCATCCAGAATGTCAGTCTTCATTTCAAGGATGTAAAAGGCAAAGGTACTTGAATGACTATAATACTGCTGCTTTTCATACTTTCATGTAAACTCCTTGGAAAATTCCCTTTTTTCCTAGTACATCGTCCAAACTGTATTTTCTGCTCAACCTCCTGCAGGTAAAAATGACACTATTATCATTGGCATGCATTCAGGGAATAAGCTAATGGTCAGGTCTTTGTCTTACTTATATCCAGATAAATAAATGGATTAAGAAATGAATATTTGAGAGTATATATCATAAACTATGTTATGTGCTTATCAATGATATGAGACTTCATGCTGTATCTCATTTAATTTTAAACCCCTTGGAGTTGTCTTATACTTCTAGGCTTTCCATCATGCTGTTCCCTCTGCCCCTCTTTATAACACTTCCCTTTACCCTCTGGGATGCAGTTCAAGCACCATCCCCTCTAGGTGACCTTCCAAACCCACTTCAGCTGGTTTGGGAGGTGCTCATGTGTTCTTCCTCAAAGCTCCCTGCTTCCCTCCACATTGTGGTAGTCATTTCTTTCCTGCTGCTAGGTCTGTGAGCTCCACAAGCCTTGGGTGCCTGTGCTCCAGAGCTCCCCCCTACCCCCTGCCAGGGACTTGTCCCACCCATGACCCCTTCTCTGGATGACTGTCTATCCCATTAACCTCTGCATGGAAGTTTCTCACACAGAAGAGGTTATTTTGCTATGAAGTGAACAACAACCCACCCATAGTCGATTTACATGAAGAGATCTCCCAGTGATGACGGCCAGTCTGTGGGCTGGCCTAAGACACATATCTGTATGAGTGCTTTCCAGAGGTTCTAACAAACGAGTTGGGTTAATTAGATCCTTTCTCAGAGAATCTGACACGGAGGAGAGAATAGCTGAGCCCTATTAATGCCTGACCCTGAAGTGAAATATGGTCAACATTTACTGCTGCTGAGGGAATGGAAAGAAAATTGTATTCGTAAAGAAACTTGACCACTTTGACCTTTGGTTTCTTTGGCAAAGCCATCCTTGACCTTAGGCTACATAAGGTCCATGGTTCTATGCCCTCAGGTTAAGCTTCACCCGTTTGAACTACATATTTATTCACATGATTAGTATCTTCCTCTCCTAAAAGCTCCTATTGAGGGAAGAGGTGGATTTGTATCTCCAGAGTGGGCACTCAGGAAGATATACAGCTGAATGAATTTCGAATGAACTATGATTTGCACAATATTCTTCTCCAAACAGCCGGCAAACCTCAGCCTCCTAAATTTTACTTAAAATGAGGATCCCTTTGCTTAGATTGATTTTAGAACAACTGTTGAAATATTGCTGTAAATTAAGCCCTAGTTCACAGAGCTTCTTCTTCCACTCATCTTCACGGATGGTCCAAGCCAAAGCGGATTCTTACATCTATGAATTCAGAATATCTTATTATATTTTTATTTTTAAAAACATTTTTAAAAGATTTATTTATTTATTTATTTGAGAGAGAGCGAGAGAGAAAAGCTCAAGCCAGGACGGGGGGGAGGGGTCAGGGGGAGATGAAGAAAGAATCTGCAGCAGACCCCTCACTAAGCATGGAGCCAGAGGTGGGGTTCGATCCCAGGACCCTGAGATCATGACCCGAGCTAACATCAAGAGTCGGATGCTCAACCGAGCCACCCAGGTGTCCCTTTATTATATTTGTCATGCAGGAGATGTGTTCTGTTTTGTCGTATGCATTATGTGTCTAAAAAAAAGAAATACAAAGAAGAAAGAAAGACAAATGTGAAAAAAAAAAGAAAATAATTTCAAGAGCAACAAGAATAAATTACCATGAAAACCCAGAAGAATGAGTGCTATATTCTTATGGAAGTGATTAGAAAAAGCTTAATACTAGATCAAGTGATATTTTAAACAAACAAACAAACAAACAAACAAACAAATAAGCTACTTCCTCCTGTAAATAAAGTGACTAAGTCATCTCTAACTCACCACAGGAACTATTATACTCTCAACTAATAAGTGTACAGGAAATGTTGTTGACTAAAAAGTTAGAAATCGAGCATGATCCTGTTCTCTTCTTTTCTTTGCTAAGAGGTGATGGTATGTCAGAACTTTAAGGTGATGGGAGCTGAAGAAACTATTGAGTCTAATTTTCTAGGTTTATAATTTAGAATAAATACCTGGAGAAGTCGTGATTAGTCAAGTCAGAGAAAATTAAATTATTTTACATAATGATAAGTATTCTTTTTCTTTCTCTCTTTCTTTCTTTCTCTCTTTCTTTCTTTATCAGATTTTATTTTTAAGTAATCTTCACACCCAACGTAGGCTTGAACTCACAACGCCAAGATGGAGTTGCATGCTCCACGCACTGAGACAGCCAAGCGCCCCTGCGTAATGAGAAGTATTCTGAAGAAAATGCACCAGAGTAATGAGATAGACGATTGTTCAGTGAGGCCAAAAAAAAAAAAAAAAAAAAAACCCAAAAACCAAAAAACCAAAACAAACAAACAAAAAAACAAAAAACCCTGCAGAGCAGGTGGTTGGTGAAGGCCCTTTGAATTGAGAGCAGAGTTACAAAGAAGAGCTCGCTGTGTCTTTCTCCAGGGCAAAAGTGTTCAGGCAGAGAGATATAACATATGCAATAGTCCTGAGGTTGATACGGATTTGAACTACTTAAGGAACAAAGAGAAAGTCAGGGAGGTTGGATCACTGTAGGTGAGAGTGAAAGTAGCAAAAGGTGAGATAGAGGAGTGACCCAAGAAGGCCTTGGGACTGTGGCAAGGCATGTGGGTCTTATTTCAAATTGAATGAAAAGCTATTGGAGGTTGCTATATACTTGTATACATGTAGACAAACCAATGTTTTTATACACTTATAAATATTTATTAAGCATCTCCTGTATGAAGTCAGCAACTGCCTGTAACCATTGCAATCAAACATGATTTAGACGAGGCTCTTAGGCTCTAAAACCTCATAAATCTATCAGAGACACATATAAAAACTATGCATTTACAGCAGAATGTCATCTCTGCTGTAGTAGAGGCAGACTACCCTGTTAACCCTGTGGGGACAGGGACATTCTCTAACACCGTGCCTGGCGCATAGTAGATGCTCGGTGTGTGTCTATGGAAGCAAGTCCATGGAGAGCAAAGATGGTAGATCCCTGGGATAGACTCCGTCTCCTCTAGGAACAAAGCACCTCCCGCTCCGTGTTCCTATTTGCTTTCAAACACAGCTCATTCCATGAAATGACAGAGAGTTTGTCATCTTCATTTTTCCGAGCATAAATCAGTTCCTACAGTTACTGAAGTGCTGCGGTGAGAGACCATGGGTTCTCATGGTAAGTGTAGAAAAAGCTATCATGGTGTTCCAGGTAAGAGATTACATCAGTCTGCCAGTTTATCTGGAGCCTGGGTGACATAAATGGACCTCACAGACACTGGGAATTTGCCTGACAGGCTTTGTGGAAATGTCAGCATGATAAGGGCTTCATCCTGAATAGTATGGGTGATGGTGGTAAAGTGAAGGAAAACTGTAGGGACGTGAGGACCCAGGGAGTGCTGTCACCAAGAGACCAGTCACTAGGAAGGGAATGGAAGGCAAGGGAGAAGCCCTGAGGATTACAAGGGGAATCTTGGAAACTGAGTACTTGTCCTGAATAAGTAATCAGAGGAAAGGAACTATTTATGTAAATCTTGAACTCTCTGCTTCAAGAAACCAAATACTGGAAAGGCAGCTCCTTTGTTTGTGAGCAAGTCACTGTGATTTTCATTAGGAGCTCAGAGGCAGCCACGCAATGGAATTATTTACTATTGTTTCCTCCTCTCTCTTCTAGTAACAATTTCGGAATGGCGGCAGAATTCTGGGAGGGGCTGGAGGGAAGAGAGTTTGTAGAGCTTCAGCAGAAGGGCATTTAAAGATCATCTATTTCAAAACTTTCATCCCACAGACAAGGCAACTGAAGTTTAGAGAAGGCAAGCGACTTGTTAAGGTCACTTTGTTGTTTCACAGCAGAGCCAGTGACAGATTCCTGGGCTCTTGATTCTTAGTGAAAATGTCTCCTCACAGCAGTGGAGTCCCAGCTACATTTTTTTTTTTTTTTAGTGAAAATAGAGATTTATTTCATTTTTTTTATAATAATATTTTTATTATATTATGTTATTCACCATACAGTACATCCCTGGTTTTTGATGTAAAGTTCGATGATTCATTAGTAGCATATAACACCCAATGCACCATGCAATACGTGCCCTCCTCACTACCCATCATCAGTCTATCCCAGCTACATTTTTAAGCACGGTGATCCAAGGTGGTTTGGCCTGAGGCGGAGCAAGGAGTGGTCAGCGAGCTCAAATTCCTCATCTGGCTCATTCTTCAATATCCATGTTTATGGTTCAAGTAAAAGGGTAAATAACATGAGTTAGGTGAGAAACCAAAAATCTGAGTGGCCATTCTAATGAATTATCTTAACTGGCGTGTTTTACTTACCATATTTGGCAAAGCTGCATTTAGCTCAACTCAGGCAAGTCTTAAAAGTTGCCTGGCATGGTAGCTATTAAACGATTACTGTGTGGTTAACTAATGAGTCTGTCACGAGGTAGTGAGAAGCCATGGGATGGGCAAGAGATTGGGCTTTAAACATACCTGTGTTCTAAGCTTGCCTCTGCTCCTTATAAATCATGAGAACATGGAGGGACTTAGGAACTTCTTTGTGTCTCTGTTCCTTCCAGCATAAGATAATTTTAATGATCTTGAAGAACTGAAGCGATTGTTATTGTCTATAAAATCATAAAATATATACATATATACACACACACACATGTATCTGGGACGGTCAATAGTAGATTTAAAAAATGTTCATTTATGATCATTATTAAAAAGGGCAAAACTAAAACTCTGGGACAGTACCCATGTAGGCAACAGAGTTTGGGGATTCATAGATTTTGGGGATTCACAGAGTGAACTTTCAAGTTATAAAGATCTACTTTCCTGGTTCTCTCCGTTGTCAGCTATTTGAACACTGAGTAAGTGACCTAGTGATGCCAAACTTTCCTTATTATTAAGAAAATGGGGGGGGGGTGAGCACTTAGTAAGTAAGTGTTATGAGTCTTAAGTTAGTTAGCCATGTGCAAACTTAGTACTTCTGGCTCAGATGGTGATAGCTATGATTATTAGCCTCATTGTTATTACTCACGTTGTAGCTGTGCAGACATGGCACCTTGAGATTGGGTGGTATAGGGGAAAAGGGTGACTTGGAGAAAAGTTTCACTCTCTGGCTCTGCTTTTTTCACTTTCCAGCACCATTTATGTTCTTCTGTAAGGAAGCTAGTTAATGGAGAGAGGGCTAATGCCGGGAATGGCCAGCACTCCCTGTACTGACAGATGAAAGATGACTCCAAACTTTGCCGTGAAAGAGAGGAGAAGGCAAGGGGGTCAACACTCAGAGGTGAAGACCCTTTGCTCTTCTTTGCTCCCACTTTTATTGGTCCTTCAGGATCATCACAAATCCTTTATTACTGTTTCTCGAGCACATGATGTGTGAAGAGGGGTCTTACTGAATCTGGGAGGATCTGTTTATGGGGAAGATACGATATGCTAATTTGGGCGTAGTCTACGAGGTCTGCAAAACATAGCCTAAGGGACAATGCCTGTTACCTCTTAGCTCACAGGGCGACTGTTTGGGCTACGAAAGCTTCCGGAAGGCAACTCCCCATGGCATTCCAACCCCAGAGTGGTCACATAGGCCTCGGCATTCCAAACCTTCCCTGCCGTCAGCGGCCTCTGTGTTACATTGTAGCGAGCCAGGTATTACGGCTGATTTCATGCCCTACATTAACACCAACAGGCTAAGGCATCATTGTAGATGGCTCAGGGATTGTGACCAAGTCACACACAAACGCCAATAAAGAAATAGGGTTACTTGATGGGATCTGTCATGTATCCACCGTCCTGGGTCATTCTGAAGACAATGTGTGAGTGCTACATTAATCTCCTCTTTCCATAATGCCTAATTATAAAAGAAAAACATATTATCACCTGCCAGAGATTGTATTACTATCTTAGATCTATGGTTATATACAGGGGAAAAGAGAATACCTCTTCTCTTTGTTTTCACATGAGGAGACAGAACAGACAACACTCCATACAGATTGGGGGAGGAGTTGAAACTAAAATTTGGGTTTCTACCAAGACTTTTCCATTGGATCAGGCTAACTTCATATATTTCTGTTTTCTTAAACATTAAATACAGACTGTAATTGGGTCCCACAAATAATTACACATTTAATTCATACATACACCCTCCTTTTGAAGAACTGTCATGAGAGTTGTTCATTCGCACTCTGAATCTAGGATCAGGAGCATGCTGTGTGATGGCACTGTCATCCTCTACCTACCAAGAAGGACATGAACACAGAAAAAAGCTAGGACTGATACCAATTTCAAAGCAATTCAGGAGAGAAAAAAAAGCCTGAGTTCAGAATTCCTACCTACCACGTCCCAAATGAATCACCTGTACCAACATCCGTGTCCCTCAGTAGAAAGGAAATAGGACATATAAGAGCGAGCCTGGGTTTTAATGCCAGAGAAACCTGGATTACGTATCTGGTCTCATCACTGACTATTTGTGGAATTCCTGGAACCTCAGTTTCCCCATCTGTAACATGGGTTGATACCTACTTCACAAGATTGTTCCAAAGATTACATAGATTATACAACTAAGCAGCTTAATAATAAGTGTTAAGTGAATACTGGCCATGTTCTCTTTTCCTTTTCCTTAATTCTTGAGGATTCATAACTTTAAAATCCAGCATTCCGTCTCCTGGTGGGGCTTGTTTTCCTTGAGAGCAGTCCACAGACAGCATTCCTTGCAACTGCGTGCTTTGAACTGCTTAGTAATCCCCTTCAGTGACATGAACCATGTCAGTCTTTGACTTCCATTATCATGTCTATGATCACCAATAGCTGTTTGGCTTCTGTTCAACTTGCGGTCATATTTATGATGATCCCTTTAATTCTGGACTCAAGGGGAAGATGTCTTCCCCACTGAACATGTCACTGGGGAAGGACATGCAAAATGTTAGTGTCAAAAGTAACTACAAAAGAGTAAATACTACTTAACTTTCACCTGAGAGAGGAGAAACCAGACTCAGAAGCCCCACATTGAGAACTTTAGGCATTCCACTGTAAATTTTTCAAATATAACATTTCACCTTATTGTATTGATTGAATTTCCAGAGACTGGCTCTGTACAGCAGTAAGAAAATTACTAGAACTAGAGAAAACGTTCTGAAATTGGAGTAAGAACAAATTAAGAACAAATTAAATGATTTAGAACCACCAAATTTTATGCTTGGAAGGGGACCTCATAATCATCAAGCCCAATGGTGGGCAAAATTCCAACCCCAATCAAAAGAACCATTCCTTAGAAAAACTGGAACAAATTTTCTAGACCCTATGTGTTTCAAAGATTTTTAAAAAATCTACTTTACTTCCATGATAATGTTTAAAACAATATGAGAATAGTCCATGCCATTTAAATGATAATATAAAAGTAAAATATCTCAATATTTTAGTATCAAAATGTACATTTATATTTACAAGTACATTAGCACAAAAATTAAATAACAGTATTTAAATATGATTGCAGTATGTATTTCTGAAAAATTGGGTGCATGGAGTGTGGAGAGTCTGGATTTTCATTTTCCTTTAAAAAACTACCAACCATATTATTCAAGTATTAAAAACACAGCTTTAAAACGTATGATCTACCGATTACTAAGTGGGTGACTTTGGGAAATTTTCTTAGGTTTGTAAAAACTTAGTATCCTCATTTAGAAAGTAGAAGTAATAATAGCCTTACAGACTGATATTTAATATAAGGTATTTAGCTTGTGGTCTCAGGAAGGAGGTATGTAATGAACTTGATTTACCCTTTCCCTTCTAAACTCTTAAACACTTCTTGAGGCCATCAACCCCATGCATTCCACATGTAATTAAATAAGACAAATAATGGACACGTTTTGTGGCTAATAACATAAGTGCAGAATTATTCCTATCTAAAATGATTTGACTGTAGATCATCTCAGGAGAAACATCTCTATAATAGGTAATAAGCAAAGGTGGAATATTTAGGGAAACATTACTTTCTTAGGACAGTTTTCTAGTCTGACTTGGAGGGGAGAAACCCAAACCGGTCCCCATGGTAGTAGATGAACCCTTTGATTCTATCTTCTGTAGGCAAAGCACCACCCAGAAGTGAACTATACCACCTAGCGTTAGACTGTTAGGAGAAGGAAGGGAAAAATGAAGGGGGTGGAAAACAGAGGGGGAGATGAACCGTGAGAGACTAAGGACTCCAGGAAACAAACTGAAGGTTTTAGAGGGGAGTGGGATGAGGGAATGGGCTAGCCTGGTGATGGGTATTAAGGAGGGCATGCATTGTATGGAGCACTGGGTGTTATATGCAAATAATGAATCATGGAGCACTACATCAAAAGCTAATGATGTACTGTATGGTGACTAACATAACATAATAAAAAAAAAGATGTATAAAATTAGCCAGGTTGCTTCTGGTACCATGTCTAATGAGTTTAGGATAAATCCTGGGTAACCTTTCACCAAAAGATGACAGCCTTCCCCAACCTCACCTTCTCTTCTCCCCTTATTGGACATTATTTGTCCTCTCTTGAAGTATTAACACAGAACAGAAATTGTGTTGCCATCTGATTTTTGTGCTTGCCACTGAATTTCATGGCCTGAGTGAAGGTCAACCCTGTATTTTATGGTTCTGCCAAACTCATTCCTTCTCCTGGAATCTTGCTCCTAAATCTCCCATTTAATGTAGATGCAGCAGGTGGGTGACCTGATAAGGAGACTCCAAATACTACAAACTCACATCCGTTCATTCACCAAATAATTACTCCATTTGTAAATCAAAGTGACTAAATAGTTAGAATGCCTAGTACAGTGCCCAGAATGCATAGCAGACATCCTTAATTATAAGATGCTGGCTCTAATTTATCATCATTCAACTGTGGAGCCTTTATAAATCTCTGTAGGAATTTAGTATAAAATAGTATATAATATTTAGTATATAGCTCTTTCTTAGTTACCTAACATACAACATGATAAGAAGTTGTGGATGTTGGGAGTGGTAGGGGAAATATTTATTAGGATTCAAATCACTAACAGGAACAGATGAGATGGGAAGGTACTGGACTTGGGCAGATGTGATCTATGTTGGGATAAAATCTTAATCCTGAAAGACAGGAGGGTAGAGATGGAGGCCAAAATTGTAGCCACATTGTAAATAGGTAGTCTGAAAAATTGAAATCATCCTGTAGAGAATGTCCAGACCCTCTTAGAGGACTGTCTGGAGACAGGCCAGAGGCTGGCGTGGAAGAGTCTGGAAGAGAATCAGCTCACGTGTGATAAACAGATAAAGAGGGATGGAACATGGAAGCGATAACGGTTAGAAAAGTCTGGCCAAAGAGACAGAAGAAAATCCAATTGCATAATCCAAGGTGACAGCATCCAGGCTGGGTCTGTGCTCTGCAGGCTGAGTGTCTGAGAAGGGGAGTCTGGAGCATCAGAGAGTAACTAGTTTAAAGATTTATTGTAAACAGAGATTGTCCAAACTGATTCGTATCATTCCATGAGCCCAAATGGCTCATGCTGGCTGTTTCTTGTCTTTCATCTCCCTTAATATCACCTCCTCAGTGTCCCCACCATCAATAGATGTGTCTTATTTGGGTATATTATTTGAGTAAATTCAAGAAAAAACAGACAAAGTGTGAGAACAAGAATCTGTGCCTGTGTCAGAACTTGGTCTCATCTCAGGGCCTTTGTAGACACTTGCACCCAGCTGGGTTCTTCATGTGAGGCAGTGGATAAGGTATGATGATAACATTAGGCTTGATTTTGAAAAACAATCTTGACCTTTCTTCTGTATCCAAAGACGTTCTCTATCCACAACCGTGAAAGTAATGCAATTAGTTCAGTCATATTTGTTCCCCAAAATGATTTCAAAGCTCCTTCTTTTTTTTTATTATAATAATATTTTTTTATTATATTAAGTTAGTCACCATACAGTACATCCCTGGTTTTCGATGTAAGGTTCAATGATTCATTAGTTGCGTATAACACCCAATGCACTATGCAATACATGCCCTCCTTACTACCCATCACCAGCCTATCCCATTCCCCCACCCCCCTCCCCTCTGAAGCCCTCAGTTTGTTTCTCAGAGTCCATAGTCTCTCATGCTTCATTCCTCCTTCTGATTACCTCCCCCTTTCTTTATCCCTTTCTTCTCCTACCAATCTTCCTAGTTCTTATGTTCCATAGATGAGAGAAACCATATGATAATTGTCTTTCTCTGCAGGAAAAAAACATCCAGTGGAGAAAAGACAGTCTCTTTAATAAATGGTGCTGGGAAAATTGGATGGCTACATTCAAAGCTCCTTCTAAGCCACTCAATGAACCAACATATATGTATATATATAGTTTTAAGTTTATTTTTAAATGAAAAATGCTATTGTTCAATTTAATCACTCCACTCTTTTACAAGGACTCACTCTGATTGATGTGCAGCAGTTTGCAAAAGTCAAACCCACCTTCAAGTGGTGGCGATTTCTACCACGGGTGACATTCAGTGTAGGATGAGTTGGGAAATGCTGTGAACAATTTTCAGTGGTGAGTTATAGAAGAGGTCAATCTAAGTCAGGACAAAAATGTTTATTGCGCCTGTGGAATTAGACACTTGATATGTGATGTTATAGACTCATCTTGTACATCTTCTATTTCCTCTTTTTATTGACACCTTGATTTTTTTTACATGCCATAGATCTGACTTGATTCTACATGAAACAAAGAGGACATGTCAAAGATCTTAAGGTAGTTACCTCACTATTTACCTTGTATCTCTGTATAATCGGTGAGTTAACTCAGAAGGATCTACATGTTTGGATAATAATTGCAATTCTTTTGTTCTTATTCCTACTTTAGCATTTATACAGACTCCTTCATGGACATTATTCCATTTGAACCTCAAAAGTGTTGTAAGATATAAGAGATTTTCTATCTCTGTTTTTAAAGATAGTTTGAATTCAGGGAGTTTAAGTGATGTACACAGGTTATGAAGAAAAGTAAAGTTTTGGCTAAAATTCATTTCATGAAAGATCTCTTTCCACTCTACTACTTGAGGATCTAAAAGATTCATCTGCCATAAATATCAATGTTAGTATAAAATACCAAGTCTAAAAATCCAGGAGAGAAGAACTTTAAGGAATACCAGACACCAGGGTAATTCGTTTGTGTGTATGTTAGGTGGGTTGGTGTGTGTGTGTGTGTGTGTGTGTGTGTGTGTAAGTGTGTTTGTGTGTGAGTGTTTGTGTGTGCCTATTCAATGGAGAATACAGGTAGCATAGATTAAATGTACTGATATCATTCTTAATATTATGATGTATAAACCTTTAGGAACGAGATAGGGAAATAAATAATATGGCCATTATTGACACTGTTTCTGAACCAAATAAGGGTAGGATTTTGAAAATATATATCTGGTTAAGCTACCGTCACTCTCCACAAATCTCTGTTCTTATCAATGCCCCTGTTTCTGGCTTTTTTCATACAATGATGGCTCCCCTTTCTTTGGCTAATTTCTACCCCACTCTTTCTTAAAAGACTGCAGTTTAAGGTTCATCTCTTTCAAGAACTTTTTACTTTTCAAAATGCACACACCGAGCTTTCCTTGTCTCAGTTTTAATGGCTTAATACTCCATGGCATTAGTGCTTAATTATTCTAAGGTTATGTTTCATCTATCCATTTCCTTTCATTCAGGAAATAATTACTGAGTGACCACCATGTAGCTTTAGACACAATCCCTGCCCTCCACCTTTTAGCCCCACATTGAATGACAAAATGTCTAAAGTCAGAATAAAAATGCTACGCGTTATATCCACAGAACCAACACAAAGCTTTTACAAAATAGAAAACACAATTATTCCATCATCGATTGATTATAATGGTCTCTTCAGTACCTTTATTAAATTAATAAAATATTAGCACACTTACGTGAGAAGAAATTGTTTAATGACTAGTTGCAGTTGAGTTATAATTGATGTAAAAATAACGATAAAAGATGAGGATATCTAAGGAAATCGAAGACATTTGTTCACCTAAGGTTAAATGTGTCTCCTAAAATAAAATATTATCATGTAATTAATTTGTTCATCAATGTCTTTTCTTTTGAAGGGGGGTCACAAATCAAGCATTTTAGCCCATTTCCCTTTTAGATTATCAATTATGTATGTAGCTATAAAATTAACATGACATTGTGTGTATGAGAGTGTCATATATGTGTGTGTAAATGCAACTAAAAAAATTCTTGATGAACTGCTCCTAAGAAGAGATAGCATGGCAATTCTTTTTCCAAGTCACACGGGTGCATTTTAGTAAACAATCATGGTATTTTAGTGTCTAAAACCTTTTCACATTTAAACATCAAGAACCCAGAATGGATTTCAAAAATGCTTTGCAGTAGTGATTTGCCTTATCTCCTACAAAAAGATTGCCATGCTTTAGACGTTGAAAAATAAAGAGCAATAATTCTAGCCATTTGGTTGCCTGGGTACTCTGGATACGTGGCAGAGAAGAGGAGTGATAAAATAATATGTAGTTATATAATTCCGCTGGGATAGAAAGTGCCAATGTACAACTTCAAATTCTATTTGCATTTAAAAGAAGCACACTCTACAGTAATTTTCTCTTCGAACATTGTTAAGCGTGGATTTATTTTACATAACCCCCGTGGGACACTTCCTGGTAGCAATTGAACACATTTCCTTGCTCTAATGTTAAAGCCAATTTCTTGAGGAAGTTGTGCCAAAATACCTATCAAAATTATTTTGAGGTGTAAAAATATTGTGTCACCTGCTTCTAATTCCAAAACAGTCCAAGCTCTATTTTATTTAAAATTTCTTGCCAAAATATTCAGTCAAAAGGAAAATATAATAATTAGATAAAACTACCACCATTTATAGACTGAAAGAGTTTTAAGTGCATCCACAGGAGAATTGCAAATGTTTCTGTTTGTGGATGATATTTCCATTGTCTGAGATTCTGCAGCACCCACAGTTGTAGGAAAATACATAATTCAAATGCCACACATTTGACTGGGTTTTGGTAATGGAGAAACAGAACAATATCATTTTCCAGCTGAAAAATATATTCAAAATTTACTCTTCTGTGTTTTGTTTTGTTTTCTGTGTTTTGAGGGTTTTTTTTATTATTATTTTTAAAGATGGGGAAAACGAGGCCCAGAGACATTCACTTTTTCTCACATATTGCACAGTAATAGGGTTCACATTCAGATCTTCTGCCTGCTAGTTTTAAACTCTTTCCATTACTGTGTCTTTCTGGGTCAGAATACAGGTGCTTTCATGTGGATAGCTGGTGTTCTGACACCTCACCATGAAATTATCCTGCCAGATCCGAGGGGCTATCTTTCTACTAGTTCTAGCTCAGGCTTCTTTACCTTAGACCCTCTTAAGAAAATTCTGTGGCTCTCTGGGCTTGCCCAGGACTTCATGGAGGCAACTAATCCCCTTGCATAGGAGAAAATATGAAGTTTAAAGTTGAGTAGATCTCATTTTTCACTCCAATTCCACCATCCCCCAAGTCAGAGTTATGTGATTTAGAGAAAATGAAATATAAAAATAGAAAAGGAAAGGAAAGAAAAGAAAATGAAATGAAATAGCTTTTCTTGGGGGGAATATCCACATCTCTGCAAAGGGAATGTACCAAACTCTCAAAATCATGTCTAGATGCAACTCATAATCAGTGCTTGATGCACTTATAATAAGCACCTATGATCATTAATAAACTCAACGTGATTCTCTAGTATGGAATTTTTGCCAAACAAGGCTAGTGTAATGATGAACACATTAATGGAGAGATGTGTCTGGATAGGGGAACTGCTAGTCTACTCCTTTCTGGACAATCAGTGCACTGTTAGCTTCAGTTTTGTATATATAATAAGACTTTATAAAGAGCAGAGACATATTTGGGCATACTATTTTTTTTCTTTTCAACCACAACATGAATTCTTTCAAGTGACTTGCTAAAGTTTCATTGGTCCTTATATCTTTTGCATCAAATACATAACCTCAGCTTTTTTATTTTTTAAAATTAAAAAAAAAAAAGTCATCACCACTGGCAGGGTTGCTGTGAAAATAAATGATGACAAAATTGTGAGCAAAGATTCTGATACATGGTTTATATTCCTTCAAAGATATTCTTCTTTCCTCTGGCCTGAGTGTTATGCCTGCTTTCTAAGATATGGTTACCAGTCTCCAGCATTTCCTGGCCATACTCTTTGCTATTTTGAGAGTAGTCTGTCTTCTGCACAATTCCATCCAAACCTTGCTCTCTTACACATAATAGCTAGCTAATCTGAGAGGTCTGTGCTCTAGTCTCTGCAGACTTTTAATTCTCAGGCTCAGAAAATTAAACTTAGAAGCAACTACACATGTAATAAAAGTCCAGTCTTACACCGATTGGTTGAGCTTTTACTAATACTTTGTTAAGCATTATACTTACCTTGCTTTATTTAATCCTCAAGCTATTCTTAGGAGGTAGTTATTATTACCACCTTCACTTAGGAAATCAGGAAAATGAGGTTCAGAGAGGTCACTCACATGCCACAAACAACATAGCTAGTAAATAGCAGAGCTGAGAGTTTGACTTCTTCTGTCTGATGCCAAGGCCAGGTTGAGTCATTTTCTTTAAACAATAATGTCTTCTTTCAGCTTCCATCCATTGGCCAGGATTCTCCCTTTAGGTCTAAACAAAAGTCTTGAAAGTCCCTTCCATTCAAAGTTCCTCTAAACAATTCAAATCAATTGTCATCGGATGGTTGAGTCTTAAGTCTTTGTTTCTCCAGGCTAATACAAATTAACAAAACTCATTAGGTCCTTCAGGACCTCCATCTATGATAACATTTCAAATCTAGTCATTATACTGCTCACTCTTCCCTTAACAGCCATGACCATTTTTATCTAAACTGCACTGAAAATAGGTAACTCAAGAAGCTAACTGTTGCACGTTGGTTTTTTTTCCCCAGAGAAGAGCAGAAACACACAATCCTTTTTATTTTGCTATATTTGCACCTGATGATTTCACTATTCTTGCTTGACATTTCCTTCATAAGATTACTTATAGTACAATCACATGGCATTGAGAGATGAATTAATCTTTTAAAAGCATATTGATTCATGCTTTCCTTATCAGTATTATTGGTTTTATTAGAGCAAGCATAAGGGATAGAAAAGATGGGTATACTAGCATAACCATTTTTTATCTATCCATTCAGTAACTATTCATGTAGCATATACTCTGTGGGAAGTGATGAGCTGAGCACTAGAGGAAGCATGATGACCAAGATGTCTCCTCTCTCCATAGAAGGCTTAGAGGCCTGCAGAGGAAAACAGACAAGAAAATAAGGAAGCATCATTAAAGTATTATCAACTTTGTAATAGAAATCTGTATATATTTTTGTGGGGACATAAAGAGAGACAGATTATTTTACTTTGAGAGAATCCAATTAAAATAGAGCTAATTCTTGAAAGGTGCTGCTGATCAGGAAACCAAGGTAGTAGAGTTGGGAGCAAGATAAAAACATGCAGTCTCAGAGAGGTGGAGACACCTGCTTTCATTAAATAGCAGGAGACACCTGCTATAGATTAATATCACTAAATCATGCAGTAGACACCTGCATGATTAAAACTAGTGGTGGCGTTAAAATCAGAGTCCACTGTAGACTCATCCTGAGCTTCCTCTAGACCTCAGAGATAGTCTGTACATTCTTTTCAGACACACACATTCAAGCTAGGTGTCATGAGGCAGTCCTTATACCTTTCTGGGCTTCATTTCAATGTTGGAGCCACCCAGAGCCAACGCACTTCCCTAGAGCATGTTGAGGTACTGTCAGGTAGCAGGGAAGAGAAGGACTTCCCAGTAGGAAAGCCAGTGCCTGGTTCATCCTGCCTCAAACTCAACCTTCTAGGTGATTACTTGAATCTTCTAAGAAGATGGATATTAGGCAGATATCAAAACCAGCACAGAAGAATCTGCTTGAGCCCCACTGGAAAATGCCAGAGAGACCTCTGATACAGAGGACCTTGAAATGATGCTCTTATCTGATTCTTTTGAAATTACTATCTTGGTGAATTGAAGTGTGGGTATAGCAGGAGAATGTGGACCAGGTAGGAAGAAAAAGGAAATGAATGTATAGTGAGCGTCTACTGACTTGGATTGAATCGGCAGCTATTTAAGGAGATATCACCCTATCCTGGCTGTTAAGTTTTAAAACATGTCTGCAAATTCTTTGACACTCTTTCCCAACAAGTAGGATCTAATTCCCTACCCCTTGAATTTGCATCAACATTAAATGACTCACTCCTAATGAATAGAATGCTGTATAAATTCTATAAAGTCTCTCTCTCTCTCTCTCTCCTTCGTTCTCTCTCTCTGGGCTTTGGAGCCTTGAACCTCCATTAGGAAGTTCTGCACTGGTAAACTCAGCATACTTCAAAACCATATGGAGGTAGAGGGACTAGCCCAAGGAGCCCCAGCTGTTCCATTCCACAGCTGTTCAAGTCCAAGTGCTAGCGTGTGAGTGAGACTTCAGATATTCCAGCCCCAGCTTTTGAGCCACCCCAGCGGATGCCAGAAGAGCTTTCCTTACTGAGCCCTGTCCAGATTGCAGACCCATAAGCTAGTCACGTTGTTCTGTTGTAAGCCGCTCGGTTTGGGCTAGTTTGTTAGAGATCCACAGCAACTGCGACACAAACACAGGTGACTCAACCGAGTCTCAGAAAATTCGCTGTCATAGAGCTAGTGAGCACCAGAGCCAGGTGCTGAACCCCAGTTTTCTTTGCACCAAAGCTGCTGCCTTTTCATTTTACTACATGGACCAATATGTTTTATTTCAGCTGCGGACTCATGATATCCCATTTCCCCACTGTGGTGTCTACCACAGTGCAGTCTAAATAAATCACTAACAGATTCCTGTCGGTGCTAACAGTTACAAACCTGTTATCTATATGGCAAATCTCCATGAAGAAGCTGACACTGATATAATACATCATTAACAGCCAATTATCTATAGCATTCGTAGTTTAAATGAATCCTACCTGAGGTAGCCATTCTCCTTTAAGAGAAGGAACTTGCATCTTCTTCCTCTGAACCTGTGACTAATTTAACCAAGAAAATATGGAGTATGTGATGTTCTGGGACTTCTGAGCTCTGTCCTCTGCTCTTTCCTCTTAAAACCCTGAGCTACCATAGAAGCAGCCCAAACTAGTCTCCCAGAGAGAATGGCCACATGGAAACACCACGGAGGATAACTCTCCGTGGGGACAGAGAGGCCAAATGGAAAAGCACAGTGGAGCAAGGCATCCTGCCCTAGTTGTCGCATCTGACTTAAACACATAGGACACCCTCAGTGAGGCCAGCAGAGAAATGACCCAGCTGAGCACTACTCAACCCATGGAATTGTGAGGTATGCTAAAACAGTTACTGTTTTAAGCCTTTATGTTTTGGGGTGGTTATTTACTCAGCGATACCTAATCAGAACAATACTTATTATTGTCGTTGTTAATAATTCACAGAATAAATAAGATCAATCAACTATTGGGGGTTGTTCTGTGTCAAGTACTGTCTAATCATCAATAAATTTTGTGATGGAAACAACAGTTAACAATCTTTAGACGGGAAACCTGAGGAGTTGGAAGGTGTGGTTTGTGGCCTGAATTCATGAGATTATTAAATAATAGGAGTGAGCCATGAACTCAAATTATTTTACGCTAAAATCTTTTTACATTTGTTTCATTATTCCTCACAACAATTATCTTTGTTATTATTTTGTTTTGTTTTAGTGATGATTAATACCTTTTTCTCCAAGATAAGAAAACATAAGGCATAGAAAAATCAATGGGTAGCTCAAAATTAAAAAAAAAAATAGTAAATAAAAAAAAAAAAACAGAACTGGAAACTGAACTGAGAATTTTATTCCTAATCATTTGGTTGTTTTACTGAGCCATGAGTGTATTTTTATGCTCTATATCCCCACCTTACACTCCTGCAGGTCAGTTTTGGGCTATTTCATACTTCTTGGACCACTCCCCGGATGTAAGCTAATTCTGGTACTTACTCTCAAAGTAGTAGAGTGCAGCAGTTCTCAAATATGGGGGACTCAGGACCCTCGGTTCTGTTAGAAACTGTTGCTGACCCCCCCTGCAGAGGTTGCCTATGTCGGTTGTAACTGTATGTACATCATACCAGTTATTAAAACTGATAAATTTTGAGGATGTACTAGTTCAGTTAAAATAACAATGATAAACCCATTATAAATTAACAAAAATAAGAAATTTTTATTAAAAATTCCTACATTTGGGGTGCCTGGGTGGCTCAGTCCGTTAAGTGTCTGCCATGATCTCAGGGTCCTGGGATTGAGCCCCGCATTGGGTTCTCTGCTCAGCAGGGTCTGCTTCTCCTTCTCCCTCTGCCAGCAGTTCCCCTTGCTTGTGCTCTCTCTCACTCGTTCTCTCTCTCTGTCAAATAAATAAATAAAATCTTTAAAAAATAAAAAAATAAAAATAACTACATTCTCCCAAATGAAAAATAGAGTGAGAAGAGTAGCATTTTACATGTTTTTGAAATCTCTCAACATCTACCTAATAGGGCATAACAGGATTCTCACATCTGATTCTGCATTCACTCCGTCACAGTATCCTGTCACATAGCCTCTGGAAAACTCTACTTACACTTGTGAGGAAATGAGTGAATAGGGTCATGTTTCTATAAAAATAGTACTGAATTCACAGATTCCTTGAAACATCATGAGGATCCTCACAAGGGACCCTAGAACACACTTTGAGAACCACAGCTTTAGAGCAATATTGCCCAACCCATAATTCCTGAGACTAATCTTTGCTATGTGAAAGGAAGTTGGAAAAACACCTACATTTAAATAAAGTAAACAGATTCCTTTATTCTGTGATCCTCTCTAAGCATCTCAGATGTTAATATGTATTTTAAATTCTAGACTAAGGAAGACCTTAGTCTGCAGAATTCTCTAATTACAGATCACAGAACTACCCCTCCACCTCACTGCCCCCTTCTACTTTAATTTTTCTTAGAACACTTAGTAGAACTGGTTTTTAGAAAACTATACTTATAGGTGGATGCCTTGTAGACATTTTGGAAAGCAGTATTGAGTACTGGTGTTTTCTCAGGGGAATAATCAATCAAATGTCACTATATTTTTCGGGAAGGGGGAAGTTCTGGAGTTGACTGGAAGAAACTGCGTTCTGCTGATGATCAGGATTTCTGAATAGTTGGGGCAGATTGAGTAGCCCACAGAACCATTAGATTCCTGATCATAAAGCTGCCACCCAAGGATAAAGCTCTCTGGGTCCTCAAAGGTCCAGGCCAGAAGTTAGGGGCATGTTTGCTAGGATAAACACAGTGCATGGAGAAAGAAGAAAGAAAGAAAGAAAGAAAGAAAGAAAGAAAGAAAGAAAGAAAGAAAGAAAGAAAGAAAGAAAGAAAGAAAGAAAGAAAAAGAAAGGAAGGAAGGAAGGAAGGAAGGAAGGAAGGAAGGAAGGAAGGAAGAAAGAAGAAAAAAAGAGAGAGAGAGAGAAAGAAAGAAAGGAAGGAAGAAAAGAAAGAAAAAGAAAAGAAAAGAAGAGAAGAGAAGAGAAAAAAAGAAAAGAAAAAAGAAAAGAAAAGAAAAAAGAGCTCTACATTTTATTAAGTGACCACACCTAATAAAGTAGAACAGATATCGACCTGGAAGGATTTCCAGGTTGAACTGAGAACTTTATTTTTTTTTTTTTTTTTTTTTTTAAAGATTTTATTTATTTATTCGACAGAGATAGAGACAGCCAGCGAGAGAGGGAACACAAGCAGGGGGAGTGGGAGAGGAAGAAGCAGGCTCATAGCAGAAGAGCCTGATGTGGGGCTCGATCCCAGATCGCCGGGATCACGCCCTGAGCCGAAGGCAGACGCTTAACCGCTGTGCCACCCAGGCGCCCCTGAACTGAGAACTTTAACACTAGCATTTGTCCTGGCATTGTTCTATACTTTCAGAAGTGTGTGGCATGAGTTACTGCCTACCTCCCTGCTGTGTCTGGAATTGCAGAAATTATCCATCCCTCCTATGGAGCTTGAAACCCTAAGCAACTTGACGACATGTTTTTCATTAGATATTGGCATCTAAAAATTAAATTGAAAATTTAGAGGAAAATAGCTGTTTTTAAATATATATATATATATATTTATTTAGAGAGAGAGAGAGAGAGAGAGAGAGTGCACATGCAAACCGGGGGAGGGGGATGGTTCTTGATCTCAGGACCCTGAGCTCATGACCTGAGCTGAAAACAAGAGTCAGATGCTTAACAGACTGAGCTACTCAAGCACTCTAAAAATATCTATTTTAAGGACAATTTCTTTCTCATTTTAGTTTTCATTCAAAAAAAAAAAAATCATTCACATTTACTATTTTTTTCCCCCAGGAATGCAGTGGTAAATAAAATTTTAAAAAGTCCTATCCTTTAAAGAGCCTAGAATTTCCTCCTTTGAGAACAGGTTTTTCCATAAATTCCAAGTTACTCCAAATTAGGAAATATTTATCAGTGATAGTGTGTCTCTGTTTCATGGGTAAGACCAAATAAGACACAAAGAAGAAATGAGGTTATGCATGTGAATGATTTTACAGCCCCATAGATGATTACAAAAGAGACCTTAATGGTAAATGCTTCCCAACAAAGTGTAATATATAGCCCAGTGACTTACAGAATCCAAGACCTCTAACCTCATTTCGACATTCTTAATTATCAGTTCTCAAAAAGGTTTATAGTATGACTCTTCCAGGACACAGTAAGAAGTTGCCTGTGTCACTAAAGTACTGAATTGGTTACCCTATCACTACAGCATGATTAAGATCACAGGCTTTGGAGCCATTGGGTTCTGGGTTCAGATCATGAACCCTGTCTAAGAGTGGCATGATCTTGGACAAAACGATCGATTTCCAGGAGCTTCATTACTCCCACCACTAAAATAAAAAGATGCATGCTGATTCTTTCTGGTACCTGGGAAGTAATCAATGATGGCATGAATTAGATGTTTTCCCCACTTATGTTTAATCCTTGAAGGTCTTTTATTTTCATGTCAATTCTCAGTTGTAAAGGATAGCCGTATTCTCATGGTACTGCGGTCCAGTCTAGAAACTAACTATTTAGGTTCAAACAGCAGTTACATTATTTTACTGGATATTATTTTATATTACACATTATTTTACCAGAACTTGCTGGACCTTTTTGGGGTCTCAGTTTCCTTATTCATAAAATATGAATAACAATTATTCTTGCTGTAAGTGTTGTTATGAGGAATAAAGGAGCAGGCCTAGGTTTTGCAAAACTCTCAATATGTGTTATCTATTATTCATTATTATTACTATTATTATTATTTGAAAAATTTCCAAAGTATGTGAGAGAGATTCAAATATGTTGTGTAAGGAGATATATAATTTTTCCCTTTTTAACGTGCTTCCTTCATACACACCATGACTCTGAAGCATCTTCTTCCCAGTAGCCTCAAATTCCTTCTCAGACCAACCTCCACATTGCTTTTTTCTCTTAATATCCATTCCCTTTCCTCCATTCTAAATGTGTCTCAACCTCAGGAAAGAATGCTATTTCTTGAAGAGGCATGGTGACAGGTGGGGAAGGGGATGAAAGCTGACCTGGAAAGTACGCGATCTTCTTTGGCAACTGGAGGCAACACACCAACATTCAATTTTTTGTGAGGTCACATCTAGCTTAGCCTCTTAACACATCTATGGAGTACCTATTATCACCATTTTTTTGTTGATAAGGAGTTTGAAGTTCCTCCAAAACTTTCTGTTTATGAAACTATAGAGCTGGATTTTAAACTCTAGTCTGTTTAATTTTCGAAGTCTGTATTTTTCTCACTGGACCATTCCATACAATGGTTATTACTCTATATCAGGATACATATTTTGAGAAAATAAAACTTACACTAAAAAAAATAATTTCCAAGTCTCATGCAGTCCCACCTGGGGGTACATAGGTTTTTAAGGCTTAAGTCAGCCAGAAGCCATTTCAGCTTGTGACTGAGGTCCCTGTGTACTCACTCTTTTCCTGCTGCTTAGGTCTCTGGCCATGAGCTTGAAAAGGTTAGTTATCTAGGCTTTCCCATGACACCATCCTTTCATACCTAGGATCTTATGATCTTATGTCCTCCTTCGCCAGTTGCAAGTTAGACCTTATGTTTCTGGAGCAAATCCTGCTAGTTTCATATCTGATATCCACTCTTCTCTTTATTTTTAAAGGTACGCAGGCCAACAGTGGGCCCACTAAAAAAAAATAAATTATAAAAAAATTAAAAAATTATACCTATCACTTTTGGATGCAGTGACTGGGAGAGAGTCTGAGGTCAGTGTATAGGGTGCTGCTAATGTTCTGTGTATTGATCTGGGCAAGGACTGGACTGGCATGTTCTATTTGCAACAGTTTATTGAACTGTGTGTCCTTTTATAGAAACATCTCTTGGTATGTGAATTATTGTTTAATGCAAAGTGAAAAAAGAAAAGAAAGAAAAGAACCAAACAGTTAAAACAACAACAAAAATCCCTTATTTCCAAGACTTCTTAGAGCTAAAGCTGTCCAGGTGAGCCAGTTCTGGATATTAAGATGCAAGTAGATGGGTCTTGTCATAAGACTAATGCTTTTATGGTGGAAGGGGAAGACTCAGCTTGACCATGACTTTGGTCTTTTATCCTTCTCATTTCCCTTTATTTTTGTTCCTGAGACACAGGCATGAACCCAGAGTTAGATCATATCTCTTATAATCATAAGAATAAAAGTTACATGCTAACATAATAAAGGAAGAAGCTAGAAGGACCCTGGGTCTTGGCTTCCTTGAGCAAGGACATCTGTCCTAGATCATGACCTCTAGACTTCTTGTTATTTGAGAAAAACATATCCTTTAATATTCATAGCACAAAGTCTTCTCTTTCCCTTTGTTCATTCTTCTTTCTTCCTTTCTTCTCCTCCTCCTCCGCCTCCCCCACCCCTCCCCCTCCTCCTCTCCTCCCCTCCTCCTCTCCTCCCCTCCTCCCTCTCCTCCTCTTCCTCCTCCTCCTCCTTCTTCTTCTCCTTCTCCTCCTTCTTCTTTTTCTTCTTCTTCTTCTTTTCCTTCCTCCTCCTCCTCTTCTTCTTCTTCTTCTTCTTCTTCTTCTTCTTCTTCTTCTTCTTCTTCTTCTTCTCTTGTGCGTGCACTTGTGTGTGTGTGTGTGTGTGTGTGTGTGTGTGTGTGTGTCCACCCAAATTCAATCCTAACTAACTATCCAACCTTTCTTGAGAAACTCCAGTATTCCCTTTGGGCCACAATTATGGCCAAACTATACAAAGTTAAAATGTTTTATGGGTAGGATTAGAGAAACTGGCTAGTACCACCTTGGTGAATATGCCTGGAGAGTTTATGTCTCTTGCTGGGAATTGGTAATATTACAATGGAATTTTCAGATTTTTGTAATTTTGCAACTTTTTATATTTACTATCTTCAATGCTGGCACTATCTCATACCTAATAAATTGGAAGTTGTGTTTTCAAAAGAATGAAAAATAAGGTAAATATACTCACTCCACTGTTTGGTTAAAATGAAATGAAAAGCGAAACTGAATATCCTGCATGTCTCATACGTTGAATGAAATTCCTAAGAAAGATTTTAACTGCTCCGAGCTGAGCAGCGTTACTGTACCAAGTAGATATTCTTCTAAGAAAAGTCATTTGAAAGATAGTATTTATTTCTGCATATAAGTTTTAGTACAAGCAAAAAAAAAAAAAAATCAGCAATTCAACAAATGTCACATTTGTTCTTCCAGTTGTTGAGGTCCCAAACCTTGAAGTCAGACTTAACTCCTTAATTTCTGTCACAGGCCACATTCATCCATCAAAATTTGTCCTATTTGCTGTCAAAGTGTGTGCAGAATCTGTGGACTTCTCCACCATCACCTGCTTCAAACCCCATCCGTTCTTTCCTGGACAATTACAACAGCCTCTCTCTTTAACTCCCATTCTGGACGTTGGCTCCTGCCCTTCCTCCCTGCAGACAACAGTCAGGTCATTCCTCTGATCAAAAACCCACCTATGACTTCCCAACTCACTCTTCTTATGGTGCATAGGATTTATAGTACCGGAAAATTCCTTTAATGACCCGACCCCCTGCTATCACACTTAACATTTTAATCACCTTTTTCTTACTTTATCAGCATATGCTTTTGACTTAGGGACTTTGCATTAGCTGTTCCCTCTACTAGAAACACTCTTATCCCAAAAAAACATCTTGACTCACTCTCCTCTTGTTCAGAGCTTCAAATGTGTCCTTGCCATATAAGTTCATATTGATTGCCCTACCTAAGACAACCGACCACCCTTCACTTGCTCTCTTTTTTCTTTATCCCCTTATCTAAGTTATATATTTTTCATAAAATTTTCAAAAAAGGCATGGGAATTACTACATTTTAATTCATCAAATTATTTTCTATAAATATGTAAGCTCCAGGAGCAGTTATTTCAAGCATTTTGTTCACCAAAGTGACGCTTGCTCAATAAAAGAAAGGCTGAATAAATAATTTAAGGAATGAACAACATAAACTTCTGCTTCATCTTTGGACATAGGGTCAGTTATCAGAACAAAAGTTGGAGGAAGGAAAGAAAGAAAACATCGAAGAAATCTGTTGCCCTGGAATTCTTTGTGTCAGACATTCTGACAATTCTTTGTCAGATGCCCAATGCTAACAACGCACGTAGGACTTAGGGCGCCATTCCTCATGGTCAGCATTCCACATGTAGTGAGAGGAGGAAGCCGGCGCTCTAGCTGAAAAACAACTCCCCCTGCACGACCCACTGTGATGCCGCACATCACCGGGAGTGCTCCAGCCCGCCAGTGAGGGACCCTCAGTTTCACTCAGGAGACACAGGACAGGTAGAGAAGGTCTGTTTTGCTGCTTCAAAAGATAAAGGAATGCCCTGAGTCTCCTGGTTTAAGAGACATGGTCAGGAATCTGATAAATCATCAGAGATAAATGTGGTTTGTTTCTGTCTCTCTTGCCAGAGACTGCAGACTGCTATAAATGTCGTTAAGTTGTCCCATCTTATCACTGCGCGGATAGTGCAGAAGTATGTGAAATGCTCTTTTAAATCCCATTCTGGCATCTCCGTCTTCCTCTGGCTCCTGCTTCTCATGCTTATGCTCACTTCTTTTTTTTTCCTCCCTGATGTAAAGGATAAACACCCCCCCACACACACACACCCACACACACAGGTGGAGGAAGATATTATCATTTTTAATTTTTTTCTGGTAGTTTTGAACATGCTTAGCATGAGCAGTTTCAATCGTGAACTCTGACCCTCTTATCCAGGCAATGCATTCCAGGTTTCAGCAGAAGGACTTTTTAATGAAACCATCATCTTAGGAAAGCAAGTGATGGTGCTTTATTCAAACACATCTAATTCTTAAAAGGTTACATAAATAACCCAAGACACGATCACATTCAATCCTGTTTTTCTTTCTGCAATTGGACTTTTTTTTTTTTTTTCCTATTTCTCCCTTTGCATGTGGTGTCATACCATTAGGAGATTCATGGGATTAAAGCAGAAAACTTGGAAAGGGGCCAAACATATTGAGTTACCATTCCAGTTTTCTAACCCCTTAGGAGCAAACCATCGAACACATCATTTTATGATATGAGTATTTGATCTCATAAGCTGAAAATTATTATTTGAATATTTGAGTTTAAAATATTTTTAAATCATAAAATTCTACTTATTACACAGATGAATTTGATGTGCCATTAGATATTGAAAATCTCCACCTTTTCTAACAAGAGAATCTTAATACTTTAATTTCAATTTCCTGGGCTAGAGATGTTTAAACATTGGAGGATGCAGATATATATTAAACGTAACTAAGCTTTGAGAAAGGAAGCCAGATGTACAAGGCACCTTAAGTATTTTTTTTTTTTTTTGCCTCATTCCTACAGTGTTTCAATGAGGGAAGATTATTACACCCAGTTTACAGATAAGGAAAACCAGAGTTGAGACAAGTGAGCTGAGTTTTGCAATGGTACCCAGCTAGCGTGAGCAAAAGCTAATGCTTGAACATGGTCTGATTCCCAACTGGTGTACAGGTACAAGGTGCTTTACTGAGGTTCTGATATGGAACTCGGATTATATTATGATGTCTGTCTGAGGCTTTGGTTCTTGAAATATGAGATCCAGAGAGTATTCTAAGAAATTTTTGTAGGAGAAAGGCAATTTGAAGTTGATTTTAATGGAAAAGCGGTCTTAAAAGAAGGATAAAGAAAGAATAAAGGTAGAATGGATAGGGGAATTGACAAAGCTACATCAGTTAGAGCTACAATTTTGTTACCGCTGATCATATGACTTGAGAGATAGTTGGGTTTAGAAGGTGGAAAATTCTGGTCTATCAGGCTTTTGAGGATCCTGCAGATATAGGCAAGACTCTGAAGATTTTTGTGCAGGGGTTGGAGGAGTAAGGCAGTGGATTAGGATTATGCATCTGAGAGTGGAGTATGGGGAAATTAAAAGAGAGAACGGATAGAGATAAAAGTGAAATTAGAAACCTGTCATAATAGACTAGACCAGATGGTGGTTGTTATCAAGCTTATGGAGAATGTCTATACCATCCTGAGCAGAATCATTTACACATCACATAAAGAGAGTATTGTGTGCCCTGAAGTTTTTGTTGCCATGGATGCATTCATTCTCATTTACTGGTGAGTACTTCTTCCATTCCCTGGAGCTTGGAATACATAAAGGACAGATATAGTCCTTGATCTCAAAGAGCCTAAAGTCTGGTAAGAGGAACAGCAGTCACCAGGCAGTCGCAGGCAAGATGCTGTGCTTACTACCGTAATGGGGACAAATACAGGCAGCTCTTGCAGCATGTGAGAATTCATGGCAACTGCAGTTTTACTGTATCTTTGACTCACGAGTGATTTAGGACTGTTTTGGACTAGATTTTTTGGTTTGATTTGAAATTCCAAGTGCGTGGTGAATGAATAATTATGTGAACAAGAGGAATGCTAATGAGAAAACAAAAGCAGAGATTCAGTTGTACTGGATCTGAAACATTCCAGAAGTGAGATGACAGTTTTGGAGAACAGGATGAGCCTGAGCAAGGAGTATGGAACCCTGTATGCTTCCACACAGCATTTCTGGAAAGATCCCTGGTAGGATTTGGACAACCAATAGTCACAGTTGTGTTGTGAAGGCAAAGCAATTATTGAGGGGTATGAGTATGAGGAGGCCATTTTCATGGTGAATTAAAATGTTTTGATAATGAAATAGGTATTTCACAATAAATTAACAATTGAAGCCTCTCAGACTTGACATTTAAAGTCGCAGGGAAAAAATGTTGAGTTCTGCATCTATATTTTTCTTAGAATAAATATATTGGCTTGTTAGAAGCAAAAGAATAGTGACAGAATGAGTTTAAAATAAAATAGGAGAATGTAGCATATCATCTGGCGGAAACAAAAGAAAACCCAGACAGAAATGGGATATCCGAAATCTCACCCTGACCATAATGGTATTCTAGATGACCTTGAGAACTAATAATGATCCAACACTGAGCAACATCTATGGAGTTCCCTGATGTTCTCTTTCTGTCCTTCTCATTCTCCCTCTAAGATACAGCCATTCCCTAACCTCCTTGCCTTCTTTCTTTACTCCCGCTCTCATTGATAGATCTCTTAACATGTCCATGGAGAAAACAGAGCCAAATGGTTAAAACAATGTTCACAGTGACTTTCTCTTTTTTATCTCTCATAGCTGAAGTTCCTTCATTCGTGAAGTGGGGATAATAATGTAGTGCCTACTTCCTAGAGCAGTTCTGAGAATGGAGATGATGATGCATATGAGGTGCTTAGCATAGTGCCCAACATATGGGAAGGAATCAATCATGTTTTTTATTATCATAATGTAATAAACACTTAGAATTGATGCCTCAGTTTAATGTCTCATATATTCTCTCAGATGTGTTATAATTATCTACAATATTAAAGGATAATAGTAAACCCTCTCCCATCTATAAAACTCTGCAACTTAATGCTATGTTTATGCATTCAAGTTGCTGAGATCCTCAGAACTGCACAGAAATATTGGGTGAGTTTTGCTCTTGTGTACTGAAAACTTTTGAACTAGGTAGGAATACACATGTTCTCTCTCTCTCTCTCTCCCTCTCTCTGTCTCTCACTCTTTTCTCACATCTCATGTGAGAGGAATGTGATGCCCACATTTCAATTTCATATCTCATTCTCCTGGTTGTTATGACATATTGATGATTAATTAGTAAGAGATCCTAGGAACTCAGCACTGCTAAAGGTAGAAGTTAATCTCGTGATCTGCGCCACCCGACCTCATCTGGAGCCCTTTAGACAGTGTGCTACTTAGTTCACTCACCCTGCTTTTAACATGGTCCCGCTCGCGTCTTACGTGGAGGGAGACATGCAGTAAGAAAAGCTGAAAAGGAAATTAACAGCTAAGCCACAGCATCATATGCACTCATTTCTTTCTTTCTTTTTATAGAATATCTTAGATGAGACCAGGATCGAGATTATAAGGAAGTCCCAAAGAATATAAAAAAGATTAATTCCCTACAATGAAAAAGTATAGATGCGCTACATCGAAGATGGGATCTGCCCATGGTACGTTTTATGGCGAACATTGTAATAGTTTGATTAGGGACCAAAATAGCCCATAGCTCACTTGAGAAAATATCAAGAAAGCTTTTATATCTAATGAAAAGATTCAACAAATTTTTCAATTTTACAACTGCAACAGAGAAGAGTAGCTTTAGCTATTTTTTAGTTCAAGAGAAGATTTTCCTCATAAAATGTTTAGATTTGGCACTTTCCTTTGAGGTTGTAAAATAATTCAAATTTAAAAGCATCTACTCTTATATTTTTGTGGGGTATTTATTCCTGTGTGTATATGATAAAAGCTATTACCCCAGCACAAGAACACACATACACACATAGCTTCAAGATATTTCAGTTCAACAATCCAATTTCCCTTTTCAAAGTGTTCTCATTAACCCTTGAGAACTCACGAACCTCTGCTTTTGAGAATAAGATTGCCTTTCACAGCTAAATGATTGTCCCAGGAAGTCCAAATTTTCACTTCTCACTCTAGTGCACAAAACAATCAAGAAAGCTTGTGGAATTTCAAAGATGATGGATTCTTAGACGCATACTTTAGTTGGCTAATTCAGAAGAGAACAGAGCAGACTAAGTCATTTTGAAGGATGGGGATTATCGTTCTCATCAAAAATTCCTTCTGTTTCCTCTTGGAGATGCACTCTAGCTTTGTACAAGCTTTTTAGAGATAAGACTGAGACAAGCCAGGAGTTGTACAAAGAAAACAGACTTTGATATAAATTGTATATGAAACCCAACAACAGGTCAGGCCCAAACATAACAAAAATGGGACATTCACAATAGAAAAAGTTGGCCAAAACAAACAAGAACTTACTACTCCCTTCAGACTCCTCTGCAGTCCACGGTGTACTATTAACATCATGGTTGGCTGAGCAAAAATTCTCAAGCTGTGAATCGTCCCAAGAAGGCCATGGTAAAGCCACAAGCCAGAGAAGTCCCAGGATTGCAAGGCTGTCACCTCTTCTCCTGTGCCACCATCTTTCTTCTGCTCCCCATCTCAAATCCCAACACAGTCAAGATCTGCTTTCTGTCCAGGGAAGGTTGAAGTGTTTGCAGGTGGCTGTACCACCTGCAGCCCTGGAGAGTCAGCCAAAACACGGCTCCCTCTAGACTGCATGGCTGGGGATTTGGATAAACACTAAGATGACTCAGAGACAGGGGCGGAAGCAAACTCTTCAAAGACTAATTGGTAAGAGGTCCAAAGAGATTCAAAGGTGGGGAAAGATTAGGAAGGATGAGTGTTACATAATTCGCATAAATGATTCTCTTCTCCTACCTGCCTCCAGTGCCTCTTCTCACTTCTTCCTTCCATTCTCTGCTGGCTGGCTGCTGAGATCAAAGCACTCCACTTTAGATTGTACAGTCCTGCCCTGTGTTGGGCTCCACGCAGGGCATGGAGCCTACTGAAAAAAAAAAAAAAATAGATTGCACAATCCTATTAAGAACAGATGATTAAGACCTGGGATTTATATATTTTTGTTTTTCTTTATTCTTGAGACTACTTCTGCTTCTCTCTATTCCCCACTGAATCTTTCTCCTGGGCTTTAAATTTAATGCTTCCTGTCAGAAGAGTTTCCTTTATCCCCTTTTCCTGGGATGATAGACATCTAAAAAGAAGAGAAAAAAATACTTTGGATCATCATGCAAAGATCATCAGCATCAAGAGCTATCTTTTATTCATTTGTTTATTAAGTGCTTACGATGTGCCATAGACTGAGGTAAATATTTCATGTGGATAACTCATAACCATCACAACAACTCTGCAAATGGCTTTTTTATATGCATTTTTGGTTGAAAACATTGAGACACACAGGTATTAAATGACTTGACAATGTTATCTGTGAAAGTGGAACACACAGGAAATATCTGCCAGGAGGACCAAGTAGTGCAGAAATTAATAAGAGTCAACATTTAGGAGCCATAAGCCCTATGCCATGACTATACCACCTACTGGGTATGTATTAACACCTCTGCCATCACCAGAGTGTATGAAGTAGTCTCATTTTAACAGAGGACGAAACTTAGCGGAAAGTCAAGTTGACAGCAAGAGTGATAGCTTATTCTGCGTGTCAACTTGGCTTGGCTCTGGTGGCCAGTGTTTTTGGTGGAACATTAGCCTAGGTGTTGCTGAAAAGGTGTTTTTAGATGCAATTAACATTTAAATTAACAGGGGCGCCTGGGTGGAGCAGTCCTTAAGCTGCTGCCTTCGGCTCAGGGCCTGATCCCCGCGTTCTGGGATCGAGTCCCACATCAGGCTCCTCCGCTGGGAGCCTGCTTCTTCCTCTCCCACTCCCCCTGCTTGTGTTCCCTCTCTTGCTGGCTGTCTTCTCTCTCTGTCAAATAAATAAATAAATAAATAAATAAATAAAATCTTTAAAAACAACAACAAAAAAACATTTAAATTAACAGACTTTGAGAAAGCAGATTACCCACCATAACGTGGGTGGACCCTAGATAATCAGTCGAGGACCTTAGGAGCAAAGGCCGAGGTTCCCTGAAGGAATTCTCCTCAAAATTATAACACAGAAACTCTGCCTAAGTTCCAGCTGGCTGCCCTGTGTAATTTGGACTCAAGATGGCAACCATCAACTCTTACCTGGATTTGTAGCCAATTCGCTTGCCCTGCGGACGTCTGACTTGCCAGCCCCACAACTGTCTGAGCCAATTCCTTGAAATCTCTCCCCTCCCCTCCTCCTTAATCTTAACTAAAATGATATTTATAATAATGACAAATACTATGGTAATAATTATATTTCTCCAAGCACATAAATTGGGGAAGAATCAGTATTAAAACCTAGATATATCTAGATTTAGATCTTCATCTAGCTATACAGATAGCTATACTGATTGATAGATGGATGATAGACACAGGTAGATGATAGCTGGATCTAAACATCTATCTCTTATCTATCTCTTATCTATCTATCTATCTATCTATCTATCCATCATCTTCTATCTAACCTATATCAGCTTTTACTGCAGTAACGAACAGCCTTAATATTTCAATTGTTTTAAATATACATTTCTTTTTTTTTTTAAAGATTTTATTTATTCATTCAACAGAGAGAGAGAGACAGCCAGCGAGAGAGGGAACACAAGCAGGGGGAGCTGGAGAGGAAGAAGCAGGCTCATAGCGGAGGAGCCTGATGTGGGGCTCGATCCCATAACGCCGGGATCACGCCCTGAGCTGAAGGCAGACGCTTAACCGCTGTGCCACCCAGGTGCCCCTACATTTCTTTTTCATATACACAGGAACAGCAGTCTGCCCTTAGATTAGGCAGCTCTGGGTTGTTCCAGGCTTCTGGGCTATGCTGGACTTGGTTCCATATGTCTTCTTATTTCAGAGATAAGACTAAAATGGTAGTCCCCCTCTGAGACATAATTTTCTTATAAATAGAGGTCAAGAAATAGAGAGACAGAAACATGCACAAGTGCATTTAAAGCTTTGGCTCACATGTGGTGTATGGTATATTTTTTCACATTTAATTGTCCAAGGGAAACCATATGCCCAAGCCCAAAGGCAATTAGGCAAGAAAGTATATTCTGTTTACTGGAAAACATGGCAAGTGTGGGGAAAAAATGAATAGTCATGAACCCATAACACAGTGCACTACATCGCGTAGTCTATATTCGTTGCATCACAATGCTTAAGCAATAGCTGCAGAAGAAGATGCACATAATAACACGCTCTTCCTAAAGCTGTTTAACGAATTGAGTGATCAATTGACCTTAGGAAAAGGCGATCTATGTATGGCCTTACCTACAGGGAAGACCCATATTGAAAACAATATTTTAAAGTGGAATATTGGAGAAAATACTGGGTATTTTTAAGGAGGCAGGTGAACTACCACAATCCATATGTACATATTTTTCTTCAAGTCCAAAACAAATTTAAAAAATCACTGACAGTGGTGCCTGGGTGGCTCAGTCAGTTAAGGCTCCAACTCTTGTGTTCGGCTCAGGTCATGATCTGAGGGTTGTGAGATTGAGCCCCACGTCAGGCTGGTGTGGAGCCTGCTTAAGACTCTCTTTCTCTCCCTTTCTCTCTGCCCCTCCCCACTGCTCACATATGTTCTTTCTCTCTTAAAAAAAAACATCACTGACAAAGTAGTTTTTCAACTCTCCAAATTTGCACAATTCCATATATGGTTACATTTACTCATTGAGAATTTACTGAGTAGATATGAACCTTGAAAGGTATTGAATTTTATAATTGAGGTGTTTGGACTAATCACTCCTACCCCACCCATAACGTTCAACCAAGACTCCTATTTCTTCTTCTTATAACATCTGGCTAGACAAGCACAAATAATCTTTGAAAACCACTTGGTGAGCATGGCCACCCTTGCTTTAATTCAGTCATGTAATTGAACTTATCTAGCTGGTTTTAAAACTTCTAATGTTTCATGAAATTCACTCTGGTGTCTGCTTGCTTTCTCTTCAAGCTGATGCTCTGTGTGTGTGTGTGTGTGTGTGTGTGTGTGTGTGTGTAATATCCTTGGCTATAAGTTCCACTTATCGATATTGATTAAATAAAAAATGTCATCTAAACAATTATATCAGCCTATTGATAGCTGACTGGGTTAATTTTCCAGATCTTACTCCGACACCTTATATAGAAGACATTGTGTAAACATAAATTCACTGCAAATTAATTAGACCACCAGACATGTAAAGAATATGAAGTTAAAATGTTTTTAATGTTTGCTTTCATTAATGGTGGGCAGGAGTATCCTGATTCTGTATTAAGTTAAAAAAATGCTGAAGGGTGAGAGAAATGGGAAGTTGTCATTATAAGAATTTCGGAATTGCATTCTTAGAGTTAATTGGGATAGAATGGATGAGATGCCTTCTCTTTCATGTTTTGTAAATTGCAATACACAGTAAGGACTTAATTCTAGAAGAACTTAAAGCAATAAATTCTTATAATGTCAATAAAAGTTTTGGTTATATTAGATGACTAAGTTCTAGAGATTGGCTATGTAACACAGTACCTGTAGTATCATGGCCTTCGGAGTTCAAGAGGGTAAATCTCATGTTAATTATCTTATCTCACATATACATACATGCACAAAGCAAAGGACACAAAGAAACTCTGGGAGGGGTAGGATGTGTATAATGTTGGTTACCTGATTTTGTGGTGATGGTATCACAAGTGTTTGCATATATCTACATTAAATATGTGCAATTATTGGTACATTAATTATAACTCAGTAAAGCTGTTAAAATTACATACAGACATTAAATTTACCCTCAGAACTGAATATTAATATAGGTGTTATAATCCCAATCTATTTATGAAGCTCAGAGCTATTAAATGATAGTTACACTTATATATATCAAAATATAGTACCTTTCCTGCATGTCTATCAATTACTTTTTTTAAAGTTAAAAAATTTTTTTTAAGGATTCTCTATATCCAACAAGGGACTTGAACTCATGACCCTGAGATCAAGAGTTGCACGCTTCTCTGACTGAGTCAGCTAGGTGCCCCAGAGTTACTTTTGTTTCGTAGGAGAAATTATACTTATTTCTGTGATTCTCTTAAGAACCACCTTATGTCATGGGGTTTTGACTAGATTCAAAGTAATAATAATAACAATAACAATAATAATAATAATGAACAGTCATGATCTTTACCCTTTGAGAGTTGGTGGGTAAATTTCTGTAACATCAAGATGAACATAATTCTCATAGCACATTGAGCGATTGATTGACGGATTTGAGAGAAAGAAGGGAGAGAGAAAGAACATGAGCAGGGGGATGGGCAGAGGGAGAGGGAGACAGAGTTCTCAAGCAAACTCCCACTGAGTGTGGATCCTGACGTGTGGCTCAATCCCAGGATGTAGAAGTCATGACCTGAGCTGAAACCAAGAGTTCGATGCTCTACCAGCTGAGTCACCCAGACATCCCAGCACATCAAGCCATTTAGACAGCTTTAAAACCATGGCAGGCACATGCTACTAAGGAACAGGAATAAAATTTTTACATCGCAGTTCAAAATATATACAATACATCATTTATCTTCAGGTCAGTGGCTTAAAGAGGGATTAAGCAATTTGGTCTGTTTCTAAGGACATGATCAGTTAACCTCAATCGGAATTGCATTCTTAGAGTTAATTGGGATAGAATGGATGAGATGCCTTCTCTTTCATGTTTTGTAAATTGCAATACACTGTAAGGACTTAATTCTAGAAGAACTTAAAACAATAAATTCTTATGATTTCATTAATAGTATTTATTAAAAAAACACTATAAAGTTCGTCCCTGCTAAGCAGGTGTATGGGAGGAAACAAATATATGAAATGAAGAAAACAAAACTTTAAAATGATATACTCAAAAAATACTTAATAAAATAAGTGATTTCAAACACTCATGGTAAAGTCAACACTGTTTATAATCATGGAAAATTTGAAGGATCCTAAATATCCAAAAATAAGGACAAGTTACTAAAACTTAGACACACCTATAAAATTTAACACTAGGAAGTTATCAATAAAATGTAATTTTGTTATATGACATATAGTCATGAATAGTACAAGTTCAACTATAAAATATAGTGAAAATAGAAGAAAAAGAGAAACAAAACATGTTAACACGAAATACATTTGAGTGATAAAAACATTTACTTTCCCTTTTACTTAACAAATACTAATGTAATACTTAGTGATTGACAGGGATAGTTTTTAGCATGTTGTGAATCATTTAATCCTGCAAATAACTATAAGGGAGTGGGGCCATGCATTAGTTTTCTACCACTGTGTAAATAATACCACGAACTTAGCAGCTTCATTTTTACGGCACAGCGTCTTTTGGTCAGGACCCTAGTCATCGTTTAGCTGGGTCCGCTGCTCAGGGTCCCTTACAGCTGTAATTTTACTTTGGCAGGGCTGCATTCTCATCTGGAAGCTCACCTTGGGAAGAAACTGCTTTGGAGCTCATTCAGATTGAGGGCAGAATTTATTTCCTGTGGTTTTATGACTGAAGATCCCAACTTCTTACTGTCAGTTGGAGGCCACCTTCAGGTGTTAGAAGTCCTCTGTACTCCCCCCTACTTGATCCTTTCTGTGGCCATCCATGAAATGACTGTTTGCATTCACAAGGTTGTAGGGAATCTCTTTTGCTGCAGTCTGCTAAACAGAATCTCGTATAATGTAATGGAGTTCTGGGAATGGCATTTCGCCTCCTTCACCGTATAAGGTAGACACGTGAATGCAGTGACATCAAATTATTTTGCCATATTTTATGGAATAGAAGCAAAGTCACAGATTTAGCCAACAACAAACAGGAAAGAATCATACAAACATGACTCATTGAAGGTGACCCTAAGTTGCACCAGCCATACACTGGGTTCAGCGTGATCAAGTAGCTTACTTATGATTAAAAGTCAGTAATAGAAAAGTTTGGATTTGAACTTAAGCAATATAGATCTAGGGTCCTTCCTCTTAATCTTATTTTTTCTAATATTTAATATACATTCAAAGTATATCTATTAGGTGTCTCTAATGTGTTAGGCACTATGATAAAACTGGAAATATATATATTTTTTTAAGATTTTATTTATTTATTTATTTTTGAGAGAGAGAAAGAGCATGTGAGCACAGGAGTGGGGGAAGGGAAGGGGAACCTGGGGCAGAGGGAGAGGGAAAAGCAGACTCTCCATTGAGCAGGGAGCTGTATGTGGGGCTCCATCCCAGGACTCCAGGATCATGACCTGAGCCAAAGGCAAAAGCTTAACTGAATGAGCCACCCAGGCGCCCCAAAATGGAAATACTGTCACAGAATAGATATGATCCTTGCCCTCAAAGAGTACCTCATCTAGTGGAGATATGATGTACCCTGGTGAGTAGCAAATACAAAAGAGTATATAGATAATGACTAAAGAAGTGTGAGGTGCTGTGGAAGCCCAGAGAAGGGACACTTAATCTAGAATTGTAGAGTCAAAGGAGATTTCCAGGAAAAGTGACAGGCAAGTTATGGCCCAGAAGGTTAGGGAGGAAGAGAGAGGGTGAAAAATGAAAGAAAGTAGCAGCAGTGTTTCAGGAGATGGAAGCAACAATGTTCAGAGGAACCATGGTGAGGGAACATCACTCTGGCCAGAAATTAAAAAGTGTTTCCACAGATTCAGCCAAAGGTTGTGAGGCCATTATGGGGAGGGTATAGGTGGAAGATATAAAGCTCCTAGGTTGGAAAGGCACCTATTAAGGAACTTGGCTGTAGACTAGGCAGTAGGAAGTCATTGAAAAACAAAAGCTCTCCGGTATGCAAACATTTTGCTGGCTGCCTGTAAGAGGCTAACTGAAGGGTGAGCCCCATCCCCTCCAAATAGGGTTGTAACAATCCAGGTAGAGATAACAGTGGTTTTGCCTTGAGCCAAGTTAGTGAGATTTGGGGTTGGACAGAAGTAGATACATTTATTTATTTGTTTGTGTGTTTGTTGAAGTACAATTGACATAACGATGTTACATTAGTTTTAGATGCAGCGTATTGATTCAAGGATTCTATATATGACTCAATCTCACCATGATGAGTGTTGTCACTGTACGGTGTTATTGCAAGATTATTGACTATATTCCCTATGTACTTTTCACCTCTATGACTTACTTATTTTATAACTGAAGGTTTGTGCTTAATCTCCTATATCCATTTGCCCATACCCCACCCACCTCTCCTCTGGCAAACACCAGTTTATTCTCTGTATTTAAAAGTCTGTTTGTTTGTTTTTTGTTCACTTGTTTTTATTTTAGATACTACATATAAGCGAAACCATATGATTTTCGTCTTTCTCTGTCTGACTTATTTCATTTAGCGTAATATCATCTAGGTCCATCCATGTTGTTGCAAATGGTGAGTTCATTCCTTTTTATGAGTGAGTAGTAGTCCACTATAGATATAGATATAGATATAGATATAGATATAGATATAGATATAGATATATACCTACACCTAGATATATACCTATATCTAGATATCTATATCTATATCTATCGATCTATCTATCTATCTATTTAAAGTATATCTATAGGGGTCTCTAATGTGTTAGGCACTATGATAAAACTGGAAATATATTGGATATATATATATATATATCTCACATCTTCTTTATTTATTTATCTCTCAATGGGCACTTGGGTTGTTTCTGTATCTTGGCTATTATAAACAATGCTGCAATAAACATAGGAGTGAATATATCTTTTCAAATTAGTGTTTTTGTTTTCTTTGGGTAAATACCCAGTGGTGGGATTTTAGTATATATTTCTACATTATAGTCAATAAGCATATCTCACTTTTAATGTCTGCAATATGTGCTTTTAATAAGGAACCAAGAAAACAAATATTCTCCCCAAACCCAAGGCTCAACTAATTTTCCTAAGTGAACATAATACTAAGAAGAATATGTTTTGCCAGCTAAGGCACTTACACATTCTTTTCTACCTTCTTTCCTAAAGAGCTCAGGGTTTCATAGTGACAAGGGGCTTCATTAGTTTTAATGGTCTTTCTGTCGTGTGGGTCTATCTATCTAGTCTTCCATGCTTAGCAGTAGGAAATCAAAAGACCCAAGAACCTATCTTGTCAGTGCCGCAAGGTGTGAAATGCTAGAGTATTCCCAAAAATGGGCTGCGGCGCTTTTATTTCCGCAAACAGGAGTGCCGTGTCACATTAAGAGGAAAGAGTGAGCAACTCAGCGTGAGTCTCAGGACTGTGTCCTCAGCAGGTCAGAGAAGTGTGGTGCAAAAAGATTGTCCCAGAGAGTCTGGGGTTCTGAATCAGGGAGCATCTGTCCCATTTCCATCAGATCAGAAAGTTCTGTCGGACAGCCTTAGTCTGTATATTTTCCCTAAGTGTTCTACCACAGCATGACCAGCATTTAAATCCCTCATTCTGAATAGCATGAAGACCTGGGTGTCCTCAAACCTTCATCTGTCTGAAAAAACTGTGTTCAGTCCATGATGCTGCCCCTGAGGTCAGGCTATTACCCGGAAGTAGTTGGGGAGATATAGCAGGCTGAATAATGACCATCTTAAGATACCAAGTCCTAATCCTTGGAACTTTAAATCTCCCCTTGTTTGGGAAAAGGGCCTTTGCAGATATCACCAAGGATTTTAAGAGGAGGGAATTACTCTCATTTATGCAGATGGGCCCTAAATGTCATCACACATTTCCTTCTGAGAGAGAGAGAGAGAGAAAAGGAAAGAACACAGACACCCAGAAGAGAAAGCGATAGGACGACGGCACAGAGAGAAAGGCAAGCCGCGAGCCAAGGAATGCCAACAGCTGCCAGGACCTGGAAGAGGGAAGAAATGGATTCTATCCTAAAGCCTCCAGAGGCTGCGCTGCCTTGCTGACACCTTGATTTTGGGCTTCCAGCCTCCAGAAGTATGAGAGAACACAGTCATGTTGTTTTAAGATACTCAGTTTGTGGCAATTTGTCATGGCAGCCCTGGGAAAGTAACACAAGAGGAATAAGATAAGGTTAGAACATGCTTTGTGCATATTAGGAAAGTATTTTACTCTCTGAAGAGAGAGTATTCCATAGACAACCAGCGTGGAGAGAAAGTATCTGGACTGGATTTGAGTCTCCACTTAGCTCTTCAAAAGTTACCTTTGTGGCGTGAACGATCTGCCTGATAGTCCTAAGCATGAAAGATAGAACAAGATTCTGGGTTTACAGAACAAAATCTAAGAGAAAGAAAACCAGTTCAGAAATAAGGCAGGTGGCAGGCCACACTCCAAAAATAGTGATTACAACTTTCACTTCACAGTCCTTCTCAGAAAGGGTTCACGTGAATTTTCTCTGTGCCCTCACAATATCCCTGTGTGAGGGACATTAGCCCCATTGCTTCTGAATTCTGTTCGATGCTCTCGGAAGATTAACTTCCAAATATTCTCTTCTCTTTCTTGGTTTCCTGTCACTATTGGGTTGACTAGGCAGAATCATTTTCTTCTATAAAGAGTTTAATTAGGCAATTCTTTCAGGGAGCCTATCAAGTCTGGATTGATTAAGATTGCTTTCAGAATGATATTTAATTGGGATAATGGTTTAAATTGGTTATTGATGGGGGAAGATTTGATTGTGACTAGCTTAATTCTCCCTGGATGAGAGTAGAAAGCTTTCCCGGCCAGTCTTTAGTTCCTTGAATAACTTGAAAAAAAAATACATTAGGCATGAAAATTAGCAATTGAGTTAATGCTTGGCTAGGGTGAGGCAAGATTGTAGCCAAACAATTAGGAGTGTAAACTCTAGAGGAGACCCTCTCTAAGTGACAAGATGATCCATTTATGCAAAGTCGGCTGTGACTTTCATGTTAATTCTCTGCTTGCACGTACACCAGGGGTCAGAGGCAGGCACATGCAGGGTGAAGAGCAGCTCAGCAGTCCAGAGCCCCACCAGGGATAGAGTGAGGCACTTGGCACTCCATCCCTTTCATCACTACACTGCTCTGAGCAGAAACTTCCTCATCCTCACTTACCAAGCCTCTGAGATACACAATAAATCATTTGAGACAGCACAGAGTGCGTGGTGACTGGTCGCTTCCAAGCTCAGGTGCCTGGAAGTCTGGTACTAGTTCATTCATTCAGCAACCATTTAATAAATACCTACTGTGAACTGTGCACTCTTCTAGGCACTTGGGATAAAGCAGTCCAGAACAGATCCTGTCATCAGGAATCTTACATCCAACTAAGGGAATCAGACAATGAATGAAAAGGGAAGAAATGATAGATCAGGGTATAGAGGAAATAAAATGTCCCTGAACATACTGTGCTCTCTTTCATTCTTTCGTCTCATTTCCCAAAAAGGCATTGCCTTCGTCAGGGACCCACAGGGTCAAGGACTCCAGCCTGGTGGAGTAAGTTTCCAAAAGGCTGCCCATCAGCACATAGGGGCAGTGTGAAGAATGACTTGGTTATACATAAGGAGATGCAAAGGTGATTTTTTTTAAATAGGTTTTTTTAAAAAAACATTTTTTTTTATTTATTTGAGGGGGGGACACGTGCGGGGAGGGGCAGAGGGGGAGGGAGAAGCAGACTCCCTGCTGAGCAGGGAGCCTGATGCAGGGCTCTATCCCAGGACCCTGGGATCATGACCTGAACCAAACACAGACACTTAACTGACTGAGCCACCCAGGTGCCCCTAAACTAGGGTTTTAATAAATCTCTGTTTTGCAATTCTCAAATCACCCCACCTAATTTCTTTATCGTATCATCATTTGCTAATCATTGCTGCTCTGGCACAAACAGGAGCAAATCTTACTCGAGCGTAGGTTTCTATGGTAATACCACCTGAGGTTGAGACCTGGCCCTGGCACCCACTATTCGAGCTTCAGTTTTTTGTGTTGCTGTTTTTTGTTTTTTGGGGTTTTTGTTTTTGTTTTATCTGCAAAGGTGACTGAAGAATGGGTAAGCTCAGGGGATGTGTTTGGGCCTGGTACGAGTGCAATAGTACCTCCTTATCCTTGGGGCATACATCTCCAGACCCCCAGCGCATTCCCGAAACCATGGCTGATACAGAACCCTATACATACTATAATTTTCCTATACATACATACTTATGACAAAGTTTAATTTTTAAATTAAGCACAGTAAGAGATCAACAACAATAACGAATCTTGAAATACAACAAGTGTAACAATACTCTGTAACAAAAGTAATGTGAATGTGGTCTCTCTCAAAATATCTTATTGTACTGTACTCATGCGTCTTTTTGTGATGATGTGAGATGATAAATGCCTACGTGATGAAATGAAGTGAGGGAAGGGGTAGGCATTGTGAGGTAGTGTTAGGCTACTCTTGATCTTCTGACCATACATCAGAAGGAAGATCATCTGCTTCCAGACCCTGGTGGACCACGGGTAAGTGAAACGGAAGAAAGCAAAACTGTGGGTAAGTGAGGACTGCTGTAAATACTCCATAAATGTTAGCTATTAATACTACTCATCGTATTCCTTCAAGATATTTTATGGCAAAGGCAACAGGTTGGGGACTGGGCATCGTCCTTGGGGAAAAAGGCCTGAGGCTTCATTCTGTCCCCAATTCTGTCCCCAGCTTGCCCTGTGTTTGCCTCTCTCCCTCACCTGTGTCACACCCTGTAGCTGAGTCCTGCCTCCTCCCTGTACGTGCAGAGTGTTTGCTTGTCAACTTGGATATCCGTGCCCTTGAGTTATGGCTTTGCTTTTCCACGCTTTTGTGGCCTTTAGCAAGTTTCCTAACCATCCAGGCCTGGGGCACCTGGGTGGCTCAGCTGGTTAAGCGTCTGACTTCAGCTCAGGTCATGATCTTACGGTTCTGGGATAGAGGCCCGTGTCGGGTTCCCTGGTCGGTGGGGAGACTGCTTGTTTCTCTCCTTCTGGCCCTCCCCTTCTCATGTTCTCTCTCTCTCTCTTTCTTTCAAATAAATAAATAAAATCTTGAAAAATGTCACATCTGGGCCTAAGTTTCATTTTTTTAAAAAATGAGATAGCAACTCCATCCCAGCATTGTTATTGTGATTATTCATGGCTAGCAGTACCTTATATTTATTGATAACTTATTTGTATCAAGCAGGGGGCAAATACTTTATAAGAACATCTTTTTTCTTCATAACGACCCTATCAAGTGAGTATTATTTTTCTCAGTCTGTATACAGATAAGGAAACTGAAGCTTAGTGACTGAACGTGATATGAGATTGAATATGAAAAAGTAATGTAAAAGTAAATAATAGGAGTGACACAACACAGGAAACCACACCACAACTTCCTTTAGAGGACCTTTGTGTGAGGTCACTATGGTTATATACAATTTCCAAAGGCATTGCTTCAAATTTAAACTGGGACTTAAAGGACTCAGAAGATTTTGAGGGGCCAAGGTAGCAAAAGATGCCAGCTGAAGGTGTAGCTTTAATTTCAATCACTATATCCCTATACCTTTTTTTCATAACACATTTCTTAAAAATTGAATACATTTAAGGCCATGGTATTTCTTTTTTCTTTAAAAAGCTATACTTAAAACAATGATTTTATTTTGTTTTGTTGTTGTCTAAAAAATTAGTGTTTAGAATCAGGAACAAGGGAATTACTTATGTTTATTATATGCAGCTCCAGAAATCTCTCTCTCTCCCAATTTACCTCCCAATAATCAAAAATAGTCCTTGCTTTTTTTAAAAAAATGTGTTTATTTATTTGTAAGCAAGTAATTTCTACACTCAACATGGGGCTCAAACTCATCACCCCAATATCAAGAGTCACATGCTTTTCGACTGAACCAACCCGGCACCCCCAAAATAGTCCTTGCTTTGAATTAATTAAAGAAGCAGAACTGAATTTCTGTGTGTATCAAATTCTACTGGGCTTGGTGTCAGGAGACCTGGCCTCAAATCCTTCCATTTCCACTCACTAGCTATATGACGAAGGTCAAGTGTCAAATCACTTGAGCATTGGTTTCCTCTGCTATAAAATTAGGATAATTTTCCTCTCCAATTCATAGAGTTGGTTTTAGATTTAATGAAGAGAAATTCTCTCGACATCATGAATATTCCGTATTAAATGACTTTTACATTTTTATAAATTGCCTTTAAGGATATCAGAAGCTTAAATTGATACTCTATACCTTTGTTTCTTCAGGTAGCATCAATCTGTTGAATGAACATGTGATTGAATAGTTACTCTGGTAAAATCCTTTGATAAAATGTAAAAAAAACACAAACACAAAAACAAAAAAAGGAAGCACACATATACACATTATTGTTGTTCAATCAACTACCAGAAACCAGAGAACCATCTCAATTGTTTAGCTTGTGTTATGTGCCCTGCACTGCCCTAGAAGGTGGGGACACACTAGGGAATAGGGTGGACTGCCCTGCCCACAGTCTTACCATCTTGTACGGTCTGAAGCAACTGTGAACACTTCAGCAGAGGCAGCGGCAGGCTCTTGGTGTGCAGGGAATTGCATTTTCTTTTAAAAATTTATGTGGTAAGTCAGTGAACCACTCTGATGATCCAGGCAGCTTTTCACAGTTTCAAAATTTGGATAAGACCCATGTTGTTTTCTGACACTGGATACTGCAAAATGTATGCAAAGACAGAATCATGAATTGCATTCACTAATCTTTAAAATTATTTTTTTTTGAAATTTCAAAAACTGGTATAAATAGATGAATTAATTTATTTTATTTTTAAAGACATTCTCTCATTACAATTTCATAGGAATTTCCCATAAAACAATGCAGAAATAAGTCATCTAGCACTGTTCTGTTTCTTTTCATGATTCATTATTGAGCAACTGTAGTGAGATTCTTCCTTCAGACTTAATAATAAAGCTCTGGATTCCAGTAGCATTCCAATTAGCAGGTGAGTGTCTAAAATACCATCAATTTGTGAGAGCTACCTGAATGTGTGCAAAAATCCTATTTAACATCTGAATGATTATCTAGATGTCATTCTGGTAGCAGATTTTCTAGAAGAAGACAGAAAGATCACCTCTGGAGGGGTTGTGTTCATTTTGAGATTAATAAGGAATATCAGGAAAGAAGATTCTGTGCCCATTAATTTCAGAGAAAGTGATTTTTTCCTATGACAGTATAGCTAATGTCTTAATTATTCTGTTTCTTTCTGATACATTCCACAAACCAAATAATATGCCCATTCACTCCCTTATTAAATGATGTCTTATTCTTGTTACTGGTTGACAGCTGAGAGTAACTCTTCGCTTTAAATAATTCAGATCTAAGGAAAATAGAAAAAAAATCTCTGTTAAGAGAAGAGCTGAGTGATTCTTGTGAAATAACTGAGGATGTATTTGTTCAATTCTCTTGCCAGAAAGCCCCAAAAGAAATGAAGAAAATGTGTCTTAAAACAAGATGGCAGGGCTAGATCAAACATATCTTTTGTAGCAAATATTGAATCAAAAAAACAAAAGTATCTACTATGTATGTAAAAGAAAAACAAACAAAACTGGAAACAATATGATTCAGAAAGTTTAAAATTAAAGAATGGGCAAAGACATAGAAAACAATATAAAAACTACAAGGAGACTTAGGCAGAAACAATATTTTGAGGTATAAATATGTGTTTTCCATCCATCTGCCAGGTGAAGTCGACAAAGGATATTAACAACAATAGAGATCATACAGTTTTAAGTGGCCGTACAAAGTGATCATATAATAGAGAAAAAGGAAACCATAGTTATTAAAATTCCAACTAGTGGAATTAGTACATCTTGGATACTTGGACACAGATGGTTGGCTTTCTCATTCCAGATTGGACAAGTCACATAATTTCTCCATGCTTCGGCATTCTCATTATAAAATGGAAATTATAACGGTGCCTACTTTATAGGGTTACTGTAAGTGCTAAAAGGTTAACAATTAGGAAAGCATCTGCAACACTGTCTGGCACTATTAAATGCCAACTTTTATTATTTCTAGCTTTTTTCTTCTCAAATAATTATTTCTCTGTTCTCTAGATCTCTTTGCTGTGCTCAATTCCTTTATTTTTATTTTGCATCTGTATTCTGGAGAGTCTTTACAGCTCTCCCTCAGTCCCCAATAATGCCAGTTCTAATTTTTATTGCCTGTAAATATATTTCAATTTTGCTATTGCATTTTGTATATCATTATATCATTTTCACATATTAATCTGATTATTTTGTGCCTCTGAAGTCATTTCATAATATCTTCTTATGATATCTTACTCCCAATTTATTAAAAACACATCTTCATGCAAATATTTTAAGATACTTAAGCAACACTTTCTAAAAGTTTGGGCTTTTTTTTTAAAGAAAATAATTATTTCTAGGACATTTTATTTTTCTGAATTTCAGGACAACACAATCTTTTCATAGTTTTCCTTAAAAATAAATCAAATAGCTGTGTTCACCTGTGATATATGTTTACAATCTTTATCTACTCACAAAGAGAATAGTAGGGTCCCTAGTACTCTTCATTGCCCTACCAATAACCAGGCTTTCCCCCCTATCAGATATCTATTCACTTATCAAAAAAATATACACTGAGCACTTACTAATTTGCAGGCACTCTTCTAGATGATGGCAGAATGTGAAGCACAGACCAGAAATGGTTACTACTCATATGATAGTAAACAATGTATGAATATGTAAAATAATGTTTGTACTGGGAAAAATAAGGCAGGGTTTGCAAGGGGCTGGAGAGTTGTTAGGGTGATAGAGGTGATAGGGTGGAGGGGAAATGTGACTGGATAGAGGCTTGGATGAAGAAAGGGACGCAGAAGCGCAAACAGTGGGCATGGCAGATGTGCACAGACTGTGCAAAAGCCCTGAGGTACAGCAAGGTTGGCCTGTTTGAGAGACAATGGAAGGCCAGTGTGGCTAGGGCAGAAATAGAAACCCAAAGCTCACATGCACAGGCTTTCATGAAAATACTGATATCCAACAAATACTTGATTATCCTTGAGCTGCTTGCATGTGGGAGGGTGTTTTCCTCTCACTATTGGGTTCCCTGACTGAAATAAAGTCAAATGCATTTTATCAACCTGCTGAGGACTGAGATACTAGGAACTCCCTGCACCTTCCACTGGTGTTCAATTTTCCGGTGAGTTACACACACTACATTCTCCCAGTAGACCCAATGGGGAGAAAAAAGGCAAAGCACTTCTCTAATTTCTTTGAGAGAACATCCTGTTCTGCATTAGATTGGAACATATGGCATTTGTAGAATTATGCTTTTTCAGTCTACTAACATTCTGATCGAAGGCTCTCTATACTGAAGATATGCTCTTCTCTAGTTTCTAATACAAAGGTCTGTTGTCAATGATCATATTTTCAAGGAGACACATAAGACCAATTCAACCCTGTGTTCACCTGCAAGTTTTCAAAGAACAGCTTTGGTGTACAGATGATGGATTTGAGTCAGTAGACCTTGAAACCTTCTATTTAGAGTTCCCTCGTGTGTAGCAGACTCAAGGGAAGAGTCAAGTTTGGAAATATAGACCTTTGAGCACTCTGTATAGATGTGAGAGTTTTGCATAACTTGAAGCTGGGAGAATATCTTTCTCCTTTTAACAGTCCCTGTGCTTGGTGAAAGGCCTAACTGGCCCGGAATATATTTCTCTCCTTTACTTCTTTACTTAATTGACCCCTTTTCACCCTTCAGGATGCTATTCAAATTTTATCTTTTCACAGACATCTTCTCTGATCAAACAATCTACCACTGGGCATTTTGTGTTTGTTTATCTCATAGTAACTACCCTTTTTATCCCATAGCACTTATCCTATGTGTGATTGCACGTGCTTTTATCTATTTGTTTAATAACCGTCTCCATCAGTAGACTGTAAGTTCACTGACGTCAGGGTTTATGTCTGTTTGGTCTGTCACTGTACTCAGCCCATGACAGTGTTTGCCCTTTATAAAATGTTAATTATTATTTGTCGAAGGAATGAGAGAAAGACCAAATAGCATAGAAAGTGCTTGATAAATATGTATTTAATGAGCATATTACAAAAGGAAAGGAGGAGACAGGAGACAGAGAACTGTGCAAGAAAACCATTCACATCGCCAAGGGAAAAAAACAGGGAGAAATAACAGTAGAAGAATGAGAAAGGAACTGGTTTTTGGTCAACCTAATGTTACCACATCCTAGCTTCCTTTTTATACATATCTAAGAAATAGATATTATAGTTAAGAATGAAATTTAGATGTCAATACCAAGAAGCTTCTGGTTAGTACAAATATTCCTATCACAACAACAGACAAATAAATAACCTCACCTACAAAATAATATTGCTTGCTTCATATGTTAAATTCAGGAGGGGGAGTCACTGAAGGCTCATGCCTTCTAAATGATGCATCTCTCTAAAGAGGAATTAATCAGGTTTCCATAAGAAATTGGGTGGGATCAAAGAGGTATGGTGAGGTGAGGGGATATTAAAAATACCAGGTTGCTCAAAGCTCTCTATGAGAGCTCAGGGAGAGGAAGAATACAGGTTGTGTTACAAGATAAACTGAGGCATATTAAAGAATTGAAGAGTTTATTTGAGAAAAAATCCATTCAAATAGGGCAGCACCAAACAGGAAGTGGTTAGGTATGCTCTACCTACAGGGATTGGGGAAAGATTTACAGAGCAAAGCAGAAGCAAAGGAAATTATTGGCTGGCTATGGCTTAAAACCTAGTTGGCTGTTTGCGATTGGTTGTCCTTAGCTTTCAATTTTGTGACCTCGAGGTATTTAAAATCTTAGGTTTTGGTTTGCTTAAGTTGGCCACCATGGCATCAGATCCACCTTGGTCTAATGGCTTCCTTGTTTAATTAAGTTAACTTGGAAGGATTACATTTTCTAGAGAAAAGACCAGAGAGAGAGCAAGAAGAATTATTATGTTATCTTATAAAACATCATCTGGCCAGTAAGAGGAACTTTTAAGCTCCCCGCGGAGTAAACAGATCACAATTTCTCTTATCCTGCTTGAGGAAAGTTGAATAGAAAAAAGTCTCTTCAACAAACACAATTACTTTTTCTTGCTTAAGGGATTCATGCCTGAAAACTGAGAGAAAACAGGAAGCACCGGGAAGTTAAAAGGAAAGACAGTTCTTGCGAGATTTCCAGGCCTCTTTTGTGAATTCAAATACTTCAGGGCATTCCACACAAACTGAGCCTCCAGCATGAGCTGGTCTCTGAGGAAGGAAAGAAACATAGCCTAAACCAGCAGGACCCTCTTTGTGAAGGGCTCATCCTAAAAGAGTGAAGTTAGGGGTAGTCTCACAATTTTTTTTTTCCCTACAGTTGCTCAATGAAGGCGACAGAATGCAAGAGTGAAGGAGGCAAGCTTAGCAAACAATTCACATGAACATCTCAGTAATGGACAAAAGCAGAAAAATGTTGGTTTATATTTTAGAATATTGAAGAAAGAAACATTACAAAGTCATCCTTAGATGTCACTCGAGATAAGCAGAGGGGGGAAGAGAGGAACAAAGGAGGAAAGGGGACTTTGGATGAATAGAGAGGATTTGGCAAATGCCTGAACACATCCTACCTTCCAGATAAAGAGAGCCAGAGCCAAACCTACCACCTTCTGTACCCTGTGTTACTGTCACTGCAACTGTACTGTTACTGTACTGTAACTGGGCCACTTCATGCTAACTTTGAAGAATCTGGACTTTGAATTTTTCAATTGCATACAAAATAAGAAATCCTAAGAACAAAGACCAGATTTAGAGTATGAAGAAAAAGAAGAAAGGACATTTTTCACTTGAGGTAATTTATTACTGCTATTATTATTTTCACTGATGATAATAACAAAGAGATTTTCATTTTCCAAAGGAAAGTTTTGATTTAGAAAGGAAACTGGAATTAGGGCTTAAACTGATTGAAAACAAGAAGTACAATAATATTAATTTTGGGACCTACTTGATGAATTCCAGGCACTCTTCTCTTTCTCTGCTTCAAGAATGAGGGAGCGATTTTTGGCTTTCCTGAGCTCTGAGCCTCTAAAGAGATGGGAGCAAAACAGCCAGAAGAAACAAGAGGGGGTTGGGGGTGGGGTTATGGTTCACAAAATGGCTCCTATGACTTGGTAGTGAGTTATAAGGACGTGAGTGACAGACAGCATTTCCTTCCCAGATTCCTTCATTCGAGTGTGAAATGGCAAGACTCTTCACTCTGTCTTGCTTGTCTGGTGACAATTATTCCCTCAAAGTATCTTCCTTATACACTTATTTTAGCACAACAAAGTAGAACATATTTAAACGCAGGAAATCGGATATCTATAAAAATAGAATCACCTTCAGTAATTCATGGAAAAGCCAAGCCTCCAGGATACAATTTATGTAAACAGAGATTATGAATAATAATTGGAACCTCATGTTAATTGACAATTATGATATCCAGTATTCCTGGTATAGCCTCTTAATTGCATTAGAAGCAACACACTCGTGCTGTTTGAGTCCAATAAAGGCTAAGCTGCATTTCTGGTTTTCTTGGCAGATAAAGGAGACACTGACCTCCGCTCTCCCTGAGTTGGTGTTCCTTTCATAAAAATACAGCACTTAAAAAAACTCTTTAGCTCCTCAATCAGTTTAATTTTGTTATTTTAAAAAGATATTTGCCTTTTAAGGCAAGATAATGGAGCACTGCTCTTCGGGAGGCAGTTTATGAATTCCAGATAAGGACCCTTTGCCACCTTTGTTAATTATATAAATTAGGAGAGTGACCAGTAGGATCTTCAGAAGAAGTAATGGTGACCTTTGTAAAGGGCTAGAACATATATTTAAGAAATACATGAGCAGTTGCCATCTGGAAAACATTATCCTGGTGCTGTGACAGCTACAAAGATCATATGGATCAGAAACGTTGCTTAGAAACTTACTGTTTGATAATGGAGATGAAACGTGTACATAGAAACCTGTAATGATAGTCAAAACCAACACAAAGCCACCCTAAACAAACCCAATATAAAAATACAAATCAGAACATAATGAATTATGTTAGAGAAGGGCAGCTATTGAAACTAAAAAGAAAATTTCTTCCTCCTATGGAAACGGGGGTGTTTTTTGAAGAACATGGCAAGTTCTAAATGGAAAAATAGGAGGTAAACTTGTGAAGATAAAGTAAAGGATATTTTAGATATAAGGAAAAACTTGGGCAAAAAAGACAGGCAAGGAATTATAGGACCTTTAGCCAAAGTTTCTAGAGTCGTAGAAAACATCCTCACCCATGGCAGTAGGGTTGGAGAATTCCTACACTGGATCATAGAAATTCTTAGATGCATGTAAAGAATTAAAAGCGTTGAGTGAAAGCTTCTTTGAAGGAGACTACCAAAGGTCTTTGATGTGATTAGAACTGGACATTCAGAGTATTAATCTGTCAATAGTTATTAAGATAGATTTTGCTGGTTAGAAACGCACTGAAGTGTACCAGCTACGAGAGTACTGTCTTGGAACTTATATGACCATACCAATGGAGTGGCAAAAATTAAAACTGGCATCTGGTTGGATGGCAGACACAAAGGTCCAGGAAAAAAATGCTTTGAAATTTTTATTTGGGGTAAAATTTCTCAATGTCTGTTCTGTTAAATGCTAATCGAGAATTGTTATATGTAGAAGGACTCTCCTGTGAAATGTGTTGAGTAGATGATAAATTACTTGGTTTCGACACCTTTCAGAGCCTTCATTTTATTGGCTTGCTTTGTGATTCTCAAGAGAGTTATATTATAAATGATGACATCTAAAGACTGATGGTAATGACAATGATGATTTCAGCAACACTGTGTCAAGGAGTGTGCCAAACTCTTTATATGTATTATCTCTTTTAAACCAATGAATGGCCTTATGAAAGAGGTATTATTACTATTATGCCCATTTTATAAATAAGGAACTCCCAATATAGATGGCTTACCAACTTGACTAAGGTGATAGGACTCATATGTCATGAAGCTAGAATTTGAACCTAGAGACTTGACTACAAACCCACACACTTAACCATGATGATATAATTACTAAGAAAATATTCATACATACAATTTTTAAAAGTATTTAATAGAGTATCTATTAAACAGTTTTAAAAATGTAAAAGGTAAAACTCTAAATATTTTAAATTCATGGAATTAATGTATCCATTTTATGAAATAGCATTTGTAGGCATCAAAAACTATTTTCAAGCATTAGTCATAAGACCTAAGTATAACCAAGTATAATATTAAGTGAAAAATACAACATATAAAACAATATATGGTGTGATCTTATATCTGATTACATAGAAAAAAAAGTAGAAGAAAGAAAATTCATCACAATGTTGATACATTTTCCCGAGCTGATGCATTTTTATGTGCTTTCAATTTTGCTTTTTTCCCATATTTTTCTCTATTTTCTAAGCAAATCATAATTAGAATATATTATTGTTGTAGGATATTTGTAATCAGCATTTGATTTTTTTCATTGTAGCATAGTTTCTGAATTTACTTTTTTTTTTTTCAAAGTAGGAAGGACAGAACAGGGATCTCTATTTTTATATTGCTCACCAGCTGAAATCTCTGTAATCATTTCCCATTCCTCTTGAAAGAAAATCCGAAGTTCTTCCAAAGGCTCCAAGGCAGAAGTCAGAATAAGCAGGTGACTGGGCCAGTCTGACTCAAAGAAAGCATTTTTGGGAGATGAGATTGGCTGATTAAAGCAGAGCCAGGTAAAAGAAAACCAAACTCTGTGTGGATACAGCTCTTCATATGACACGTCATCAAAATCATGGTTCCCCATTGGCCTGAGCTGAAGAAAGGCAATGACATTTTGTTTTTACCTAATTTCTTATTCACCTCTATTTTTTTTTTGATGTTTTCCCCCATTTTGTATCTAGTTTAAACTGCCAAGAGAACCCCACATTTTATTTCTTTCACGTATGAGTGAGAATTAAGACACCAGTGACTAGTCTTGGAGCCAGCTGTGGTGAATCTGTTCTAATCATCACGCTCTTCTCAGAGTTAACCATATCATCACGGCATTACTCAGCAACCACTTAGCTACTTAGAGAATCCACTTCAGACTGCTGATTTTCTAACTTTTTATTTTCCTTTTATTGCATGACTGGGGACCAGGGATCCATTTTAACATACGCACTTTTCAAAATCAAACTTGGTGAAAGCAGTGAGACTTTATTTTCAAACAAACTTTTAGATGTTGTCAACACACACACAGATACATTTGGATTGTTCAGTAAGTTGATTTTCTTATTCTTCAAATTAAATGATGATTTTGTACCAGAAAGGAAAGACATTCTTACTTTTGTAAATGTGAGAGGTTTTGGTATTCAGGGAGAATGGAATATTTAAGATATATTTTCCTGTCCTTTTTCTATGAGTTTTAAAAACCATTAACTGAAACAGCACTATGAAGGAAATTTAGACCAAATGTAATACAAAGAGTGGAATATCTTTTCAAAATAAGGAAGAGATATTGTTACTAAGAATACACAGTAGGAACAGGAGAATCAGTAACTGACAATTTAAACTTTTAAGGATCAAGAGAGCAAGCCATCTGGATTTAATCAGCATAAATCTATAGCTTGCATTAGCTCCACAATTAAGATACTCATAAAAATCCACTGCATGAGTAAGAGCTTTCCTGAATCATAATTTAACCATGATACACTATCAAATGACTGTTTCATGCTTCAATGTGAGACCACAAAGAAAATGCATGAAGCAAATAGGTGCAGAGAAAAAGAAAATTTACCAATTGGTTTGTTACTTTTCTTCTTGTTAATATAATTGATAAAAATAACTATTTTAATGGTGTTTATCATTCTAATTTTAATAATCCTTAAAATTATGTATTAATAAATTATATAATATTTATTCATAATAAAAACAGATTAAATAGAGTTACTCTACATTTCATAAATCAAATTGAAAGAAGTTTTGGATATTACAATTTTAGTAGAAGCAATTATCATAGAAACATACTAATAATGTATGAAAAACCATGGACTCTAGCCCCAGTGTGCTTGAATTGTAGGAGACAACTTCCCATTAATCTGAATTGTTTCATTTTGTTGCATTATATAGGTCTTAAAAAATTGCCAAATTTCAGAAAATACAGAAGATACATGGTGAACTTAAAAGAATAAAGTCTAGAAAAATCATTATATTGGAGAATAGAACTCAATCTTGATTTGAACAGTGGATTGGTGGAACAGAGGAGAAGCATCAATCACATATATCTGTCTTTCAGAACAGAGAGAAGAATTTTAGAAAACAAGGTAGAAATGAGATCTGGAGCTTAGCAGAAACAGGAAATTCAGAGTCATGAGATATTCAAAGAAATATTGGGGAAGCGAATGAGATTTTCATTTCCTAAGATGATGTTGCAACCTAATTTTTTTTAAATCTCTAAATGTAAAATGATTTCAGTGGATATCTGGATTACCAAGTCATGAGGTGAAGGGGATACTCAGTCAATAAAGCTTTGAGAGACAAAAGAAGAAGCTAGGTAGATATATATGAGAACCCAGATAGAGGGTAGAGAATGGTAAAAGCTCAAAACAGAAAGATCCAGGTAAAGAAAGGGACAATTATCTGTGGCTATGACATACATGAGCAAATGATTTTCTACTAAGAGTTTAGAATGCTGACACTTGGTTGAGTTAATGAAGCATTTTGATTTCTGAAGAGTGAAAACAAATGGGGGCCAAGAAAGGATTTATCAGGGCACAGTCAGAAACTCCTCTTACTCCTGAGGGGATGGGAAAAATTAAATGCCATCACATGCCTGGATTAAGGAAGACTTTGCACAAGAGGATTCTGTGAGAACACTTGCATGTGAGAATATCTGCCCTTCTCCCAATTAGGAGAAAAGTATTTTCTGTATTCAAATAAACTAGGAAAGTGCTTACGACTCCGCCACCCCCCTCCATTGAGATTCATAACCCATATTAGCACACTGAAATTCCAGACACTCTGTGCATTGGAAAAGCGAATACTTGGGGTACCAGGGTGGCTCAGTCAGTTAAGCATCAAACCGTTGATTTTGGCTCAGGGAATGATCTCAGGGTTGTGGGATTGAGACCGGAGCTGGGTCCTGTGCTGAGCGTGGAGCCTGCTTGGGATTCTCTCTCTCCCTTTCCTTCTGCCCCTCCCCCCCCATTCATTCATGCTCACTCATGTGCTCTCTCTCTCTTAAAAAAAGAGTAAATACTTTTATCCTGTTTCCTTTTATTTAACAGTGTTAAACCCCTCTCAAGGGACATAGTTTATTCTCCCATGAAAGTGTGATAGAAGTTGGAAAATAGCAATGTTGACAGGGCATGCCTAGAAGAGAATGTTCAAAGGTTTAGGCATGTAGTGACCTAACTGAGTTCCTGTGATTTTTCTGAACAGTAAATTGCTTTTTCTGGAAACATCCATTTTGTGTGTCTATGTGGTAACAATTTTGTCACTTAATTGGTATTGGGTTTTGGACTAGAATGAGGGCAAGCCAAGTGACAGGTGTTGCCAAATAAGAATGAAATATGGAGTATGCTATAAATCTGCTTTCTTTGCCTCTCCCTCATATATTCTTGAATTCTGCAAGAAAAAACAAGACCAGTAGTGGCAGAAATTGGACTGTGAGAGTCTTCTCTTTGACTCTGCCGATAGAGGACTTCGAACGTTTCATTCCAAGGAGAACAGATGAGTTGTAGTATACACGTACGGTAGAATAATATTGAGCAATAATAAAAAGGAGTGAACTACTGACATATGCTACAATAGGGATGAATCTTGAAGATCATGATTAGCAAAAGAAACAAAACACAGAAAAATATATACTGTTTGTATCCATTTATATAAATTCTAAAATAGGCAAAATAATCTAGGATAAAAAATATCAGAAAATGTTTGCTTCAGGTGACCTGCTGACTGCTAAGGAGCAGAATGGATCTTTCTTGGATGAAAAGATTCTATACCTTGACCATAATGTAGGTTACACTGGAGTGTTCAATTGTCAAAACCCATCTAATTGCATACTTGAGATTTGTGCATATCATTATATGTAAATGTTATTCCCTCCCACACACACAAAAAGACTATAATTAAATTAAACTCTAGTTAGTAGGTTTTCTTTTTACAGTGATATGGCTGAGAAATTCAGAAACTACTTTTTATGTATTTTTGGCTTGAGATGTGAATAGATATATTAAAGATAACAGAAGACAAGTTTCTCACTATTGGCTAAAAAATTCTTGATATAAAAAAGGGTAAGACTAATTATACCCTGCAATGTTGGATTAGAATTGGAAATCTCAGAATGAATTCATATTTTATGAATACACACATATACACACATACATATATGTGTGTATATATATACACAAGCACACACACATATATACATATACAAATATATATATATGTATATATAATTAGGCAAAATACTTATATTTCTGCATATAGACACAAACATACACAGAGAACTAGAGATAAAAATAGGCAAATATGTTTATATATGTGCATATATACATATAATTGTGTGTGTGTGTACGTGCATTTCCTAGCTAGAGCCATTGGCAATTCATTAACAACGTGCAAACTTAGTGCTTACATCTTAGCTTCCAAATCCTCTTCTTTACTAACAGGGACTATGGATACTTAGAGGGAAAAAATAAATCCAGGATTGGAGCAGTGTATCTGAAGCATTAATAGATAAGAAATTAAGAAAGTATTTTAAGAATTATTAAAAGGACACAGAAACCTATTAAAAGGACACAGAAGCCAACTTGAAGGTGTTCCTACTATCTAAAACTCTGGGAAACAAATTGAGGGTTTCAGAGGGAAGGGGGGTGGGGGATTGGGATAGGCCAGTGATGGGTATTAAGGAGGACACATATTGCATGGAACACTGGGTGTTATATGCAAACAATGAATCATGGAGCACTACATCAAAAACTAAGGATGTACTGTATGGTGACTAACATAACATAAAAAAAAATTAAAAAAAATAAAACTGAAAATTTGAGAATCAAGATAAATGATGACAATAATGTATTATAGCACATTAAATAAAATAAAAATCCTTGAGTCTATAGACCAACCGATCTATCACCTATCTATCATCTATCAACTATAAAATCTCTTCCTTACAGTAGCATATCAATAAAAAAGAACATAGATTGATGGAGTAATAAGATTACTTGATACTAAAAATAGTGGATAAATTTTTGTTGAGTTAGAAGATATCATGTAACATCATGATATCTCCCCACAAATTACCTAATAGATACAAAGGAAAAAAAACTTTTATGGTAGAAAACAGTTAAAATCTCCAATATTGGGAAAAACCAATGTCGTGTGACGTGATGCTCTGAAAAGGACATATCACATCTGATATCCCTCCCCAAATGCTTAAGCAAATATGCACCCAACTCAATGGAATTCTACAAAATGCCTGGTCTGTGTTCTTAGGAGCTGTCAAGATTAAGAAAAATATAAGAGGGGACTAAAGAAAAATTACAACTAAATTTGTGAAAGAATCTACATTGAATTCTGGAATAAATAATCATTTTTACAGTATTAGGGCAATAATGTAATTTGAATACGAACTATGAAATTTTATCCAAACCTATCATATTTTTTTAAAGATTTATTTATTTTAGAGAGAAAGAGAGGGAGGGAGTGCCCGAGTTGGGGGAGGGATAGAGAGCGAATCCTTGGCCAGACTCCCCAGTGAACATGGATCTTGAGGCGGGGCTCAATCTGAGGATCCCGAGATCACAAGCTGAGCAGAAATCATGAGTCTGACGCTTAACTGAGGCATCCCGGTGCCCTCCGTATATTTTTATTTAAGTCCTTCAAAGCTATTTTTTTCTTTCCTCACTTTACACACTTCACCCCACTCTTTTCTTTGTTGTGTGATTTCTGACAAAAAGTCTGCCATAATTCTTTACCTTGTCTATAGATAAGTGCTTTCTCCCCATCCTCTGATTTCTTTCATTATTTTCTCCTTGCCTTTGGTTTTCTGCAAGTTGAATATGATGTAGTTAGGTTTAAGTTTCTTTGGGGCTTTTGTTTTGTTTTGTGTGTTTTTATGGTTTTGGTACTTATCCTGCCTGCTGTTCTCTCAGATCCCTGGATTTTGCTTTGCTCCCTATTAGTGTTTTTAGATCATTCTTGGCCATTATTGCTTCAAATATTTCTTTTGCTCTGTTCTGCCTTTCTAGTATTCCAATGATGAGTGTGTTGCAACTTTCAAAATAGTCCTATGGCTCACGGGCGCTTTTCATTGTTTTCTTTCTCCCCCGTTTCAGTTCATGAAGTTTCAACTGACCTAACTTCAAACCCACTGATTCTTTCTTCAACTATACCCAGTTGTCTGGTAAGTCCAAAGACATTGTTCATTTATGTTAGTGCTCTTGACTTCTACTATTTCCTTTCACTTCTTTTAATTTCCATCTCTCTGCTTATATTACTCATCTATTCTTACAGATTATCTACTTCTTATTAGAGTCCTTAACGTAATAACTATAGCTTCTTTATATTCTTTATCTAATAATTTCAATATCTCTGTCATATGTGAGATGCTTGCTTTGTCTCTGTATTCTTTTTTGGGGGAGGGGGAAACTGGTTATGCCTTGTGATTTATTGCTGTTGTTGTTGTTGAAAGCTGGACATAATGTAAAGATTGTAGGAAATGAGGTAAATAGGTCTTCAGTGAGTGGATATATGTTACTTTGGGTAGCAGCTGGGCTGTGTTTAAGGTTTGCTGTACCTGTGTACAGAGGCTCCATTTCTTTTAGTGTCCTAAAAAATAATTATTTTTTTCTTTTTTTCCCCATTGTTGTTTTCAAGTTCCCTGAAGTATTACTGCTTAAATAGAATCTGTGTCTTGAGGCTTGTTCATTTGTAATCCACTGTTATTATACTAGAACCCTATTGATGTGGAGGGTACACTGTGGGGGAGGAGCATTGTTCTAAAATCTTAGTATTAAATCACGTGGTATTAGTGGGCCTGTGTCAAGGGACTGTGACTTTCACAGGCATTTTCCTATTGACACATCTTTCCTCCACTTTGGTGATAGAGGAAGTCCTGAGTGGTCTAGAGTGGAAGAAATGCTTTTTCCCCAGATGTAATAAGGTTGTGGTAAACTCTTTTCCCCTTCAGTTTTGAGAATATACTGAAGGTGTTACACAGTATTACTTTCCCCTCACTCCCACCATAGACATAAGGGGATATTTCTTAACTCTTTACACTGAGAGTTTAGTGGGATATGTAGAGGCCAAATCCACTGAAGAGTGGGGGTAGCTCTAAGACTCTAGCTCCCAGGAGTCTCTCACTCTCATGCTAGTGCACACTCAGCCTCCCGTGCTCTGTTACCATTGAACTCTCCTCTTAAGTTTGTGACTTTTGCAGATTCTGCTCTAGGGAAGCTAATTTTGGTTGTGACTCTCTGGATTCTGCTATCTCTTCAGATTTGTTCAGTTTTTTCTTGTTGTAAAGACGGGAGTGATGACTTTCAAGCTCTTTACCTTTCAGAACTGTAAAGAAATATTTTGATTGGCCTTTGAGATAAGTATCTTCTTGGGACTCTTCCTATCCTCATGTCTTAGGAATCCTCGGTCTAAAACACAAATATGCTGTATTCTCATTTTGGGGAGGGGGAAATTCTTCCCTGAAATACCTCTGTGAAACACACTCACATCTTACAGTAGATGAATTATCCCTTCAAGGAGTTCAACTGCATTTCCTAGAAGTGCCTTGTTTAGCTATTGTCTACTCCTTTGGAGGAGCCTTACCTTTTAGCCTTACCAAATAACCTTACCTTATTTGGATGTGATTTTCAGTTCCATTCATCTGGTGGTATGCTAGATAATATTTAACAAGTTTTGCCTTTGTTTATTTTGAACAAATCCAATGATTGGGTCTGAAAAAAAAAACAAAAAAAAAACAACCCACAACAATGTAATTCTAAAAAATCCCAGAAAGTAGCATCATATTATGGCCTTATACACATGCCTGCAATGTTATCATGTCTTTCTCATAACTCTTTTTATAAAAATACTACTTATATGCTTATTACTTCAAAGATTAATGACTACAAAATACCAAGAAGTCAGAATCTATGACACTTTCATAACTTAAATTGGTTTTATTTAGTATTTTTTAAAGATTTATTTATTTATTTTAGAGAGAGTGAGAGTGAAAGAGGGAGGAGCAGAGGGAGAGGGAATAATTTCAAGCACAGAGCCTGATGCGGGGCTCAATCTCATGACCTCAAGGTAGTGAACTGAGCCAAAACCAAGAGTTGGACACTTAACTGACTGAGCCACCCAGGCACAACTTAAATTGTTTTTAATTTGAGACACACAATATTACAGTAGTTTCAGGTGTAAAACATAGTGATTTAACATCTCTATATGTTATGCTTTACTCACCACCATTTGTCACCATTACAACATTTTAGTAATATAATTGACTATGTTTCTTATGTGATGCCTTGTATTCCCATGACTTATTCATTCCATAACTGGAAGCTTATATCTCCCATTCCCGTTTACCCATTTTGCCCATATCCCCTTCTCTCTGGCAACCGTTAGTTTGTTCTCTGTATTTACAGGTCTGATTCTGCTTTTGGTTTGTTTGTTTATTCATTTTTTTGTTTGTTTTTAGATTTCATATATGACTGAAATCATGACATTTGTCTTCCTCATCTGACTTATTTCACTTAGTACAATGCACTCTGGGTCCATCCATGTTGTGCAAATGGCAAGATCTCATCCTTTTTTTATAACTGTGTAATATTCCAGTGTGTGTGTGTGTGTGTGTCACATTTTTTGTCCATTTATATTTCTCATAACTCTTAAAGAACTCAAGACTTAAAGAGAAAGAATAGAGGCCTTCCTGTCCTACTCACTCTATCTCATGCCCTCATCCACTCATCCATTGTCCTTTTCCTTTTTTCTCCTTAATCCTTGCCTCCCTTCTTTCATTTCCCTGATCCTTCCTTTTATAATTTTGATTCTTTATCCTTTATGTTCTGTCTTCTCGAGTTAACTCCATTTAACTGTTTATCTATTTACTTATTTTTTTTAGTTGTTTGTTATTTTTTTCCCCTCCACCCTATTCCTTAAAACCTTGTATGCATTCTTTAACACAAAGTGACATTGATGTCGTAAGCATTTGCTGATCTCTGGTTTATGGAAAGCAGAAGAAGGAAAATGTACTAACACATTGATTTCCAGGAGTTGACCAGTAGAACAGACTACTTCCTTTATTAACAGAGGACAAGGCACTGATAACTTTTCAGGCTTTGCATAACTAAATTTTTTCATATCATCGAAAATGTAGTTTTTTCAGGCTGAAATTTCTGTAACGAGAAAAAAGTCATCAGAATCTGTTTTGCCATTAAGCTGTGGTATTTTAAAATTGCTCAAGTTACCTTTCTAGAATGTGCCATTGAGTGGGAAGCCAAGTAATTGCTTGATATCTTGAAGTTAATGCCACCTCATTCTTTCACAGTGAAGAAAAAAATTAATAAAACTGTAGACATGGGAAGTATTTGGAATTCTGTTTGGGGAGAATAGATTTAGTGTTGAGTCATGAACATAGTAACCAAATAACTGTAGACCACCCACAGCTATCAAAAATAGATGGATTCAGAAAGAAAAGGGAAACTATATACTTTACAAATAATGCTAAGCTTTTAAGCTCAGGGAACCAGTTTTGTACTGTTTTCTATTGTCTACATTGACATTACCTACAAGGTGTTAAGAACAGAATAGCTTCTTGACTAGTACATATGATAACTAGTATGTACTAATTGGGTAACCAGTACTGATTGGATAGGGGGTTGTGGTTTCTTTACTGGTTTTAGAGACAGAACTTGGCTACATTTCTTAGGAGAGGAGTGAAGGAAGGAATAAAAGGAACAGCATGGAAGTTTTAAAATATGTCTGCAAACTTTCCTGACCCTCCTCTTATTAAGATAGGGATCTGTGTAAGTTCCCTGCCCTTGAAACAGCATGTATTTTTGTGACTGTTTCAATCAATAAAATTCAACAGAAAATGATATTATGTGACATGAAGCTTTATCATAAAATACAATGTAGCTTCAGCCTTGATTACGGGAATACTCATACTTAAAGACTTCAGATGCCATGCAAACACCGTTAACAGCTTGGGGGCTGTCAAGCTGTGAAGAAACTGAAAGTAACCCGAATTTTATAGAGAGAGACTACATATAAAGGCCTTGAGACCACACAAACACCCCCCTCCCACCACATACATCCAGTCACTGGATGTCCCAGCTCCAGCTCCAGTCTCACTGTAACTCCATAAGAAAGCCCAAACTAGAACACCCTATTTCCTCAATCCATAGAATCCAAGACTGCAGCAAAGATCACATACTGATGGCTTTGTTTTAAGCCACTCATGAGTTGTTAAACAATGATAGATAGCTAGAACATGTGTCTTTTTTATTTATTTTTCCTCATTGAATCTCAAAATTAATGATGTGTGATTACATATAGTGTCTGAAATGAGTGTAGAGTTACAGACTTACTTAATTATACAACTTACTTATATTAGCGAGTTCTCCAGAGAAACAGAACCAGTAAGAGATACAGAAACAGATTTATTTTAAGCAATTGGCTCACATGATTGTAGAGACTTGGTGAATCTAAAATCTGATGGTGGGAGGGGCAGGCTGGACATTCATGAAAGAGTTGCTTTTTGAGTCCAAATTTGCTGGTAAGCCAGGAAGAATTGGTGTCACAGAAAAAGTCTGATATCAATCTGTTGGCAGAATTCCTTCTTTCTCAGGAAAGGTCAGACTTTTGTTCTAGTCAGGCCTTTAACTGTTTGGATGAGGCCCACCCACCATATGGAGGGCAATTGGCTTTATTCAACATCCATTCATTAAAATGTACATCTCATCCCAAAACATCCTCACAGAAACATCCAGAATAATGTTTGGCCAAAAATCTGAACACTGTGTCCCAACTAAGGTGACACACAAAATTAACTTTACAACACCTGAGTAAAAAGCAAGGTGGTCTCTTTTGGTACAGGGTCAATGGCTGAAAGACAAAAGAGAACTATTTTGACATGTGTCTCATTATCATCCAATCCAGTATGCCATTGGTTTAACAATACAATTTATGAGGATATTATAAAAATATAAGTGAAAGTTACTGATGTATCTAACACAGTGCCTGGCATAGAATAAGCATCAACAAATGATAATCCCTGTATTCTTCTCTTTAATATTTGTTATGAATAAGTAGCGAAACATATGGCAATAGGATTGGTATTTTGGGAGTCATTTTGTTCACATTTATATCAAAGACATCCTACTATTCTTTTTGTGCACAGACTAGAAGCTAGAATAAGAAAGGCAAAAACATAGTACTTGTACAGCTGAGTCTTCTACATCCTGGCAGGTCTTACTAACTGATCCATTTAGTTAAGCTCTTAAGAGGCACAGAATCCCTCCCAAAATGATATCCACAGCACAACTATCAACAGATATGATTTGAGATTTAAGAGGAAAATTAATTGCTTCCTGACCATAGGGCCAGAAATTCCACAGTCATTAAATATACATTTGGGACCATCTACTATGTGCCATTCCCAGAGCACTTTCAGTGTAGTCTACCTTACTTTTTTTTTTTTTTTTAAGATTTTATTTATTTATTCAAGAGAGAGAGAGCAAAAGCTGGGGGGAGAGGCAGAGGGAGAGGGAGAAACAGGCTCCCCACTGAGCAGGGATTCCAATGCAGGACTCGCTCCCAGGACCCTGGGATCATGACCTGAACCAAAGGCAGGTGCTTAACTGAATGAGATGCCCAGGCACCCCTCTACCTTCGTTTTATTAATATATATTTTTATACATTAAAATTTTTTAATAAATTAATTTTTAAATTTAAGTTTAGTTGACACACAATGTTTTTTTTTTTTTATTAATAATGATTTTTTATTATATTATGTTAGTCACCATACTGTACATCCCCGGTTTTCGATGTAAGGCTCGATGATTCATTAGTTGTGTATAACACCCAGTGCACCATGCATTATGTGCCCTCCTTACTACCCATCACCGGAGTTGACACACAATGTTACATTAGTTTTAGGTGTACGACATAGTAATTCTACAAGTTTATCCATTATGCTACACTCACCAGAAGTGTAGCTACTATCTGTCATCATACTATTCTACCTTACTCTTCACATTTATTAATTTCTTTCTGTACTTTCTGTAAGCATGTATAACCACACCCAATTAAAAATAGCCTGGTAGACACCTCATATTTGTTATGTACCACTTTATATTGGATAAATTTATGAAAGGATTTATGAAAGGAAAGGTAGGATTATGAGACAGATGTGGTGGAAGGGAGAAATTTACCTTGGTGTAATTACTGAGCTGTTCCAAGTCATGGGACCAACTTCAGGAGCTGAGATGACAGTGACACTAGTGGAATACAATGATGTGAGAAATCCACTTCAAAGGATATACTATTCCAAGCATAAATTGATCAATTCAGTGTCTGTATACCTCAATAAAATGCTAAGCAGCAGCTAAGCCAACACTAGATAAATAGTCTTAGAAGTTGGCAGACTATCACCATAGTCAGTTAAAATAGATAATGAATCAGAAAAGATTCATGGTGTGATTTCAATCTTAAATTTATTGAGGCTTGTTGTATGGCCTGATATGTGATCTATTTTGGAAAATGTTCCATGTGCACTTGAAAAGAATGTGTATTCTGTTGTTTTTGGATGAGAAGTTCTGTATATATCTGTTATCTCCATCTGATCTAATGTGTCATTTAAAGACATTGTTTCCTTATTGATTTTCCAACGGGATGATCTATCCATTGATGTAAGTGGAGTGTCAAAGTCCCCTATTACCATTGTATTACCGTCAACTCCTCTTTTTATGTTTGTTAATATTTGCATTATGTAGTTAGGTGCTCCAGTGTTGGGTGCACAGACCTTCACAATTGTTATATCCTCTTGTTGGATTAATCCCTTTATCATTATGTGATGCCCTCTTTTGTTTCTTATTACATTATTTGTTTTAAAGTCTATTTTGTCTGATATAAGTATTGCTACCCATCCTAATGGTAAAAAAAAAAAAAATGACAGCTTTCCTTCTAAGGTCAAGAATAAGACAAGGGCATTTACTTTCACCACTTCCATTCAACATAACACTAGAAGTCCTAGCCATAGCAAGAGAAAGAAATAAGAGGCATCAATATTGGTAAAGAAGTGAAACTCTCACTATTTGTAGATGACATAATACTATACACAGAAAATTCTTTTTTCCTCCCGTGGAAACTCAATGCAGAGTTTGAACTCATGACTCTGAGATCAAGACCTGAGCTGAGATCAAGAGTCGGACACTTGACCAACTGAGCCACTCAGGTGCACCTATGCATAGAAAATTGTCAAGATTCTATCAAAAATACTGGAAGTAATGAATTTACAAAATTCACAGTAATAAATCAATACACAGAAATCAATAGTGTTTCTATACACTAATGATGAAGTGGCAAAAAGAGAAATTAAAAAACAATCCCATTTACAATATTGCACCAAAAAGCATAAAATAGCTAGGAATAAACTTACCTAAGAAGTGAAAGACTTGTACTCTGAAAACTATAAAACACAGATGAAAGAAACTGAAGATTAAAAAAAAATGGAAAGATATTCCATGTTCATGAACTGGAAGAATTAATATTGTCAAAATGTCCATAATACCCAAAGCAATTTACAGATTCAGTGCAATCCCTGTCAAAATACCAACAGTGTTTTTCACAGAACTAGAACAAAGAATCCCAAAATATGTATGGACCACAAAAGACCCCCAAATAGCCAAAGAAATTCTAATAAAGAAGAACAAAACTGGAGGTATCACAATTCCAGAGTTCAAGATGTACTACAAAGCAGTAGTAGTCAAAACAGTATGTTATTGGCATAAAAATAGATAGATCAAGAGAACAGAATAGAGATCCCAAAAATCAACCTTTATTTGTATGATCAATTTATGACAAAGAAGGTAAGAATATACAATGGAGAAAAGACAGTATTTTCAATAAATGGTGCCGAAAAAACTGGATAGCTAGATGTGAAAGAACGAAACTAGACTACTTTCTAAGACCATACACAAAAATAAACTCAAAATGGTTTAAAGTCCTTAACACAAGACCTGAAATCATAAAAATCCTAGAAGAGAATACAGGCAGTAATTTCTCTAATATCAGCTATAGCACATGTCTAGATATGTCTCCTAAGGCAAGGAGAAAAAATAAACTATTGGGACTACATCAAAATAAAAAGCTTTTGCACAGCAAAGGAAACTATCAATGAAACAAAAAAGACAACTGAATTGAAGAAGATATTTGCAAATAACGTGTCCGATAAGGGGTTGATATTCAAAATGTATAAAGAACTTACACAACAAAAACCAATGTGATTTAAAAATGGGCAGAGGCCTGAACAGACATTTTTCTAAAGAAGACATACAGATGACCAACAGACATGTGAAAAGATGCTCAGCATCACTCATCATGGGAAATACAAATTAAAACCACAATGAGATACCACCTCACACCTGTTAGAATGGCTAAACTCAAGAAAACAAGAAATAACAAATGTTGGAAGGACGTGATGGAAAAGAAACCCTTTGCACTGTTGATGGGAATGTAAATTGGTGCAGCCATTGTGGAAGACACAATGGATCAGATCCTTCCCTAGAGCCTTCAGAAGGAACATGGCTCTGCTGAAACCTTAATCCTGGGCTTTTAGTCTCCAGAACTTCAAAGAATAAATGTCCATTGTCAAAGCCACTTATTTTGTGGCACTTTGTGATAGCAAACCTAACAAACTAATATAATCCCTAAATATTTGAGAACACATTCTAAAATCAAGAACATTTTCTTATATAGCTAACGTAACTCCTCCAATTATGTAATCCATGTATCAGTGTGACTGATACTGTCCTATTCAGATCCTGTTCTGTTTTTTCTAATACCTTTTTTATATCTCTGTTCTTCAGATTGGGTAATTTGTATTCATAAATCTTCAAATTAATTGACCATTTCTTCTGCCTTCTACAATCAGCTGCTAAGCATATCTAATAATAACTTTTTTTTTCTAATTTCAGTTATTTCATTTTCAGTTCTAGGATTTGTGTATGGTCATTGTTTATACTTTCCATATATTTGATGAAAGCTTCCACCTGTTAGTTCATCATAACCATGTTTTCCTTTAGAACTGTGAATATACCATAATGTCCTAATTTCATAATTCTAACATCTGGATCATCTTGAGATTATTCTTATTGACTGTTTGTTCTGTTGACTATGGTTTACCTTTTCCTGTTTTTTTTTTTTCCTTCTTTTTTCAAGGCTAGTAATTTATGATTGTATGCTGGAAATTAAAGATTATGTGTTACAGTGATTTGAAATATTTATTGTTAACTTCTATTTTATGTATGTGTATAGTCTTACAGGCAGTAAATTTGGTTTGACTGAAACTCTCTTTCTTGTGGCAAGCAGCAGCAAAGATCTCTGCTCAGTTATCTCAACTTTTCATTTGCTACCATCTCTCTATCTTACTGGCTTTTTTTTCCACTTGTAGGTAGTTCGGGGATTGGCCAACAGATTGTGTGGAGTTTACACACAGATTGGGGATCACCCTTTGTGTAGTCTTCCTATCCAAGGTTTTATTTCTCACTGTATAGCTGTTAGGGTTGCTCTAAACTTGAACTCTTGATTAAATAAATAAATATCAAAATATTTATCTTTTAAATTTATACCGAATTTATAGCCAATTGAACTCCCATTTCCTAAATACTATATTTATGCATTGTGACATTTAAAAATATTTAATGCTTTGCATTTAAACATTAAATTATTGATAGAGTAAGCATTTTTCTAGGACTTCCAATTTATAAGATACTGTGATGCTGAGGCAGAAACATTCAAATAAGATCTAGTGTGTACAGCTAAGTAGATACATAGTCAAGAAAATAAAGTAACTATGTATTTTGGAATCAATAATGTGATTTGATAAAAGATGTATGCCAAATATTATAGAAACATAGTAAAAAATTAAAACAAAATAAATGGAGAAGTAGTGAAAACTTCGAAAAGGAGGTAAAATTTGACAGAATAGAGTGAAAGGGTATGTGAGTTTTTCAAAGTAAATAAATCGAGGTGCTGATCATTGTATATATGGGAAATAGCCTGCCAAAGGAAGAGAGAAATGGGAGAAAGTGAGATTTGTAAGAAGAGGAGATTGACGTTGGAAAGGGCAGTTAGGTGAAAAATGCTGAGGACCTGAACGAAAGGTGTCATGATGGTGGTTGAAAAGGAGGTGACAGATTGAAGACACATTCAGAAAACCAAATAATTCAAGTGGGAAATAAAAAGGATGATTCAAGGATGGCTCCGAGGTTGCAGCCTTGAGTGACTGAAAGTTTCAGCCAGAACAGATCTACTTACCAGAGTAAACTACAGAAGACTTCAACACACAAGGCAGAGATTTGGAGCCAAAAAAACAAAGTTGAATTTGAAAAGTGTTCAGCTGGAGGTTCTAAGGGATTTATTACATGTCATCACATTAGTGTCAGTGCATCCTTTCTGTCCTCTGGCCCTTTTCAAATATCAGGGTTTTTTTAGAAAGATTATTTATTGGAGCACCTGGGTGGCTCAGTCAGTTAAGTGTCTGCCTTTGGCTCAGGTCATGATCTCAGGGTCCTGGGACCCTGATTCAGACTCTCCGCTCAGTGGGGAGCCTGCTTCTCTGTCTCCATCTCCCTCTCCCTCTTCTTCTCTTCCTGGCTTGTGCTGTCTCTCTCAATTAAATATTTAATTGAGAGAGAGAGAGGGAATGAGACAGCGCAAGTAGGGGGAGGGGCAGAAGGAGAAGCAGACTCCCTGCTGAGCAGGGAACCAACAAAGGGCTAGATCCCAGGACCCTGGGATCACAACCTGAGCCCAAGGCAGATTCTTAACTGACGGAGCCACCCAGGCATCACATAAATATCAGGTTTTTCACCTGAAGTCTGAGCTAGGCTCCTGGCTGTGTTCTCACTGATAATGAGAAATGTAAGAAATGAAATGGGACTAAAATGGTCCTTCCTTGAGCTCCTTCTTTGTACTAGACACCATTCTATCTGGTATTCATACATTTCTTTTAATCTATCTCATCTATTGTATTGTGATTTTGCAGATGAGTAAATGGAAGTTTAGGATCATTAATTAGTGGAACCTAAGTCGTTGTGAAATGTGCCCTTTTTTTGAGGTCAGTGATCCCAGTAAATATATCTAAGCAATTCCCATAACCAATTGGATGCTGTTAATATCTAATGGTAGACAATTAGGAAGAGCTGCAATCAATATTTTAAGGAATGGTAATTTGAGACACATAGAAAAGTCTTCTTGGTAAACACATGCTATCTCCTCTCAGATACATTTAATATTGTCTCCATTTCTTTCTCTAAGCTTTTGCGTGCTACCCATTTATTGAGCTACCGGGATACTATCCACCCCTGTTAAGGAGGCCACAGGATGAATTGTGCATTCGTGTCGTGAACCATTTAGAGCTTTCTGGGTAGAGTAAGTGTTACCACTTGAGGGCATCCTGTCATTATGTTCTGTAATAGTCCTGAGCTTCTAAATCCACCTCAAAACCATAGCTCTCTGACAGAAGGGCTAAGGAAAAAAAAATAGTCTTTGCCGGAAAAGCTGAGGCAGCAGTGAAAATGGTAATTTACCATGCTAAATTGGTGTTTCCTGGAGTACTAGGTCAGTGACGACTGTATTTCAGGAAATGCTAAGTCAACAGAAGAGGGTAAGTGATCCAGATAGAAGTTGATGGAATCTTCCTGGCAGGGACCAAAGTAGGCATTTCAACACTGAGTGCTCTGCTAGTTAAAATGATTTTGGAGGAGGAATCTGCATTTGAAGTTTCCTTGGAGCAGAGAAGGCAAGAAAAACACCATTGTGAGTAGCACTCCTTCAGGTAATAGTGCAGGAGCTCTACTCTAGGCCAATCTGTTATGAGGGAGAAGTTGAAAATGAATAACATATCTGATTGAAGAATTTGAATTGATAGTATAACCCTAAACATTAGCATTTTCCATTGGGTTTTCAATAAAGATGATGAAACAAATACATTAAAATATGTGCAAATATGTCGGAGAATTTATAATTATTGTTAGAATTCAGTATATCTTCTCCCAATGTAGAATAAGTCAATAAATATTATCCATGTTAATTATGATCACTTAATTTTTCAGTGGGGCTCATCCACATTAGGGAAAACAAGAACAACAAAAAAAATCACCTAACCAATAGAATCTAAGGAAGGAGAAGCATTGTGCCCTGAAGAGAAACTCATGGTCAAAACTAGGGTATAGCATAAAAAAGCTATATTATAAAATACTAAATTCTTATAAGCCAGTAGATTTTACTGACCAATACTATCTATAATTTTTGGAGTGTCAAGTATTTATGGAACACAGTATAAGTTGGTAGTTTTATCCACCCCCTCAATCTTTTTAGCATTCCATTTTACTATTTGAAAAAGTGACAATGCTTTGTGGTACATCAAATTGTCTTTACTTTTGTGTGCAGGAGGCGTAAGATGTCATATTTATGAAAAAGCATAGATGTCAAGCTTGGTTCACGTGTTTAAAGGACATTGAACTTTTTAAAATTAAATTGATTTAGTATGCTGTGTATATAATGTAAAGGAGAGGAAATATAGTTATACTAAGGAAGTCTAAATCAGAACTAATCTTAAAGCAATTATTCCTATTTTAGTACCATAATATAAAAAGAAAATGTAGTGTGTGTATATTTTATATATAAAATATACACATATATAATTATAGTGTATATATATATATAGAGAGAGAGAGTATAAAATATATGAACAAGTTTAATTATACATACACAATGTACACAGCAGCTGGTCAAACTTAGGAAATTTGATCCAATACCACTCCTGGCTGTTTTTAAATGAAGGGATCATAGGTGTAGAATTTTTTCTGTCCTCACGGTTTAATCCTTCCCACCAGTAGCTGCTGTTAGGCTATTAGCAGCCACAGCAGGTCAGCGAGGAATGAGCCATCCCAAGTAGTTATCAGTTTAGGGCTAGTTTTCTTCAACACACTGTCATGACTGCTTTAGTATGACAAGATAGCATCTTAAAAAGATCTGGAGGTAAACTCTTCTTATTAGAGGCAAGCTATCAATTCTCCCAACTAGAAACATTTGTCTGGGATTTTCTCAGAAGCTTGGTTTTGGATTTCTATTCAATGTAGAGTTGAAATCCCACATATACACAGTCACACACACACACACACACACACACACACACACACACACAGCACCCCCTGGGTCCAGAAACAGACTATGACAGGTTGGTTAAAATAAAATCTTCTAGTTTGGATTTCCCTGGTAGCTTCAGGATGACAGAAAGCTCTAGTGGTAGTCGACTAGAAAAAAATGTCCATTAGGGAATTGAAAGCCATTTATTGTAGGCAGACTGCCAAAGGGGAGGAAAGAAAAGAAATCCAGTGAGGTCTTGTTTGTAGTAAATTTCAAAGTGATGTACAGTCAACAGCTACCCCAAATTGATTTCCTTGAGGGAGCAAAAAAGTTGCTACCCAATAGACTTTAAAAGTAATATCAGAAAAAATGTACTAAGAGATCATTACTATGAAATTTCCAATCACCTTATAAATGGAGGGTGAAAAGCCGCCGATTGCAGGGTTAACTTCTTTTTCATCTAATCAACAAGCTGCTCCTGTTCCGTGAAATGGAATGAAATGAATGCCATGGCCTTTTAAAGAAGCACAGGGGATCTATTTATTGTGAGAAGAGATTTGCTGAATAACTATAAAATGCAGAGATAATTTTGGAAGTCAGCTAACAGCTCTGCCACAGAGGCCCTTAGAACCCACCTGTCCATGATATCTATTCTTCCTCCGACAGGCATCTCATTTATTGGAAATCACCTTTCTCGTCATCGTCAGCCAACATAGCTGCCCAAGGAGTTTGAAAAAATGACATTGACAATGACACGCGCCAACTCCTGGCATGATAAAGATTAGGGACATGGAAAATTGTCATTCAGTGCCCATTAATTTCATTGGAAAACAGAAGAGCAAATGTGTTTCAGATTTTTTTCATTAGCACATGTCTGCTATGGTTCTCTGTGGGAATGACATGACAGAAAGCTGAGGGATGACGTGAAAAAAGGTACAGTCTTTTTGGTGGCCCATAAACGTATTCCTCGCTCTGCTGACTAGAAAGATGAAAAGATGAAAAGATGTTGTTTTAAGTTGTTGACTCTCTAATGTGACTTCCCGTGTCAGTTACAAACATTTGGGAATGCAACTTTCTGGAATTTTACTTTTGCCCTAAGTGATAATGCAAATCAAACTTAAAAACATGTAACATTCATCTTCGTACCAAATATTTAAAGCAGAGATAATGAAATTCTGATTAAATATGCATAGACACTCAGAGACATAAAGTATATAAAGTCATATTTAGCCAAGTAACTTATGTAAAGTAGAAAAGCAATAATAAGAAATTAACCATCTTTCTGGTGTTGAGCTGTAGAAGTTCTTTGAATAGTTTGGATATTAACCCTTTATTGACTATATCATTCGAAAATATCTTCTCCCATTCAGTAGGAATTTTGGTGTTTTGTCGATGGTTTCCTAATATGACAAGGTCCTCCCCACTCTGCCCACCCCTCAGTATTTAACCAATTATGTATATTTTAACCAATCATGTCTATTTTATGGTAAAATATATAACTGAATTTTCCAGCGTGCTTTAAAGATACGTACACTTTAGTCTTCAAGACGGTACTTTGGAATACAGGAATGAAGGAAACAGAGAGTAGAGGTCATGATTTGAAATATTAACAGCAACACACTAAATAAGGGAAAGTATATTTCTTAGAACATGTGACACTCAGTAAAGCCGATTATCAGCCACTGAATAGTAAAATACTGACTTTATTTAAAATTATATAGATGTAAATTTTTACAGATCTCTGCAGAAGCAGATAATCTGCTATTGAGTTCTGACGTATGTGGCAAACTTTCATTTCCATAGCGTGGTAGTCTGTCTATATACACTCTGAATGACCATCCCAATAAAAACAAGAAAATGTTTGAAAATAAAATATTTTTAAAATCTTATTGATTGCCTTTCTGAGCAAGCATGATAGAGAAAAATGTCATCAGAGACCCAACGTGAAGCAAAAGCAGAAGCCCTAGAGTAAGTGATTTCCAAAACCAGCTAAGGGTTCTAATAGGAGACTTTGACATGAAACCAGGCCCCCCAATGTGTTGTATCCGGGTCTTTCCAAACTCCAGAGATGGAGCTCTTAACCTGTATAAATTGATGGAGCCTCACCACATGAGAAACGCCACACACAATATCACGTAGCCTCCAGAAGTGGTTTCCTGACGCCCTTTGTACCCAGGGGGAAAAAAAGTTTTGCTTTTAAAGTGTTTTAGAGTTTAGAAGACATTTTGACATACATTTCCTCGTTTAACCTCAAAACAACTCTATGATGTCAGAATCTTTTATTACCATGGTTAAGAGATTAGGAAACCCGTGGTTAGTGAGAACAAAGACTGATGGGAGCTTGGAACTAAACCTAGTTTTTCTGATTCTGAAACCTGCTTGCTGTCCCAAAGTGTCTAAACACAGTCTGTTAATGTGGTAAATTTCACCTCCTAAAGCATCCAGCCTACATCTGTGGAATAGTTTGTATCCTGGGAAACTCTGCCTCCCTGCTTAATTGATTGTTAAAAGCCTTAAAAGTTATGATGTTTTTTTCAGGCTTCCCCCGCCCCCGGGATGGCCAAAAGAAATTGAGTATCGAACAAAGTAGCAGAAGGCAATGACACTCACATGCCATTCCAAACCTTCTCAGAAGAGTAAGGTAACATTCTTAAAATAGCTGTTGAAGTTATTAAAGACAGTGGCTCCAGACCCCACCAGTGTGGATGGTTTAGTAAACAAGTTCCAGGGGAGTTACAAAGTTTCTATTCAAAACAATCTCTACTTGGGGTTTCATATCAATTTCTTACTCTTCCTCAAATGGATGGGTCATCTATGAGTCAAGGGCTCAAATAAAATCTTACACCGAAAGAAACAATGGGAGTTAAGTTTTCCGTCAAAAGAAAACTTTAATGATGCTGGTGGTGATGATGCGGATGAAAATATGTGTGTATCATGTGTAATATCATCTTTATATCATATATAATTGCTTTCTTTTTTTGTTAGAGGGAATCACACTAAAATGCTGTTTTCCTTTGACAACTGAGACATTTTGGGAAGAGAAGAATGCAGGCAGTAGATTATTATAAGGTCAACCTATTACACTATCACACTCAGAGGCTACTAATGAAATAGAAGACTAGCTTCCACAATCCTAAGGGATTTGACAGGCAGCTCAGTAATCCAGCACATGACAGTTTCATACCCTGGATGTTGGCAGTAGAGTAAGTGAAAGTAATTTTGATTCACTTTTGGGTGGCTGAGTTCTCTTTCTCCCTTTTATTTTTAAAAAATTTTATCACCAAAAAGAGTATATTACAAAATATAAAGAATTACAAAAAAAGAGTGAATTACGAAAATTAAAAAAAAAAAAGAATGGATTTCAGCCAGATGGCTGATACAATGCAAAGATTTTGGGGGGGCGCATTTGGGCACCTTGCCTCCACCTGCAGCAAGAAAATTCCTTTTCTAGTTCCTCTAGTTCAAGGTCTGCCATCTCCTGGAGGCTTCTTACAAAAAATGACAATAAAAATAAGACTTCTAAAATAATTGCATGCTTTATAAATTTGTAAAACTCTTCCTAAACATCATTTCATTTAATTATCACAATAGCTCTGAGATGCTGGCAGGGCAGGGACTTCCCTCTTTATTTTATTGATGGTTTTGCCAAAGTTTAGAGTGGAGACTATTCTTCTGAGGGCTGAATTCTTACAGAAGATGTAGCCCACACTACATCTTTGGTGGGGATGTTAACATCTTTCTGGTGGGCAATCACAAAGTAATGAACGCATTATCATTCTTACTATATGTCAAGCACTGTTTAAGAGCTTTACGTGTATCCATGAATTAAATTCTCACCATCACCCTATGAGGTAGGTAATATTATTACCCAGCTTTTACAGATGAAGGAACTAAAACACAGAGAGTGTTAAGTGACTCCCTCAATCCACACATTGAGTAGATGGCAGAGACTGGATATAAACCATGGCAGTCTGGTTCCAGAACTTGGACACTAGTACAAAAATAAATGCATGGAGAGCCTTAGATAGCACAGTTTTGGTGTGAATGCCATTGTCCTTATTATTTTCAATTAAAACTAAAATGTTTTACATTTAATTACAGCTGCAAGGATACATTTAATTATTTAATAGACTAATTGTGGAAATCTGTTTGAAAACTACCAATTCGCAAATGTTCAGAGAGAAGATGATCAGTGGTTTATGCCTGCCTTCAGCCCCATGACTCAATTAACTTGATTCTGTAACAGAATATAGTGCATATCAGAAAACAGAAGTGAAGATCTTCAGATTTCTTTGGCCAACTATGATTTTACTCTTAATCTATTAGAATGATAGAGTACTTCTAAAGGAGAAGAATAGGGACAGCTGTACTGACAGTGTTTATTTTACAAATTGGTACCTCAGAGGTGGTGATGGTTGTCATTTTGTCTATTTGACAGATTTGTTTTATGTTTCTATTTACTTTAGCTCACCTCCTCAAGAGCATTTCAACACTTCAACATGCTTTCACTTTATGTGAGAGTGTTCTAACCTTTTCTTGAAAAACCACTGTGGTTCTACTGTCCTGAGCTCCCCTGGGAATGAGGTGGTTCATGCATCTCTCTGTTGGAAGACTGGAAGGGTGGGAAGCTTCCCCATGGCCACAGTTAATGTTTCCTCCTCGGGACCAAAAGTCACTGGGGCAGTCACACTGCCCTCTTTATTTGTGAGATTAGCTTTCCTGCACGATGGGCCCTGACCCCTTGGGATATTTCCCCTCTACTATCAAACCTCAGAGCCAATATTTTGGAAATTATTTAGAAAGCTCCTGCACAATTCTAGGTGATTAGTTAATCAACATATGTTTATGAAGTGCTTTAGATTCAACTCTGGGTATTTACAGACAGATTGATTCAAAGTACTAGAAGAGCACTGAGTGTTATACCCAATTAATGAATCATTGAACACTATGACAAAAACTTATGATGTACTCTTTGCTAGCTAATTGAATATTATATATATACATATATTGCATAATACACACACATACTATATATTACATATGACACACACACACACACACACACAGATCCTAAAAAAAAGGGGGGGGGGCAAAAAACCCCCAAAGAAACAACCCAAAAAACTCCAAAGTACTAGAAGAGACAATTCAAGAAAACACATTTCAGTGCTCTGGTTTATTCCACTGCAGATATCTGATAATTTAGGCATTTTGTAGGACTTAGTGATTCAGAGCAGACCCCAGAGGCAGTCAACCTGAATTCACCTGATTCTGCCACCCAGCAAGATCTCATTTTCAAACACATAGAATACTTCTTAGTAAATAAGAGTTCCTAGTGTCATTAGGACATACAGAGATGTTATCCTCTAGATCAGTTGTACTCAAAGTATAGTCTACCTAAGAACGGCATGAGGAAACTTTTAAAAATGTGAATTTATGATCTCTACCTCAGATCTATTCAGTCTGTATGTCTGGCAAATTATAGCACCAAATTTCTATTTTTAACAAATTGATGTTTTTCATGCAGGGGGTTCTGAGGCAGTGGGTTGAAGACAGTATGTGGAGCAAACTGACCAAGACTTTTTCAATCTATACAGCATTATTTCCTCAATGTTATTAAATCTCCACATTTGTAAAGTCCTGCACTAAAACTTCATAAAGATTCCAGCCTTGGGTATTCGTAAAATATCTAGCTTACATATTTTGCTAGAATAGATGTGGCAATGTTCACATTCATCTGGTCAGGATGTTTAATACCACTCCCAATTTCTTCTCATCCAGCCCTTAGAACCCCTGGGGGCACATTAAAACATGAAAGATGGAAATAAATAAGATTTTGTAAACATTAGCAATAAAAAAAAAGAAGAGGCTACTCTTTGAGGAATTCTAAAATAAAGATGGTTTGTGGATGCTTCCTTTAGCTCCCACCAGCATGACTATTGGAGGTAATAACAAACACAAAAACAAAAAAATACCCCAAAACACCTGAGCAGGGAAAGAGTGAAGACTCAGTACTATTACAGAGAACTGATGAGTTCTGAGAGCAATGGAAAGAGTAATGCGAACAAATAACAAAGACCCCAATGCCATGCCTACAGCATAATTAAGGGAAATGAACGAATTAAATTTTTAAGCACTGATAAAGAGAATCTGTTAATCATTAGGAATGATTTTGAGACCAGTCAGCTCAAGAGAGTTAGGCAAAGTTCTTTGAGTTCTGCTTACAGGCAGTCAGGCAAGCTGATTTACTTTATACTTCACAGTTTATAGGCTACCACGCTACAGCATGGGTTGTATTCCCTGAAGATGAGAAGTTTATGAAATGGGGGGAGGGGGGAACCCTGGTACTTACATTATCAAGTTGTTGTGAAGGTTTAAAGGGATAGGATGTTGAAAACACATGGGAGAGTCCTTCACACATGATTGGGTTGCATAATTATTGGGGTAAACATTGTATTTAATGTTTCATATTTAGAATATTTTATACTGGCAGTTCTCAAAGTATGGCCTGCAAACCACTGGGAATCCTGAAGAAATTTTAGAGGTTCAAAAAGGTCGAAATTATTTTAAAACATTTTAATTGGTATATACAGCATTTTATTTGTCTATCCATCAATGGATGATACTAGGATTGCTTCCAACTTTTGGCTATTGCTAATAATGTTATTATGAACATGGGTATACAAATATATATTTTAGTTCCTGCTTTCAATTCTTCTGGGTATATATCCAAAAGTGGAATTGCTGGATCATATGATGATTTCATTTTCAATTTTGGGGGGAACCACTGTACTGTTTTCCTTAGTGACTGCAGCATTTTATATTTCCATCAGCCGTGCACAAGTGTTATTTCTCCACATCCTCACCAACACTTGTTAATTATAATAGCTATCCTACTGGGTGGGTGGTTAGCCCTCATTCTTAAGTGATAGTTTCACTAGAATTGAATTCTCTACTAACTTTGTAGATATTATTATTCTTTGAATTCAGCCTTCTGACGCTGCTTCTGAGAATTCAGGGATGAGTACAACTAATCATCCTTCCTTTGTTTGCAAACAAAATCTATCCTTCCTCTCTGACCACTTTTAAGATCGCCTATTTGTCTTTAGCATTCAGGACTTTGATTCAGATGTGTTTAGGTGTTCACTGATCTGTTGAAATATACGTATCAAGGCAACAATGACCTCCAAACTAGCAAAAAATACACTATCTGTCCTCAGTCCTTTACACATTTTTAGCATTATTCAAAATAAATAAATACTCCCATATAGTTGAAAGATTCACTCAATTTCTGTGATTCCACATTCTTGTAGCTCTTCTTTTACCCAATTGATAATTCCTGGTTATAAATTTTTATATATGCCTTTTTTTATCTGACCTCTAAATATTTGTTATTCTCAAGATTGCTTCTATGTTTTACTATCTTCTCTCTCTACACCTTCTCTCTGGGTGATCACTTCCAAGTCAATGACTTTAAATATTATACTTCTGACTCCCAATTATATATGTTTGGCCCAAACTTGTTTGGAGCTTCATATACATATGACAGATACCTTGGTAGGGTAAACTCTGAAATTTATTAAGAATGGTATCAATGACTATGCTCACATCCCAACCTGTTTCTCACTCAGGTCAGTCTTTTCCCTATAAATAAATGACATCACCATCAAAGCAGATGTTCAAGTCAAAACCTAGTAGTTAGCCATATTCCTAGATCTAGAGTCTCAGCATAGTCTACAAGTATTATCTCCATCTTCACTGCATATCGAAATTACTCTCCTCTCTTATCTGGTCACCTCCAAAATGTGGTTTCCCCCAAAACTGGTTTTTCCACTTTACCTTCCTATCATTTCTTCTATTTTAATTAGATGAATCCTTTGAAAAATGTGAATCATAAAATTTCCCCCAGCTCAAAACTCCCAGTGGAGTTAGAATAAGATCCAAGCTTCTTAATAATAGCCTACAAAGCTTAGCATGATTTTTTCTTTGCCCACCTCTCCAACATCATCTGCTACCTCTTCTTTGCTCACTAGGCTGCAGTCAACTTGTTCTCCTTACAGTTGTTTGACTAGGTCAAGCCCATTTATGCCTTATAGACTTTGCACTTGTTTCTATGATCAGAGCAATCTTTCTGGTTCCTTTTCAACCTTCAAGTCTCAAATTCTGCTGAGGCCAAATCTCAATCTTATCTTCAGTGGTGCCATCCTCCCTTCCTCAGTCATGATCATGTCAGGGCTTCTTATTTTCTATGAGGCACTTAGCAATATCTAATATCATCCTATATTACTTAATTTTTACCTCCTTCAACAAAACACATAAACTCTGTGGTGCAGAGATCATGTTTACCCAGGAGTTATCATGGTGCCTGTCATAGAAGACACCCAGTAAATATTTGTTGAATTAACTTTCAATAATTAGTCAAGGAATAAATGGTGATTAAAATATGTCCCTGATGTTATTATAGTCTAATGGTGGAGATTGGGATGAAAAAATTATTCTTCTGTATAACTACAAACTGTGATAATAATATTAAAGATGATACAGGGTTATATATATGTGTGTGTGTGTATATATATAATTATATACACACATATTATATATATGAATGTGTGTGTATATATATATAAAACATATAATTTTTATTTTCCATAACTATGTTTGATTCTGATTTTATACTTAATATTCAGAAGACTAACTTCTGTAAAATAAAAGACCACATCTAATTAGATAATAGAGTCTATATGTCAGAAACATCTGGCTCCTTTTAGATAGACAAAGAGGGACTGGTAAAGGAGCTACTGGATCTTTAAGAGGGATTATACTCCAGAAGCCCTTATCTGCCAAAATCAATTTGATCTCTCCCTTTGAGTTTACTTGCTTCCTATAGCTGCTGGTCTTGGCAGCCTTTTATTATACTTCACTGAAGACATTGCTACTAACATTCGTTTGACTCTACTCTCTTCATCTGCATCCTCTTATAACTCCTCCCCGACGTTTCAGGGCCTTTTGGATATTTATAACTGCTCCTTTAGCACTGACTTCAAGCATAGCTTCTAGTTTTACCTCCAGAGAACCAAGCCTTGTTTATACCATGGGTGTTGAAATAGCTCAAAGAAGAAAGAAAGTTACCTGGGATGAAGTAGTTAGTAGCTAAGTCTTCCTCATGAACACGGAATGACAAATCCACTTCCATCTCTGTAAGCTCAGGCTCCCCATCTTAGATGCATAAGAATAAAAGACACTTAAACAAAAGCAGAATCACACCATCTACTGTTCTGAACTGCATTTATATTCTTCACATGTGAATGCCTACCACAAGATTCAACAAATAATTATTGAAATTATTGAGGTGTTACTTTCTTCTAAGCACAGTTCTAACACTGGGGAAAAAAAATCTCTGCCTTCATGAAGAGTAAATTCTAGTGGGAAGAGGAAGATAATAAACATATAAATACCTGAGATAAATTAATATTTAATGAGTCCATATGTGAGCCAAACACTGTTAGAGGTACTTGTATTGCAGAAGTTAAAAGACAAATTCTATGAGAAAATAAAATAAAAATAGACTAACAGGATAGATAATAAGAATAAAGGATGAAAGTGTCAACATAATACATTAGATCATGGTCAGGGAAGAATAGCAAGCTAATATTTGAATGTTCATGAAGAGACAGCTATGGAAAAATCTAGGGGGAGGAAACAGTCCAAATGCACCAAAGAATGAGCTTGGCTTGACCAAGAGACAGCAAAAACCAATATGTCTGAAATATAATGAAAGGGAAAGCAGTAGAAGATGAGATTTTGTAAGTAGGCAAGCTCAAGATCCTAGTCAGAGGTGTTTTTATTCCCTTTTTACAGATGGCCAATCGGGTGAAAGAATAAATGAAGGAATGAAGTGTCTGAACATTCGCCCGCTATGTCTGGAGTCGCAAATGGAACCTGCACGTCATGCCTATCCTCGCAGAATCACGCTTTCAGGATGACGTGAGTTGACTTGTTTGTTGATGGAAATATTACTGTTCATGTAAAGATGCTGAGATGCATACGTTTTTAAAGTATCAAAAAATCAAGCTATAATGAATGAAACAGTATACATCCCAATGATTTCTAACTGGAGGGTTTGCTCCCCTTAAAATTCACTCCATTTAAGCAATGTCTTATTTCCAAGCACTCCAGCAGCTGTACCTGCCCAAATCCACTGGGCACACAGGTGATCTCTCAGGAACTTGGACAAGGTAATTATAGGGAGCCTTCCATTCTCGTCCCCTCACTCTAGTGTGCCAAACAGCCGCTCCGTCAATCTGGGTAGTTTCTGGGAATTATCCCTGTTCCCTGCAATTCCCGCAAGGCAACAGCCTACATATTCCCTTTTCTTAGCACACAGAAGGTTCCCCCTCATTTGCTGTCTTGATTTAAGGATAGCACAGTCTAACTCTCAAATTTAATTTCAGACACATGTGCCTTGGATCAAATATCCTGCTGGACCCTGTCCAAACCCTTTTTTTTTTTTTTTTCACCTTGGATTTCCTGACTTAATTATCTCAAACTCAGATAAAGCCAGACCAAAATTGTATGAAAAAATCATATCATTAGCCATTATGGAATGGGCTTCAGATTTTAAACAATTGCAGAACATGAGCTGTGGTAAAATAATGAGGAACAATATTTGCTCCAAAATCAGTTTTCCCATTCAGTATTTTACTAGGTGTGAATATGTTTTAAATGTATTTTCCTCCACTTGCCATCTTTGTCAGTTCCCCAGCAAATAGGTCTGTGTAGCAAGACCTGGACTAGAATTGTTGAAGAGTGACTCAGTAACCGCCTCCATTATCCCAAGTGTGATTATATAGAGGATGGTGACCAGCTGTTCGCTTTCTCTGATGAGGCAAGAATAAGAGAAGAAGGGCATAAACTGCAGCTGGAGGGAAGTCAAATGATGTAAGGAGGAACTCTGGGGGTAGCAAGCATGGTTAAGCAGAGGAGGAGTTAGCAGAGCAGTTAATTCCATCCCTGACAATGTGTCTGGAATGGTTTGGTGAGCTTTACATAAGACAAGGAGTTCACCCTGATGACTTCGACAGAACGTTCTGGTTCCAAGATTCTGCCTTCATTCCTTACTCTGTATTTCAGTTGGTGGCCCTCACAGTCTACTTTCTGATGCAAATGATTCGCAAAAGTTCAATGGATGGAGGCGTCATAAAGTTAGATGGCTAAAGAGGTTATATACATAGTGTAGAGAAGACAACGAGTGGACTTTAGAATCAGCCAGACAAGGGGCGCCTGGGTGACGCAGTCGTTAAGCGTCTGCCTCTGGCTCAGGGTGTGATCCTGGCATTCTGGGATCGAGCCCCACATCGGGCTCCTCCACTGGGAGCCTGCTTCTTCCTCTCCCACCCCTGCCTGTGTTCCCTCTCTCGCTGGCTGCCTCTATCTCTGTCAAATAAATAAAAATAAAATCTTTAAAAAAAAAAAAAAAAGAATCAGCCAGACAAAAGGATTCCAGGCTCAACTATTTATTTGTTTTCTGACCTCTGGCAAGTCACATAATGTCCCTTGGTTATTTCGGGGTGGCGTTTTGAGAAATGGATAAAATGTCTGTAGAGCACAAAATAGAAATAAATTAAAATACTCCTGCTTTAATCAGCAAATCTTGGTAGACTTCAAAATTGTTTTTTTTTAGAGCATACATAGCATACAGTTGGCTTATATCTCATCACTTGATTTTTACCCTAATCCTTGAGATTGAGGGTTTGTATTTTATAGTTCTAGAAGCTAAGTCTCAAAGGAATTGAGAGATTTGCCTAAGGTCACACGGTTAGTAAAGATGATTTAGAAACATGAAACTATATGTCTTCTCCAAATCTAGGATCAATTGTTCCTATTGTTTGTTATTTATCACACTTCACCTAATAAAACCTGTAAATCTTTTATGACAAAAGAAGGGAATAACCATAACTATCACAACTGTGACCTTTTCTCAGAATGAGAAGGCACTTTAAAACAGCCTGTTCTGGGGACATCTCAATCTGTAGCTCAAAAAAATATGCCAAAGTTGTTTTATGACAATTTTTCACCTGTAAAGTCTTTAGCAAAATTCTCTTTTCTCTTTGAATATACGTGTATTATTTTACAATGATCGCAGCATCACTGACAGTGACCGTTGGGCCTGATAACCACCTTTATTGGTCACATTTATATGATCATATATCTACTTATATTTAGATCATCTATATATCTACTTAATGAGAGAAAAGACAGTATGGGGAGTGGGAAGACCTATTGAGTGACCTCCCTAGAAGTAAGAGTCTCAAAAAGCTAGCTTACATTGGAAGAAATGAATTCTCTCCACTTGCCCCTAAATTGGAAGTCAGTGTTCTTCAGATGATCTTGTCTCCACATATTTTTTGGAGAGTGAAAGGTTGATAGACATACACGCTATCTTTCCTCACCTCCTCAGTTGGGATCCCTCAGCTAAACTGCGCAAATAAAAGATGATTCTGGCTACTGTTGCCTCGATTCACTCAAGGATGTTACTTAGGTCACATTATACTAGGTGTGCAGGGGAGAAGGAAACTCCTTAGGTAATAGAGATGCCACTGAAAGATTGAGGATACAGGTCTCCTATGGAGCCTCTGTGTACACAGTCTGATGAAAGAAACCAGGTAGTCAGCATTTCCTCACTCACTGGGGTTCCTAAGGGTCTCACGCTTCCCAGGATACTCCAGGTCCTTGGTCAACTAGCAAAACACAGCTGGTGTCAAGAGCGCCTCCTCATCCATATTTCGTGCCATCTATAGGTTGCTCTGGCTTTGTTTCCACTATCTAGTAAAAGCAAGTGCCAAAGGAGTATGGACAAGCACTGGTTCATATGAGTAAAAATGTGTATCCAAATTCAATTCACACTGGACCAATTTTACAAACATACAACTGTACTACATTTCATGAGGAAAAACAGGCTTGTGATAATCCACTTCTGTCCCACCACCTAGATCCTTATTTAGCTGAGGTGCCATAATTTCAATTACCATATATTTAGAAACAATAGAGGAGGACAGGACACAATCAAATGCCATCATGGTAAAAATTATGTGGTAGCACTTTTCAAGATAAAATATAAGACATATATGTCAAGAATTGGGCCCCCCAAATGTCCAAATTTGGGATAGAATATGACTAAAGTTCTGATTGATAGAAATATTGAGTTATTATGGAGACTACATATATATGTGTGTGTATATATATATATATGTGTGTGTGTGTGTGTGTACATACATATAAAATTAAATGAGCATAAATATGTTTCCAGTCTACTGTGGGAGGCAGGGTAGCTGAGCTGGAAACAGGTTAAAATTGACTTGGATATGGATATTCTGGGCTCTGTTGGAAGTACGAAATTGGAAGCTATAATGAATGCTTGCCTCCTTAGCGTGGTTACACACTGACACAGGATCCAGCAATCTCACCTGGACCTCCCTTTCTCTAGGTTGTCCAGACAGGAGGGCGAGTTAAAGGAACAGATACCAAGAAAAGCACTATAGGTCTTTATCGATGGCATCTTTGCTCTACCTGGAAAGCACTGTGATTAGATAAAACTACATATACCATATGTTCTGTGCATCTACAGTACGGCGAAAGTATAGATGTTAGGTTATATCAGCAGACTCTCTCTAGAGCAGAGCCTTCAGGGAACCCATCTAGGAGTTCAAGATGAAATCCCAGATCTTCTGTTTAATAGTGATGTAACAACTGTAGGTAGTCACTTAAATGTATTAAATCTATGTTTTCTTATCTGAGAAATACAAATAATACATGAACTTGCAGTGTTTGGAGGGAAGATTAGCACATAAACAGTATTGATGCTTAATAAGTGGTAGTTATTTCCTAGATAAATAATTGGATTGATTCTTTTCTCCTAATTTCCCCCCTCAGTATAATAAGAAATGGATATATATGAAAACATGCCTCCATCTTGATTTGGTAATTTCTTTTTTTTTTCTTTCAGGTCAGATTAATTTTACCCCTCTCATTGTAGAAGGTGGTAGATAAAGAGGGGGATGCTTGGTACAACTCATAGCAATAAACACAGTGTTCCCTGCGTATCTTTCTGCCTGTTCTTACATTGAGTAGGGACCAGGTGCCTTAGTACACTAACCAAAGTATTGCATTTGTATGATAAAAATGCATTCCTGGAATTCTATGGAACGTCAACCCCTTCTTCAACCCAAATGTGTCAGATGCGGGTGGTGTTAGAACAGCAGCTTAATTTTGCCTTGTCCTGCACCAAACTTCTATTCAGGCCCTAACCAAAGTCACTGTAATTCAGTAAGAAAGAGAATAAGAGCAAGCAAGAGAGAGTGAAAGGGAACTTTGGGAGTTAAATTAGTAGTAAACCGAGCGCGCGGGGAGATTGGTAATGGACTAGCACGCTGAAGCGCGGCGTTGGCCTCACACAAATTGTGACTGAAAGTCATTACCACCTGCAAGCTGCCCATTCAACTGTTAGAATCTGCTCTCAGCATTGATTTTGTTCCTGCTGGTCACATGCCCAGCACAGGGTCTCATCATCCCAGATGCCTTTGGCAGCACACAGGGCAAAAATTAAATAAGTACATAAAAAAGAGGAAGAAAAAGAACCAAGTGCTGGTCCAGTATAAAGAGAGAGCAGCCCTTAGCCCTGGAGTTGCTCTTTCCGAATGGGTCACCCACAGGCATTGGTGCTTTGCTTGAATAGAAATGGCTCGGACGTATCCAAACCCTTCCACAAGCAAGAGGGAATAAATCACAAATGAATAAAGATAAGCAATCCTTCTTTTCCAGTACATCTTTTTAAAAATTCTCTATCTTTAATACAGCAGAAGGAATTATGGGTGACACTGGGACTTTAATGCAGATGGGAGGCAGGAAAAAGATGACTACTTCAAGGATATTAGACATGAGTGGATACATTTTAATAATAGTAATAATAATAATAAAATGTATTGAAAAGCTACTGTGAGATAAAACTTTACACACAGTTTCTCATTTAATTTTCACAATAATCCTATCAGATAACTTTTAACAGTCTTTTACAGGAAAGTAAGAGGAGTGTTCTAAGTTGAACTGTATACCTCCAAAATTCATGTGTGGAAGCCTTAACCTCTCTCAGAATGTGAACTCATTTGGAAATGGGGTCATTGCAGGTGTAATTAGTAAAAGTAAGGTCATACTGGAGTGGAGTGAGTCCCTAGCCCAATATGATCGGGGAAATTCGTAAACAGACAGACATACAAGGAAAACACTATGCTGGTTTCCACAAGCCAAGGAACTACCAGAAGCTAGAAGAGAAACCCAGAACAGATCCTTCCCTTACTTCAGAGAGAGCACTGCCCCATCCACACCTCGATCTCAGACAGTGAGCCTCCAGGGCTGGAAGAGATATTTCTGTTGTTTAGATTTCCAGATTGGGACACCTTATTCAGCAGCCTTAGCAAATTAACAGAAGGAAATTGAGAAAGGTTAAATAAATATTCTTCCCAGCCTCAGAGAGCCAGTTGACTGTGGAGTTGGGATTTGAACCCTGACCTGACCGTACTCCATTTACTGAACTCTTATGTTCTCCTATTTCTTCAAACCAGGGCACAGCAACATTGAAAGGGCCTCAGATGATGCTGGGCCAACACATCTGATAGCTGGTTATGCTCTTCCATAAACATCCATGGCTGTAGCTTATCCCATCTCTTCCTCAACATCACCATAGATAGGCATCTCTCTGCCTTCAAAGACAGACCATTCCAGTTTTCAATAATTTGCAATGTTAGAAAGCCATACATCTTCCTCAAGGCTCAATTTGAATCTTAGCCCTTCGTAAAGCTTCCCTCAAATCACCGTATCCCAGATGCAGAAGAATTAAAAATCCTTTGGACTTTATTCAGTACAATTTTTTAAATACTGCCAACACAATTCCTCTCCTTATTGCTTTACTCTAATTTGATGAAGCAAAACAGTTTAATGGCTTAGAGCGTTAAAAGTGTGGTCCCCAAAACTGCAGTATCAGTGACCCTTGGGAGCTTGTTAGAAATGCAAATTCTCAGCCCTAACCTGAAACCTATTGAATCAGAAAGTGTGGATGGGATCCAGCCATTGTGTTTTAGTAAGTGCTCCGAGTGATTCTGACACACACCAAACCCTGAGAAACACTGGTTTAGGGGACAGACTTTAGTCACGTACAAAGAATGCTGGGGTTTCAACTCCAGTCTAACAACTGCGATTGTTCCCGCTCTCTCATAGCTTCTTCCATAATAACATACGGCAGGTGAGTCATACTAATGATTGATAGAACAGAAGAATAAATTGAAATATAGTAGATACCTATGCTTGGAAAAATCAAATATCATATTAACTTATTAACGTGAAAGCAAATATCCACAAAAGAATAAAACTAGGTTGTTTCCAAATTATGCTCTTCAAACTCACGTTTTAAGGAGAAAATTTTGAGGGAAAATTATGTCTGTCTAGCCTAGTCGACGGGCATGTCTAAGAAAGTGAAAAATACTTTTCCGGGGATTTAAAAACCACAATGGTACACACACGTACAATTATTAAAAACACACACACCTACACACACACAACATGCTTTCTTGGTAACATATCTCTATTCACTGAAAGAAAAAAAAAAGATAGAAAAAGCAAAACCAAATTCTCAAAACATGGAAACCCATCGCATACAACTCCAACTGCGCATTCAACACCATCTGGATTCCTTATCTGCCTTCCCTGGCAAGAAACTTTTTCTACTCTGTCATTGACCATTTGATCCTTTCTCTGCTTTCCTCAAATCTCTGACCTCCTTTGCCTTTTTTATTCTCTGCTAATGACACTCCCTTACACTTCATAAAATTACATTCTCTCACCACATAATAATCATTGCATGTTCCCATATGGATTTGAAATAGCTGTTCATCTCAATCCGTATTCTCACCACTACACTGCAATGGAGGTCACCTTTAAAGCATCTCATTCCCTTCTACTTTTCTAACAGGGTATTAGCTCTTCCAATCACATCACTCTTCACCACCTAGCCACGTGCCCCAGGAGATGCTGATCCTGTCCTTAGGATCATCATGACTCGTCTAAAATTATTTCTACATCTATAAAGCCAATAACATTTCTCATTAAAGAAAAGTAAATCCTAGTCATATATTCTTTCTAAATTAATCTTTAGGTTTGTACCTTTCCTACTAACATGTCAAATATATTTTTAATGTTTCTGAATGTAATGGGTCTAAAGTTCCATTAAAAATGTTATTTATAATAATATTTCTAAAGTGATTCTTCAAATTAATATTCTAGAATGCATCTAGTAGAGTACATAATCTGGAATAGCCAGGAAAACTTTTTTAAAGATTTTATTTATTTCTTTTATTTTTAATTTAAATTCCATTAGCCAACGTATAGTACATCATCAGTTTTTGATCTAATGTTCAAGGATTCATTAGTTGCGTATAACACCCAGTGATCATCACATCACGTGCCCTCCTTAATGCCCATCACCACGTTACCCCATCTCCCCACCCACCTCCCTGTCCTCAACCCTTAGTTTGTTTCCTGGAGTCAAGAGTCTCATATGGTTTATCTCCCTCTCTTATTTCTTCCCTTTCAGTTTTCCCTCCCTTCTCCCAGTGTCCTCTGCTTTCTTTCTTTCTTTCTTTCTTTCTTTCTTTCTTTCTTTCTTTCTTTCAGCTTGAGCCAGTGGAGGGGGGAAGGGGGGAGAGAGTGATGGGGAGAGAGAGAAACCCAAGCAGACTCCTGTGCTGAGTATAGAGCCCCACACGGCTGATCTCATGGCCCTGAAATCATGACCTGAGCTGAAATCAAGAGTCAGAGGCTTGGGGCGCCTGGGTGGTTCAGTTATTAAGTGTCTGCCTTCAGTTCAGGGTGTGATCCCAGAGTCCTGGGGTTGAGCCCCACATTGGGCTCCTCCTCTGGGAGCCTGCTTCTTCTCCCACTCCCCCTCCCTGTGTTCCCTCTCTCGCTGGCTATCTCTCTCTGTCAAATTAATAAATAAAATCTTAAAAAAAAAAAAAGAGTCAGAGGCTTAATCTACTGAGCCACCCAGGCGCCCCTAGGAAAACTTTTAAAATGGGGTGTAATAAGAACGTATGAATTATTCTTAAAAGGTATTACCAAACTAAGGTAATTAAAGATAACATGATAGGAATATCAGATTATTGACAAATTAATAGAACTATTTGTAGACTCAAGAAGTAGATCCATACTATGTATGTGTATAGCTGTATATACATGTACATATATTTTTATATATGTATATACATCATATATATTATTCAGAGACAAATTATTTTGTAAAAACATCACATAGCAATTTATGTTTTAAAGTTAATCTTTATCTTACACCACAGAGTAAAGCAAATGTTAAGGATATTCAATATTTTATTTAAAGATCAAACAAATATCAGAAAATAAATTACAGGGGACTATTTTAAGAATAATGTAATGTGGAATATCATTTGAAAATATTATCAAGGGTCGAAATGAAAAATAAAGTGGTTTAAAACTACCACGATTGTAATGAAAGAAAATGCAATGAAGGGGAAGTAAAACAAATGACAAATGGAGAAATAGTTAAAGTATACATGTGGAAGACATACACAATGAAATACTATTTCAAACCAGGAGAGAAAAGACAGCATTCACCTCCCACCCTTCTCCCCTCCCAGCCTAGTATCTTTCTGAGTTCTCCCGGTGTGCGTTCTTCATCTTTGCTAGCCTTTTATTGGCTCTACATTGACGATTAGACATATTGCATCTTAATGTTAAAAACACAAGCTCTCACTTCCAACAGACCTGAATTCCACTCCTATGGCTGTTCTTACACTTTCTGAATCTGGGTAGGTTACTTAGCATCAGCCCTGCATTTGTAAAGTAGGGAAGAAGAGTTACCCATTTCATAGGATTTGTGAATAGAAGATTCATCGTGAGCTAGATATATACTCTAGTACTCAGCACGTAGTAAGGCCTCAACATCAATTAGTCACTTCAATATACATGCAAACAGAAAAAGGGTAAAAGGGTATTAGAATAAAAGAGAATAGGATTTGTATCTTTCAAATTTCTAGAGGAGTAGAAGATTGAAGAGCAAATAACAAAACTTGGTAGGACACAAGGAAGCATAAAGCAAATAAAAAAATTAAATTAAGACCAATGTATCTGATATGATGAGGTATATAAATGTGTCAAAATTCTCTTGTATAAAATTCTCAGATTGAATTTGAAATACTTCATGCAGCTATCTATTGTCTATAGAAACGACATGGGAAATGCGTTCTGCATATTGTTTATTATCAAAACCAAGTACAAAAATGTGTGTGTGTGTGTGTGTGTGCAAATGACTCTTGGAGATGAAAGTGCCAAAGGAAGTCATTTCCAAATATCAACCGTGATGATAGATGGTTTGAAAGCTCTGGATGTCTTATTGCCACACCAATTCGACAACGCCAATAAATAAATTAAAAAACTCCAGTGCCTCATTTATGGAGTGCACTAGTTTCCCTTTTGTGAACAAAACCTCTGGAAGGGCCCTAATAAGTTTGTTCCTCACAATTTTCACTTATTCTCAGAAGGTTTTCACGATCTTATGTTTGCCAGGTGAATCGTGCAAGCGTTTCACACTAGAGAAGTGACGTTGAACATATGGGGGTGTAGCAAGCTAAGGGGCTTTTATATCTACTTGGGCTCCAAACAATGAACTTGAACACCCGATTTCAGTGCCCCAGCAGAGGTTAAAGAACTTGGAGACAACTGCATGGGAGCAAAAGCTTTTAATTAGCAGAGAGTTATAGTTGGAGCAAAAGCTCTGAAAGCTCCCTGTGGAAAATACCTTTATTCGCAAAAGCCCACACCCTAGGCTCCATTCATTTGTTTTCTTTTGTACTTATCTCACTTTTTTAACAGAAACCCATACTTGAGACTTTTCAAATGTCCTATTTCTCTCCACTTTCTTTACATTTGTTATTCTTCTCAAATTGTGATGAAATTATTTCAATTGGCATGATTTGCCATTTCTCCCTTTTCTTTCTAATGACTTCTTTTCACTTCTGTATTTATTTGCTCATTCCTTTCAAAAAGTGATAATAAAATCAGGGTCTTTTATTGCATCTCTTCTTTAGAGATATGGTTTTTCTCTAACTTTGTCTCAAGGTTCTTTTTTTTTTTTCTTTTCCTTATAATTTTCCTTAGTCCCAGGATATTTGTTCTTAATCATTCAAATGATACACCATCAGGAACTCTGAAATAATATAATTAATAAAACTTAAAATTAATTTTGATTTTCAAATATTTCCATTTTCATTTTGTCAGTCTATAGGAACTTGCTTAATTTTTCTTTGGGACCCTCAATTTGGGGGCAGATTAATGAATAAATTAATAACCCAATCTTTGTGATATAAACAACTCAATATGTACTAGAGGAAAATAAACCTTGATAAAATAAACCATGAAACTTTCAACATACAAAACTATCTAGAGTAAATGTGAAATCATACTTTCCCTAATAAATGCTCTCCTTTTTAATATTAAGGTGGAAAGTCAACAGAAGAAGTATATTAATTCCTCTTGCTTGAAATGCTTTTAGTAAATAGTTCTCTGTCCAAAAATGAGAAAATGTGGAATATTAATTCTAACTCCAGACTAAATCACTCACCAGTTAAAAGTATCTGTTTCTAAATTATTTTAATCATTCTGAAACAGCAAATAAAAATATGTTCAGTATTTTCAAGAATCACAAGCACCCTGAGATTTATGAAATAGGGGAACCCTGGCCATTTTTCCATTCAGCTGTTGCAACCCTGAGAGTTATTGATGGATTAACGATATGTGTAAGTGGCAGCGATATAAGTAGGTGGAAAGTTTCAGAAGTCTGGAATGTGTAAGTTTTATGTCAAGTGACTTTGAAATGGAGAACTCTCGCAGTTCACTTACAGCGACATGAAATAGCTATTCACTTAGGTTCCAATTTTACCCTCTATAATTGGATCGCTGAAAAACAATAATACACCAAAATTCTTATTTGAGCAATTTTTCTATAGCAACAAGGCCCGCTTTTATTACCTGTGTATTTTGGTTTAGTTTTTAAGAGTCGGGTTATTCCCAAAGAGGTTTGTATGTTTCCATTGAATTTTTGAAAGTAATGAGTTTCCACCTTATAAATGAAAGATAGGAGGGAAGGTTAATTTTGCAGTGGAAGAAGTTAGAACCAATAAACCACATTTGTATTTCATTCCAGCAGACAACAGTTTGTTGCATTTGTTCAATGGGAGCCAAGTAGTAACTTCTATCCATGGTTAATTAGCAGGGGATGAAATTTCAATATGTTCTGAAATGTAGACTGCTATTAATATATTTCACCCATTCATATCTAATCTTTAAGATCATGGCAACTGGTCAATGAGTTAGACATTGAGCTCTTATAGTTCCCTGCAACTCAGTAGGTTTTGTTGCACCACCACCTGGTAGCTGGGACGAAACTAGATGCCTTCTTGGTCTTCAGTTGCCCCAGTAGATAGTATTGCATAAAAGTATTACATTTTTAAGAAGGCCTACAAAAGAGACACATTTATAAAGATTATAAATGTAGCAAAATTCTCCTTACAATAAAAATATGCGTAAGTCTTAAACCGTCTAGAATCATTGAGATACATCACTTAAAGCTTCAGGTAGGAAATGTGAACAAGTTACTATGCAGCAAGCAGAAGGCCATCTGTATGAATGACCACATGTCAAAGCAGCTATCAGATCACCATGCCATTATTTTCACTGAACTGTGTTGCCATTAAGTCAATGAAATTCTGGTTTGGTGATTTTTAAAAATAATATATTACCTTAATAAGCTGCCTTCTTGTTTGAGGGAGTGTGGTAGATAGACTCTAGGATAACACCCATGATTCTCACCTTCTGATGTGCAAGTCCTTGTCTCGTCCCCTCACCTTGAGTATGGGCATCACTTGTGACGTGTCTCTAACCAACAAAGCAAAGCAAGGATGAGAGGATGCATGGGAATAGAGGTACATGATTTTGAACATAGTATTATGGCATCTTTCATCCTGGAGACTCTCTCTCCTTTGCTAGATTTGAAGAATCAAGTGGCCATCTTGGGTAACCCCATGAGGCAAGGAACTGTGAGCAGTTCTAGAACTAGGGCAGCATCTGACTGACAGCCAGCAAGAACTGGAGCCCTCGGTCCTACACATGCGAGAAACTGAGTTCTGCCAATAATCTCAATGAGCTTGAAAGGTGATCCTCCTCCAGTCAAGACTCGCATAAGACCACAGCCCTGGCCAATGTCTTAATTCCAGTATTGAAGAGAACATAGTTAAGTTGTGTTAAGAATCTTGATTTATAGAAACTATGAAATAATAAGTGCGCATTGTTTCAAACCATAATATTTATGCTAATATTGTCACATAATAGTAGATGAGTATTCTAAGGAGTCCTGTCTTAGACCTGGATATCTGTTTCTTATACTCTTTAATACTTATGCTAATCAAAAATCAGAGTAGTGACATGACAGAATCTCAATAGAAGGTACTATTTTTAATTTAGTACTATTTGGTTTCAAATAACAGCAAAGTGAAATCTTTTAGAAATGCATACTTAGAAACTGTTCTACTTACCCATTTCTCTTGGTAAGAGGTTTAAGGTCACAAAATGGCAGCCAACGAGCCAAATTTGACTTGTAGACATGCTTAGTGTGTGGAGTACACAGGGATTTGTTTGTTTGTTTGTTTTTAATTGAAACATTCATCGTTTAAAAAACCCAACAACTTTGCAGTGTTCACGTAAAACCTGCATTTTTGGATTACAATAAGCCATCCAGCAACACTGTGTTTATATTTTACCTGGAAACAAATAACAGAAGCTAAGTAGTTGCTCTTCTTCTTTTGTTTTTTAGAGAGGGAGGGAGGGGGTGGGGAGGAGCCAAGGGAGAGGGAGGGAAAGAAAGAGAATCTTAAGGAGACCCCACGCCCAGTGCAGAGCCCAATGTGGGGCTCAGTCTCACAACCCTGAGATCATGACCTGAGCCAAAATCAAGAGTGGGATTCTTAATTGACTGAGCCACCCAGGCGCCCATAAGTAGTTGCTCTTTTAAAACAGGGAGTATATTGTCCAATTTAGCTCAAGACAGATCCCTTCCTATTATCTTCCACACGAGACTACATATCAATAGGGCATTTATCATTCTTTAAGTCATTTATGTATTTTTACTATTGGCCCATTGCACGAATTTATGTAGTTCTCTCATCCTTTCTGTAATATGATTAAATTTTGAATATGAGTAAGTGTTATGCTTAAAATTATATCACCAACAGACTGTATATGTAGACTACATTTATTTTGTATTGTCCATTCCCCAGGAAATCTTTTACTGATATATGGTATCTTTGACTTTCATTTTCAAGAGACTCAGAGATCGATTGTAAGTGAAGCAAACATTCCCCCAGATTTGTGTGGAATCGGGGTTATTTCCTGTAATACATAGCATTTTATTTGTCAATGTTTCCTAGTTCAGATAATGAATTATTCAGCCTATTGGTTATGTATTGCCAAAGAAAGACCATGTATAAAGTGACCAAAATCCTTCAGTGTCACACAAAGAAGTTGGAAGAGTTCAGTTGATCTAAGCAAGCTGAGCTTTGCTGGGCTTGCTCATGTGTCTGTGATTAGATAGGTTTTGGCTGTGAGGCTCCTCTGACCTTGGCTGAGCTCACTCACATGTCCAGGGATTGACTGACTTTTACAATGACCTTGACTGGCTTGATTGGAGTGACTCAGCTCTGTTATCAGTAGGGTAGCCCAGCAATAATCTTCTGGCCACGGCAGAGAAGCAAGAGGAGCAATCCCAATCACATAGTTATTCTTCAAGTTTCTGCTTTGTCACATCTGTTAATATATCATTGGCCTAAGGAAATCACGTGGCTGAGCCCAGAGTCAGAGCTAGAGAGCAGTAAAAGTTACTTAGCAGAAAGCACGGTCACAAGAACAGTTGGAGAATTGGGACAGGTAATACAATCAGTCTACCATAGATGTTACCCTATGTGTATCTGCTTTTCCAATCTTTTCCAATCTAGGTAATGTATGAAATATTCTGGCTTTAAAAAATATTGGAGTTATACTAAGCCAATGGAATGCATTAATTCAGAATGTCTAAAATCATGATATTTCATAGAATTTACTATGCCTTAACTACATTTGCACATTGAAAACTATAAATATTATAGAGTTGTGTTTCCAATGATTATTTCAAATCTATATTGGTTATTTATTAGCTAAATCTAGTAACCTGAAATGATTAAAAGATTTGGCTCTTCAGGTTTCTATGCTGAGCTACTTTTGTGTGACCCATTTGTTCTCACTTCATTGTTTTTCTGCAGTAGGTATAAAGTGTGTGTGGGTGAGTGTGTGTTTTACCATCAGAGATCTTTACAAAAATTGCTTAAAATTCTCAAGTATCATTCAAATCTATAAAAGTAATGAATTAAAAAAAAACCTCTTCTAATGGATACTGGTCCCCCCAAATCCTTCAAAATAAAGGATATCAAATTTGGAAAAATCTGCATATTGTGTACCCTGCCTGATAATCCATACAATGTGTATTGTCATACTTAAGACTCTAAGGAGTCTTGCAGAAAACATCAATTTAATTTGATTAAAATCTCTATTTTACCACTTTATTGGCTCAAACAATTTTTTTTGTTGTAAATGTATGAATATCTTACAAATTTTGTGTCTTGCAACTGGACATGCGGGCAGTTGACCTTGACTGTGGAGTCTTCAGAAACTGTATTTAAACATGTGGTTTTCTCCAGTTCACCACCAAATACCTATGTAGGGTACGAAACCTACAGTTCTGTCTTTTTAAAATATTTATATTGCCGTGCATTTACTGACTTTCTGAATCTTTCTTGGTAATTTCTATACATTTTCCCATTGTATCTGATTCCCATTTCAAAGAAACATGCCCTGTACTTCCTTTCTCATGTTTTTATTTTCATTATTAGTTTTATTACTCTTTTTGTTGCTGTGGTTGTTCAGTTTAGCTGCTGTATTTATAATTCATTATTATTATAGGCAGAAATGATGACATTTTTATTTTGCATATTATAAGGTTGGTTTTGTATCCCTGTTGATAAAATATGCCATCTCATCTCCACACAAAGATTGAAATGGTTTTGGTGGTGCCTTGGTTTCTTATATGAATGCCAATCGTACAGTGGAAGCATAAGCTTCCTGCTGGAGGAAGTACTATAAAAATGTTACTTCTTTCCTCCATCTACTTTGTACTCTGAGTCATCAACAATACAGTTTTTCTTTAATCCTTATTTTGCAGAGGAGGAAGCAGAGGCTTACTTAGGTAAATCAATCTGCCTAATAAGTGACTGCCTAGACTTCAGCCTAATTTGTTCCAATTACCTAAATGAATAAATGAAATTGCTAATAAAATGGCACTTTATGATAATACAGGAAAAGCACAATGTGTTGGAATGGATGCTAGGGGCTGAAAAATCTTGATAGCTTGTAGAAAAAGTTTGAGAAATCAAGTTAGAAAATAGGCCTATTGTTAAAATATGCATCATTCTTTGACAAAAATGGAATATTAATCAAATAGAATTTATTTCAGTGTCAAATATACAGTGGAAATAGTAAGGTACATATAAAACATTTCATTAGGAAATCAAGGTCCTTGCATTTGAAGATTGCTAGTATTCCAATTTAAGTGAATCAATGTACACAATTAGACATTCATTAAAAGTTAGACACTGTCCTAGATACTATGAGACATATAATTTAAAAATATAATCATTGGTTTCATGGGGTATAGCATTAAAGAGAGAAAGAATATGTATATTGTTCAAAAGTTAAAATAAAATAAATATATGGCAACTAATTTCTTTAGGTAGATAATGGATCAAATTTTATTAAACACTAATGATGCACTCTATGGTGATTAACATAACATAATAAAAAAAGAATTTTATAGCATGAAAAAAAATTAAACTTATGAGATCAAAAATAAATAAATAAATAAATAAATAAATAAATAAATAAATAGGTATATAAGTTGTTAGCCCTCAAGGCTTACGAGTCTTCATTCTCCTTTTGAAGATTCCCATGTACATGTAAAAATACCAAATACATTTTGTACACTTCTCTCTGTTAAAATTTTTTTTAATCTAATTAAAAAAAATCAGGTATGTGCAGTGAGTTTCTGTGTATTGGAGTGTGAAGGAAGCAGATAAGTCGATGTTTAATAACAATCATGCAATTGGAGTGGGAAAATTGTAGCAATTCTAGAAGTTCTAGTACCAGGGGCAACAAAATATTTATTAATTCACTTTACAGTGGAGAAATCTGGCAGACAGCATCCCACTATGAGTTGAAAGTTAATATTACCAATGAAGGGATAGAATAACATCATGTGCCTCTTGATATGGTATGCTGAGAATGGAGCATCACTTCGATGGTGTTTCTGCCAAAAATGTGTAACCTGAATCTATTTATGAGGAAATGGCTGGAAAACCTAAATTGGAGGGCATTGTACAATATCCGCCCTGTATTTGTCAAAACCATATAAACCAAGCAGTAATTCTTCTAGATTCAAGGTGATTAAAGGGACCTGACAACTAAATGCAAAGTAAAATCTTGAATGAGATCTTGATCAGAATATAAAGGGGTTAAGAAGAGGGTGTTTTGCTTGTTTTTATTATAAAGGTCATTATTTGGATGGATAAGGAGAAATTGTAAATGGGATCTGTGGCTTAGAAAGTGGTATCAGTGTTGATTTACAGATTGAATACGTATATTGTGTTTATATAGGATCGTACAATTGTTCCTAGGAAATGCAAACTGGAGTAATTAGTAGTAGCGACCACCATTTTAACAACTTACTCTCAAGTACACACACACACACACGCACACACACCATTATATGGTGAAGGTCATCCTTTAAATTTCTTATATGATACCACTGCTGATGCCATAAAAACATGAGAGACTGAAATATGTGAATATGCACAGGAATTAAATGGGCTAACATAAATAATTCAAATTCCTGGAATCAAGATACATTGTAAATCTTATATTTTAAATGTGTTTTGTTATTATATGGGGGGTAAAACAAGCAGGTAAAATGCAACTTTGAAAGGTGACTCATTTCATCAGTTACTTAAAATACAAATTTAAAGTCCTTAATTAAGTGAGGAGTGGAAATAAAGAAAGAGCTTCTATTGTTACAACGAGCATTTACTGAGTTCCCTCCGTGCACTCAGTAGACAGGGAGGCTAGTGGGGAATGCAGAGCAGGGTGGGCCACAGTTTCCATCCCTAAGGATATTACAATCTACTTGAGAAGACAATACCAACTTTTAAAAGACGGAATTGATTTATACAAAACAGCAATCTCTTTCAGCAATAAGTCTCATGGAATTGATTGAAAGCACAAGAAAAATTCAGAGAACAACTCTTCAGCAGGAAGTGATGTTCTCTGTGTTGACAAGGAAGATTTTAAGAAGAGGAATGAATTGAATAAAGGCTTGAAAGATGAGCAAAAATTGTCTGAAAACGGATGGGAAAGAAAAAATCATGGTGAGATGGATGAAGGAAGCCAAGAGAACAGATTAGAGAAAAGAGTATGGCTTTTGGGAGAAGAATGGAAAATGGAGAAAAGAGGTAGGTAAAAGGTTGATTAAGGAGGGCTAGGAATCCAGGAGAGGTTGCCAGACACAGAGGGAGTAAAGAAAGATTCTTCGAGCTACGAAGTGACATGATAAAGGTGACTTCAAATAAGTTGATGGAGAGACCAGAGCTAGAAAAAACCGGCCAGGGAAGGAATGAAAATAAGTCAGGAGGTAGAGAGCTAAGCTAAGCTAAGGCATTGGTGCCGGGAATGGAGATTAGTTATTTAAATAGAGGAGTTGTTTCCAGGAAAAGCTAGAAAGTGTCAGTAGAGTCGATCTTCAGGAAACATACACATTGAACATTAGCTACTCTTGGGACCACTTAATAACAAGACAAAAGAGGGAACCGGTAAAACACAGTGGAAAAAAAAAAAGTACCCCTGTGTGTATATTTCACCACCAATTCTTCCAACCCAAGGAATCAGTTCTTCCGGCAAATAATTGAGAAATGAGAGGAGGAAGAAGGGCACCTCCATGCGAATTCTGAAATGGTTTGACAAGTGAAAGATTTAAGTCACACAGAAACAGAGCAAGTTCAAACTACTGGTTTTCAGTTCAGTGGAGTGACTTTCAGTCTCTAGGCCTGCCTTTCGTCCTCTATGTCTTATCACCAGAAACAATAAAGTTTCTTTTTCCCTGCTGCATTCGCCAACTCCAATTGTTTTCTAACACAGCCTCACTGCTGGAACACTTACCCTACACACCTCTTCTGGAAGCCCTACGTCCTGCTCATTTACTCCTATCAGAATTCTCTCCACGTGTTATGATGTGGTATTTACCAAACATCTCTCTTTAGACTACAAACTCAGAATAGAATTTTTTAAAAAGAAAAAAAAAAAAAAAAAAAAAAAAAAGAGGGAAACCCAAATCAAACCACACTGTTGAATGAATGGCAAAGGGGACATCTGTCCCTATGAAACTTATATTCTATGATGACATGGGGCAGGAAGAAGGAAACTGACAGGAGAAAAGTGCTCTGAGATGCAAATAGAAATTGTGCACCATGAGAACACTTAGCTTGCGGGTAATTTCCAGTCAGGTAAAGACCTGTATATCCTCACATGAGCAGAGTGCCTATATGGTCACCTAAGTGTTTGGCCTCTTCCGAAATCCTTTGTGAAAACTCTTCTGGAGCAGTGGTAAGGAAAAACATGCAACCTGGCTTTCTCGGCTCTGTCACCATTTTCCAATAAACGTTCTTTATCAGAAGCCTTGAACACTTCAAGGCCTTTGTCTCTTCTTTGACATTCCTCATTGGGGAAAAGGAACTCATGAAAATGGACTTCTTGGTCCATGCCCTTTCATGATGAAAACTGGGAAAATAAAATTAAGTTAAAATTTAATAAAATAAATCAACATAAAACCACAACGTGTGAAAAATAAAATAAAATTACGATGTGCGAAATTAATAAAAAAGACTCTCAGGCGAGTTGAGAGGCGACCTAAGAAGGTGTCTTGCTCTAAAATTTGTGGTGAGTTGTTTTTAAAAAATCGCTCCTAAGACCCCTATTTAACAGTTTCAGGCATCTAGTCTGCTGTGAGTCCCCAGAATTAGCGTCTTTTCCTTCCATCTTTTGAAGCGCAAACACCGTTACTTTTCGCATTTGGAATCTGGAGTGCAGGAAGTTTAGCTCCAAACCTGGGGTAATGCCTGTGCAGTATCACTCTTTTATCAGAGGGATTTTGGGAAACCAACTTCCTTTAGTGGCTCCTGGGGAAGACGGTAATTGATGCTTTGGTGTGGCTGTTGTTTTAACTCGTTTCACTATTCCTGTTGTGTAGTTTTTGGGTGCACAAAGATTTCGAAATGTGTACCAGGTTAAAGTGGTTTATTTTCGTTGGGATAAAATGACATTTGAAAAGCAGGAATACAGAATCATCTGTTTTTCCTTCAAAAAGCTCTCAACAATTTACAATGCTTATTTTGGTCCTCCTTTCCTAGGTAAGATTGTCATAACCCCAAACTCCTTGAGACTTTCAACAACAGTGATTTATTTCTCAATTTCCGATAGCGGCTGTGGGTTTCATGGGGCTCAGCTCTGCACATTTTCTTCATTTAAGGATTCAGGGTAAAAGAAGGGCCCTTATCGGGGACCTGCTATTCTTGTGTCGAAGGAGAAAAGCAAGAGAACTGGCAAAATATGCGATGGATATATTATCACTTTCAATTAGAATCCTTTGGTTACAGCAGGTCACGTGGTCAGGGCTGCCATTGGCAGAGGGGTAGACTGCTCCCCAGGATGGCACTGCAAATCACACAGCAGTGGGCAAGAAGAACAGAAGTACCCTTCTCCACTCTATCTACCTGTGCAGCAATTCTTTGTCTTTGTTCCCTCCCATTCCTTGCTCCCCTTTCTATTCTACCTCCTACTTTTCTTCTTCCTTTTTCTTCCGACATCAAAATATTACAAAATATTATAAAATATTATAAAATCACTCTGTTTCTATGTTGCTCAAATGTAAGAGATGTAAAGTACAGTTTTACAAGAAAATTGTACCTGTGGACTGCTGTCATTGATGGAATTACCTTTAACATAATATTATTTAATATTTACTGTATAAAACTAGTATAATTTTCTCGTACTTATAGCTCTTTTACAACCAGGAAAGAGAAACAAATTTATCCATTAAATACAAGAAAACTGCAAAACATTAAAATTTAACTTCAAAACATTAATTCAGTGTATCCAATGATACTTTTTTTGCATAAACCTCCTTGCCTATGTCAAGTTAAATTGTGGAGAGAAGTATTACCTGGCCTAGCTCAAGGGATAGTATTTTTACTGTAATAATGTTAAAGCAGAAAATGTCCATTTGCATTAATGTACGCAAAAATGACATTAATGCATCTAATTTATCTTTGTATTCTATATGCCTGCCAAGGTGTCTGGTTCACAGTAAATGTAAAGAAATTATATGTCAAACTTTATTTACCAGCTTGGGATAATCATACTCCATATTTAACTAATGTTTAAGAAAATGATCCTTCAGCTGTTTATTTTAATGAATGCCAGGCATCCTGTCAGGCACCGAGAATATGATGGAAAGCAAAACAGATTATTTCTCAGCCTGGAATTAAAAAAAAAGGGAAAATAAATGTGGTAAATGCTAAGGCATAGAATTATTAGTTGCTCAAGAATTTTTAATAGGGCAATGGATCTAGTTGGAAAGATCAGAAAGTGATGATTGAGCTAAGATAGAAAGGCAAAGAAGAGCTAACTGTGGAGTGGAGGAGAGAGGGAGAGGTGTTGCAGGCAAGGAAACACCACCTGTGAAGTCCATGTGGTGGGAGAGGAGGCAATGCATCAAATAAAGCCAGTGTGCTAGACTACAGGGAGAAGGATGCGGCATGGAGAAATACAGCAAAACGTATACCTTTTCAGTGATGTGGAAATTCACAAAAACCAAAGGCATAAAATAATATGAGAAGCATTTTTGTTTAAAAAAAACAAAAACTTGCTGTGCTTATCACGAGAAGAGTGGGAATCTGTGATATTCTTGCTCAAGTCTGTTTCCTAACTGTCCGTATCCCCACAAGTGAACAGACATGAAAGTTCTACCAAAGTAAGGCAAGCTGTAAGGAACAGCAGCTTCTGCTACCATCAAAAGGGACTATCTCAGTTTGTAGTGGTGGCGATGCCCACTCTTAGTGGCAGGGAAGACCAATGGCTCTATTAGCCCGACGTGGTAATTGTTGGACCAAGTATATAAGACCATGCTTGAGGCTTGACTGAGGCTGATGACAGAAAAGACCTACACCAACCACATACTCCTGACCAAATCTGAGGTGCACATGCACATAGAAAACTAAGAAGGGCTCAGTGGAAAGTCAAATCTGGAGCAGACATGAGAACGATCTGAATTTGAATGAACTTTGCTACATATGCACGTACATCTCATATGGAACATACAAAGAACTTACTGGCTTGAGGTGGGTGAGCATAACTTCTGTCTAATTATTAGCTGATGACTAAAGTATGCCAATACAGGGGGATCTTTAAAAAAAACACAACAAGAATAACAAAAATAATGGGGCAGAGATAGCAATAGTTGAAAACTGAAGAGGAGACGGATTTCATAGATTTAGCCCAAGAAACCATTAAACAAAAATAAGAAAGAAAAGAAATGAAATAACAAACAAAAATCACCAACAATCATAGTGAGGAAAGAAAAAATACCAGAAACCAGAGTTGTTACTAGTTTCTCTAAAATGTCCAGGTTCCAACAAGAAATGTGGAGACATGCAAAGAAACCAAGATGTGTGGCCCAAACCAGAAAGAAACAGTCAATACAAACTGTCTCTGAGGGGGTCTCAGATGTTGCACTTGGCAGACAAGAACTTCAAAGCAACTATAAATGTGTTCAAAGAACCGAAGGAAAGCATATTTCAGGATTTAAAGGAAAGCATGACAACAATAAATAAAAAATAGATATGGTAAAAAGAAGAATTATAAATTAAAATTAAGAACCAAGTTAAAATTTAAGAAAGGAAAAGCACAATAACTGAAACTAAAATTCTGTTAGTGGGACTCAATAGCAGATTGAATAACTAACTAAAAAATCTCCCTCAAAGAAAAGCCTGCCCAGACAGCTGCACTGGAAAATTCTATCAAATATTTAAAGAATAACTGGCAATCCTTCAAAAACTCTTACAGAAAATAGATAAGAGGGGCACACTACTTAATTCAAACTATGAGTCTGGTGTTGCCCTGATAACTAAAGCAAGACAAAACTTCACAAGAAAAGAATACCACATACCAATATCCATCGTGAATATACGCACAAAAAATCCTTAACAAGAATCACCACACTGAGTCCAGTAATCTGTAGAAGGATTATACACCATGGCCAAGTGGGGTTTATCCCAGGAATGCAAGGTTGGTTGAACAACCAAAAACCAATTGGTATTATATACCATATTAGTAGAATAAAGGACAAAAGCAAAACGATTATTTCAATAGAAGTAGAAAGAACATTTTTAAAACTGTGACACCCATTTATAATAAAAGCTCCCCCCAAAATTGGAACAGAAAAGCACTTACTCAAACTGTTAAAGGGCATCTTTTGAAAATTCACAGATAGCATCAATGTTAATGTTGAAAGACAATATATTTTCTCTAATATTTGCAATAAGGTGAAGACGTCTGGTTTGCCAATTCTACTCAACGTTGTTAATTGAAGTTCTAACTAGTATGATAAGGCAATAACACAGAGAGAGAGAGAGAGATTGATTCACATTGTTATACACTAGCAATGAAAAATTTGAAAAGTAAATAAGCAAAGCAATTCTTATTTTAATAGCATCAAAAATAATAAAATTCTTGGGCCACCTGGGTGGCTCAGCTGGTTAAGTGTCTGCCTTCAGCTCAGGACATGATCTCAAGGTCTTGGGATTAAGCCCTGTGATCAGCTACCCGCTCAGTGGGAAGTCTGCTTCTTTCTGCCCTTCCCCACCACTCCTGCTCTCTCTCTCTTAGATAAATAAAATCTTTAGAAAAAATAAATACAATTCATAGAAGAAAATTTGTAAGACACACTGAAAACTACAACACATCACTGAGAAAATTAGAGATGATTTGAAATAAATGGAGACTTTTCATTTCATAGAATGCAACACTCAATATTTGTTAAATGGTGATTTTTTCCAAGTTTGATCTATAAATCCCATGCATTCTCTTTCAAAATCCTAGTAGTTTTTTTTTAATGGAAATTGATAACTAAAATTTATATGAAAATTCGAAGAACTAAGAACAGTCATAACTCTTTTGAGAAAGAAGAAAGTTGGAGAATGTGTACTATTAGATCTCAAGGCATATTATAAAGGCACAGTAATCAAGATAGTGTATTGGCATAAAGACAGGTATATAGATTAATGGAACACAATTGTGAGTCCAAATGATTCTGAGGCAATTGTAAGTATTAAAAAAGAAAAAGGAGGAGGAGGAAGAAAAAGAGGAGGGGAGGAGAGAAGGAGAAGGAGAGAAACTTAGACCTTTAACTCACACCATATATAAAAATTAAGTCAAAATTGATAAGAGAGCTGATTGTAAGAGCTAAAACTGTAAAATGTAGGACAATCTTTGGGACCTTAGTTAGGTTGAGCAATGAATCCTAAGATATGACAATGATAAAAGCACTTACTCAACCTGTTAAAAGGCATCTTTTGAAAATTCATGGGTAACATCAAAGTTAATGTTGAAAGATTTTCTCTAATATTTGGAAAAAGGTGAGGATATCTGGTTTGCCAATTCTACTCAATGTTGTTAATTGAAGTTCTAACCAGTATGATAATGCGATAGCAGAGAGAGAGAGAGATTCATGTTGGAAAAGTAAAAGTAAAGTATTTATATGTTATTGATACTATTTGAAGAAAATCCTAAGGAATCCATTGGGATGAAAATGGTTCCTAGAAATATAAATGTAAAGTAAATTCTAGGTTATAAAATCAATGAACACACCAACTAGAATGGCTATAACCAAAATGAGAGGCAATACCAAGATCTGACCAGGATGGAAAAATTGAATCTTTCATACATTGCTGCTTACAATGTAAAATGGTACAACCCTTGGGAAAACAAGTTGGCAATTTCTTACATAGTTACCATTTCCATAAGACCCAGCTACTGCACTGCTAATAATCTTCCCCAAAGAAAAGAAAACCTATGTTCCCAAAACAATATGTACACAAATGTTCATAGCAACATTACTCATAATAGCCAAAATTTGGAAATAATCAAAATTTCCAGCATCTGGTAAATGGATAGATAAAATGTGGTGGTATCCATGTAAAGTAGTATCATTTATCAATAAAAAGGGATGAACTACTGATACATACTATAAATATGATAGAAACTTAAAACATTATGCAAAGTGGAAGAAGCCGAACACAAAGACCACATATCTTATAACTGAATTTGGTGAAATGCCCAGAAAATGCAAATTTGCAAAGATGCATAGCAGATCAGCCATTGCCTAGGATTGTTAGCGAGAGTCAGGATTAAACATAAACAGGTACACCAGAGTTTGCCGTTTATAGAAATATTTTACATTGTGGTGATTGTTAAATACTCTATAAATTTACTAACAATTGTTGAATTATGCAATTACGGTGGGAACTTTATCATATACAAATTATAACTTCATAAAGTAATTGAAAAATGAATGGCTACAGGGAAGATAACGGTTTGGTGGGTGGTGGATAAAAGATTAGATACAGAGGATTAGCTCGGACTATATTGTCCAAATCCAGGTAAGATTAAATTGAAAGCACCACGTATACACTGATGTACAGAGTTAGAAATGGAAGTGACCCTAGAGAGTTTTGTCTTCCCACATTACTGGATTTTAAATTAAAACGCTATATGAGTAATTGAGTTTTCTATTTTCAAATAGCTAGTTATTGGGAGTACCAGAGCTAGATCCTCGGTCTGTTGAAATATCCAGTGTTCTTTGTATGATTCATTTACTCAAAAACTGTTAAAACTCAGCCGAAATTGTTAAAAGCAAAGTTTTCTCTTTAAAAACATTATTGCTCTTTAGAATTGGCACAGAAAAGCAAATGCTTTTGTACGAACTGTGTTAGAATGGGCTCTGAGTACATATTGAGAAAGAAAATTAAACCACCTAAAGGTGTTTTTTTGGAACTTTAAAAAATTTGAATGCATTTTTTTCCAAAGGAAACATAATGAATACCAATTTGTCTCTAAAAAAACCTATTAACAGTGGAAAGTATTCAGAATGCAAGCAATTTCCTTGAAATAGTAGGCAAGATGTAAGCCTGATCGTGTTTGTTCCACCTGGCAAATTAGGAGTGGAGTTTGGTGGGTGGGGGTGGGGAGCGGCAATGACATCGATGAGATCAGTCAACTCAGACAGTAAAAATTTTGGCACTCAGTTTAATTTATTGTTTTTAAAATGACTATTAAATCCATTTGAGGCCAAAGAAAGATTGAAGATTCCAAAAGCCACATCCTCCAAGGAATAAGATAAGCAAATTCTCGTTTATTTGCCCCGAATTACTGTATTGTATTTCTGGAGGGAAAAAAGTGTTCTATGTTCAACATCTCTGCAATTTCCAGGTGACAAGCTTAGCCTGTGAAACACGACATGCATGGAAAATCAATCCAAGGAAGTCTTTTTCCAGTGAAGCAGATGATATTTTAATAATTAACCTACCATCAAGTGACACCTACTGTAATAAAAATACCTTTCTTACAACGATTACTAAGAGCTTAATATACAGGGCTATTCTTATTCTACAAGCACCGACTTTGGTGGAGGGGTAAATCTAGAGATTGTTAATGCAATGTGGCTGATTGAGAGGCTTTGCATAGATCCACATCTTCATCATAAATGTTCTTTGATTATGGTGATCATCATCTAAGTTTCCTAGCACTTTATGGTAAATATTCCATGGGATGGAAAAATTTGAAACCTAATCTTGGTAACATCATTAATTATCTTTGGAAGCGCAGGGGGGAATTGTTTAAAGTCTTTGAGACTTAGTTTCTCTTACTATAAAATGGGAACAATTAGATCTGTCATCCTTATTTCAAAATACCTATATTGGACAGTTTGGACTAGTCTGTGTTATGGTAAATTGAAAAATAAAATAAAATAGGGGCGCCTGGGTGGCACAGTGGTTAAGCGTCTGCCTTCGGCTCAGGGCGTGATCCCGGCGTTATGGGATCGAGCCCCACATCAGGCTCCTCTGCTATGAGCCTGCTTCTTCCTCTCCCACTCCCTCTGCTTGTGTTCCCTCTCTCGCTGGCTGTCTCTATCTCTGTCGTATAAATAAATAAAATCTTAAAAAAAAATAAAATAAAATAACCTTATCTACCTTGTAGCTATATTACATGGAATACGTGGTATCCAAGGTCACTGTAGTAGGGAATGAGAGAGAGGTGAAGAAAGCACACTGTCTCTTAATTGCCTCAATCTGGAGGTGACACACATCATTGTCCCTCACATTTCATTTGCCAGTAGTTATCACGTGGTCCCAACAAACTGCAGTGGAAGCTGGAGATATGGAGGACTACTTGATGAACACTGTTATTGCTCAGTATCGTTGATGACTATAACTATAATAATAATAATAATATAACTAGCATTTATTGAACATTTTGCATGGGCATGATGATGTGTTAAGTGCCTAATAGAATCTATTCTATAATCCTCTCTGAAAAGTACTATTAATGCTTCCATGAGAAATCGGAGGCTTAATTGCTTTATGTTTTTGCCCAAGCTTACGTAGTTAATGAGTGTTGAAGCTGGTAGTCAGATTCAGATATATCTGATCCCAAAGCTTTTCCTGTAAACCACTATGCCATATATGACAGACACATGTGAGGCGAATGTAATTCTCATAATGCCAAATGCTGCGTCATTGTTGCTTTAATTTTCCCATGGTCCTTTGACCGCTATCTGGGATCTAAATTCAGCAGTGGTAGATTCAGGTTCAATGAATTGTCATGAGGCGTAGGAGTGAGTGATTTCTCATATAAAAGTGTTGCTGGCTTTGCCAGTACATCCATCCCAATTGTCATTGACACATTACCCTATCTCATCTCAATACTCATTATCAGCCCAAAGCAGATCTTAGCAAATTCAACTCTATTCCCATGGTGGGAGATGGATCACATCAGGCCTTGCAAGCTACAGTGGTTGGTGACTTAAAAAGCAAGGACTATAATGACACATGGCATGCTGAAATCAGAAAAGAGGAAGGAAAATAGGAACTACAAAAAGTGGGAGAGCTGGTGCTGAAATCAAGCTATCACTCATCTACAAACTTCATCTTCGCTAGGCCAAAGCTAAGTATCATTTTTCAGCACATGTAGGAGACCAGGAGGAATAGTGATTGAATCTTCACGAAACACCTTCTTTTGAACTAGCTTGGTGCTGTAACCTCTGATCTTGCCTCTAGGAAACGTGAACGATTATAAGAGCTGGTAACAGTTTTTCTTTGAAGAGTGTTTTCAAAGGTTAACAATTTTTAAATGAAGGTGTTTTTATATCTGTTTTTAAAGTTGAATATTGTTGATATTGCTTATGTTAATTGAAATAAATTGGTATCAGTTGATGTTTTATTAATACGTTTTGTCATTTATGAAAATATAAATCCTTAATGAAAACATTTTAATAACACAATTGAAAACCAAAATGATGGGCTAATAGATGTTATCTTCTTGATGGAGTACTTTTTATATACAACTAGATACTATTTTAATTTCTTGATTAAAATCAGATTGGAATATATTGTCTGCTATTTTAACCTCTCTGTATAAATCCTGGCTTTGCTTTTCTTTTACCGCACACCAACTCACATTTGCACCACTAAAATCTTCAGAGATTACAAAACAATGACATATGCTTTAACAATGGTATTTAACAAACATGCTGCTGCGTTGAGAACATTATAATAGAGAAAGCATATTGGCTATGATATTGAATGATCTGCAATTCAAGAAGGTAAGCTATAAATGACTAAAATATTCCTTGCTATTATTTAATTGTAACTCATTTTTCCAGGCGTTCAATGCACAATGCCCTCTATATAAATGGAAAGGAGAAGATGACAAAGCAATATCAATTTACATAAAAGCTAGCCCATTAATAACTTTGCAGATCAGGTTGAGGTCAAGTATTCAATTAAGTTCCACTATAATGATGGTTCTTTCTGCTGGAAATCTGATTCTCACCTATCCTGAAAATCAAATGATCCAATCTTGGGAATTCGTGGTGTCATGAGCAATTAGATTAACATGTTTGTATTCTGCAGTAAACACATTGGAAGAAAAAATGTTTTTGTAAAAAATTACTATTATATTAAATTTGAATTATTGAAATGTTGTTCCTAACTTGCAATCCATTCTAAAAGCTTTACATTATAGAAGATATTGATAGATGAATATATGTTTACTATTATCTAACAGTGATTTTTTTTTGTTTGCCTTTCTTCCTTTTTTATTTTTTTGTAAACAAAATGTATTTCTTTCCTTAGGCTCTAGTTGTAAATTAGCATTTGAATTCAAATGACAGCATGTTCCTTTTCTTTTCCTGTACAATTCTTGTCACAAATGTGCTGTTTTTAATGGCAAATCGGCTAATTAAAGACAGTGTGGTGTGGAAAATGAATGGAGTTAATTGAATTAGTATTAAAACACTTAGTAATTAATCACATCTTGCATTGCAATTATTCAGAGCTTAAAACTGTTGGCAAAGCTTACTCTTATCCATATGTTTTCTCTATGTTACTAGCATTTAAAAAAACATATTCTAGCCATGTCCGAAATGTGCAAAAGTTTGCACAGTAATCATGACTTCATTTAAGATTGTGCAAATCCAATTAAGATTGTGTAAATCTAGCATAATTCATGATGTTACTAACTCTCCCTCGAGAGTCTAATTTAAATGTTACCTTTTATACCAAAAAAAAAAAAATTACCATTCCTGTAAAAAGTGAATAGATATGGAGAAGAGGACTCCGAGACAAAATATTAGTGCAAGTACTTGCCCTGAATCATTAATTTCCCTTGCGACGTGAGGGCAGCTCGCTGAATGCCAGCTGCTCTCACTCTTAGCATCTCTGACTTCTAGGATGATTTTGACCTTCAGATTCCAGATATTTGAATGATTTTTCTCCCCACTCACACTGCTTCCCTGAAAAACCAACTAGCTCACATCTTGTGAACCTTTCCTCTACTTGGTGAGCGAGCCTAGAGAAAGCTTCCTAGTCTGTAATGTTTACAGCTCTCCTTTGGAAATACACAAGTTTCTGGAATGAAGATATATTATTGACAAACAGGATGATTGCAAATGGAAGATTGACATGAAGAGTTGTTTAATTAAATAACTTTCATTTCTGCTACAGGAAAGCTTTGAGTTTGGTTGCACAAATCAAGGGAATATGCTAGCATGATTTTTGTGCAAATTTGTGATGACATTTTTCATTAATTTATTCACTCACTCATTCATTCAATTAATAATTGTTCTACAATGGTGAGTCTCAACCCTCAAGCTGAACTGAGCACCTGAAACCTCTTTGGGCTATTTTAAAATAGACATATCTATACCTTGGAAGACTCTTTACCAGTAGGCCCACAATAGGTCCAGACAACCATATTATTATAGCCATATTAAAGATGAAATAACGATACACGCCAGATTTGAGAACCATTATTCCAGATGTTCTTCTAGGCAGTGGGAATATAAAGACCAATACAAATGGTCTCTATAGGATCTTTCAGTCTAGAACAGTTATGAACCACTAAGTAAAATAATGATCTCTCTTACACATGGCACTGAGACTGAACAATTAACCACAGGAATATATACAATGGTTGAAGACATTTCCCACAGAATCATCTTTATTTCTAAATTTTGGAGTTTAAAATATAATCTAAACACCTTCACTTTATTATGTACACAAGATTATTGGGACTGATTAGAAGTAACATCAGGAAAAATGATGCTTTCTCAATTGTAGTCTAGATACTTAGAATTAATATTCAAAACCATATTTCTAAAATTTATTAGACTATGGCATATGGATGCCAGGCCCCGGTTTTATTCACCATTTTATTGCAAGACCAAAACAGTAAGAAACATAGAAAACACCCAATAAATTTCTTGTTGAATTAATGACTGACTGAATGAATAATGCAGCTCCAAAATGATGATTACGTTGGTTATCGCTTTGCTTTGACCAAATTAATTTTGCTAATGCCTCCTATTCTTTTAGTGAAAGTCAAGGAAATCTTTTCAGTATTATGAAAGAGGTTTTCTGAATTGCTTCCCCAAATCATGACAGTCATAATGGCTAACAGAAATTATTTTCTCACCTGCTGAGCTAAGTACCTCACCTCTTTAACAATCTGCGCAAAGTCAAATGCTCTCGCTGCCAAGACGAGATTTGGAATTCTACAAATCTTGGATCCTTCCTCCTAGAATATATCCAAAACCAGGTTCGCCGAAACCAAGCAAAATGCTCTCAAGGCAATTACACGGCTGCTTTCCAATCCCTGACTGTTTTAGAAGGCAAATAGCATTGGGAAGCAAATCCTGTCAAGAATTAATTACGGAATTAGGTGAAAATGACAAGGATGATAGAGAATTTGAGCCAATTTGGAGAATTAACGGAAGAATTAAAGCTACAGTAATGTGGCAACAATTGAGAGGATTTATCGTACTCACAGTAGAGCTTTGGCCCTGATTTCAGCACATGAGTAAACAAGGAAAAGTCTGACACTCTAATTATCAGTCTTCAGACGGAGGGTGAGAGAATGACCTATCAGGATCAACTCCCAAGAAAAATAATAGCTCGCATTCATCTCATGTTTGTACAACGCTGCTGTAATCTGAGCCCTGCCCTAAGCATGTTGTGAATATTGGTTCCTCACAACCACCCCATGAAGCAAGTCCAGTTATTAATTGCTTTCTTCCTAATGTTTTTTTATGGATGAGAGACAGATCTGATAAGTGTCACAACCAGGATTTGAACCCAGGCTTTCTGGTTCCAATGCCTATGACTTTAACCACTGTACTGTAAGAGGAGAATTTCAGAGCACCCTATTTTGAAGAGTATGCTCCCTAGAAGTTCCTACTGTTGGCTGTTCAGAGACGATAAGTGAAATTTCTTTAAGATTTATTTATTTATTTTAGAAAGGAGAGAGTACATGACTGCATGGTCATGTGGGGGAGGGGCTGAGGGAGAGGGAGACAGAAACAGAGAACCCCAAGCAGATTTCCCACTGAGTGCAGAGCCCTGTGCCTGCTAGATCTCATGACCCTGAGACTGTGACCTGAGCCAAAATCAAGAGTCTCGGCTGCTTAACTGACTGAGCTAACCAGGCACCCCTAAACACAGTGTTTTATAGATCATCTAGCTTCCAGAAAATATTGTCATGTTTCTAAACTCCTGTGCCTTCTATCATGACACTGGTTCTCCATTATTGAAAAGCCAGCCTCATCAGCGTTCCTTTTCCCTCCAGAATATAGTAGCAATAAGAGATCTACTACTAACAAGGATCCACTTAGGGCTGAGATATTTGAGGTATGAATGTGCACAATAGGCTCTCAAATAAACTGCTGAGATTCCATGACTCTGTAAAAACACTTAGCAGTTTCGGTGATGATGTCTTTGACAGTGTGTTAATGGTGGGAATTCTTTTCAACTGATGGCATAAATATATTTGGAAAATATCCCTGTGTTATGGGATGTCAGCTTAGAGAGAGAACTGCTAAATGAAAGCAAGAGTTTAATGGATCAGGCTGTGACTTCTGAAAAAAAAAAAAAAAAGGAAAGAATTTAATAGAAGACTAAATTCTACTTGTGTGATTATCTCAGCTTTCTTGAATAGCAGAATTTCAATTGTATCCAGGCTGTCTTGTCACAAAACCCAGCAAGAATCTTCATCCTCTTCTCAAGCCTTCTCAGACAGGCTGCTTGCCCTTAAGAACTGAAAAATCTCTCCTCTTTCCTCTTCGGGTTAACCACAGGATAAGACATGTGGGTTTATAAGCTTGGCATGATGTCTTAAAATTTGAACTTTGATAATTCGAGGCTTCATTCCAATCATGGCCTTGATTGTCTTCTACTGTAAAATGTGCCCCGTATTGTTTCATGGGAATTCTCCTCCTCTCCACTAACAAGGCTGTAAGCTCTTGAAAATGTGACATGACTCTGGCGTCTCCCAGATGTAGTCGATATTAACCTTCACCTGCAGGTTTAGTCCAACCAAATTCCTGAGCACTTGTGAACTTCTGATCAGCAGCAGCATTGGCATTTGGCTCTTACCTTCTTATGTTTCTTCCTTTGGCTGGATTTGTACATTCAGGGTTTAATTTCTGGGTTGGGTGATCCACCGCCCCTCTGGAATGGAAATCTTTCTTGAGTCCTATACTGCCCTTTGCTAGGTTTTAATACTCCTGGTTTTAATACTCCTGGTCACTGGAATCTATGTGTGAATAGTTTAAGCTTAAAAAACATGAATGCCTCAACTCTGCCATTTCTAGCCATTTATCTTATTTGTGTAATGCTTGGCCACTAAAGGCAAGGCAATCCCTTTGTAAATCAAGGGCTGGTTCCATGTTTAATGTTTGATTGAGGACAGCTGTCCAGCTCTACACCTGACTGTCCCCTTCTCCTCCACATCTAGGCAAGCTTATAATAAAGCCTACTTTCTCCTTTGGTGTCAACTGGAAGATCAAATCCTGCTGTCCCAGAAAATCTCATTATGTGAGTAAGAAACTTTTCACAACTTTTTTTTTAAAAGATTTTATTTATTTATTTTAGAGAGAGAGAGCATGCATGAGAGCAAGGGGAGGAACGGGGGAAGAGAGAGGGAGGGGGAAAGAATCCCAAGAAGACTCAGCACTAAGCATGGATCCTGACACAGGGATCCATCTCATGAACCTGAGATCATGACCTGAGCCAAAACCGAGACTCTGATACTTAATAACTGACTGAGCCACCGAGGCGTCCCAACCTTTCATAACTTCTATACGTCTCTGTCTATATCTGTCTCCTCTGCCCTCATATCAATTTCTCTGCCCTAATTCATGTCTCCACAGTCTCAAAACTGAATTATTGCACCAACTTCCTAGCTAATCTTTCTGCTTTCCTTGACTCCTTAGAACATGCTGGCACCAGGGTTCCATAAATACAACCCAACATGACACTCCTATAGAAAGTTCTCCAATTATTCTACATTTTCTAAATATGACTTAGTAGGCATTTTAAGGTTTGGACCTACTCATGCAGACTTACTTCCTGCTAACTTCCTCTTCACCTTTCATACTCGAGCAGCAATGAATTGCTTATATTTTCTCTAGACCTCAACTCCTCCCCAGTATATCAACTGCTTTTGCTTATGTGTATCTCTGCCTAGCTAATCCTTTCCTATGCAGAGGGCTTTTCCTACCCCCATCCCCAAACCCATCTGGAAAAATTCTACTTATCCTTTAAGACTCAGATTGAAGGTCACTCTGTCTAATATCTCTGCTGTGACCCTTCAAGGCTGGGTTACGTGCCTCTCTTCTGTATGCATTTCACTTACTAGTTTCTATAGCATGTTTTGTGTCTACCTCTACCATTAGACTGTGATGTCCTTTAGGGCATGGGTTATGTCTCATAAATCCCTGTAACTCCAGCACCTAGCAAAGTTCCTGACACATGGCTAATAAACTTTTATTGCACAGGGAGTCTTCAAGCCATAAAATGATTCACAGGAGAATTAATGGAGAAGTAACGTGGTCCCAGCACTCCTCTGGGAATCAATGCTCTGCGTGATGCTGGCGAGGTCACTTAACCTTTCTGCACTTCCATCCTCTCAGCTGAGAAGAGACCACCTATATTTTAAGGTTCTTCCCAGCTCTATATTTACTATGAAATACAGACTCTTCATGCTGCATTTACATTTTTGATTATAGAAATTTAACAACTCCTTTGAGATACTTTGCCGACACTATGAACGGAGTTAAGAAGCTATTGTGATCGAAGTCATTTACACATTTAAGTTCCCCAGGAAAGTAATGTAAGTAAATGTAAACTGAATAAACAAATACATTTTTGTAACTTATATAATCATTAACTTTGTATAATCATTTGTACATGTAAATATAAGAATTTTTCCTCATTACATTGTTTACTTCTGCAACCACGGTCACTTTTCTCTTGACACTGGATTTGAAGCTGCTTTCTTCCGTAATGCTTTATACTCTTTAAGGTCCAACCCAAAAGACACTGTGCCACTTCACCGTGAAGAAATCAGCATCAGGTCTCTTCCTCCTCTTCATCTCTATCCAAGAACAGCATAGGACTTTCCTTGATATTCTGTGCCTCATCAATGTTAGTGACAGGTTGAGACTGACAACTTTTTGATTTTCCCAGCTTCTCTTCCATTCCCTCCATGTCTACCTTCTATTCTCCCTCTTCATCACTAATACCACTAGCCATTCTGGACCCTGACCCTTCTGGTCCTTTCCCACCTTTCTGAAGGATGGACGTTTTCTCATTGAAGTGAGCTCTAAATTCTTGCACTACATCATTGGTGAGGGAACAATTCTTGACACAATTACTTTATTAGCTTAACTCATTAACCACTCTTTGGTGGGTTGTTTCGACATTTGCTGAAGAAATCTTACCTGTGGTACCACAGCAAGATCAAGAGACAGTCCATATTCGGGTATAGGTAACTTACTCACATCAAATACTTCTTTATCCATCATCAGATATGTTGAGTGAATGTAGGGGACCAAACATCTTTGAGCCTTTTCTTTTAAATCTTTATCTTGGTCTAGAAACAATTCCAATTTTTTTTCTAACATATATAAATTTATCTGGATTGATTTTGATTTCCCTCACAGGCAATGAGAAGCTGTTGAATCATCCCTTTTTCTTCTGAGAGAAGCAAAATTAATGAAGCTTTGCCATTCTTTCTGTACCTGGCCACGCTACCTGCCCTGTGAATATGTGTGCTGGCATTCTTTGGGTAATCAAACTGAAGAATCCAATTCACAGCCAGGAAGTCTAGACTCTGACTGTAATGACAGTGGCAAAGAGTGCTGCAATTCTCTTACAGACAGACTCATCATAAACTTCCATTCTCATCATCTGCTGCTGTTAGACATGGGGGCAAGGATAGAAGAACCAGGATTTGGCGGGCAGAACACTCGATACAGATAATGAAAATCTTTACAACTGAAGGAAAAGACAATACTTTCCTTCTTTAGGTGGCTTCTCAAAGTGGAAAATAACACATTTATTTTTTGCTATAGATTACAAACTATGCAGGTCTGTTCCAGAGTGACAAAGTGCTGTATTTTTCTTTATCATGAACCCAGACATATATATGTGATTTTTAGTCAAGATAGTGTAAAGCCCACTCAAATATCTATGAGTTTGTGTGTGTGTGTGTGTTAGACAGAGTGTGAATAGTTCCAATGAACTATGAACTAAAACCAAAGCATTATTTATTAAAACAACTTTTTAAAATAGAATTTACTGAGCATCAAGACTTTTATTATATTCAGTGGGCCGTCTAATTATCAGTAAGAATTATATCAAAATTATCAATTAAGTTGTATTTGCATGCCACTGAATACTTACTTCCTCAGTGTTTGGGGAACTTTCTTACTCATTTCTCTATGTTCTTGGTAGAATATAAGTTCTGAAAATTCACTATTTGAGTTAAAATTTTGACACTGCGTTTTCTCCTTATGTGGTCTGAGGCAAGACAGTCGACTTTCATGTAGCTTAGCTTCCTCTTCTATAAAATGGAGATAAATCTTAGACAAACTACACATAGATCGGGTTAGGTATGCCACACGAATTACTACATGCAACGTGAAAACAAAAATATGTAAAATTAAATTAGAATAGCATGTAGTACATAATATGCTTAAAATATTATTGTAATAGCTGCTTGCTAAATATATGGGGGATAAGAAGAAGTTGATAAGGCATAGAGATTATAAGAAGATAGCAGTTAAGCCATGTATACAAAAAGTCTAATAAGAGGTAAAAAAAATTAATGTCCTCATGGAGAGGTAAGTTGTATTATAAAGATTCAAAGTTGAGATACATCACTGACATTTAAATTTTTCTAAAAACACATTGTTGTTCAGTCAAAAAAAATTATCCAAAATGTAATACATTGTGCTGCACGCTGGAAATAAAGTGGGAATGAAACATAAGGTTCATGTCCTTATGGCGCTTTCAGTAGAGAAGATATACACTGAATGTTTTTTTTGCGTTTATGGAATTGAGAATGATAAAGCTTGATGTCGTACATAAACACATAAAAAATAAATCCAATTTAATCTGTGTGGAAGATAGGGAGGACATTGTGGAGGAAGTAACTTTTTTGGCTGAAACCTGGAAAGTAAATAGTTATTGAGTGTCGCAGGAGGTGGAAAGGAGGAGTGGAAGAAGAAAAAAACAAAACAAAACTCAAGTTTATTAAAATCAGTAAGATTGGCAAAAAAGAAAAGAGAAAAAAAGAATGAAGGGGGGCTAAACAGAAGGGGGAATGAACGATGAGAGACTATGGACTCTGGGAAACAAACTGAGGGCTTTGGGGGAGGGGGAGTTAGTGGGGGATTGGGATAGGCCGGGGATGGGTATTAAAGAGAGCACTATTGCATGGAGCACTGGGTGTTATATGCAAACAATGAATCATGGAACACTACACCAAAAACTAAGGATGTACTGTATGGTGACTAACATATCATAATAAAAAATAAAAAAAAAAAAAGGAAAGAAAGAAACCTGACCCCCAAATCAGACGTCTTTCCAGGCTTACCACTATGTCAGAAAATTATCACAAATAGCTAATGCAGTAAAACTTTATACAATGATAACAACATAAATACTTACATCAAACTTTATTTTTTAAATTTTTTTTATTTAGATTCAATTAGCCAACATATAGTACATCATTAGTTTCAGACGTAGCGTTCAGCAATTCATCAGTTGCATAAACCACCCAGTGCTCTTCACATCCAGCTTTAAAAACTTCTTTTCTTACACACTGGCTCATTTAAATTTCACAGTTACTAGGGGACTTGTATATGAATTTTTACATTTTATAAAACAAGGAGGTAAGACTGATTGGCCTGTGCAAAGACACACAGCTGATATTGCCGGAAGTCATGTGATCAAACTGTAGATCCTGAGGACGAGGTACTGCAGAGATCTAGCTCCTTTGTACTGATCAGGGCTCAGTCTGCAAACTGAATGGCAGGGAGAGTTGCTCATTCAACAAATTCCTGATACGTACCAAGTACCAGGCACTGGTTTAGGTTAGGGATAAAGCAATGAACAATAGAAGGCATGGTCCTGTCTCTGTATCTTCTAGATGTGAGGGGTGAAAATTATACAAGATTAATGAACAAAATATGTAGTATGTTGGTCATAGGCCAGGGCTCAGAACAAAAGTAAAGTAAGAAAGAGGGATAAGAAGCACCACGTGCAATTTTAGAGTGGTCAGAGAAAGCCTCAGTGGAATGGTAACATTTGATTAAAGACCTGTGGGAGAGGAGGGGTAGAGCCCCACAGAGAGCTTAGAGAAGGGATTTCCAAGTAAACACAATTGTAGGTCAAAGGGCATAGACAGGAGGTATCCAGGGCCAGGTGTATGTTTGTGGAACAGCAAGGAGATCAGTGTGCTTAGAACAGAAGAAACAGAGGGAGAGTAACAAGAAGAGTAACAAGGGGTCAGAATTTATAAGGCTTCATAAGGCATTGTAAACACTGTGGCTATTAGACTGAGAGAGATAGGCAGATTGCAGGGTTCAGAGCAAAAGAAGGATGATATCTGGTTTCCATTATAAGAAAAATCACCTAGTCTATTGTATTGCAATGAGACTCTGTTGACAGAAAATGTAGAAATGTCAGTTAGGAGGCCATCGAAATAATCCATGACAGTGAGTATGGTCAGTGAATAAGAGGTGATAGAACAGGATCATATTCTGGATATCTTTTTAAGGTTAAGGTGACAGGACTCGACTTAGGACCAAATGTGGGGTATACAAGAAAGAGAGGCATCAGTGAAAACCACAAGTCTAAAATGTAACAGGTCATATATCACGCTCATTCATTTTCCAGCTAGCCTTGTGGGTATGTGCTGCTGTTCACTGCATTTTTATTGTTGTTAGTTGTTTTGTATGAGTGGTTTGAGAAAGAATAGAAAGGGTAAGAAGGGTGAGGGAAATTACTTGGAACTGGGGGCAAGTTGAAAGAAACTGTAAGAACTATATTCCTAGCAGACTTGCAATAAAAATATCATCATAGAAAGCAGAGCTCCATTGTTTTTTTGGTTTTTCACTGGGAAAACAGTTCTGTTACACAGGCAGAAATGACAGAAAATGGCAGAATTGGGTTGTATGTTCTATGGGATTTGGTTGATTATGACAAAATCAACAATAATTACCAACACAGCATCCTTGAAGTGATAATAACAGCTTGTCTATCCAAACTCTCCTTTGGAATGTTTTTATTTTCAATAGTATTTCACCAGGAGTAAAAAATGAAGTATTGTGCTTACACATAGAAAGCCATGCTTATCGGTCTGCAATTTTCCTAAACTTGAAAGCTGAATTGCTTTGAGAGCAAACACCTTGATGTGAACACTTGGAAAGTGTACTTAAGGAGTAGCAGGGCAGATATTAGTGCCGAACAATGACAAGAATGACATAGGTGCTAGACTTCACACTGAGGGGTCACTGCACACGTTATTTCACAATGGCTGCCTCAGTAGATGAGCTGACATAACAACCCACCGCCGGAGCCATAAACAATTGCCAATTTCATTTTACAGGAGTCACGTGGATGAGTTGAACCAGAAAAAGTGATGATGATAGATGAAACTGAATATGTATGACTCATTCAGAGCTGCCTTATTAGTCCAGGAACACTAGCATGTATTCAACATTGGAGAGCCTGGGGTTCAAACCCCAAGCCTGCCATTTATTAGCTAAATGACCTTGAGCAGACCACTAAGCTGGTTTCCTCACTTTAGAAAGGAGGAAATTAATGTAGACTTACACTGGAGAACCATGTGAATCAAATGAGACAATGCATGTGTAAAAATGCTTGAAATACTGTATAAATATTTGATCTTATTATTGAACAGGCTCTCCCTTGGAAAGATGGAAAGGGGGGAGAATAGGAATGAGTTATCAATTGTTGAATACTCTCCTTGATTTCAGGGATTGCCCACATGCCACTCTATTTAATGTAAACAAGAACAGCATATCTCTATCTAGCTAACTATCCATTCATCCAACAATTTTGTTGTACATCTCGTCCAATGTCATTGTGTATGTTAGAGTCAAGATCCAAATTTAGGTCTGTTTTTGCTCCCGAGCCTGCATAATTCCTGTTATACTAAGTCATTGCCTGTGAATCTTACACGGAGCCACACTGTGTCAGAAATGGAAGAAGTAATAGAAATCATCTAGTGGAATGGTTTTCAAATATTTAGTTGTAAAGTCCTATTGGGAAGCTCAATATTTGCTAGATGTAGGGCTGCCCTTGTTAAAGCAGATATGGGAACTTCAAAATTACTTCTCCCCTAGGCCTCCCTCCACTTTTCCTCTTGGGATTGTCGATAACTTCGGGTTTGAAAAACATGAACTCAGCTCATTCTCCTCAGTTTCAATACTGAAAAACAGAGGTTCATGAAGTCTAAATGATTTACCCAAGAGTGCACAATCTTTTAATGGCTAAACAAGAACAGGGACCCCAGTTCTGTGGAACGTTCGTACCATATGCCCCATAGGCTTCCCACATTAGTCCTACAGTGCTGATATTTGAAGGGCTGGAATAAATTACATTCCTATCGCCCATCCAACTTCTGAACAAGTAAAGTTATATATAAAGGATTTTGTCATATGGAGACAAAGATTTCATTCACATAATTGATGGAGCTGTTGGAGAGCATGGCTCACTGTGTGGTAACAGAAGACGATTCCCTGCACCCTTACCAAGGAGGAACTTTTACCAATAAACTTACCAATGGGGACAAAAATGGACCAGACACATCCATCCCAGAGACGGACTCTAAAACTGAATAGATTGTGGTTGAGCTCTGCCCGCCTAACTTCTTCTCCCTAACTTACCAGGTTACTATCTTCCATGAGAATACAGGGGCAGTGAGAGTCTAGTGCTATCTTAATTTAAGACCCTTGTTATGAGGTGAAACATCAGGAGAATGGGCTTGTGACTTCACCTAATGAAGGACCAGGACCAGAAATCTGAGAAGATTACACGTAACAGCATATAGTTTTATTTTGTTTAAGTAAACAGTTTAAACAGTTTATTTTGTTTAAGATAAACTGGTTTTAACTTCTGATTTGTTTGCTGTGCTATTAAATATTAACATTCTCATGAACATATCCAAGTGTTTGAGTACTTATCAAATTTATGAAGTTCTATATTTCCTGGTGGTTTCATAATTTATAGATGAACTTATTTCTGAAACTCAAAGTTATTGTAGTGAGATGTTACATAAGGCAAAACCAAATGTGGATAAATCTTGAAATAGTGTTTTTCTTTCTCATCCTGAAAGAGCAGAGTCAGAATGGTTGTCATATCTTTAAAACAGAAGACATCCTAAGGAGAGAGAGGAAATTGGAGTCTTAGAATCAGTAAGACCATGCAGGACTTATGAGAATATGGATAGATGATAATTGAGAAAGAAAGCTTGGAGGTAAAGGGGGATTTGAAACACACATCCTACAGGTAATATTAAAGAGTTGTTGGAGATCCTCAGTAAAATTCCAATTCATCTTGAATCTATGATTAAAAGAAGATTACTAGTTGTGGCTTGAAAATAACTATTCAAGTTAATTCAAAAACAGGTTGAGCATTTAGGAACATCAACTTAAAAAGCCTTTATTGAAAAGTCCAAACACTGAGTGCCTGGGTGAAGCGTCTGCCTTCAGCTCGGGTTATGATCCCAGGGTCCTGGGATTGAGCCCCGCATCAGGCTCCTTGCTCAGTGAGGAACCTGCTTCTGCCTCTCCCTCTGCCTGCCATTCCCCATGCTTGTGCTCTCTCTCTCTCTCTGTCAACTAAATAAATAAAATCTTTAAAAAAGGAAGTCAATGCACTGTGGTGATTGAGAAGATCTACTTACTAGGTAATTATAAAGTATGGTTTCAGTAGCTAGGGGTTCAAAATAAAGTTACAATGATTTTAATATAAAAATGAATATGTATCTTCACTTAACCCCTCCCCCTCAAAAAAGAGAAAATTGCATATTCCTTCTCGTTATTTTCCCCTTTCCCCTGAATCTCAGTTCTAACTTCTGTCACTAGGAAGCAGATCACTCTGGTAAAAAACCTGTCTCCAGTGATGTTGCCGTTGTCACTACTTCAACTCATTCTACAATTCTGAGCCTCAATATCACTTCTGCAAGGAGGTCTCTTATGATCTTGAAATAATAATGAGTTCCCCTTTTATGTTTCTTATACCACCCCAAGATTCCTCCTGTCCCTTTTCATAGTAGACTTGAGCTTATAATTTTGTTCATTTGTCAGTCAAATATGCTTATTGGGCATTTATCCCATGGCAGGCATATTTCTAGGCTCTGGAAATACAATTATGAATAAGACAGACTGGATTGCTGTCCTTGTGAAGCACACAGTCTAGTGGGGATACACCATGCCATCAAGGGTCTTAGTGCTGCTTGGTTTATCCTCCTGAGGTTTGCTAAACTTCTACAACAGCAGCTGATATTTTGTAGGTTCTCAATAAGTATCTATTGAATAAATAATGAATAAACAAGAGGAAATTATGAGAAACAAATGAATGAATAAATATGTAAGTTGTGGATAAATTCTCTGCAGAGAATTAATACCGAGTGAAAGGCTGCCTTATCCTACACCAGTTGTTATGAAAGACCTCTCGTAGGTCTTGACATTGAAGCTGAGTTATGCAAAACAAAAAGAAGTCAATTTTACATACTAGTGTCCAGAAACTATCTTGTTATGAGAAAATCCAAGCAGTAGTGTGAGGCCTGGAGTTTGAGATACATCAAAGAAAAAGAAAGGGAGACAGGGAGAGAAATGGAGAGAGGGGATGAGGGAGAGAAAGAGAGAGGAGGAGAGAGACTGAAAAAGGAGGGAGGGGAAGGAGGGGGAGAAGAGAAGGGAAGAGAAGGGAAGCAGGAGAAGAGGAGAGAGGCATCAAGGTGAACTAAGACAAGCCTGAGTGAAAAAGCCATTTGGAAGTGGGCCTTCTAGACATAAATGTCACTATGTGGATTGGAGATGAACCGTCTGAATTCCTTTCTCACAAAACTGAGAACAAAGGTAAAATGATAGTTTTACATCACTACGCCCCACAGTTGCTTCACAACAACAAATAATCGAAACATGTGCCTTTCACGGCCAATGCAGCATCCACAGAGCTCCAATCCTGGCCCATTTTAGGTGAGAGAAAAAAAAAAATGGACAAAGAAAAATTATGTGAAAGGAGGAATCACATCACTTACTGCTTCTTAGATTCTCTGAGCTTCAGTGCCCTTACATGTAAAGTAAAGATGCTACATAATTTTCAGGGTGTTTGAGAAAATTAAATCATCTAATATATATGTGTGTGTGTGTGTTTAATACTGTGCTTGCACACTATAGTCATGGAAGTGATAGAAGTACTTTATTCAGTTTTATCCACAATGCTTAAACATCACCTATATACAGAGTCCTTATTTGCATTTTTTAATAAATGAGGGAATGCATACAAAAAGTAATCTATCAGGCACTGTTCAAGCCACAAGGACCACAAAGAATAACCAATTCAGTATATTACAGTGGCTCCAGATATGCTGTCAGTTCTAGTACAGTAAGTACTATAGTCATAATATGTGCAAGGGACTATAGGAGCCAAGAATGCAACATCTGATTTGGTCTGGATAAAGTCAAGAAAATTTTTACTAATGAAAAGACTTTTGTTCTATCTTAGAACGTGCTTAATTGATGATTATGAATACATCAAGTAAGCACATTTCTAAAAAAGGAAATTTTGTTTTTGAAGAAAGACAAGAATGAGACTGATAAATCACATAGCAAGGGGCTTCTGAGGGTCTTGACAATTGGGGTTAGGCATAGGATAGCGTGGGAGAATGAGACAGTAATCAGTTGAGCAAAATCAGATGATGAAGGGCTGCATATGTCACAACAATGAGTTTGACCTTCACTGTATAGGGAATAGAGAGACAGTTACAAATTCTATTCAGGGATCTGGCACTCTCTGACTCTAGATCACTGTGAAGAATGGATTGGAATGCTTGAGATGAAGGCAGTCTAGCTAGGGAGGCTGCCGCTATTACCAAGCAGAGAAATGATACTGATCTGAACTATAGCAGGGACAGATGATTAGTGAGTAAGGGACAAATATGGAAAAAATTAAATAGGGGTAATTTATAGGACCTAGTTGACTAATTATATATGGAAGTTGAGAAAAATAGTAGAGTCAAGGATGATTCATTTTGATTTGCATTACTGAGAACACGATGATACAATCAACAGAAATTTTTGTTTGGTCCAATTTTGGATGTTGTAGAATCAGATGTGGCCTTCAATAATACTACATAACAAATAACTTCAAAATCTCAGTGACTCATGAAAGCTATATTTTTCTTGCTTACATGACTATATACGTACATGATTGGCTTAGCTGGGCTGCATGAAGGCTGTGGGTAGAGCTCAGGCCTGTCCCACATGTCATTCATTCTTCTTGGACCAGTTGCTACGTGGAGTATTACCTATGTCCTAAAAAATGCAGGAGCGCAGGAGAATAAGCAGGGATGTGCAGGACCTCTTAATGTATAGGTACATAGCTCACACGCTGCCATTTCTATCTGCATTCCATCAATTAGCCGAAATAAGTAGAATGGCCAAGTCCAATATCCACAGAGCAGCAACACATACTATTTTCTTTTTTTTTTTTTTAAAGATTTTATTTATTTATTTGACAGAGATAGAGATAGCCAGCGAGAGAGGGAACACAAGCAGGGGGAGTGGGAGAGGAAGAAGCAGGCTCATAGCGTAAGAGCCTGATGTGGGGCTTGATCCCATAACGCCGGGATCACGCCCTGAGCCAAAGGCGGACGCTTAACCGCTGTGCCACCCAGGTGCCCCAACACATACTATTTTCATACTAGGAAGCACTACATAGTTATACGGCAAAGGTCATGAATATACAATTCTAATATATGGAAGGGAGTGAGTAATTGGAAACAATGACCAATAGAACATGACAGTGAAGTTAATACATCAAGTACGAATATCCACGAGTATAGCTAAAGGGAGAAACACCAGAAATTTCCGTACGGGGAATCTTTCTTGCTACAAAGCTTCATACTCTCACTTCATGGTACTTTGAAGTTATTACTTTATGGGGTTTCTATACTAAGTTAGTTATTTTTTACATCACATTTGATTAATTTTTAGACTACTGCATGTAAAGAAAGCTGCCATAATAAAAAATCAAGCCAACTTTCTCCAATACTGACCACTAATGGACAATGGCAAGTGTAGATTAATGTCAGTATCCTACAGTGTCAAAGGTTGTTCCTCAAGAATGAACCTTTTCCTTAACACATCAATACCACTCAAGCATCATGGAGCTGCTGTTTTTCTAACACCAAAATGTGGACTCACAACTGCTCTCTTACTGTCTGCAAACAGAACCAGTACAATGAGGAAGGAGGTAGATAACTTTGCTAAGGGTTCAGGAATGACAAATAGTAATTAGTCTAAGAAAGTGTCAAGATCAATTAACTCCTCTTCACTTCATGATCCAGGCAGGGACTATTTTCCTTGGCTCCTAGACCACTCTCTACCCAGCAAAGTGGTTATATAGGTCTACCTGAGAGTCACCAAAAGCAGTTGAAATTCATAGCCAAGAATAGGGGACCCAGAGATTTTTGGTCAAACATTTGTGGTAGGTAGAATTAGGGCTTCCCAAAGATGATCATGTTCTAATCTCCAGAAGCTCTGAATATGTTAAGTTACAAGGCAATGGGGAATTAAGTAAATAAATGTTATTAGTTTTACTAATCAGCTGACTTAGAGAGATTATCCTGTATTACCTGGGTGGGCTTAATGTAATCACAAAATGGTCCTTCAAAATAGAAGAACATCAGAGTCAGAAGGGGATTTAGCAAAGCAGTCAGAAGAAGACATCAGAGTCAGAAAGGGATTTGGAAATGCTGAATTGCTGGTTTTGAAGTTGGAGGAAATGGACACAAACTAAGGAAAGCAGCTGGTCTCTAGACATTGAAGAAGGCAAGGATGAGATTATCTCTCAGAACTTTTGGAAGGAAAGGAGCTCTGCTGACACCTTGATTTTAGTCCGGGGAGACCCATCTCGGACAGCTCACCTCTAGAACCATAAGATAATATATTTCTGTCTTTATAGGCCTCTAAGTTTGTGGTAATTTGTTACAGCAGCCATAGGAAGTGAACACAGCCTCTAAATCTTTTGCTGATGACTGATAGCAAAAATACCAAACCCCTTCAAAGAAAGAATTCCATAACAGGGAATTAAATTTAGCCTATGGATAACCACACCAGAATGTGATAAGATAATTATCTCTCTGAAGAAAACATAGCCAACAAACTAATTGGGTTTTTCTCCCTTTAAACAGTTTATCATCTCTTCTTCCAGAATTCCCTCAAAAATATTAACAACTCTGATGCGAAAACAACAATGAAAGAGATATCCATTCATTGGCCAGGTCCTAGAAATATGTCTTCCTTCCCCTCTGGTAGGGAGATAGGATCTATTAGGGGGAAATTCCAATCTTCTTCAACTAAGGTACAATCTTTTTTTTTTTTTTTAAGATTTTATTTATTTATTCGACAGAGATAGAGACAGCCAGTGAGAGAGGAAACACAAACAGGGGGAGTGGGAGAGGAAGAAGCAGGCTCATAGCATAAGAGCCTGATGTGGGGCTCGATCCCATAACGCCGGGATCACGCCCTGAGCCGAAGGCAGACGCTTAACCGCTGTGCCACCCAGGCGCCCCACTAAGGTACAACCATAATGGACCCTATGGCATTGTAAGCTACCCATAGGTGCAAATAAATAAATAATAAAAATACATCATAAATAAATAAATATGCTTCTTGGGATCACAGAACTTTATGCATCATGTAATATCTATGCCTTACCACCTCAATACCATCAAAATTCTTATCTCATTCCAATGTCAATGAGCTTGAATTGACTACCATTTCATTTCTGACTCTCTTGAGTCTATCAGACATGTCTGGCATATAATTCCCACTGCATAATTATTGCTATAGTAATTATTAACATTACATGCTTGTTGAATTGAACCATAGCACTTCAAAATTTATAAACAGTTCTGCAAATGAGATTTTGCATACCAGTTCCTTTATAAAGATAGTTCAGACATCATGGACAAGCCTAGGATGAGTCAGTAATATTAACATATTCATCGTATTAAATTACTGGGACAATTAAGGGCAATTGCTAAAAGGAGAAAAGTATCTGTGGGCACAGTTTTAAATAGGGTGATTTATCCTAGAATATGTTAAAATTGATTGGCAATAAGAGTTTACATTGAAAAAAAAGAGTTTACATTGAATGTTTGGTTATTTTTAACTGTTTTTTCATTTTTATTCATTTTTTGTGCAGTATTCTGGAATAACTTTACACTAATATTTTTCTCTAGAACTATAAAATGTAAATGAATTTAATCAATATGCTCTGAGGACTAATTAGTTATATATATCTTCAGGACATTCAAAACTAAAAATACTACAATTTAAAAAAGTGAAAATACTATAAGTGATATTCCAGGAGTGTTATTAGAGGAAATAAAAGCCATTTAAAACAAACAGACTTTTTGGCAGTTGAATACACATGGGTTTCATCTTATATTACTATTTGGTTTGACTAAGTTAAATTTTCCAAGTAAAACAATGATTTGGTTGATATAATGCCCCCCAAGTTCTCATTTGGTATTTCCAGTCCTTGAACATTTCAGGATCTACACACTTGCAAGACTCACAGTAAAATACTGAATGGCAAAAAGCAGGTAATAGTGGCCTGGGAAACACAAAGCAATTGTACTCAAATCTATGGCTAATATTATCATGGCTTTTCCAAATTACATAAAACAAATGCAATTAAATTATTTTAGATTAAATAAAAGCATTCCTGACTTCATAAGGCGGATGTTGCTTCACAGTGTATAAGTCTAGGACCCCCACACAATGAGGTAAAAGAGACATGCACCTATTTTGGGAAGAGAGATACTTATTCTCTGTGCTCCTATACAACACATGAACAAACCAAAGGCTTCAGTAGCAGAGATATGTGCCGGTCTTTTCCTGGGGGTGCAGCTGGCTAGCGCCCGGGGGCTCACAGTCTCTCACAGCAGGATGCAAACAGCTGGGGCTCAAGGAAGGGGGCCCTAGATTTAACCACACGGAGGCCACGATTTAAGAAAATATGTTGATCTGTAGATACTTGTGACTGAGACCTGGAAATGTCATTAGGAGACATGAGGCCACATCAGCTGCAAAAAATGGCAATGAAATGTGAAACGGAGTGATAGTAATGCCATTGGAGAGTCCTCATGTTGGTATTCCTCTGATTTTGTTTACAACATGTAAAGCATGTCAGTAGACAGGCATAAGATGGAACAGTGTGTGTGTGTGTGTGTGTGTGTGTGTGTGTGTGTGTGTGTGTCTGTGATCATCTTGGCTCTTAGTAATTTGGGCAGTTATTTTCACTTCTCTGAGTCTCATGAGAACACTGAAAACTAATTCTCAGAGTTGGATCTTGCCAGAATCTGGAAAGATTTTCTAATTATAGCAATGACCTAAGAAACACAGCTGGTTTCCAATGCATATTTTGCCATCAGAAATGGAGTAAACCCACCGGTTTGAAGGGAGAAGGAGACATGGTATTTTTTCTCCCCTTTCTGCCCTTTTCCCAGAGAGTGAAGAACTGGGTAGATTTTCTGAGAAGGAATGAGTACAGCATTCTTCCTTTCTATCAGTACCTCTCATTCTAAGAATATTTACTGGCTTCTATTTTTAAAAAGCTCAGGGCTGGAAGGAGAATTAAAGGAAGGAACCAACAGTGGCTCATTGCATCTTTGAAATGAGCATTTCAAGAGAAAAAAATTAGTGAAGCAAAAACTGAAAGCACTCTGGAATTAGTGAAAACTGTAGATTGCAGACTATAAAATTCATGTTTCTATGTGTGCAGAATGAGAGAATGGCGGTAGAAAATGGCTCCACTTTAATTTAGCAAAACTTTTAGATAAATATCTTATTTTTCAGCTGTATTGAGATATAATAAACCTAGAACATTGTGTACATTGAAGGTGAATACTGTGATGATTTGGTACATGTGGATATTGGGAAATGTTTGCAACAATAAAATTATTTAACACGTATTTCACCTCCCATAATTACCATCATTGTTGTTGTTATGGTGAGAACATTTAAGATTTACTCTCATGGCAACTTCCAAGCATACAGTACGATATTGTTAACTATAGTCACCATGCTGTGCATTAGCTCCTCAGAACTGATTCCTTCTTTAACCTGATGTTTTTACATTTTGGCTAACAACTTACTTCCCCTGTCTCCCAGTTGCTGGTAACGACCATTCTTCTCTCTGCTTCTGTGATTTTGGCTTTTTTTAGATTCCACATACAAGTAAGATCACTCAGTAGTTGTCTTTGCCTGATTTATTTCATTTAGCGTAATGCTGTTAAGTTTTATCCATGTTGTTACAAATGCCAGGATTTCCTTCTTTTATTTTCTGAATGGCTGATAGTATTCCATTATTTAGATATACTACATGTTCTCTATCCATTCATCATTGGTGGACATTTAGGTTGTTTCCATGTCTTGCTTATTGTGAGTCATGCTTTGATGAACATGGGGGCAACAGATATCTTCTCAATAACCCGTTCTCATTTCTTTTGGGTAAGTATCCAGAAGTGGGATTGCTGACTTATACTGCAGTTCTACTTTTAAGTTTTTGAGGAATCTCTATACTGTTTTCCATAGTGAACGTACTAATTTACATTTCCTCCTACAGTGCACAAGGGTTTTCTTTTTCTCCACAGCCTCGCCAATGCTTTCGTCACTTCTCTTTTCTAACAGGTGTGAGGTGATATTTTATTGTGGTTTTGATTTGCATTTCCCAGAAATTAGGGATGTTAAGCAAATGTACATGTCCTTATTGGCCATTTGTACGTCTTCTTCGGAAAAAGTCTGTTCAGGTACTTTACCCATTATTTTAATTCAATTATTTGCTTTTTGTCTAAGTAACATGAGTCTCTCATATATTTTAAATATTAACCCCTTGTCAAATATATGTTTTCTCACAATCCATAAGTTGCCTTGACAATTTTTTGTTTTGTTTTGTTTTTGTGGCTTATGCTTTTGGTGTCATATAAAAAAATTATTATTAAGCCAGATATCAAGGAAATTTGCCCCTATGTTTTCTTACAAGAGTTTTATGTTCTCAGGTCTTATGTTTAAGTTCTCAATCCATTGCAAGTTAACTTTTCTGAGCGATATAAGATGGGGGTCCGATTTTATTCTTTTTTTCATGTAAATAGTCAGTTTTTTCAATACTATTTACTAAAGAGACTATCTTTTCCCCATTGAGTAGTCAAGCCTCCCTTGTCAAATATGAGTTGACAATACATGCATGGGTTTATTACTAGTTTCTCAATTCTGTTCCATTGGTCAATGTGTCAGTTTTTATGCCAGTATGCACTGTTCTGATTAAGGTAGCTTTGTAATATAATTTAAAATCAGGATGTGTGATGCCTTCAGCTTTGTACTTCTTAGGATTGTTTCGGTTATTCGGGTCTTTTGAAATTCTATACAAGTTTTACAATAGTGTTTCCTATTTCTCGAAAAATGCCGTTGGAATTTTGATAGGGATTGAAAGGAATCTATAGATGACTTTGGCTGTAATAAACATTTTTACCATGGTAATTCTTCTGACCCATGTACATGGAATATTTTTCCTAACTTCCTAAGTTTTTAACTTCCTATATCTTTTTTCCATTTACTTATGTCTTCTTCAATGTCTTTCATCAATATCTTATACAATCCAGTGTATAAATATTTACTTCTTCGGTGAAACATTTTCTGAAGTATTTTATTGTTTTTGATGTTATTGTAAATGGAATTATTTTCTTTCTTTTTCAGATAGTTCATTGTTCGTTTATAAAAATGTATTTTTTTTCTTGATTTTGTACTGCAACTTTACTGCATTTAGCTATTTGTTGTAAACATTATGTGGTGGAGTCGTTAGCATTCTCTATGTCTGAGATCATGTCATTTTTTCTTTCCCCTTTGTGTGGTTATTTGCTAGTGTTTTGTTCCACTGTGTTGCTGATTCTCGAGCTCTCCCGAACTATTTTTACTTATGGATAACTGTGTAATTGTTGATCTCTGGGGTCTGAGGCTGAGGCCTTCTACTCTGCTATCTTTGTGACATCGGATGAATTTCTTCTTGATGATGGCTTTGGATTATGTTTGCAATTAAACTTTCCTGGAGGTGTAAATCTGAAAAGCGATTCTACCTAAAAGGCCAGTGGACAGTGACCAAAGCTGATAAGTCCCATGACATGTCTCCCATTACGCAGGGAAAGTGCATCTAAGATGTTAATGTGTCTCCAGATCACCTGTGGATCCAGCAAAAGTACAGATCTTGGGGTAGAGCCTGAGGTAGTGCATTTCTAATAAGTTTCCAAGCACTTGTTGCTGGAGGCTATGCTTTGGGGTGGTGAGTCACGCCAAATTAGAAGGACTCTGCTTTAGGATGAATAAACAGGAAAACGGGGACAGGCAGATATGACCAAAAATATTATAGGATGTATTACATAATATACAAGAAACACATTTTTACTTCAGAAAAAAAGAGATAGGAAGTTAACAATTAACAAGTTAGGAAATTAGAAAGGAGGAAGGAAAGGAGGAAGGAAGGAAAGAAGGAGGTTAGGAGGAAAAGAGGAATAAAGGGAGGGAAGGAAAGAAAAACGGAAAGGGGAAATGACATAAAAAAGACCAAGGAAAAGTATAGTCTGGAAGAAACAAAAGAACAGACAACCCAAGGAAAATTGTGCCTTCTTAAAGAGTTTTGTATTAAAGATTAGAACTTCTTAAGATTCTAATCTCAAATACATACATACTTCACAATGACATGCTAAAATGAGAAAATTAGTTGAAAATAGAGACTGAAAAACAGAAGAAATGAACATAAAAGTATTGTTACCCAACAAAGGTGCAGATTAGACATGACAAGAGGTAGAACGGACACAACAGAAAATGAAAAAAAGCACGAGCTGTGTACTGAACCTGCCTGGATTGGAAATCCAACTCCACTGTAACTCACCATGTGGTCCTGGTCCATTACCCAACCTCTGTGTCTCCCTTTTCCTTACCTGAATAATAACAACAAAAACAACAACTTCTTAATTAAGTATTGTGGGAATTTAAAATAGAGATTCCTGGAGACATATTTAAAAGAGCAGCTGGAATAGTCAATCAATTTTTGTCATTTCTTTGTTTGTAACTTTCAGTGGTTCTCATCTCCCTCCAAGTTCAGAGCAGAGCCCCTCAAATGACCTCTGAGGCCCTCTGTGATCCAGTCACTGCTACACTTTTGGACACCCCCCACTACAGTCACTCGTGTTCTTTCTGCTTCAACCACACTGCTTTCCTTGCGTGTTCTGACTCAAGTCACCTGATACAGATTCTTCCCTCTATCTAAAATGTGCTTCTCCTGTTGTCCACATGGATCCCTCGCTCATCTTCATATCTTTGCACAGAGCTTAGCTTTTCAAAAACAGCCACTCCCTCTAAAATTACCATTGACCATATATTTCTAAATTTATGGTCCTTTCCGTCTTTTTCTCAACAGCACTGTGCATCTCGTGTACCTTGATGTATTAGCATAGTCATACACAGTGAGTGTCTACTTCTTTATCTTCTGCTTCCCTCCCACTAGATTGTAAGTTTTATGAGGTTGGGACTTTGGCTGTTTGGGTCACTGCTATATCTCTAAATAGTACCTGAGACTCAATAAATATTTGTTGAAAGAATTTTATGCATGAAGTCAGTATTCAGATTTAAAATGAGATGAGGCCAGATTTTGTGATCTATACACATACACACACACAAACGCAGTCATTTATTGATAACCTAACACATACCTCTCAATTTACTACATATTTGCTACACATTATTTTATTTAATGATAGCAAAACTGAGGTAGGGTTTACCATCCCCATTTTTCAGGGTTAGAAACTATGTATCAGAAAAATTAAGTAACATAGACTGAGTCACATGGATAACAATTCTTAGAACTGGTCTGGGTGAGTCCAGTCCATTCTGCTTCTCTTCATGCCTTGCCTGATACATGTATTTGCACTTGGTTTAAAAATGAGTTAATAAACCCACTCTGACTCTATAAATTAAGTCATTCCAATTCACACACGTAATATACACCCACTTAAAAATTAGCCTTGCTTAATTCCTGGCATTGTCTTTGGTCATCAGGGCTCTTGACCTGAGACTGCATCGACTGGCTACAGTTTTCCAAGCTTACTTTCATCGGAGGTATATAGACAAACGGAAAAAGGACAACAAAGAGTAGGCTTATTTTGCAATTGTTTAGATATCAACTACTTGCTTTTTAAGAAAGGAGTAGGTTCTAAAACAGCAATTGGCATTCCCTCCTGAATTAGCTGAAAGTAATAGTTCAAAAAAAAAGGTAATAGCTCAAAAGAAAGACATTTACTAATTTTGATCTTTTTGTTTTCAGTCTATTAAAACTCTTGCAGTTTTCCCTCTGATTTGATTTTGGCCCTTGCTTACTGATATGACAGGTTTAATGATCACATGTCAGGATTCCAAGAGCTTCCTATTTAACAGAGGACCACTGTTCCCCGGAATACGCCAGTCACCTCTCACCCACTGACCTTTCCCCTGGAAACATTCATCACCAGTGACACTGACTGATGAGCAGCATGGTCCCCTGACCTCCAGTTTATTCACGTGGATGGTCTTGACACTCTTCGTAGTCTCTGAGGCTCCACACAGCTGCCTAATACCATCAGTGGATCTTTACTTCCCAGAAATACTTTCTATTTCCTCACTGTATGACAGTATCACGTTCCTCCATCTAGCACAAACTGTCACTTTTTTTTTTTAATTTATTGCTTTCCAAAATTGCCAGACTCTTTCCCACCCCCACTGACATTTCAAAGTCTCTCATTTAGTTTCCTACAGTTTGTCCATCTTAGGGGGTCATTTTCCAAGGAAAGGGATACTTTTCCTGGTTGAATATCCTCATCAGTTGAGTGAGAAACTGTACATCAGGAATAAAGGGGCAACTCAACCTGATCAGACATCTCTCATCTTTAGATTACAATAGATTACAATAACCATTCATGACCTCACTTAATAGCGACTACTACTATTAATTCCACGTCCCTTCCTTAAGAAGTTTCAACAATTCATGCTGCTGATATAGTCCTATTATTATTAGCAATAACTACCATTTATTGTTTTTTTAGTTTTTCAAAAAAGAATGAAAGAAAAAGGGAATGAAATTAATATTAATATTTAAAAAAATAAAATATCTTTCTTGAGCAGTGACCATGTGTTAGATATTATGGTTAGTAGTAAGTGTTATCTCATTTAACCCTCTATCTTGTGAGGTAAATGATATTACCTTTCTTACTGTGAAAACAAACTAAGACACAATGAAGTTACCGATAGGAAAATCACATGCATAAATAAGGTCACATGACTGGTCATAAGCAGAACCAAGATTTTACTAGATGATTCGCTAATTATTTCAGATTAATAAGTTTCATCAACCAAATCAGGGTCAAAGAGGAAAGAATGGTAATGACGATGATGATGATAAAAAATACTACTAATAAAAGTTGCTATCTCTTGTGCCAATGTTCTGTGTACTTTGTAAGCAGACTCTTGCATGCTTTCTTTCTTATAAGAAGGCAAGATAGTTACCTTCATGCCTATTTTTATAGATCAGGTGACTGAAAATTGGAGAGATGATGTAGTTTTTCCTGAGACAATGGCAGAAATTCTAAGCAATTCTGTTTGCCAGCTGAGTGCTTGCTTGGGTGCTCTGTGAGTGTCCAGATCATGAATGATTACAATGAGGAAGACTTTTCCTGACAGAAGCAGCTGATGTGCAGTTTGATCAAAGTCTCATTATAGGTAGGCATATAATTGCCTCATCTGCCCCTTAAATAGACTAGAAATTTTCTGACAGCAAGTGTTCTGTGTTATTTGAGATTCTCGTCTATGCACTCTCAAGAAATAGTTGTTGAATTAAATGGACTGAAGGAAGGGAAGCTTAGAGAGGCTTACGGGCTTGACCAGGTTCTCAGGGCTGGTTGATGGAAGAGCCAAGACCCAGGGACCTGAGTTGTGTTCTGATGCTCCTTACACAGTCACCTTTTGGTGCATTTACAGGTAAGGAATTCAAGTAAGAAGTGGAAAATATGCTTGTATGGTAGCTTTTCAATGGTTACCAGAGATCAGCATATCGTCCCTTATTTTCCATTCCTGTCTTTGTTTATTACTATTTATCTATGATTAATTATTGAACATAACATTTATTCTTTATTCATAAATTATTTATCATTTTTCTACTTCTATTTTGTCTTCTTCTTCAAAGTACTTTGTCACAGCTCATTAGTCATTAAAAACGTAAAAATACCTTCATATATGGTCATTTTTACATGTGATCTTGAGGGACAATAAATCTTAGATATATTGCATAATTTTGAAAAGACATTTTCCCCTTAAGTATTTTTCTATTTATAATTGGTGAAGCAAATGAGTTTTCAAGTCTCCCAAAGATGCTTATACTAGAGGCTGATCACATGGTGAAGTGGATACCGATGGTTTTGCATTCCCCAGGAGAATTTAATTATCTCAAGGACTCTGCTTTCCATCCATAAGTCGGAAGAAAGATAGCTCAATAATGGGTGTTCTACATTGTCTTTACCCATTTTAAATATAAGCATTTAGTTTTAAATCTGTCTTCAAGTTTTTAAATATTAGGATATGGAAAAAATTCACATTCACCAAACTTTATTTTCCTTGGCTTTTCAGAAAGCACTTTTTTAATATATCATGTTAATATATATGTTGCCTATCTTGATCCTTTTATTTTACAGTCCTCACATCAATTGTATCACTAACAGCAATAGTTTTATAAGTCTTGATAATGCTTCACATATTTTCTTCATTAAGAATTGCCTGAGGAGAAAAAAAAAAAAAAAAGAATTGCCTTAGGAGTGACATCAGCAAAATGGTGGCATAGGAGTTCTAGCTGTCATCGGCCACACACCCCCAATATCAGTTTAATGAACTATCTACACACAGAAATACATTCATAATAGCTAAAGATTCGAAGTGAAAGATACAGCACACAGGTGAAGCACAGAAATAAGACAAGACATACTGAGGAGGGTAAGAAAGACAGACTCACATTATCCCTGTAACCTACCCCTTTCAGGCCCAGACAGCCCAGGGCCGAGAGAGATACCCATCCATATGTGAGAAAGAGAGAGAGGGAGGCACCCAGCTTCACTGTGGCCCCCAGAGCCACCCCACCCCAGCACCATGCAAACTCCTAAAGGCACTTTTCACAGAAACTTTTAAAAAAGCAATCTGAAAATTCTTACGGAACCACAAAAGACCCTAATATCCAAAGCAATCTAGAGAAAGAAGAACAGAGCTGGAAGCATCATTCCTGATTTCGAACTTTATTACGAGCTATAGTAATGACAACAATATGGTACTGATATAAAAACAGATATATAGATCAACACGACAGAATCAAGAGCTCAGAAATAGACCTATACACATATGGTCAACTAAAATTTGACAAGGAAGCCCAGAACACTCAGTGGGGAAAGGATAGTCTCTTCAGTAAATGGTGTTTGGAAACTGGTTACTCACATGCAAAAAAATGAAATTGAACCCTGATTTCACATTGTTCTCATAACTGACTTGATATGTATTAAAGATTTAAATATAAGACCTGAAACCGTAACAGTTCCAGAAGAAAATATAAGGAAAATTTTCCTGGACATTGGTCTTGGCAATAATCTTTTGGATATGACACGAAATGCTCAAGCAAAAGTAAACAAGTAGGACTACATCAAACTAAAAAAAAATTCTGCACAGCTAAAGAAACATCAGTGTAAGGAGGGCACATATTGCATGGTGCACTGGGTGTTACATGCAAATAATGAATCATGGAACATTGCATCAAAACTGGGGATGTACTGTATGGTGACTAATATAACAAAATAAAAATTATTTTAAAAAAGAAACAATCGGCAAAATGAAAAGCTCATCTTGGAATGGGAAAAAAAATATTTGTAAACCATATATCTGATAAGAGGTTAATAAGAACTGCATGAGAAACTCATACAACACAAGAGCAAAAAATTAAAAAAAAAAGTGCTTAAAATATAGGCAGAAGACTTGAATAGACATTTTTCCAAAGAAGACCATACAAATGGCCTACTGGTATATGAAGAGATGCTCAACGTCATTAATAATCTGGGAAATGTAAACCAAGCCGCAATGAGATATTACCTTAAACCTTTTGGTAAGGTTATTACCAAAATTCAAGAGACAATAAATGTTGGCAGAGCTGTGGAGAAAAGGGAACCTTGTGGTTTACGGGTGGAAATAAACTGGTACAGTCACAGTGGAAACACATTACCAATAACTCCCCTCCTAGGCAATTGAAAGAAATTAAATCACTGTCTCAAAGAGATATCTGCACTCCCATGTTCACTGCAGCATTAGTCTCAATAGCCAAGACATAGAAACAAGCTAAGTATCCAACAACAGATGAAGAAATAAATAGTTAAATAATAGATAATTTCTTTTAAAAAAGAAAGAGATCCTACCTTTTGCAACAACAAAGATGGAACTTGAGAACATTAAACTAAGTGAAGTAAGTCAGGCAGAAAAACACAAATAAGGTATGTTCTCACTTACATGTGGAATCTAAAAAAGCCAGACTCATAGAAACATAAAGAAAATAGAATGGTGGTACCAGGGGCTGGGGGTTGGGGAAAACAGGGAGATGTTGATCAATGTGTACAAAGTTTCAACCAAAAAGAGAGTAAGTTCAGGGGATCGAATGTAAAGCATAGTGACTATAATGAACTTATTGTTAAGGGTCTGATCTTTAATATTATCATCACATATTTAAAAGATGGGTAATTATGTGACAGAATGGAGGTGTTAACTAACCTTATTGTTGGAATTATTTCACAATATATATGTGTACCAATCATCATATCGTGTATGTTAAAATTACATATGTTATATGTCAGTAATAGTTCAATATATAAAGATGGAAAAAGAACATTACCTGGAGAATCAATCTATAGTTGCAACTAAATACCATTTAAAAGCTGTCTGTGCGTATACCAGCATGGAGTCAGCATTACATTTTCCCAGGTGCATGCCTGGATCTTGATATCCTTGCAGGGACAATTTGACTTCACATGTAGCCCTTACATAGTAGAATGGCATTGATTAACAACGACTACACATCACAGGAAGAACATATGAATTAAAGGATAGTGTGTCTCTAGAGGTAACACAACATAGAATGTTAATGTGCCTCATTCATTGTCATTAGATACTTACTGGGCTCTATAAGTAATAGATGTCGTGCTAGGTGCCAGGGATATAATAATGGCTAACACTCGCATTACTCTGTGGAAGTGAATAGTGCAACTGGGGAGGCAAACAACTATAGAGGAGAGTAGAAGGTGAAAATTAGTCAAGGAGGTTTCCTCTGATATTATCTACACCAAGTTGTGAATAATGCATAGGAGTGAGCTAGGAGGGAAGAGATGGGGAAATTAATCCAAACTGAGAAAAACTGCACATGGAGAAGCTGGGCAAGAGAGAACTTAGCATAGGGAATTTTGAATAGATCTTAGTGACTGGAACAGAACAGTGAGGAGTTAAGTGTTTAGAATAGCAGTGGATAGGAGATTGTTATCCAGGCTCTATTGAACAATAATCCCAGATGGTAATAATGACCATGGAGAATATAAATTGGGGAAGGGACTCTTTGGATTAGTTTGGGTTAATATTTTAGCAAATTTCTAAACAAAATGTTACTCTTAACTATAATTTAGTATCTGATAAAAGCTTTTTGTGCAATATGGTAGCAAAAAAAAAAATCAGTATTCTTTTCTCTACTTTTTATTTAAGACTTGGTATGTGAATACAGAAACAGGAATAGTATACACATCTATCCCAGAATCAAACTGGACATACAGTAGAAAGAAAGAGGAATCAGCCCTGATTAACTAAATTAATCAACAAATATTTATTTAATTTCCATTATAGCCTAGATATTGTGTTAAAGTGAACATTCAGTGATGGACAAAGTTGATATGTTCCCCATTCTCAAGGAACTTATGGCCCATTCCCTCAGAAAAAGAACCATAAACAGGTAATGTGTGTAGGAGACTCCACATGCAATCCCTCCCTTAAAGCTGGGGAAGTTTTCTGGCTGGAAGGCAAAATGGTCACAAATTCCAATGTCCACGGGTGTCAAGCAGGGTAACAGAAATACAGGAAAAAATCCAAGTATTAAAATTCTTTAACTGCAATCAAGATTAATGCATATCTAATAATATTCTTGTTTGAAATATACAAACCAAATAAAAACATAAATCAAAGCATGCTCTTTACCTGAGGTCTAAATCCTCTGGCTACATGATTATGTGAGAGAGACCTTACAGAGCCCATCATGGAAGCTCCATGATCCTGGATCATCAAGATTGGAGGACAGAAGTATACAGAAGCCCCCAAACTCACACTGATGGAGAAAAATTACTGCATCATTCAGAGGAAAAAATTGTAGTAGATAAATATGTTTATATTACACATCAGCTCAAGAGGGCAATTGAGGAAAATAAGAGAAAAAATAACCATTAATCCTAATAATCATGAATCAAAAAAAACCCTTATCTACCAGAAGACTCGCAACAATAATATTTATAATAATGAGTAAGTGGAGAGAATATAACTGTCTGAAAATAGCAACCTGCTTACCTTATGCATAGCATAGGCTCACTATGGGATATTACATCACAGCTCAAATTCTCCTTCTTAAATTACCTTAAGTCTAGCAAAGCTTGTGTTGGTAGCCTCATTTTCTAACTTGTACCAATGTTTCTCTCTTCAGACCATAGGATTTGTATTTGTTTCTGTGTTTTGTCTTGTTCCTATTGTCAATAGCATTTGTCCTGCCTTTTCTTTCCTCCTCTATGCCCTATACCCTTTTGTTATAGCCTTTCCGAAATCCCTCTCATGAAAGTTCGAGGCTCATTTATTAGAGTCTAGTAATAATTACCTGCATAGAGAGAATTACATCCTAAGTATTGAGGTCTTAAGTTTAGTATGGAAGCATTTCAAGCATCAGGGAGTAAAAGAAGGTAGACTTCTGGAGATTGGGTTTATACCATTGAACCTGAAAACACCATAGCATGCAAATGGTTTTGCACAAAACTGGCCGTTCTCACTTCCTTTTTAAAAATTGAGGTGTCATTGACATACACATTATATTAGTTTGAGGTGTACAGCACAATGATTCAATACTTGTATATACTGCAAAATGATCACCATGAGAAGTCTAGTCAATGTCTGTCACCATACGGTCATAATTGTTTTTTCTTGTGATGAGATCTTTTAAGATCTACTCTCCTAGCAAATCTCAGATACACAACACAATATTATTAACTATAGTCAGTCAGCATGCTGTACATTATATCCCTAGGATTATCTCACTTCCCTTTTAACCATCATGCTCTTCATTTTACAGATGAATGAAGGGAGACAAAGGGAGGTTTAGTAACATTGAGAGCCCAGCTCAGGCAGTCTGCTACCTGTCCATGCACGTATGCCCTACACCATAGGACCTCCCCATCATTTCTTTTGCAGTCATTTCTGATTGCAACCTACTCTTCATATGTGGTGGTTGGTGCTGCCGGCCACAATCCTGTGCACCATATTTCAAATTTTCTCTCTTGCTCAGCTGCTCCGGTTGGTCAATGATAGTGCCCATCCCCAGACACTTCCAATTCCAATTCTGCCTTTGAAGGCAAATGTCTTGCATTTTTATTTGTCACTGATAGAAAGAGATATTAAAACTGAAATGTGAATCTCTTAAGAGAAAAATCACACACTTTATTTTTTTATTATGTTCAGTTAGCCACTGTATAGTACATCATTAGTTTTTGATGTAGTGTTCAATGATTCATTAGTTGCGTGTAACACCCAGTGCTCATCACAACACATGCCGTCCTTAAATCACACACTTTATATATTGCCTGGGGCTAGTCTGATTCACTTTGGGTTAAAATTCTTTATCATACATCTGAACAGCTTATATTTTCCAGAAAATTACTAACAGCATAACAGAATAATGGCCATGACCAATACCAACATTTTTGCATTTTTGATCCCCAAGTTTTGCTTTATTGATCCCCAATATTCATTTCATTTAAAAACTGCTGTTTGAAATGAATACGCTTTCTAAATGAGAATTGTAGCATCATGTCGATAAAGTAAAAGACGTCAAATGGTATCTCACAGTCTAACCAGTAGCGCCAGTAAGAGATAGAGACCAACTGTTAAACAAAAGAGGCACCATGAAATTGTTTTCCTTGGTAAGAAGAAAAGAAACATCTTCTGGGACAATAACACCATGAAAATTTAAGTAATCTTTGTCTTCACCTGGAATGCCTATTTTCATCTCAGGCTTACCTTTTTTTTTTTCTTTTTCAGTAAAATTATTATCTTTTTTGAGGGTTGAGTTCAAAATTAGTTGCCTCCTTATACCTTTTACTACCATTAAAAAGTGCTTCCTCACATGAATGATTTAGTGATTACTTTCATGCCCATGTTTGCCTGTATTGATTAACCTTCAAGATGGAGCCTAGTGTACGTATGGCCGGTGTTACGAGTGCTCATTAGAGTTTTGCTTTGCTTTCTTTTGTTTTGTTTTCCTTCTGTGTTCGTAAGAAGATTGTATATCCCTGTTCCTATGAAGTTAGGAGTGGCCATAGGATTATTTTAGCCAGTGAGTTTTAGGTGGAAATGGTGTATGTTGTTTCTGGGCCAGAGTATTCAATCGTAAGAGTGAGACTCCACAGTATTCTCTTCCCCTGCTGTCATGGACGGTTATGTGGGGAAGGAATAAGCAATCAGGATGTCCCTGACTGGGTGCGACAGGAAAAGTTCCCCTGGAAGTCTACATTAGACAAAGAACAAGAGCAAGATAAAAACCCTTTATTATTTAGTTATCTGTGTGTGTGTATATGCATGTGTTTTAATAAAATACTATTGTTTTTATTGTTTGAGTTATTCTGACAAATATTGGATAATATTAATCTTTGATTTCATCACAATGCAACATCCACCTCAGTGCTTGCATACGTGAAGCATTCAAGACGTATTTTGAGTTAAATTTTATTTCTCACATTTTGTCATTGCTTATATATTAATTGGGTGATATAATGTACTAAATTCTAGGGCAGTTGCTTTGTAGACTTTAAGAATATTTCCAGCATTCAAAGGGATTGTTAGAACTTACGAGAGTGTTAGCTAGGCCATTTATTGTCATTATTTTCGTGTCACCTTTCCTAAAAGTGCACCTAATATTTCAGGTTCTCTATTAGAATCCAAAATTGTGACATTCTTTTTAGAAATGAAGAGGAAAAAAAGGGCTTTATTTCAAATCAAAATACTCTTAAATGTTCTTAGCATTTATTAGATGTTAAAATATTCCACAGTAAAATTCAGCCTAATTTAATGAAACATAGCGAAGGCTGCACTCCAAAAATTTTTTGAATCATGATTTGTTTTAAGAATTAATCATATTGAGGCTAAGAAAAACTCCATCCGTGTGCACAGAAATGCAGGATGCATATGTGTATTTAAAAATAATCTTGATGAATTTAGGTAATCAAATACTCTAAGACCTCCGTATATTGTATGTGGGAGGTAAGGTCTCTCCAACTGGAGTACTATGTATGATCACCAAATTCACAATCCCACAGGGATAACATTTATTATCATAAAAAGTACTATAGCATTTGAAATCTGAGGTTAAACATTTACTACAAGGTTTACGAGGAGACTGTGAATCTCAAGTGGATTCACTGCATGAGAAAAGCGGATTTATTATCAAAGGCATGAAAGGAATTAGTCTTCTGAATGCTTAATGCACTCTGTTCAAGCTTCATAATAAACTGTTCACCTCATTGCATGCTATTCCAAAGCCTACAATGCAAGACATGTCTAACCTCTGAATTATAGTCTTTTTAAAACCCTGCCAATAAGGTAACTAATTCATATATATTCATTATGAAAAAAAAATCTGTCCAAGAATAGTCAGGATTATGCCATTAACTTTTTCAGAGTTATTTGGAAAGAATAGAATCTAGTTAACTTCTAATGTAAAGGGCTTGCCTTTTTTTTTTTTTTAAAGATTTTATTTATTCATTCGACAGAGATAGAGACAGCCAGCAAGAGAGGGAACACAAGCAGGGGGAGTGGGAGAGGAAGAAGCAGGCTCATAGCGGAAGAGCCTGATGTGGGGCTCGATCCCATAATGCCAGGATCACGCCCTGAGCTGAAGGCAGACACTTAACCGCTGTGCCACCCAGGCACCCCAAGGGCTTGCCTTTAAATATCCAGTTTGCATCACAGACAAAGCGTTCTAAATCTCAAAAGATCATTAACATATCAGAGATAAAATGATGGGTGGAGCTGATAATTTTTCAAAGCATCTTGGAGGATACAAAATCCATTCTGTCTGGTTTACAAACACTAAATTGGTTGCTATGTGATGTGCTGGATTTTAAAATGTATAACTGCCTCAAAACCTCCCCACAGAAAAGGTCAATGAATCTGAACTAGCAATATCACGAGATTCTTGCTGGAATCTAATTAGCACTAAGTTCATATTCTGAAAACATTTTGTTGATTGACAAGAGAATGGAAAAGAAACAGATGATACTGGAGGAAGGTCCTTTCCTCTCTAATATATATACTTATTATATATATATTATATATATATTCATAATTTCCATTATTGATAATTAGAACTTCATACATGGAACGATAATGAAAGAATAGAGCCAAACATATTTTCTTCCTTGAAAAGCACTATTTTAGCAGCAATGGAACAGACTGCTGAGGTCAGAAGGGTCCTGGAGCTAGACAGTGTTTGCGAAGCCAGGAAACAGGTTTTAGTGTGAAAGAAATTCCCCATGGCCAAATGATGGAAACATAAGGAAATTATTCTGATGAATATGAAACATGTTAAGCATTATTTACTTCTCATCATAAAATAGTATAGTGGGCTTTCATCTTACTACATGGAGCTTTGGGGGCATACATTTCTCCAACAAATAACAAATGGGAAAGCAAGTTGGAATTAGGCAAGCCCTGGGAATGGCATAAGGTAAAACATCCATCCAAGCTGTGAGCTTGCCATTGAATTGATGCTGCTACTGAGTAAATAGAGATCAGTAGACAGGGGACCAAAAACAGTATAAGGAAACTGATTTAGATGACTCAATTTCGATCCCTGAGTTAGAACCAAGCATGCTTTTCCCCTCAGAAACTATGTTGTCTTTCAATGAAATGGCAAAACGGGATGAGAGCAGGTGCCATGACAGTATATTCATTAAGAGTAAGGAGATTCTAACTCTTTTCCAATTTATATGAACCATCCATACCTGACTTACCTATAAGTGTTCTTTTCTCAATAGTTATCACAGTCTATTGCAATAATTATTCCACAAGCCTTCTCCCCGCCCCCCACATAGTTCTCTTCTTTCCGAGGAGAGCTGTGTTTTATTTTTCAATTCCCAGAATGTGGTGTAATAACAAATGCATGGTAGACTCTCAACTCTTGTTTGTTAATCTAAATGGATTAAATATAGGGATTCTGGGGCTTACACAGATTGCAAAAAAAATTCAGGGCATGTTAGCATCTTGTGTTTTATGTGCTTTTATGCTTTGTACCATTTTTTGATCTAAAGAAGAAAAAAAGATTAATTAAATAAGGAATAGGTTTAAATAAAAGATATTTTTGAAAACCAATCCAAACAAATTATCATGACCTAATGATGATGAATGTTTACAAGGATTACTTTTCTGCTAAAATTCTACTAAAAAGCATCATGACCTGCCAAAAACTGTGCAGACAGGAAACAAAACCTACATGTGAAATAAGTGAGGGGGAAAAAAGTAGAAAAATAATATGGCCAGATTGAGACTAGTACCAGGAGTCGGTCAGAGTGATCAGCATGGCATCTACCCAGCGCAGTCAAGGTGATCAAAAAAGAAATGAAAATCATTAGATGACCAATATTGGAAGTGTTTTGAAGAACAGGGGATTTAAGGCTTGTCTTTAGATCACTTCACTGAGAAAAAAACCTCAGAGTCATTAAAAAAAAAAAAAAGAAGAAGAAGAAGAAGAAGCTACTGCAGCTTAGTTTGTATGGTAGAAGTTCAGAGAAACAAAGTTAACAAAGTGCGAATGTCTACAAACAAGACTTATATAACAAATATTTGGGTCCAGAATTAGAAATGGGTACAAAAATATTTGAGAAATAAGAGTAGAGAGTCCTTGGAGAAAAAGTGCAGAGTCAGAAACATCTAGAAAATAGCCATGTTGAAAACTAAAAGTAGATAAGTGTAGTACCAGGATGAAGCAGAAAACCTAAGAGCTGAAAGCAGAGGGTGACCATGAGCTGAAGTATACCCCGTATCACATACAGAGGAGTGGCCGATGTAGGCACATGTCTGTGGACCCCCATGGTGTCCAGATACTGTATTCTGGAGATGTGATTTTTGCCCATGTAAATATTTTTATTACTTCTTGTTGGTATTTTGTTGCTTTTCCTCCCTACCCCATGGTGCTTGAAGGGTATCCTGTGGTGAGTAAAATGTGAGAAAAGGTGATACCAGGACACTTTGATTCAGGGAGTAATGAAGTTCAACATGTAAAAGCAAAGTTGTGTGAGAGAAAATCAAAGTATGGAGAACAGAGTGTCTGCTTTTACTTCTCTGAAACTCCACCTATCTTCAGGAAAGAGATTAAAAAAAAATCTCATAAAATCATGAGAACTGGAAGATGGGAGGGTAAATTCCGCCTAGAAGCTGGAAAACATATGGTGAATGGCTTATGGATGAATAGTAATTGGCAGTACCCCATTCCTCTGGCTTTGGGTAGGTAGGGAAGGAAGCATTTAGAATAAAGGCATGGGGGGGGGGGTGGCAAGGGATGGTGGAAGGTCCTGAAGAAGCAGTTAGAGTGGTAATCAATTATAGAGCTGGCCAAAAATCAGAGATTTCCTGATAAGAAAGAAAGAAAGAAAGAAAGAAAGAAAGAAAGGGAAAGAAATACTTAATCTGAAACATTTTAACATATTTTGCACATTACTCGTACCAGTTTGGTTATTCACAATAGTCAAGACATTGAAGCAATCTAAATTTTCATCAGTAGATGAATTCATAAAGAAAATGTGCTGTATACATACAAAGGAATATTATTCAACCTTAAAAAGAAGGAAATTATCAAGGTCATGAGATCCAGCCCCACTTTGGGATCCATGCTCAGTGTGAAGTCTGCTTGTTCCTCTCACTCTGCCCCTCCCAAACCCCCTACTCATGCATATGCACTCTCTCTCTCAAAAAATAAAATAAAATAAAATAAAAATAGAAAAAATAGTAAATAAAAAAGAGAAAGAAGAACATCCTGCCATTTGTGACAATGTGAGTGAACCTGAAGTATATTAGACTAAGTGAAACAAGCCAGACATGGAAGGACAAATATTACCTGATACCACTTACATGCAGAACCTAAAATAGTCAACTCAGAGAAGAAGAAAATAAAATGGAGGAGGGGGCTACCAGGGCTGGGGCAGGGGCAAACAGGGAAGTATTAGTCCAAGGGCATAAAATTTGAGTTACACAAGATGAATACATCCTGGAGGTCTACTGTACCACACAGTCCTTATAGTTAACCACACTATGGTGCAAATTTTAAAATGTGCTAAGAGGATAGAGCTTAAGTGTTTTATATAAAAAATAATAATAATAAATAAGGTGAGAGAAAACTTTTGGAGGTGATAGATATGTTTATGGCATATATCATGGTGATAGTTTCATGGGTATATATTTATCTCCAAACTCACCAAGTCGTAGACATTAAATATGTACAGCTTTTTATAAACGAAAACATAATTTAATTAATGAAATATTACAACTAGATTTAGATTTCATGGCAAAATAGAACTGTTGTCATCACATGAAATAAGCACATTAAGGAGTGTCAGCTGTTTGACTAGGATGCAAGAAAGACAGTCCTGGGATGGCTTCGTTTGGGACAGTCGGCAGCATCCTTAGTACCATTGATCTTCCAAATATTACCTTTACAACAAACCATGAGCAATGGACTAGACTTGAGAGAAAAAAAAGTCTATATGCTTTTTAGAAATCTTTTAATCTAAGGTAGTTTTACAAATTTCTCACACTTGAAAATGTGCCTTTGGCAATTTGGATAATTCATTACATGAAAACCTACATTCCCCGGCAGTACTGGGACCTGAGGTGTCAGTACTTACGCAGCTCTTCCAGGTAGGACTTCTAGTGAGCGCCGTATTACCTAAATGCTGGGAAAATTTATGTGCAGAGAAAGCAGAAATCAGCCAAAGGTCTTGGCACTTGTAAGATGCAAATGAAAGGGGACCATAAAACATACCCATAGTTCTCCAGGGAAATGATCCTTTGGCTAGAGAGGGGAAATGTCATGCCTGTTGAAATTTTGCTCTTGTGTTCATGTTAAATTATTAATACATGATGAGGGAAATTTTTAAGTGAAATTATCAGACAGATACAGATTTGGGTATGCTAAGGCTAGGAGAAACCCAGGTGAACACATTTACATTTTGTAGTTTTGACTCTCATTTTCTCCTGAAAGTCATTAATTACCACAGAAGTTTCACGAAGAAAAGTCAGACTTCAGGACCTCAATTTCCCGGGGGTCAATGTAGGCGAGTAAGAAAGTCGGGTAGGGTGATGTCTTGAAATATCATCCAAAGTATTTTTCAGTTTTAAAAATTTATATTTCCTCCCTGGAATCATCTTGCAATTAAGACTAGGCCAAAGGGATTAGGTTTATTGCCACAGATAAGAGGCAGGCAGATACTGCCGAGGAAAAAAAAGTCAATGCACAGCTTTGAACTTCAAACCAAATGCCCCAGGTTGAGTTCTTTGGAAGCAGATGTTGAGACAGAGTTTAGCATGTGAGAAATTTATTAGGGATTCACACCTGTGGAAAAGAGGGAGAGGAAGCAGGACCAGGCAGAGGGAGAAGTGGAATTGCCATTCAGGTCAGAGAAAGCCTTGGAAAGGTCAACCCCTAGGGAGCTGTGGGTGTAAAGCCTCCTCAGTGGTTTGTATGCAGGCCAACCCATGACGGGTAAGGCGGCTCCCTTCGCGGAGGCTGCTGCTGACAGCAGAGGCTACAAATCTTTCCCTGAAGAAGAATCTGGCAGTGCATCTCTGAGTCTTTTATAAAAATGTCAACTTATAAAAATCTCAACTTATAAAAATTTGGTTATAAAAATATAACCAAAGCGTAGAGAATTCATCTCAGGGTAAGCCAAGAGCTGGAGGGAAGGCAAGCTTGAAAGCGAAGGAATTTACCACACCACCAACCACGTCCCTCAGAGACTGGTGATAATGGCTGAGGGAGGGGAGAGGAGGAGACAGGATTTTACCAGGCTCTTTTCTTGCTGAAATGCTCAGTTTTTGAAGTGCGGGTTCTCTGCTTCCTGATCTAGCCTGGAGATTTTGGTAGCCTCTGGGAGGATCCTGTTTTGTGAGGCCTGGGAGTAGAGCAGCAGTGGCTGGAGGAAAGCCTGAGCGTTGAGCCCCAGGGCTTCCTTTCAGGCAGGTGTGCACGCCTGCCTCTACAGTGCAGGCAAGTGAGTTTCTGTATTCCCAAGAGTGAGGAATTGGCTCTTGTGAGAAACAGTGGATATGAATAGGCCTGAAGAAGGTCACTCACACAAGCAGAGGCAGGATCCCCTGTCATTAAGTTTAGGTATTAACACAATTGCCAAATAATTGGGGCGGGAGCCTGGGGGGACTGCCATTCCTCAGAGAATACCACCAGCAGGCCTCTGGATGACCGGGGCTAGGTACAAAGCATAGATTGGACCCAGTTACAAAGACTCAGGAGAACAGAGTCTAGAGACAAAGGATGATAATACACTCCAGACAAGGACCAGAGGGCATTCCTGCAATACTGAGGATACACAAACACCAGTTCTCACACTGCACCCAACTCTCAGCTGCCATCTTGGGGATAGGATAGTAGAAGAAGGGACAGGACAGGAGCAGTCTTGAGAAGAAGTTCAGTAAGACTTGAAATGGGTTTAAAAAGAAGAGATGGGTTAAACCAAATGGGTTTCAACTAAAAGAGAAAAGATACATTAAAATTTCACCAAAATGGTATCTTCTAAATATTTTCAGTAGGGTAGAGAGGAGAGTGGACTGTGTAAAATGGTAGCCACTACACATGTGGCCAGTTGAATTAATAAATTAAAATTAAAGTCAAAGATATGGAGTTAAAATTAAAGTTCAATAAAATTAAAAATTCAGTTCCTTTTTTTTTCTAGCCACATTTCCAGAACGTAGTTGCAAATGGCTAGCAGCTACCATATTGGATAATTGAGAACATTATCTGTATCACAGAAAGTTCTATTGGGCAGTGCTGCTTGAAAGCAATATGAGGTAAGTTATTTAAAAATTTTTACATCTGACTACTTTTTACATGTGAATTCTTAGATTATTTTTTCTGTTTGTTTTTTTTTAAGTGAGCCCAAGGTGGGGCTTGAATTCACAACCCATTTGTATATCTTCTTTAGAGAAATGTCTATTCAAGTTTAAAGCATCCATTCAACATAGACACCAGGTAGTTAAAGGAAAATCCCTGTGATTATACACTAATAGAAATCATGATCAAATATTGATTTTTACTGCCAACCAAGCATACATATTAAGCTTTGCAGTTTTTATTGCATTTCCTTTCATAACTATGAAGTGGTATGAAAGCATTTCTTATTTCACATATTTTATTCTATCTAACAGAGTCATTGAGTAACAGTTACCCAGTAGGAGATTTGTTTAGAAATTTCTTTTTGATTCAAATCTTGTTATTCATTATGTGCAATTTTAGAATTGCTATCAAATTTTGTGAATGTTTGTAAGATTTAAGAGTTGTGATGTTTCAAGATTGCAATGCCTTTTTTCTTGCACAATAGCTAACCTTGAGTTTTCATCGACTTTACAAACCCACTAAGTAATTTGTAACCTACAGCCTCCTTGCAGAGGCCTACTATAAGTTTTAAGCTGCTTTTGTGGATGTCAGGAAGTCCTCTCTAAGTAACAATATTTTAATGAGCTATAACATATATATATAGTAAATTATGTAAAATTCACAAAGTAAAACATTTAATTTAAAATCAAAATCTTGGGGCACCTGGGTGGCTCACAGTTAAGTAGTTAAGCTACAGCTTATCAGAGATGCTAAACAAGAAACATCTGACTGTGCTGCTTTTATCGTTATTTTATTATCTATTATTGTTTATCATTTTTCAACAATCTGTGGAATAATGAATTGCATAGACAATCAGGGATGGACACTAAAGCTAGTAGGAAAAGTTTGGTAAGGAACAGAATATACACATAATTTCAATGTATCTTCCCACAAATTACTTATCAATTAGAAATAGTGAGATAACAGTGTTAGAGTGAAGCAACTTGGCAAACATCACTGTAATCAAGTGGCCAAAGTTAATTTCATCAATAATGGGCTGAACTTATATCATGTATTTTTACATAGGATGCCCTGAAAGGGACACAATACAACCTTTGTTAAATACACAATCCATCAATATGCATACTCTGAATCTCATTACGAGGAAACATCAGACAAACTCACACTGAGAAACATTCTAAAAAACAGAAAACAACAAGAAGACTGACCTATACTCTTCAGAAATGTTAATTTCACGTAATACAAAGAAGTCTGAGAAATTGTTTCAGATGAAAGGAGATTGAACACACATGCAAAAAAAGCAGCATCATATCTACCCGTTCCTCTGAAATGATCCATAAATATATGTATTTTCCACTAATTGTGAATTTTTCACAAGTTTATTTGGATTCAACTCCTCAAATTCTGCCTTGATTTCTTTGAACCACATTACTCACTTGTACCTCACCTTTCTGTGAATAAATTTCTGATAACTTGATGGACTTAGTGCATGTTCTAAAAGACATTTTTCCACTGTAAAATGATTGATATGCCAGAGAGGTAAATAAAAAAAAAATACCTATGCATTGAAGCCAAACACATGGCAGCCACCTGAAACACAGGTCAAGAAAGTAATCCCAAGTATGACTACTGCTACAACAACTTTAAAACTATTGGTATTACCTTCTGGCCTATAAAAGTAATGAAAGTTGGGAAAACTCTACAGTAAATATTTTGATGATTTCTTATACAACTTTATAACCCTCTTCTGTTTATAACTTCAAAGAAACTGTTTTTGGACTTCGCCATGCTTTTAATATTTTATCAATCGTAAATGAAATTCATCTTTTCTACTGAAATTGCTAAGAGACTAGACTCTAGATTTTTGTAAGTGATACTATGCAATGCTAAAGGTTTGATTTAAAAATATAACATAAAAAGTGATAGTTAAAAATTGTACTCATTGGAAATCAGATTTCTGTTGTTGAATTTCTATGGAAAATACATAAGAAGGTTAAGAAAAATTAATGCCTATTCAATATCATGCTGATTTGCTTATTAAAACATATAAGGCATAGTATAGTATTTACTTAAAAATGTTAATTAATCACCAAATATGTGGTAGTCTATGGGCTATATATGCTGGACGTCATGGATACTCATAGGTGACCTGACAGATCTGGGGCTTTCCAAACTGAAGACAAGATTATATTCTGGGGCCTGGAGGAGAGGATGAGATGCTTTGTCTTTATCCTTAGAAGGTGTCTCCATTTTCCATTATAAAATGTAGAATTTTAAGGAATTAGGCAAATTAAAAAATTCCTGTAGAGCTCCATTCCTTGGTTTTCACAAAAATGGTGATACATTAGGAGTGGAAAATAAAGCCGTGTTTCTGTTTATATCATGTTATTTCTCAAACCTTTCAGGTTTGGCAAGATATAACTCATGGTTCTCTAAGCACTTTCCATCTTTAATTTTTAAACTCAGGCATTTTTTTTCCCATAGAAATTTAATCCTTATGTTCTTTATTCCATTGCACTTAACTCATCAACGAGTCACTCTACATGGGATATTTGACATTCAGTATCAAATATTCTCATTTTCTTAAACGTAGTAAGCTGTATTTTGCCAAGGGTAAACAAAAATATTTAACTTCAGATTGATTTCATCCAGTGGTGTATGTGCTTGTGTGCCTGTGTGTGTGTATGCTACTTTTGGCAAAATGGATTTCTTCCTCTGCTCTAAAAACTATCAACATAACAACGACAAGTGAATTGAAGGGCAAGGAAAGAAAGAATAACTGTGACATTCAGCATGAACCAAGATAATCATCCTTGAATACAAAGTTGAGAGAATAATTAGTTGACAACACACATAAATAATGAATTCATTCCATAATTCCATTTCCTCCAGTGTTCAAGTTGCATTTAGTGGTACTAAATATTTTATAAATTAATATTCAAGGAAAAGTAACATCTGATACTAGAAACCATCCATGTTATTTGTTTAGCATGTATTACATATTTCTTAATTTTTGCATAATCTTGAGAATTAAGAATAATTATTTACATTAAAGAAATGAGAATTTTAAGACACTGAAAGTTTACATGTCTTCCTCTGTTACACACCTACAATAAAGTGATGGAGAGAGGATTCATATCCAGTGTTCTTGGATTAGGAAGTCTAGGAACTTTAGAATAGCGTATTTCTCATTATACTTGGCATATAAACCAATATTATTTTCTAATTTATTTAAAAAGAATAAGTTAGTTTGATTTGACTCAATCTGTATTGTACTTTAGTTCATGTATATTAGAAACATGTAAATGACTACCTATTGGTAAAATTTTAAGCTTCTTTAACATGATTTTAACTAGTTTGTGATGGCGTCCAAATGGGAAGATTTAAGAACTATCATTCAAAGTCCTGGCTTTGATATTTAAACGTTTTTCTTCTTTGCCAAAGATCTTAAAGTTAAAGAAATCCATTATTAAATTTATTAGCAACACATATAAGATCGTAAATACAGAATTGACATTACTGGTAAAGAGCCAAGGGAGTTCACTTGGTAAATATTCCTTACTTAGAAGTTTCATATGAAAACTATATGAAAGATATTTTCCCATGAAATTCCTATTTATATATGGCTAAGTAACTAGACAAGAAGTCATCCTGCTATTAAACTCAAGGTCTCAAAGTTACTTTTGATTTTCATTACAGAAACTTAAAGAATGTGTACTTTTATTGGCTAGAGAAACGGAGACAACCTGTTACTTACAGAAAATGAACAGAGTTGGATAAATATATAGAGGATTATTTTTGCCAAATTTTCACAAGAGCATGGAAATTATTTTTCCCCAAAATAAAATGTTGGTTTATTATTATATTACAAAGTCAGAAAGTGATTCTAAGGCTCAACTGAGCAGATACCTCGCTAGTACTGATGTTGAGGATGCATTATTGATATGCATGCATGGCGGCTGAGTGTTTGACAGAGTTTAAAAGAGGACTGGGTTTAAGGTGCTCATATGGGTTAAACAAATAGATGTACAGAAAGGATAAAGAAAATACAGTATTTAGTGCCTCAGTTTGACCCAAAAGTTGGCATCTGCTGCTGGATTCAAACGTGTGTGTGTGGGTGTGTGTGTGTGCGTGTGTGTGTGCACGCGCACGCGTATGTGTGGCTGAAAAACGTATTGGGTGAAAAATTACAAAGAGATAACTTTCAGTTAAACATTGGACAGATTATTGAAGGAAACAGAGCTAATCCAAAAAAAGGAATAAGCCAGTGAGGGTATCTATCCCACCTCATAAAATAGTTATATTTTTAATTACCTCCATGTCCTTCCAAAGGGTATATTTTTATTTGTTATTTCTGTCTTCTGGATCCATCGATTTCTGAGAGAGGGGTGCTGAGCTTTCCAACTATGTTAATGGATTCATCTATTTCTCCTTGCAGTTCTATGAGTTTTTGCCTCATGTATTTTGATGCCCCATTGTTAGGCATATGCACATTAAGAACTATTACATCTTCTTGGAGACTTGACCCTTCCACCATTATGCAGTACCCTTCTTTGTCCTTGTTAACTTTTTTTTTTTACTTTAAATTCTGCTGACTTTAAATTCTCCTGCCTGAAATTAATATAACTACTACTGCTTTATTTTGATCAGTATTTAACATGGTATATTTTTTCCATCCATTTACTTTTAATCTATATGTTTCTTTATATTTAAAGTGAGTTTCCAACAGACAATAAGTAGTTGGGTCATAATTTTTGATCCACTATGACAGTATCTGCCTTTTAATTTGTGCATTTAGATTATTGACATTCAGAATGATTACTGATATGGTTGGATTAATGTCTACTGTATTCCTTATTGTTTTCTATTTGTTACCCTTGTTCTTTGTTCCAGTTTTTGTATTCTACTGTTTTTCTGCTTTTTGTGGTTCTGAGTATTTTATATTATTCCATGTTTTCTTCTTTCTTAGCATATTATTATACATCTTTTTTTTTTTACTTTTTTTTTTGTGGTTGCCCTAGAGATTGCAATATACATTTATAACTAAGCCAAGTCTGCTTTCAAGTAACAATATATCATCTCATGGGTTATTTTATAATAACAAAATAATCCTAATTCCTTTCTCCTGCTTCTTGTATCATTCCCATCATTTATGTCACACACAAACACACACATATATATACACACATAAGCACATATATGTATATATTATGTATACATAAGCACACATAATTAACATCATTGCCATTATTATTTTGAACTGTTATCTGTTAGATCATTAAGAATAAGAAAAATGAGAGTTTTTATTTTACCTTACTTATTCCTTCTTCAGTGATTTTCCTTTCTTTGTGGAGATCAGAATTTCTGACCTATATTAATTTTCTTCTCTCTAAAGAACTTCTTTGAACATTTTTTTCAGGGCAGGTCAGTTAGGTTCTGGTAGATACACCAGTAGGTTAGGTTCTGTTTAAATAGTTTCCCTGAGGGCAGCCCTCGTTATGGAGAACATAGTGCTCGGGAATATTTCAAAATGATTCCTTTTTCCCCCTCACCATTTTGTAAGCCTGAGGGATTCTTCTCAGATATTTTACTGTGAGAATCTGTTGGCGCCCAGGAGGTAAACCTTATGATATCGTGGAGTTCCTCCTATGACTGGTCCCCTTAGGGTTTTTAACTCTCTGTGTTGTCCACATGTGACCTCCTGCAATGGATCAGTTGCAGTTCAGGTTTTCCCATCCTGCACCAGTTCCAGGGAGGAGGCTTCTGCTTATAAGTCTCTGCTCCAGGAAGCTGCAACTCCCTGTATTTGCCTGTCTGTCTTCTCCAATCTTGGGTACTGTGGCTTTCCCTGTGTCCTCTCTTCTCTTGTGCATCCAAGAGAATTATTGATTTTCAATCTGTTTGGCTTTTTACTTATTTGGCTGGAGTGGCAATTTCAAGCTTCTTACATGCAGAACCAGTAACTACAAGTCTCTTTGTTCCTTCTAAATCTCTCTAATGAAACTGTGATCTTCGAAAGGACAGTAAACCTGTCTTATTCAACTCTGTATCCTTCAGGTGATTCAAATCTCATGGAAGGCCACCATCTTATAAAATTTTTGTGAATTTGTTAAAGAATTTTATTTCATAAGAATTAAAGTTGTTAGATCATTATTATATCTTCTTCCTTCTGCCCATCACACATTGTGAGGTCAATTTCAACAAGAGCTACCTGGTAGGCAGGAGAAAATTTTCTGTTTCAGTGGGATTCAAGATTAAGTGGCCAAGAAGCACTCTGGTATATCATAGTAAAGATTTCCAAAAATCAACTCCTCCAGAAAAGCAACAAGAACACTGGGGAAAAAGTCAAAATTATAGTTGACTTCTTGAATATAATGCATGCCAGAAGAGAATAGAATGACATCTTTAAAGTTTTGAAAAAACATATTCTCAGCATTGAATTCTATAACTAGTGAAAGTATTCTTCAAAGATTTTGGTGGGAAAAAAAGACTTTTCCAGATAAATGAGTATTGGGTGAATTTGTTCCCAGCATTGTCATAATAAATATAACTCATTGTCTAAAATAATAATCTATAAGCCTACTTTTACTTGAGTATATGAATGCAAAAATAAACATAAACAACAGAAACACTTTCTTGTAGTATAATGTCAATTAATATGGAAGGCATGATGAATTAGAAAATCATCACTTGATGCTAAAATATTGGTGAAAGATGAATTAAAAAGAAAATAATAACATAGTCTTGTGATCTTCATAGATTGCTTTTTAATACAATAAAAAACAGTATCTATACAGTGTGGAAATTTTTTAGATACCACATTAACTACATTATCAAATTTATTATTACCAGGATGGGAACAAAATAATCTTATGCCTCTGGCTATCATAATTGAGAAGGAAACAAACTTCTATGGCATTTCTGCCAAAAAGTACATTACTTGAATCTCATCCTGAGAAAATATCATGATGAGAAAATATCATGCAAGACATTCCATAAAATAACCAACATTTACCCTTAAAGGATATGAAAGTGATGAAAACTAAAGGACGAGGAAATGACCCAGATTAAAGGAAACTAACGAGACATTATAGAAAAATGAAATGCATGATCCCAGATTCTATCCTAAACTAGGGTGAGTGAAATATCTGTACATCTGCAAGGTAGGAGACATTTGAATACGAATTGTGAATTAGTTGAGTATTTTTAATGTAAAATTTCCTAATTTTAATAAATTAACTATGGTTTAGAAAGAGAGTGCTCTGTTCTCAAAAAAATACTTAATTATTAAAGGGTAAAAGGGTACAGTTTGTCCAATTAACTCATTGCACACACACACACGGAGTTTACAATATGCATTTTTAAAAATCTGTCACAATCTACTGTCAAATAATATGGTACAACTGCACATGTGATGTAAAACCCAATAACAGTATACATTGACTTCCTTGTCCTATTCTGCTTGCTAATGTCTTTATACATTTTACTTCTACACATCTTATAACCTGTATGATTCATAAATATTATTTTGGCTTAAACAGTCGGTTACTATTGGTGTTAAAATTCAAAAGAATATATTTTATATCTATCATCACATTTAATAGTTTGATGAGCTTCCTTTACCTGTTAAGATCTGAACTTCCAACATGAAGCATTTTCTCTCAGTCTGAAGACTTTTCTTTAACATTTTCCATTGTGCAGGTCGGATAGTGATAAAATCCTTTGGCTTTTATTTGTTGATAAAGCCTTTATTTTGCCACAAATTGTAAAGTATATTTTTGTTGGATATAAAACTTTTAGGTTAATATTCATTTTATGGCAGTACTTTAAATAAATCTCTGCCTCACATTTATTCCAGTGAAAGGTTAACCACCATTCTTATTGCTTAGGCTATACTGAGCTTCTTGAGCCATTTTCTTCAAATTTAAAAATAAATTCAGCCATTATTTCTTCAAATAATTATTCTACACTGTCCTTCACCTGCCATTGACCCCAGGATTCCCATTACATTTATGTGTGACTACCCAATACTTCTCCACAGGTCACCAAGTTCCACTCACTATCCATCATTTTCTCTCTCTCTTTTTAAAAATAGTTTCTAATTCTTTGTCTTCATGAGTTCGCTGATCTTCTCTTCAATACTGTTTTTCCTCTTTTATACCCGTCGCCTGAGTGTTCTTAAATATTTCAGGTATTGTATTTTCAGACCTAGAAGTTAAATTTGCTTTTTTTTTTTATAGTTTTAATTTATCTCCCTGCTAATGTTTTCCATTAATTTTAGAGTATATTCACAATAACTGTTTAAAGACCTTTCCTTGTATTTCCATTTTCTCTGTCATCTCTAGTTCTGTTTCTGTGATTGTTTTTGCCTTGACTATAGCTCACATCTTCTTGCTTTTTTGCTGGTGTAGTATTTGTTGGTTGGGTGCCAAACATTATATTTGTTATGCTGTTGAGTGAGTGTCATGTTGTTTCTTCAAAGCATGCTGAAAGTTTTGTTTTGTTTTTGGTAGATGCTTAAGTTACTTGCATATCACCTTAATTCTCATGAAGTTTAATTTTAAACTCTATCAGGATGCTTCTGGCAAGCTTTTACTGTCTTATAACTTTAGACTTACTACTAAGGAATGACCTCTGAGCTCTCTGTTGAATTATCTGGATGCTAAGTGAAGTCTCTCTACTATAGCTAATTGCAATTCAAATATCTTCTAGCCTTGTATATACATTCCGGGAATTTTTCATCTAATAGCTCTTTGACAGTTTGGGGTTGGTTTGTTTGTTTTCCAAAGACTTGGGGAGCTTTTTTTTTTTTAAAAAAAGATTTTTTATTTATTTATTAGACAGAGATAGAGACAGCCAGTGAGAGAGGGAACACAAACAGGGGGAGTGGGAGAGGAAGAAGCAGGCTTATAGCGGAGGAGCCTGACGTGGGGCTCGATCCCATAACGCTGGGATCACGCCCTGAGCCGAAGGCAGACGCTTAACCTCTGTGCCACCCAGGCGCCCCTGGGGAGCTTTTTATGCAAGTACAGTTCAGTATTGACATGCCTCATTTTATTGCATTTTAATTTCTTGCACTTTGCAAATACTATGTTTTTGTTTTTATAAATTGAAGATATGTGGCAACCCTTTATTAAACAAGTCTATCAGTGGTGTCATTTTTTTCATCAGTATATGCTCACTTCGTGTCTCTGTGTCACATTTTGGTAATTCTTGCAATATTTCATATTTTCACTACTATATTTGTTGTGGTGATCTGTGATGAGTGACTGTAACTCATGGAAAGCTTAGACGATGGTTAGCATTTTTTAGTACTAAAGTATTTTTAAATTAAGGTATGTACATTTATTAGGCATAATGCTATTGCACACTTAAGAGACTATGGCATAGTGTAAACATAACTTTTATATTGACCGGGAAACCAGAAAATTGATTTGGTTCACTTTATTGTGATATTTACTTTTTTGCAGTGGCCTGGAACCAACCCATAATATCACTGAGGTATGCCTCAGACAGAGTCTCAAGGAGGCCCTTACAGATCTCTGGAACTCTTTCTCTGAGTAACTCCTTAATTCCAGTACATTTTCCCATAAATTTCAACCCTGTTGGTTTTTCTAAACTCTTTCCTGATCTCAGTGAAATTCCTTTCCATGATCTGTGTGGTTCTTCCATCTATGCACATCAATAAGGAAAAGTGCCTCCAGGTAAAAGACAAGCTTATGTCTTTTCTTCCCTCCTTTTAGGGGTGCTAGTCTTGTGTTGACTACTGTCTGTTATCTAAAAGCAGATTTCCATATAATGTGTCCAGTTTTCTAGTTCTTTGTGGTGGGAAAGGGGAAATCCAGTTCTGGTTACTTCAGCATTAAGTTCACTATGGGGGCTCCTGGGTGGCTCAGTCGTTAAGCATCTGCCTTCGGCTCAGGGCGTCATCCTGGCATTCTGGGATCGAGCCCTACATCAGGCTCCTCCGCTAAGAGCCTGCTTCTTCCTCTCCCACTCCCCCTGCTTGTGTTCCCTGTCTCACTGGCTGCCTCTCTTTCTGTCAAATAAATGAATAAATAAATAAAATCTTAAAAAAAAAAAGAAACTACTATCTAGGTTTATACAAAATTAAAATTGCATGTATATGATTAGTGTATTTGGCACTCTGAGCATAAACACTATGGTCCCTCATATGTAGACAAGAACTCTAAACATTTGCTGTAAGACCACCCAGTCTTTGTTGCCTAATGTTTGGCCTCTGTTTGATCCTTTAAACTCAACATACTTTTTACTATCTTACAAATAAGCTTCCTCTTTCAACACCTTCAAATGTTGGTTAATGCCACATTTATTTGTGAACATAAAGCATTTTTTTAAAAACAGAAATTGGCTTCACTTGTTTATAAGAGAACACATTTTATAATAAAAGCACTTTTGATTATAATAAAGTGCAATATTCTCAGGTAAGGAGAACATATGGATTTCTGAAGATTGTTTTCTGGACTGCCATTGGGATCATGCAGATAATATTAATTTTCTTGGTGGTTCTTGGCTTCAGGTATGTCATGACTGGCTATGGAACTTTTAGACTTGTAGCATTCTAACAAACATCCTTCTCAGTTTAAATTTATTTAGTGAAGTGAGCTTGCTGTGAATCCTTGGATTAAAAGGCAAGAGGAGAAAGGAAGATTAGTTTGCTAAATTCCTTAAATTCTCAAATGCGGTACCTGTGAGTGTAATTCTTCTTCTAGCTCACTGTTGCACTTTTTTGATGTATTGGAAGGTTAGTATCTGTAAATTTCAAGTTGTTATCAAGATCGTCCCTTTCCTTCTACTGCACATGAACTGTAGTGTTAAGTAGTCCATGGTACATGTAGAATTTATGAAAAGTATCTGCAAACATTGTAGGTCCCTGAAGTTATCAAGCTCATGTACTTAAATGTGTTCTGTGTGTTTACACAGTGTAAAGATCAGTTTGAATTTCCACATTTTTATGTCCATCTTAGTTATATATAAGACCAGTTAAAATTCCTGTTGACTTGTATAGCCTCTATAAATATCAGAAATTAATGACAGATTTGTTAGAAGGCATGATAGTGCTTTAAATAGTGGTTTCTTTTCTCCTCACTTAATGAGTATGTTTAAGCTCAGAATATGACCTTATTTCCTTCTGTAAAGAAATAGAGTCTTTGAAAATGTAATTAGTTAAAGATATTGGGTTAAAATCATCCTGGATTTTGGGTGATCCTTAAATTGGATGACTGGTGTCATTATAAGAAGAGGAAAGGACACAGAAGGATGCACAGAGAAAAGGCCCCATGAAGATGAAGCAGACATGGGACATATTCAGTCACAAGCTAAGGAGCATCCGAGGCCACCAGGAGCTGAAAAACAGAAGGAAGGATTCTTTCCCCGTGACTCTAGAATACCACGGTCTACTGATGCTTTGATTTTAGACTTCTAGCCTCCAGAGCTATGAAAGAATAATTTCTGTTATTTTAGGTTGCCCAGTCATAGCAATCTGTTAGGGATGTCCTAGGAAACTAGGATAGGTATGTTGTAAAAATTTTTTTCATACACCTCCTATTAACCTATAGATCCCTAAGAATCACTTACCAAATATACTTCTGATGACAAAACATAGAATGAATGTAAGTATTCCCAAAGATAGAGTTAACTAAAACAATAGAATACACTACCCACTTAAATTTTGACCACATATCTTGATGTCAGGTTCTGATAAATGCCTGTTGTCTGGCTGATTCCATAGTTGAGGCGACTAGGAAACCTATGAAATGTTGAAATTGCTATTCAATTACACTTAACTCTTGGTTCTTCCCTCAAATGATTTATGATCAGAACTCCAATTCCAGGCAATTTCAAAATGGAATTTTTCTGTGTGGGCATTTTATGTGTGAGAGAGAGGCTGTTCTACTATTTTCAGCTTTCCAAGAATAAAGAACTCTGTAATTGACCCAATCAGCTTGGAAATTACTATATCAAGTACTATGGCTAAGTGCATCCTTATATGATACTAATTGAAGAAGAAACTAGATTTTGGTACATTTCATTATCTGCAGTGAAGTGACCACCATCCGGTAGGATAACATTACTTAAATTGTAAACTCCACAAGAAAATAATAGGTATTCCCTCCAGAAAAGGGTTCTGTGGTGAAAAATATGTGGTTAAATAAATTTAAACATGTTTCTTTAAGAAATCCTTATTGTCTTTAAGAAACTAGTATGTATTATGAATCTTTATTTAGAAAAATTTGCAGTATCTCTCACTTACTTGGCTTTTTCACACTGTTTTCATAGAATATCTCAAGCATGTCTGAACATGAATGCTCTGGGGAGCAGAGTTTGTAACACTCCAATGACTTATCATGGGCTTTTATGGTAACAGTGACATAACACTTACTCCAACATGATGCTTTCTTACTCTTTCATAATACTTACGTAACACTAACTCTTACACAATCTTTTCTTTGTTTCAGGTACACTTCTAGGCAATTTCCTTTCATTACATTTAATCTTTTCAACCATCTTGTAAGATAAGTAACATTAATATCTAATTTAACATATTTATATAACATAACTGACGTACCACAGCAATCTGGGGTTAGGGTAAGCCTTTGGAATCCAGGCAGCCTGGCTACAGAGTTTGTGGTTTAACCTGCAACAAAAACTTGTGGGCAAATATTGAAGCTTAATAAGGGCAAGAAAGCAGATCACTGTTTAACTATTTAACTATTATGGACTCATTTTAGAATCCAAAGAAAGTAACAGAATCTATCCTTATAAGAATGTATACACATATATCCATAAAGATGTGTATGATTTCCAGAGCATTGCCAATGCATCCCCTGGACAGTAGGTTGAGAATCACTGATTTAAATGTCTTTAAATATGACTAAGTTAATAGGTTCCAAATCCAGAAAAATCATTGAAGTAGATTAGCATATAGTGAAAGCACAAGAAACTTCTGATGTTGGGGTCTAGGAAAGACAATTAAATTATTCTGTACCACTCAACGGGCTGGAATGATATTCATACTGGTTTTGTTGTTTGTTTGTTTGCTGTGATGATTCTTATCCTTCTTCTGTTCATTATCTCAAAAAATCTTTTGGATAACTGATTATCCTTAACCTGAACCAAAATAATTATTAGTAATCTGATGGGTTGGATAGAACTTTGGTTTAGTCTTTTACTTTGATTTTATTGAACCTATGTGGTTTATGTTTTTAATTCAATTTGACTCCATTTATTAATTCATTCTTATGGAAAAGATGCAAGTGAAAAGTCTGCTGTGCTTTCCAAATCAAAACAGCAAAATAGAGTTCAAATAAAATTAAATAGGTTTTTATTTAATATTCAAACAAGGAGGCCAAGATGACTTTTTTTAATTAAATGGATGTATTAGTAAAACAGGACTTGACTATGCCAAAAACATATCATTCATTCATGATGAATAGACTATTTATGATTTTCAGAATAATAGCTAAAATGTGGATTAATTGTAGCACAGTGAAATGACATGGAAATTAGAGGAAGATATGTCTGGGTTCAAAATCATTATTCAGCAAATATTCCTCAAGGATGTGTTGGGTAGTATAAATCTTATGTTACTGAGGGCTAAGATCACATCTTGCTTGCTACTGTACCCTTTGATTACCCTGTATTCAAATAGTTTACCATTTATAATCTATAATACCTGGGGCAAATGACTTCCCTCTCTCTTCTTAATGTGAATAGGAATAATAATTTTTACCACCCTAATGATCTCTTATAATTATCTATTTGATTTAAATCTCAGCACAACATACATACAGCAACTCATCAGAATCTAGCACAATGTCTATGGCTCAAGAAGAATCTGCTGAATAATTGTATAGGTGAAGAAATAAATAGTTGTTATTCTGAGAGTTAATAAGTATAAATATGTCATGGAATATACCAGGGCCTGATACATAGTAAGTGTTGAAAATGTATTTCTACTTTTTCTTCTTTTTCTTCCTGTATGCTCTTACAATGTCCAAAAAACTCAAGTTAAAAATAGGATTTCATGTGGGGCGCCTGTGTGGCACAGCGGTTAAGCGTCTGCCTTCGGCTCAGGGCATGATCCCGGAGTCCTGGGATCGAGTCCCACATCAGGCTCCTCTGCTGTGAGCCTGCTTCTTCCTCTCCCACTCCCCCTGCTTGTATTCCCTCTCTCACTGGCTGTCTCTATCTCTGTCAAAATAAATAAAATAAAATCTTTAAAAAAAAAATAAGATTTCGTGTGCAAGATAGTTACTAAATTTGAGATTAATGAACACATCTGGGTAAACTGCATTTTGCTGAATGTCTCTTCAGGGCATGTTTTACTCTTATTTTTTTTTTTAAGATTTTATTTATTTATTTGAGAGAGAGAGAGAAAGAGCACAAGCAGGGGGAGCAGCAGAGGGAGAGGGGAGCAGGGAGCCTGATGCAAGACTCGATCCCAGGACCCTCCAGCGCTCGATCCCAGGACCCTGGGATCATGACCTGGGCTGAAGGCAGATGCTTAACCATCTGAGCCACCCAAGTGCCCCATGCTTTACTCTTATATGCAGTGTCCTCACGTTATATGTTTGCATGTAAAAGAAACAGTGATTTATCAAGTCTCCACTCTATTGTTTTGAGTGCTATGATCTCTTATAGTACAGGCAAGACCAAGTTTCTCTGAAAAACAGCAGTATTTTAGAGGAAGCAAAACAAGCTTAGTCCTCAAACATACCAACAAAGGAAAAATATAACCAAATATGGCTTTGTAGTGCCAAAAGGAATACCAGTATAACTGAACAGCCTCGAACCAGACAGACTTACCTTGAAGAGAGTAATGGAGATAAAATTGTTTTTTCCCATTAAATATGATACCCATTTAATGCACTACTGGTGTAGTGCAAAGTGCTTTACATATGATATTTTGGTTAATTTCCACGGTAACCAGGGTAAGCATCTCTTTACAGGTAATAAATCTAAAACTTGGAGAGGTTAAATCATTTTCTCAAGATCATACATCCTAAAATAACAGAGCCAAGATTTGAGCTTGAACTCTATAACTATGCTATGACCATCAGCTTTAATATAAATCTCAGAAGTACAAATTAATGTTTCCATTTGAATATAAGTGAAAACCTTCCTCAACTAGCATATACATCAGGAAATTAATCGGCTCTACACACTGGGATTCTGAATGTAGGGCATGATTGGTAGATATAGGAATGTCACCTAGGACCCAACACTTGCCCAATTTTTTGTTTTGTTTTGTTTGTGTTTTTTTTTTTTTTGTCCTTGTATTTGTAAGGGCTGACAGCAGCAATCAGTGATAAGAGTTTTCAAAGAGAGAAAGATAGAAATAGAGAGAGAGATACACACAAAGAGAAAGTGAGAGAGAGAGAGAGAGAGAGAGAGAGAATGTGTCTAAAAGCATCCAATAAAAGCCTTCAGGCTTCTGCTGCTTGAATCACCCCTGAACAAGTTCTTATGGCAGAAAGGCTGCTACTGATCTTAGTTCAAGAAACATGAACTCATGACTGGAAAGGTGGATGGGCTTGCCTTGATTGTTTTAGACCAGGGAGAGTCCACTCCTAGATTTGGGGGTGCAGTCAGTGCTACCCAACAGTGAGCAGCTATACTATGTGGAAAGAACCAAATGGGTGATGGGGAGAGAGACACTGAACCATTGAACTCACTATAGTGAACACACAATTATGTCTTTATTTGATGATTTGAAAAATGAACAAATCCAAAGAAATGAGAAATCGTCTTTGTTCAATTAATAATTATTTTTAAATAACTCGCTAATTCATGTGAGGAAGACTGTCAATTTGGCACATCAAGGATCTAAAAAAATCCAGATCTCTTTGCCTATATCAATGGTTGCAAAACTCGTAAATTTAACCATGTGCTTTGGAAAAGAAATAAAATGAAAGAAATGATAGGCTCACTAGGCTAAGGAGGAACAGGATAAATTTGAACATTCTAGGAAGACCGAACATTTGAAATTGAATTTGATAAAGTAGAGATAAAAAGCAGAGTATTTAATTTACGTCATCCTGAGACAACAGAATTTCTTTCAGGTTACTTACAAGAGTACCAGTAAGGCATTTCCCCCGGTACAGATGAATTTGGATGTCATGATGATACAGATTCAGGTATGCCTGTGCTCAAATTCTGATGATGCCATCTCCTAGCTGCATTATTTTGGGCAGGTAACAACTTATTTCTTGCTCTGTTTCCTCAACTGTAAGATGCTAATTGTAACAGTAGCTGTTTTGCACTGTTGTAAAAAAGATGGAATGAGATAATGTATATAATGCTTAGTGAAACACCTGACATCTGTAAGCTCAGTGAATGCTTGCTATTAAATTGGTCTAGATTAATCAAGTGTTAGACTTCCTGAGATTTTATGTGAGCTTAGTCTGCAGAACCATCTACCTGCTTGTTATTTCTGATATTCTGCTTAGATTACTCCTATCCAATGTCATTGTTTCTATCTGTGAAGACTTAAAAGAGGAGTGATAGGAACAAGGATAAACAAGTTGTTTTGGCGTTCTTATAAACAGACTTTCATTTTTGATTTGCTTTCCTGTTCCAAGCATTTGTTTATTTCCAAAAGACAAAAATAAAAGCTACTAAGGGCTGCATGCCATGCAATCAGAGGAAAACTTGGCATGGCTTTGAAATTTAATGATCAAAGCACTGGAGATGCATGTCAGGGGTGCCCAAGAATCGTTGGTTTTGTGAAAAGCTAATGATGGGGTACATGTGAGGTTAAAGGGCCTTTATTGGAAGGCACTATATAGCATAGACTACAGAAAAATCCAACAAAATATGTTCAAAGTCCTTGATCACTCTTATCTATTATTACATGAGGTTATAACCATTACCGACTTTCAAACATAACGGGCTTTAAATATAGAGCTATGTTGGGCAATTGCGAATTGTTACAATAAGGCAGATTCTTTGGAATCACATGTACCCAAGTCCTCTGCTTCTGCCATCATGGGCAAGCCGCTTAACATCTATGAGGATCTGTTTCTTCATGTGATGAATTGCTATAAGAATATAGATCTTGGGATTTATTTTTAAATCATTATGTATATACAAAGCACGGACGGCATCTCGTAAGCACTTAATACACATTTTATTTTCTGTATGTGTGTTTCTTTTTATCACTTATAAAAAAAAAGACTGAAGGCAGTTAAGCTTATATCTACCTTAAACTATTCATGCTTACATAGAAAAAAAAATTAAGGAAAGAAAATAAAGAGCAGCTGAGACACAAAATGGAGATAGGAAAGCGGCTAACATAAAAATGCAAAAGCTAAATGTCTTGCATACTTTCCAAGGATCTGCCAATTTCAAATAAATCTCCAACATTTCTAGTGCCAAAGGTAAAAAAGGAAACATGATCTGTACAATAATTCACATAGCCCATTACATAAAAGAAAACAGCTAGTCGGTAAAGCAAAACTCTTCAGTTATTAGGAGCTCAGTAAAGCAAAACTCTTCGGTCATTAGGAGCTCTAAAGCTTCTGCCGGTGAAGTTGCCCGGAAAGAGAGAGGGCCACCTGGCTGTGCTCCTCCAAGGATGTCCTGCCTGCCCACACCCCGTGGCTCTCTCTGCTTGCGTGTTCTGGTGCTCACTAGCCCAGCAGACCTATGGGCAGAGAACTCTTTATTTTGGTTTCTCTATAACCAGTCCATACCTTTGTAACTAACTAGTCCTGCCTCTATTAACTTCCATTAGATCATGCTGGGGTGAAAACTAAGTTTCTAGTAACTCATGATAACAATTTCTGTTTCATTTACATTGCATGGAGGGGCCCTTGGAAGTTGAGTACAGCTCTGTTCCACCTGTCTTCCACCCTGGGACCCAGACAGAAAGGCAGCCTCCTACCATTTTTGAGGGGTAGTGAAAGAACAAGAGAGTTTCCAGAAACAAGCAGTGATCTTAAAGCACAGAGTCACCTCCACTAACATGTCACATGGCCCAACCTGACAATGGGGCAGGGACACATGCCCCTCCTACAAGAAGGGTCCTCAAGGGTCAGGATATAATAGGGTATGGTGGGAGGGGTGGGGGTGAGGGGTGATGGCTGTATAATCCTCTCCCATTAAAGGGGACTGCAGATCATTGAGAATAGGAATTTGCCCTTATTAACTCTCCTCAAATGGCCCAGTCTGAAGGATGCTGTCTCCCAGGATCCTAAGCTTTACCATACTATTAATCAGAGAAAACAAACCAACAAACCAACAAATCAAAGCAGGAATTTTGACTGGAGCTGATATTCAGAGAAAAGATCTTGGCTTGGTACTAAAAAATACTGGCAAAATAAATATTCATAGCACTTCAAAAATGTCAAAAAATGTTTCAGGTATGTGTATCATTGCTTGGTAAATTCCCTCCTTAAACATTCATGATTTTTAAAATTATGTTATCAATACCTGCATGCTATTCACTTTACGGAAGAGAAGACTTTCCGAGTCTTTATACATTGTGCCACAAAACCCAATTGATTTTTCTTGACTATTAATTTTATGTATTTCTCTAGGTCAGTAAATAAAACTAGTCTTTTTAAAGGATCAACAGCATTTATTTGTTTTGATAAGTCATAACCCACAATTCTTTCAGCAAATCCCCCATGCTGTTCCTTTTGGTTATTTCTACTTTTTCACTATTGTAATTTCACTATGCATTTGTCAAATTGTTTTCTCTGGACAAATTCTAAAAAGTCACACCATAGTGCACTTTTTACGTCTCTCAATGGCCCCTCCAAAAATCAGCAACTTTCATTTTCTTTACAGATCCCACACTTCATCACCATTCAATTTAATCTTTGCTAATCTGAAGATGAAACCTGCACATTTCAGATTGCTGGTGTGCTAGTTGATTATTTCATAATTATATCTGTTTCATACACCTTTCTTATGAATGTCCCTTCATGCCCTTAGCCCATGTTCCAGGGCGGTGTTGGTCTTAAAATATTAACCAACACCAGTATTCTACTTACTATACATGAAGGAGGGAGTTTCTGTCCTAAGAATGTAATAGACACTTACTACCTTCATTAATCCCCACAACCACCCTGAGTTAGGTACAATTATGAGCCTCATTCCACGGATAAGGAAACAGAGATATAGATTGGTTGAGTATATTATCAAAGGTCTTATTAAACTTTTTTTCATTTATTTGAAATTTACATGTTCCACGTTTGCTTTATATATCTATTAATAGTATTAACAGTATTTGTTCATACAGAATTTCAAAACATAAAGCTTTTTGATATTATGATCCCAAGAATCAACCAGAATTGTACAAATAACCTTTTATAGTTTTAGTACATTATTGAATTACTGGAAATAAAAATACGATTAATCTAGAATTTATTTTTAAATATGGTGTGATATAGGGACTTAATTTTGGCAAACAAAAAGTTAGCCATATTTCCAGACATGATTTATCAAATTGTATTTTTATTCTTACTGACTTGAATGTCATCTGTATTACATAATTCATTCTTTCATACTTCAGTGTTTTCCTTATATGTCCTATTAAGCTAAGAGCATATTTTGCTGTTAATAAAATGTCATTTAAATTTTTGCCACTTTATATTATGTTTTTATAACAGGGAGATCTCTTTCTGTTGCTTCTCTTTTAAACAGTTTTCTTATTTTTTCTTCCATACTTATAGGCCCAAATGAGCCTTAAAATCATTTTATCAAAATTCATTTAAAAGACACAAAATATTTGTGTCAATTTTGTTAAATGTATAAATTATTTTGAGAAGCTATCACTCTTTTATTATGTCTTCCTGTTCAAAAACATTATTTCTTCATTTATTTACCTGGTATTTATGTTGATTAAAGGTAGTATAATTATTTATATTGTCCACATTTTATGATGTTAGTTTTTAGTTTTAAAATTTGTATTACGCATCTGATTCTTTTATTAAATGTAAAAGAATTATCAATTTTTTACAAAGAAAATGTATTTTTGAGAAATTTCTGAAAACTGCCATTTCTTTAATGATATTACTCTTGGTGAGAAATTGTTTGCATTGTGGAAAGTTTTGGTTGAACTCCTTTATTTGAATAAATTACAGTTTTTTTTTCTTTTCAATTGCAATGTAAAGGAATTCAACAATTTTAAATAACAATAATGTTTTATTCTTTTATTTTAATGTTTAACATGCTTCTAGTTTTTTGTCATTAAGTGTCATTTTTGTCTTTGATTTAAGATATTTTTATTCTTTAATAATTTGAAGGAAATATCTATATATTCTCATAATATAAATTTATTTTATTAGAAAGAGATATCTCGGGGTGCCTGGGTGGCTCAGTTGGTTAAGTGTCTGACTCTTGATTTTGTTGCAGGCTATGATCTCAGGGTCTTGAGATCTGGCCTGAATTGACAAGTGCTGGGTGTGGAGACTGTTTAAGATTCTCTCTCTCTCCCCCTGCCCCTCCCCCACCCCTCCACACACATATGAACACACCCTCTCCCTCTCTCAAAAAAAAAAAGAAAAAGATATTGAATTTTACAGTCTTTTGAATTTATCAAAACAATTATATATTAGTTTTATTTTCATTCTGTATAGAACAAGACGCTTGCTTTTGATGAATGGATTGCAAGTTGAATTCAAGATAGTTTTCTTTCATTATATCATTGATTATTATTTCATTTCCCTTTGGTATTTTACATTCTCCTTGGACTGGTATTTCTTCCCATCTGGACATAGATAAAAATCTCTAACTTCTTATCTAAGACTGCACAAGTCTGTGGAGGCCAAGATGCACTATACACTGTTGAATGCGAAGATCACATGGCTGGCAGGGAGCATTACCATTTCTCTGTGGTCTGGAGATAATAATGAGTGTGGTAAGGGGAGGGGTAAGATAAATATACAGTGAGGAATAACCCTCTGATTTTTTTCACCTCTAAGACACTACTAGAAACAAACTGTAGGCTTTAGGGGGGAGGGGGGTGGGGGATTGGGATAGGCCAGTGATGGGTATTAAGGAGGGCACATATTGCATGGAGCACTGGGTGTTATACACAAATAATGAATCATGGAACACTACATCAAAAACTAAGGATACACTGTATGGTGACTAACATAACATAATAAAAATTATTATTAAAAAAATAAATAAGATACTACTAGAGCTGATATTGTAGACATTATGTAACAAATGAGTATTTGTTCTTCCAGATCATTTAAATTCCTTTCAGACTTCAAGCCAGATGACCAGCATACTCCTTGTCTACTAACAGCTCAAGCCGCACTCAGTAAGTCCAGCAGCCTCGTTAGGAGAGATTGCTGAATTCTCTCAGTAAGACTAGATCACTTGTATGGTCATCTTTGTGTCCTGTGCTTTCAAAACAAATAAGAGACCTCCCCACTCACCTAGAATGTGGCGATTCATGAGCAATAAGTATACATTTAATAGAAACACTTTATTGAAAATGAGGGAGAGGTTCAATCAAGGGTGTGGATTATAACTTTATGTAATCTTACTCTCATAAATTTTGTCCCACAAAATCATTTGAACACCTAACCCTCCTCACTCCCCTCCCCCAGTCCTTCTTATTCTGTTCACTGTTCTTCTTCATTTAGTGTGTCTAGTGGTCTTTCTCCAGCTATTGGATAGGTTCAAAATGCACTTCCTGCCCTCTACTTTGTTCACTATTGCTGCTGATCGTCACACTGTTTCAATCATAATTTCTTTTTTTCTTCTTTTAAATAATTTTATATTATGTTATGTTCGTCACCATACAGGACATCCTTAGTTTTTGATGTAGTGCTCCATGATTCATTATTTGCGTATAACACCCAGTGCTCCATGCAATACGTGCCCTCCTTAATATCCATCACCGGCCTAGCCCAATCCCCCACCCCCTCCCTTCTGAAGCCCTCAGTTTGTCAATCATAATTTCTACCATTAGCCTGGAATGGAGACTTCTTTCTCTACTGTTGTCTAGCATTCTGCCCATTTCCCAAAGGATGTGCTAAACCTTTCTGTGGCCTATAGGCTCTTCTCAAGAAATTTGAGTTGTTTTCCTCTGGGACAGTGTCAGAGTACTACAAATGGCAGCTTATAATCAAAAGTCTTCCTTTTTCAAAACAGTTAGTTGGTTTTCCAGGAATAGCTCAGGTACCATATCAGTATATCATACATGAAAGTGTTTTATTAATATCAGCCTTACTCATGGCATCTACTATCTCTGAATATCAGCTATAAGGTTTGGTACCTTTCTTTCAGAATCTTAATTTCTACATCTTAGTTCCCAATCATGAGTCCCAATGTCCTTTCAGTACTTTTCACAGTTGACCCAGCTCTTCATGCAGGTAGCACACATACTGATCCACCAGGACATCCTGGTATTCTCAAAGTGAGTTCACCAGTTAAATTCTGTCTTCATTACCAATATTTTACTTTGTGTTTATCTTCCTCCTGTCTCTAAGGGGACTTGTCTAACTTTGAAGTCATTCCTGCCTTCTAAAAGAATTCTAAAAGTCATATATATGACCACTGATAAACTTGCCGAACCAACAAAAGTTAATGTGGGATATAGGTCTGCTAGAGCCATGGTTAATTGGATGATGATGTGGCTTTATTGTTAGAAAAGCATAGAGTTTAAAGAGCACTTTCATAGAAATTATCTCATTAGATCTTTATAGGAACACAGCAAACCGTACTTCATTTTACAAGGGAAAATCTAAGTAAGGCTCTAAGAAGCTAAATAACTTGCCTATAGTCACACTTCAAATGAGTGGAACAAGTAGAGTTTCTCCTCAGGCTTTTTGTCTCACATTACTAAATAATTCAAATCCTAAGCTGGATTTTTGGACACCAGGCATTTTCTTGACTCATTCACACATTTCTTATTTGAAACTAGATATATATTTTTAAATCAAATCATCCTTCTCCTGCCAAACTTATATTATCAATATTCTCCTAGAAATCAGGGAGGTTTAATTTAGCCCATTACTCCCTGCCTCTCCCCATCACACACACATTTGTCTTGTCTTAATGACTCTACTCCTAAGTATTTCTTAAATTTATCTCTCTACACAGTACCCCTCCTTCCATCACCCTTGTTCAAAACCTCGTGACTCTTCATGTAAATTACTGCACTAGCTCCCCAACTTGTCATGTTCTCACCAAGGATTTCCTGTCACCTATAGAGCATGGTCAAAGCTTGTTAAAATAGATGCAAGGCCATCTATCAATGGACCCCTTTCTATCTCTCCAGTCTCATCATTTCTCATTATCTGCCTCATAGACTATGATTTAGAAACCCCGAATTGCCTGCGTTTTCCTGTTTACCCTATTCTCTTGCATCTGTCCTTTTCTTCTACTGCTCTTTCTGTTTGAAAAGTTTCTTTTTTTTTTGTCTTCTTCACATGCTTCATTCCATTTTGTTCATGCATTGCTTTCCATATGCAACTTTCATGAACCTCTTGAACAGCTGTAGTTATTGTGTAAGGGACACCTTGGTGTTCTTACAATGCCATAATACCCTGTGCATACATCTATTATTTTACAATTTATATTACCTTTTAATTGACTTACATTATGTATTTATCTCTGTATTTGATAGTTAATTATTCATATCAGATATCTTGACTGCTTACATGTTCTCTCCCATAATTAAACTGCAAACTTTTTTGAGGGGATTATTTTCACTCAGTCTTATTTTCTCTAGCATATCATATGAGCTCCTTTGTGGAGATCATATAAAACCACATATTTATTAACTATTGACCTCATCATATAATTTATAAATAGGAACCATGATCATTAGTGTATATATACATATATCCATAATAAGCACATATATGTATACATACATACACATGCATCCATAATATGTGCATGACACATAAATACAAAAATATATATATTTGTGTTCTCTTTCAATATTTTGTTATTTGACTTTTTATATGTGGAAATAGAGATTTGTAGAAGTAGTTTATGCAAAATTCAACATCTGATTCTAAAATCTAAACCCTACTCTAGAGATACACTTGTGTGGATGACTGAAAATATGTGAGTCAAGTGTTAGGTAGGATGGGAGGGTGTGGAGAGTCTGCACTTGTATCTCAGCTTTTCTCTGATTAGGATAATATCTAGGGTTGTGTTTTCAGATCACGCTGTTACCCGGTGGCATGTGTTCTGTCATCTTCCCAACATTGTTATATATTACACAAATGTAAGTGAATCCAAGGAGCCTAGAAAGGCCATAACATTAAAAAAACATGTGTAAATCATAAGTCTGTGCATTGGATATGTGAAAGCATAGAAGTAAAATGTAATTTGTTTCCAATATTGTAAGTAATTGTTACATGGTAATTACAAATATATTCATTAAAGAGTTTTGAGAGTATAAAGTAAATAAGTCATGGTGTTTTGAGTACTTAATATGATGAAGAAATATTTTGTGGACTTTTTTCTGTAGATTTTTAAATAAAGGGTTAAAATATTTAATATCTTGGAAAATTTGTTGGGCTTTTAGATAGGCTGTGACCACATTATTTTTCCCCCATTTAAAATGAAACATACAGGTTTTCACTATCTGAAAATTTGCTAATATCTTTTGGTAAAAAATTAGGTTTGGATATTCAAAGGAATACATACACATACATCCATAAAATTATAATATCATGTATATGTCATATATGTATCATGTATATTATATATAAAATCATACAAAGTTATAGATATATCTCACATATATTGGAGTCATAACATAGTCCTATTGCTTTAATACTATTTTTTTGATTATAGGGTATTAATAATTTCACTGAAAGTTTCCCTATTTGTTAAAAGAGCCTACATTAGAATATCATTCTATTCTACTACTATATTATTAGAATATTATGTATATATTCTAATCTTATATTTCTATATCTCTGCATTAATCATTTTTAGTCAGCTGTAATAACAGTATCCTATGATCAAAATACTGCCTTTCTAGTTATATGTACAGGATCCAAAACACTGTCTTTTAGAGATTATTTTAAATCTGAAAAGTGGGGTTTCATGTTTAGGAGAATGAAAGACTTAATGTCCCTTACTGTCTTCTGTATATGTGTGGATGGGACCTGCAGGGAAAGTAAGAACAGAAGAACAGAATAATGCATATCAAGTGCCATTTCCCCCAAGTTAAGATTCTCACTAAAACTGAATGCCAAGTACCTCATCTGCTAATTAATGGCATCTACAGATTCCAAGTCTAGAATTTCCTTTGATTTATTTCATGTTCAGGCTTAAGCTGTTCTTTAGGGAAGTAAGTATCCTCATTTCATCAATCCTAATAAAGCTCAATTTATTCAAATCCCTTGCAAGAATTTGAGCATCTCACATTTAAAGCATAGTGATTATTCCAAATCCTTGTTAAGCAAATCACTATAACCATCATATTGTTGACTTCTAGAGATATTCAGAGCTGAGGGAATTCTTTTTCACTAACTTGTATCATAGTGTAATGGACCAAAGTCTAGATCAGTGGTTCTCATACTTATCATATAAACAGAAGCATCAGAATCATCAGGTGGGCTTGGAGGGAGCATGGCCATGGAGTAAGAGGATCCTAAGCTCACCTTGTCCCATAAATAGAACTAGATAACTATCATATCATCCCAAATACTCCAGAAATTGATCTAAAGACTAGAAGAACAAACTCCACAACTAAATATAGAGAAGAGCCACAGTGAAGGAAGTAGGGGAGACATGACTTGGGGGAGAAAAGGATTATGGCCACTGCAATGGAGAGGGAGCCATGATTTTGGAGAAGGGCAAGAGACAAACTAGCACACAGGGGAGGACACTGGAACACAAATCTCCACAACAATTAGCTTGGAAAGTGAGAGGGTCCAAATTTTGTGAGTTCTTGCAACCAGCAAGGCTTAAAGCCTGGAGTTTTAAAAGTCAGCAGGCTTGGCTCTGGAAGAGGTCAGAGGACACTGGGGCAGCTCTTGGAGAAGACAGCAGATAGCCCACAGACATACAACATGGAAACAGCCATCTGAAGAGTGCCTGGGGCACAGAGTGGAGAGGTTATTTGCTCATCTTGGAGCACATCCCAGAGCATTCATAGAGAGATCCCTCCTGAACAAAGGAACTAGCAGGCACCATTTCTCTCCCCCACCCCTCAGCATAAACACAGAGCCACCTAAGGAATCAGTAGAACACCAACACTCTGCATAACTTGCTTACACCAAACCCCACTCCCCACACACACTCTGGTGGAACCACCCTTTCCAGTCACACTTTCCTCAGTCACAGTGCTGTGGGCCCCCTGCCCCAGAAGACCAGCCTCAAACCCTGCCAACACCGCATCTCCTAACCTAGGAGTTTTTCGGGGCCTTGGTTCCAGTGGCAGTGGTGACAAGCCTCATTTCACAAGCAGACTAGAGCACGTTTACTTCGAATGCACCATATTCAGGCCAGGTACCAAAAACTGGCCAGAACAGGCAAAGAGAGCCTCTGCAGATGACTGGCCTTAAGGATGAAGTGGCCAGGACACAACAGCAGAGCTCACACAGAACACATTGGAGAAAACCTCAGGGGGTGATCGATTTCTTTGTTATCTTGATTGTGGTGAAGTTTTACCTGTGTGTATATATGCTAAAGCATATCAAATTGTACATTTCAAATATGTGCAGTATTGTTTAGAAATTATACCTCGATAAAACTACTAAACAAAACAATTAAAAAAACAAAAACTAATATGATGGGGAGCCTAGAGACACTTTCAAATTATTTGTAGGATTTTTTAGAACATTAGAACACCATTCTCTCAAATCTATAAAAAAAATTCTTGCTACAGTTGTTTAATTTCATTCTACAGAGTAATTTTTGATAGTGCAATGTTCTGTGTTATAGTGGGGGTATTTGCAGGGAACATTCTATAATATTCTGTACTTTATAGCCCTCTGTCTATAGAGAAGAGGGAACACAGGAAGGAGAGGGCAAAAAAAATTAACGTTGACTTAAAAATTTGCATATTATATTAGTATGTAAGTATTATATATGTATATATAGACTCCATGAAATTGATAGGTAGATCTAGAGATATAGTGCACATGTATTTCAGGAGCATGGAGATCAAATAGTAGAACAGAAATCCACTTGTTATTTTGTAAACTCATGGAAAAATGCATATTAAAGACAAAGGTATAGCCTAGTAATTCACGGTCTTTTAATAGGATAAAAATAATTACTTAATTGCAGATACAAAAATATTTACCATAAGACTCCATATGACATTTCCGTCTCTAAAATAATGTCTGCCATTAAAACACAATAGTCTAGGTAAATGAAAATGTGTACTGTTAATGGAGTAATATGTTTCTCACCATGGAAGCCAATGAATACCATGTAGCATTCAGGATTTTTCCCAAAGTTGTTATTAGAAGTTATATCCTGCAACTTAGGCACTATGAAGATAGCAAATAAAGAAAGCAAGAGAAATGACTCTTTGGTCCTTTATACCTTCCTCCCTACCAAGACACTAATAGGCCAGTGGAAACTGTTTTAATTAAAAGTTGGATTGTGTGACTAACCAAATGCTCATTTCTTCTGCCTTCTGCACTGAGGCATGAGACACGCTTGTCTCAGTGAGAGTCAGGTGTTCCACACATTTCCTTTGTCAAAATGACAAAGGACACATGTTGAAACCTGGGGATCTGTCATGGATTAAGAAGGTGCAAACCAGCGTGTGTGTGAGGCAAACAGGAAATGTCAAAGCTCTAAAACCTTTATTCTCAAACCAATGCCTTTTTGTTACAGATACGGAAATAGGGATCTTGAGAAAAGACTCCTAAAATCACAGAGTCACAGAGTACATGAGAGGGGCATGAGAAATGGAATCTATGTTACCTCTTGGAATGCACCCAACTCAGTTAAACTAGGAGAGATCTGCCAACAACAGGTCATCCAATATTCTTTATCCAGATAAATTAAAGAAAAAAATAAATGCCTAAGCATGAGATCTTAGCCAACAGTTTTATCCCAACAAATGCCCCTATTACAAAATCAACAGATTTGCTCAGGCTGGGAAGAATGTGCTTTCCACTCCTCTCAAGGATTGGTGATTCCCGAGAAGCAAAGGGATTAGTAGGAGTTAACGCAAGTTTTCTCAACCTGGGGATTGTTGACATTTAGGGCCAGATAGTTCTTTGTTACTGGTGGCTGTCCTGTGCATGTAGGATGTTCATCAGCATCCTTGGCCTCTACCCACTACATACCAGTATCCCCTCATTCCGTTTGTGACAACCAAAAGTGCCTGAAGAATTGTTAAATTTAGTACCTGAAGGTGGAGAATAGCCCCTGGTTGAAAATTAATAAGATAAACCATTCCTAGGTATTTATTTCTGATATTGCCTGTTGATTAAGCTTAGAAATAACTTATTCTGATATCTTTTTTTTTCTAATCAATTTTTAAATGACTTGACTTTTTTCCCCTGCATTTGAATTTAAATTTTGGGTATAAACATAAAATGTTTATTTCTCCTGATCATTGATTTCAACTGTATTATGTTGGTCACTCCCTACCTGCAGAAAATGGGTTGGTTAAGCAAAGTAAAAGCATATTTCATAGCTTCTTGGTCATTTTGAAAATTAAAACTTTTTTTTTTAGAGCAGTTTACTACAAAATTGAAGGGAAAGTATAGAAATTTCCCATATACTCCTTACCCCTACACAAGGAACTTCTTCCTCATTATCAACATTCCCAACCAGTGGTACTTTTGTTATAAGTGATAAACCTACGGTGATACATCATAGTAACCTTAAATCTGTAAATTACATTGGGGTTCACTGTTGGTGTTGCATATTCTATGGACTTGTACAAATGTATAATGACATGTATTCATTATTTGGGCATCATACAGAATATTTTCACTGCCTTGAAAATCCTCTATACTCCACCTATTCATCCTACTCTTCTCCCAACCCCTGGCAATCACTGATGTTTTTTACTGTCTCTATAGTTTTGTTTTTTCCAGAATGTCATTCAGTTGGAATCATACTATAATAATGTACGTAGCCTTGCCAGATTGGCTTCTTTCACTTTGATATTCATTAAAGTTTCCCCCAAGTTTTTCCGTGGCTTGATAGTTCATTTCTTTTTAGTACTGAATATCCCATTGTCTGGACATACCACAGTTTATCCTTTTGCATACTGATGAACATCTTGGTTGCTTTCAGCTTTCGAGCTGTTATAAACATTCATGTAAAGGTTTTTATGTGGGCATAACATTTTCTTTTTAAATATTTTGTTTATTTATTTGAGAGAGAGAACATGAGTGGGGGGAGGGGCAGAAGGAGAGGGAGCAGTAAACTCCCCACTGAGTAGGGAGCCCAGTGGAGCTGGATCCTAAGACCCTGAAATTATGACCTGAGCTGAAGGCAGATACTTAATCAACTGAGCCACCGAGGCGCTCCATTTTTCAGTTCCTTTGGGTAAATACCAAGAAATGCAATCATTAGAGTGTATGGTAAGGATACGGTTAGTTTTAATGATAAATCATCATACTGTCATCCAATGTGACTGTACCGTTTTGCATTCCCACCAACTGTGAATGAGAATTCTTATTGCTCCACATCCTCACCAGCATTTGCTGTCCATGTTCTGGACTTCGGCCATTCTAATAGTGTGTAGTGGAATCTTACCGTAGTTTTAATTTGTATTTCCTTAATAACATATAAGGGGAAACATCTTGTCATATGCTAATATGTCACCTTATATCTTCATGTTGAGGTGTCTATTGTCATTGAACCATTTTTTAATTGGATTATTTTCTTACTGTCCATTTTTAAGAATTCTTTGTATATTTTGGGTAACAGTCCTTTAACAGATTCTTTCTTTTGAAAGTATTTTCTCCCAGTCTGTAGGTTTTTTTCAAATTTTCTTAACAGCATATTTCATAGAGCAAAAGTTTTTGATTTTAATGAAATCCAGCTTATTATTATTATTATTTGGATTGTGCCTTTGGTGTTATATCAAAAAAATCATCACCACACCCAAGATCACCTAGATTTTCTCCTATTTTACCTTTCAGATAAAGGTACATTTTACATTTTTGTTTGTGATCCATTTTTAGTTAATTTTTGTGATGGGTTTAAGTTCTGTGTCTAAATTTATTTTTTTGCACAAGGATGTCAACTTGTTCCAGTACCATTTGTCGAAAATATTGTCTTTGTTGCATTGTATTGCCTTTTATCCTTTTCAAAGATCAGTTGACTATACTTACATGGCTCTATTTATGGGTACTCTATTCTGTTCCATTAATTTATTTTCCATTCTTTCACCGATACTACATTGTCTTGTTTACTGCAGCTTTATAGCAAGTCTTGAAAGTAAGTAGTGTCAGACCTCTAACTTTTTCTTGCTCAATATTATGTTGACTATTCTGAGTCTTTTCCTCTCCATTAAAACTTTAAAATCAGTTTGTCAGTATCCACAACACAATTTGCTGAGATTTAGATCGAGATTATACTAAGCCTATAGTTGGAAAGAACTGACATCTTGACAGTATTGAGTCTTTTTTATTCATGAACATGGAATATTTTCCCATTTATTTAGTTCTTTGATTTTGTTCATCAGAGTTATATAGCTTTCCTTATATAGATCTTGTTCGTCTTTTGTTAGATTTATACACAAGCATTTAATTTGGGGGGATGCTAATGCAAACAGTATAGTGTTTTAAATTCCAAATTCCACTTGTTAGTTGCTGGTTTATTTTTGTTTCAAATTCCGACTCCTCTTCAGCTTCCTCCCCATATCAGATTCAAAGCTCTTCTTGGTTATCCTCAGTTCTGCAAGTCTCTGGTTCCAGTTGCATAAGAAGTGCAGGGGGAGGGGCATCCTCTAATCTCACATACGCAGCACTCCTAGAGAGAGAGAAAAAAAATGGTGCCTTACTTGAAAAAAAAAAAAAAAACAAAACTCACTCATCAGTTGCCATATTTATGTCTCAAAGAGATAAAATGTAGTCCTGTGTATGTGTCTTAATTTCAACAAGTAGTGGCCAATTACCTAAGCCATTCTGGGTCCCTTGCCCCCTAGATGATCAAGCCCTATTTGTTCCTGAACCTTAGCTGGCAGTCCCCTTCACTGGTCCCCTGATTTTTGTGTTCTTGGCCCATATAACTTTCCTAGCAGGTGTGTGGTTCACATTTTCATCTTCTCTCTTTGACTCTCAATTCAGAACTTGAGGGCATGTAATTAATCCATCTTCTTAGAATGCTAGAAATTTAAGGGATGGCCCAATACCTCTCTGTTAGGCAGTCTCACCAGGCATATTTCTCTGACCTCTTTCTTTAAGTCTTAGAAGCATTAGGCAAACTGTCACATCAGTGACTTGACAAATTTTAGATAGGACGTTATTTGGCTCTTTATCGGGCAATGAAGAGGCATTTTTGTACACTCCTAACATAGAAAATACGTTTCTCCCCATATTCTCTCCTCTCATTTGTTTGTAGGGGAGTTTGATGCCTTGTATTATTCAGGAAGTATACAGCCATATTTTAAGTCATGGAATCCCTGTCTTTATCACTGTGATCACCATTCTTCAAATTATATTACAACTGAATATTTTTCTGATCTGTCTTTCCCAATATTTTGTGAGTTTCAGGATGATATTTGAGCCTTCAGCATCAAACACAATTCCTGGAATATACTATGTCAATAATTATTGACCAAGTGAATACATGAATACATGTTTGGCAAAGTGATTTTATTAACGTATTTTTACAATATGTTTAAAAGCTTATTCCCTCCTGTGACCCTTTGTTTTGATGTAAATGACTTCTTAATTTTTCTTGCTCTGCGTTTTCTAAGAGATATATCGTAGACTTTTATCGAGTTATAAAAGTAAACAAAAATAAAAACAACACAAGGTAGATGAGATTTTGTAATCAGGATTCATACTTATTACTAAGTGCTCACTATGTCCCGGGCCTTGTGCTAAATACTTTGCATTCATTATGTCATTTATTTCTACAAGACTTTGAAATAAATACTAGTAAATCCTCACTTTACTGGTGCCTAAAGTTACAGAACTCACACGTTAGAGATAGAATTTGAGTTCATTCCTATAAGCAGTAAGAAATGTAACTTTAATCACTATGCTGTACAATTCTGAATTCATTTAAATTTATAAAATAATTTGAGAATAAATAGTCTGTTTTTAACAACAGCTTTCCATCAAAGTACATTGAATCTATCTGTATTTATTCAGTTTGAATCTTTTTATCTCTCTGTAGAATGCTTTTATTTTTTCATATAAATGCAACATGGACATTGCCAAATTTGCTTATGTTTTTAACTGGCATGTAGAAAGGAATATCTTTCCTCACTATATTTTCTACCTTCTAATTAGTGCTCTATAGGAAATGTATTAATTTTTTACATGTTGTGTCATGTAATCTTAATAAAATATCATTAGTTGTGAAAATACTTAATATACAAATATCTTGTATTTATTTAATTTTAAGTATTTAAACATATTTGCTGAAAAGGATAGCAATTTTAAAATATATTTTCCAATAGTCATCAATCTGTTTAGTTTTTATTTATAATAGATACACATTATAAAATGTATTTTGATTACTATATTTGTAACAAGTTAAAAAAAGAATGGGTTTTACATTTTATCAAATAAATATTCTGTATCTATTGTTACCTAAATTATGGAGTTCCTTACCTTGATATATTTACATAAACCCCAATTTTAAAAACAAACTAATATTTTTCTTAGGATGTTAGTCTTACATTTTTGTTTTATTAATTGTGGAAAATGAAGAAAATATATGGGATAAAAACGAAACGAACTATAACAGGAATGAATCCCAATCCCTAGAGAACCACTGCTAATATTTTTATTTCTTGTCATTTATACCTATTGTTCTTCTTTTTATTATTACTTGGTATCTTCATTGATCATTACTTTGCATAAGATATGTTTTGTTCTATTAATAATATACATCTCTAAAATTGACTTAACTATCTCCCTGTGGAGTACATATTTTAGAAAGTGGGGGATAAGGGGAGAATGGAGAGATAAAATAAGAAATAAATACAATAATCAGTAAATTTTATAGTATGTTGGGAGGGGAGAAGTATTATAGAACAAAATTAGTGCAGGGAGAAGGGGCTCAGCAGTACTGGAGTTGGTGCTGCCTTTTTAATGGGTTGTGAAGAGTCGCTATCCGAGCAAAGAGGAAGTAAGCCATACCCACACAGAGATCATTTTCAAACAGCCTGAAGTGGAAGTGTGTTTAGTATGTTTGGAGAACAGTAAGGAGGCCAACGTAGATGGAGCTGAGAGTAAGAGGGAAATGAAAAATAGAAGAGGCAAGTTCTAATAGACTCAAATTGCGAGTGCCTTCTAAGCCCCTGTAAAGACACGGGGACCACCTTTCATTCTGGGAGAAATGAAGAGTCACTGGAGAGTTTAGAGCAGAGCACTGACAGGTACCCTCTTATATAAGCCTTTGATCACGTATTTAATTAATTCTTATGGAAGAAGGATTATAAGGGATTAGTGGGCCAATGGTCTGAACATTTCCAGTGCTATTTTACATATAATGTTAAACTACTTTCCCGTCAGGTTGTACAGCAGTGAACAACCCCAAGACAGTACATCTGCATGTTCCACTTCACCACACTCTCACCGGTCCGAGGCAGTGTTTTTCCGACTCCTGCTTAAGAAATGAGCTTCACATCACAATCTAGTACATAAATATGTATGTGCATGTGTCTATAGATACAGGCATGGACAGGGACAGAGATACAACAATTTCCAGTTAGTCTTAACAAGGGCAATGGTTTGTTGATTGCTTTTGTTTTGTTTTGTTTAGAGAGAGCGCATGCGTACAAGCGAGAGTGGGGGGGTACAGAGGGAGAGGGAGAGCGATCCCCAGCAGGCTCCACACTCAGCACAGAGACCCACCCACGCAGGCTGATCTCATAACCTTGAGATCGTGATCCCAGTCGAAACCAAGAGTCTGCTGCTTAGGGGCCTCTGGGTGGCTCAGTCGTTAAGCGGCTACCTTAGGCCCAGGGCATGATCCCAGAGTCCTGGGATCGAGTCCCACATCAGTCTCCTCCGCTGGGAGCCTGCTTCTTCCTCTCCCACTCCCCCTGCTTGTGTTCTTTCTCTTGCTGGCTGCCTCTCTCTCTCTGTCAAATAAATAAATAAAATCTTAAAAAAAAAAAAAAAGAATCTGCTGCTTAACCAACTGAGCTACCCAGGCACCCCAAGGGTGATGGCTTTTCATATTTTCTATCTCATTTATTCATTTATTTAAAAAATATTTTCTGAAGCCATTAAATTAATTTAAAACATACTTTTGAGATCCTATTTCCTAGCCACTCTCTTCTGAGTATTAGAGATGATCTTAATCCTTTGCGTGAGTTTTTGTGTGTGTGTGTATTTGTGACACTAGGCATATATAATACCTCCTGTTCACGCACTTCATGTTGATTTATGACCGTTATTTTATTTTATATAATAAAATTATTTCATATAATGCTTTAATAATTAGAATTTTAGGCATTTAGAAATTTTTTAAAAATTGCCTTTACAAATATTTAGACTCTCTACATCCAATTCTTTAATCAACAGGATTATGCCTTCTTACAAGCTTTCAGGTGAGGTCCAAATTTGATTTTTATTGCAAAGTAATAAACCCACTTTTAATGATTCTTTTTTTCTGATCTCTTTCAGCAGTCATTGTTTGCCATTCAGTTACTTTCATGAATAACCTGTAGTTGTCAAACCGGTTCCATTATAATAACCGCATATGTATTTATTAGTTTGTTAAGGCTACCATAACAAAGTAAAACAGACTTCGTGTTTTAAACAACAGAAATGTATTTTCTCACAGCTCTGGAGGCTGGAGAACAGGGATCTGCAGATTTGTTTTCTTCTGAGGTATCTCTCCTTGCCTTATAGATGGTTGTTTTCTCCCTGTATCTGCAAATGGTCTTCCCTCTATTATGTCTCTGTCCTAATCTCCTCTTTTTATAAAGATACCTGTCATTTTGAAATAGGGCCCATCCTAGTCACCTCATTTTAACTTAATTACTTTTCTAAAGACCCCCTCCAATCTCCAAATCCAGTCACATCCTGAAGTACTAGGGGGTTAGTATTTTAAAGTATGAATTTTGAGGGGAAGAAAATTCAGCATATATCATCGTATTTTAATACTATGTAGTTTCATAGTGCTTTCTGATCTATTTAATAAAACAGACTTTAGAATCAGACAAAACTGGGTTCAAATTTCTAGGTGCAGGAGCTTGAACAGTTTACTTCATGTTTCTGAGTCTCACTTTCCTTTTTGAAAAAAGAGAATAACAGTTGAATGGCATAATATATTCAAAATACACAGGACAGTGCTGGACACAAAACGGATGCTGAGTAAATTGCAATCATCAATTTCCAATTTGCTTAAAGTTATTATTTTTAAAGATTTTATTTATGTACCTATCTGAGAGAGAGAGAAAGAAAGAGAGAGAGGACAAGCAGGGGGAGCAGCAAAGCGAGAGGGAGAAGCAGGCTCCCCACTGAGCAGGGAGCCCCATGTGAGGCTCCATCCCAGGACCCTGAGATCATGACCTGAGCCAAAGGCAGACGCTTCACTGACTAGCCACCCAGTCTCCCCTAAAGTTATTTTTAGCCAATAATTTTCCGCAGGAGAAGCGTTGAGCCCCAAACATTTCTTTTTCTTTCTCTCAAAACCTTTATGTATGTTATTTTAGATCATTATTATGTACATGACTACATAATACATTTTCTTTACATCAAGTCATTTCACTAAATACTTTCACTTTTATTGTCTTTGATAGCCTTTATATAAAAATGTTACCTGCAAATGTTAAAAATGATAATTCCTCCCCTGACATCTGTTTATTATCTTCTTGCATTTGTCAAAAGTTACCAACAACAAAAAAAGAGAAAGAATTATAATGGCAATTTTATTCCTACCTTCAATTGTGACATCTGTTGTTTTTAACCAGCAAGTAAAATGATGACTTTTGTTTTTTCACGTTAAGAAAAATGTTGTCTTTTTGTCAGTTTTGTAGGAGTTATCACTAGGAGGACATTATATTTTCTGGGATTCCTATTGTGTTCTTATTAGCATGTTAATATAATTTGTCCGATTCTTCATGTCCATACTTAGATTAAAGGTCTTTTCTCAAGGTAGATATTTTTAAAAATATCCTATTGAAATCAACTTTTTAGTATTTCATGTATAATTTTCATTTGTATACATAAATGTTATTTTATATTTTCACCTCTAGCATTTCCTTTTTCAGGTATAAATGTACCTCATAAAATAAGTCATGCAATATTCCATCATGTTTAATTATTACAGTTTATAGAACTTTGAAATTAAACTCTTCAAATGAAAATTTAAAATATCTCACCTGCGAAATTCTGTAGTCTTCAATATTTTGAAGACGTGTTCTTGATAATTTTTGATTTGTCTTCTACAGTTTTATCAATTCAGGTTTTTAAATCTCTTTTAAAGTCAGCCTTAGTAAGCTACTTTTTCTTTTTCCAAAAAAAGGTGTTAATGCCATAAAAATTTCTGAAATGCAAATAGTTATACAAAGTATTATCGTGTACAGATTTAGCCTTTACTCTCATATTTGTATTTGTCATATAGTTCTCATTTTCAATATTTGTTTCTTTCTCTGCCTCTTCCATTTTATAGAATTATTTGTTTTCAAAGAACAAGCTCAGTTTTCTTTTTTCTTCTCTATTTTTTCAAATTCTTACGTTTTTCTTTTTATCCTGATAACAGCATTTATCTCGCTGTTTTTGGTGATCATATTTTATCTTTTTTCTAAATCCTGAACTGAACTTCTTAATAATTTTACTTTCTGTTTAAATAATAAAAATGATATGGAAATAAATTCTGCTTAGGCCATCATGAGGCATGTTTCATCTTAAGAGTTTGTGACTGCATTGTTATACCCTTTTTAAATAAACAAGGGGAATATTGCTATTGTTGTGACTGCTCTGCTCTTATGTTGGCAGAGAGGGTGTTGAGGTTAAAACTTCCAGTAGTTGAGCCCTTCAGATATTTCTTTTTCTTTCACTCAAAACCATTATGTGTTTTCATGATCTGTCTTGTGAATGGATAGAAAATAACTTCAAGGAGAGAATGATTTATAGATTTTGACACAAATTATTTCAAGAGCTAGGGAATGAAGATATGTTTGTGTCATCATCATGTAGGAGATATCATTACATGAAAATTGTAAGAAAACAGGAATTTTGGATTGAAAATTAATGGATATATAATTGAGAATTGTTTTACTATTAGAATATACATGTGTATAAATATGTGTGTGTGTATGTATGTATCACAGAGATATGATCTTCCATCTGAAATTTTCTTTCACCAAAAATTGGTTGCTATATGATCTCTACAACAAAATCGATTGAGGGGTGAACTTCATGCCCTGGCAGCTGTGAGTCCCTTAAAAAATTATTTAGTTTCTCCTTTCCAAGGTTTATGTCTCACATGGTTAAATGAGGGAATGCATTTCAAGGCCTGACACAGTGCCTGGTTCATAGTTTTTCCTCAATAAATTTTGTGGACAGAGTAATTGATAGAGGATCGATCCCCATAGCTACCCCTCCTTTATCACCCATTGCATTCACCCACCACTCAAGCTCGAGTTTTCTTGGGCAGCCAAGATTGTTCGTGAATGAAGTGTGAGACAGCCACACAGTGGGTAAATATTCTACACCCCAAGTCCCAGGAGCCCTCCTTGTTCTGCCTGCTAACATATTCCATTTCAGGATTATTATCTCAGGGCAGATTTTGTGTTGGATGAATAACTAGCTTTTGTATAATAAATGTGATTGTCCAAAGGGTCCAATGATATACAGAGGAAAGAGCTGGAAAGCCGAATCCAATACAGTGGGGTTCAAAGGTTGGCTTTATGAACTTCATCAAGGCATTTAATCTAATGTAAGTTTTTCATCCTTATTTTCAAAATATGGTAATCACAGTCAATATCCGATGGGGTTGTATGGATTGAATGAGATAATAGAAGAAGAAGTGCCAGGCACATGTGGCACCAAAGAAAACAGACAAAACTGGGTTCAAATTTTTAGGTGCAGGAACTTGGGCAGGTTACTTGATGTGTAACACAAGATAATTGATGTGTAACACAAGGTAATTGGCGCTACTCAGCTTACCCTACGCTGTTCTAGTCAATCTTAAGAGCTGTTAATAAAAGTATTATTGTGTACATTTTACATGTTAACTTCTGTTCCTCAGTATCTTGCACATCTTACGTCACAGTGTCTGTGTCTTGGGCTGTCTTCTATACAGTCTTCTGCTCTTGAATTTTCTGCTAGTGATCATCCCACAGAGTTTCATTTGTGTTTTTTTAATCCATCTCTCCTCTAATGTTTCACTCCCTCCCCTCCCGGGGCACCTCTGAAATCTTACATATGGTTCAGCCATTTTACACTTCCTAAAACATTTAAACCCTTGATTAAATAAATATCTGCTCAAAAGAGCATAAAATACTTTGATTAAGTGCATAAACACTCAGAAACACATACAGTTCTTATAAACACTTTATGTACTACATTAAGTTCAAAATTGGTGACACATGTTTAATGTCACATTTGAACAAACACAAAGCTTAATGTGAAAAAGATTAAGTAAATAAATGTCAGAAACACACTTTTTATAATGGAGCACAACCTGTCACCCGCCAGTAACAGTATTTATAAATTATTGGGTATGGCCTGTGTGATTACTCATCGATTGTCCATTATTTTGAAAAATTTTTTATCATGAAAAATTTAGCAAACTGGATACAAAAAGAAATATCTTGTTAAAGGAGTTCACTGAGCCTTTGAAATATCATGCTTAAATATGACATTTTGAAAGTGGTCCTATTAAAATTATGCAGAAAGCAAGTATGTTCATCATCATTCTTACTACCGAATATTTATCAGAACCTCTGAGAAAATGCAAAAGTTTATATAATGATTGGGAAAGAACAGCTAAAATTACCATTTATTTTCATGAAATAGGATTTAATTTATAAAAAGTTCAAAAATATCTATAAATTATTAAAAGCAATAAGATGACAATAAGAATGGCAGTGACAAGCTATTCTCATCTACCACTAACCGCCAATGAAAATAGGATACATTATTGGGGTGCCTGGGTGGCGCAGTCGTTAAGCGTCTGCCTTCAGCTCAGGGCGTGATCCCAGCATTCTGGGGTCGAGGCCCACATCAGGCTCTTCCGCTGGGAGCCTGCTTCTTCCTCTCCCACTCCCCCTGCCTGTGTTCCCTCTCTCGCTGGCTGTCTCTGTCAAATAAATAAATAAATAAAATCTTTAAAAAAAAAAAAGAAAGAAAGAAAGAAAATAGGATACATTATGACACCCAATAGCAAGAATTATAAAGTATGTAAGTAAAACTAAAAATTTGAGCAGAAGACTATTACAATTTAAAATTTATTAACCTAAATTAAAAAAAAAGTTAAGTGAATGTTTCTAAATTATTATACCCAACACCATAAAGATGTCAGATAACACTAAATTAATTTGTAAAATCAATGCAATTTAAATTGGAATCCCTCTTGGGTATATTGTGGAACTTGACAAATTGATCCTAAAGTTCTATGGAATGGTAAGACTATCTAGTAAGTATCTAAGATGTATTTGAAGAACAAAGTTGAGCAATTGGCTCTTTCATATATCAAAGTTATTTTAACAGTATGTTAAATAGGACCACATGGTATAGAGATAATAACAGACAAATCGGTCACTGGAACAGGATAGAAAACCTGTAGACACACACACACACACACACACACACATTCACACACACACACACAAACACACACACACACACACATACTAGGGCAGAGGTTGCATTACAACCAAGTGGGGAGCAGCTATATCGCTCATTAAATGATGAAAGGAACATTGATTTTCTTTATGGAAAAGTAGATCTCTGTGTCATACCATGGACAAAAATAAATTTCACATATATTAAAAGTGTAACTATTACAGTGAAACTAAAACATTTAGAATAACATATAAAATAATGTTATGATAGAATGGAATGAATTATTTAATGGAGATGAAAAACAACTCAAAAATAAAATTGATAATTAAGTAAGTAACTTCTACTAGAAAGATAATATGCAGAAATTTAAAAAATTAGCCATAGCCTTTGAGAAGATATTTGCCATGTATGTTGGACAAAGGTTTAATGTCCAAAACATTATATGCCACTACATATTATTTTCTTTTTAAAGACAAACACCATCCTCACACACAGACACAAAATGGTAAATCATATAAATAGATAATTCACAAAATCATAAAATTGTATGAATAAAAAATTATATGAAACTACACATATAAAAAGGTAAATAAAAAATGAAATACAGTCTCCGGCATCAGATTTGTAAAAAATAAAGTCTGATGATACCAAGGTAGGAGAAAGTATGAAGAGAAAATCTCATAAACTCTAATAATTAATTTATAGATGCATTAGATTCTAATCCTCAGTTTAATTGCCAAGAGGAAGCATCACATACTTGCATGTTGTAGTTTCCTAGCTGAAAATAACAGAAATGTGTTATTTCCCAGTTCTGGAGGCCCAGAGTCTGAAATCAAGTTGTCAGCAGGGTTGTTCCCTTGTAAAGACTTTGAAGGAGAGCCTGTTCCGTGCTGCTTTCCTAGCTTCTGATGGCCATGGGCAATCCTTAGCATTCCTTGGCCTTTAGATACACTAATCCAATCTTTGCCTTTTACTTCACAGGCCATTCTTTTCGGTGTGTGTCTGTGTGTCTGAATTTTCTTCTTCTTATAATGATATAGTCATTCCATTAGGGCCCATCAGAATCCAGTATGACCTCAGCTTAACTTGATTACATCTGCTAAAGCGTTGTTTCTAAACACAGTCACATTCTGAGGTTCTGGGTGGACAAATGGGGGACGCTATTCAGCCTAGTATATTATACAAGGGGAAATGCATAACAAGAAAGTTTATCACAGCACTGTTTGCCATGGGGATAATTTAAAACAACAAAATCTCCATCAGCATATCAGTGGATAATAAATAATGACACAGACAAGCAATGGTGTTTGTACTGCTATTAAAATGAATGGCTTATACCTGCGAACGTCAGAGTTGATAAATCTTAAAAACATATCATAGGTTAAAAAAAAGAACATTGTAAAATTTTAGCAGTATGACAATATCTGATGTATAAGTGTGATAAATACACAAAACAGGATATAGTTGATACATATAAAATAAAAACACATATATATGGGGTTACCTGCACATTGATTTTAAGATAGTGATTATCTAGGGGTGCCTGGGTGGCTCAGGTTAAGCATCCGACTCTGGATTTCGGTTCAGGTCCTGATCTCAGGGTTGTGAGATTGAGCCCCATGCCAGGCTCCATGCTGGACATAGAGCCGCTAAAGATTCTCTCTCCCCCTCCCTTTCTAAAAAAAAAAAAAAAAATAGTGATTATCTCTAAAGGGGGAAGGTGGAGAAAATGAGATCAGAAGTCAATGAATGCTTCAAATATATTTGTAACATTTTATTTAAATGGAGGGTAATTGGGGGCGCCTGGGTGTCTCAGTCATTAAGTGTCTGCCTTCAGCTCAGGTCATGATCCCAGGGAGTGGGATGGAGCCCCTCATTGGGCTCCCTGCTCAGCGGGAAGCCTGCTTCTCCCTCTCCCACTCCTCCTGCTTGTGTTCCCTCTCTCACTGTTCTTTCTCACTGTCACATAAACAAATAAAATCTTTTAAAAAAATGTGGGGTAATTGCAACAAATGTGGCAAAATGTTAACATCTGATGCATGTGAATCGTTCATATAGAGGAGAGTTTCTCAACCTCTGTACTTTTAGTATTCTGGGCAATAATCTCTGTTTGGGAGCTGTCCTGTGCATTGTAGGATATTTGGATGTCTAGCAGCCTCTTTGGCCTCTATCCCTAGATGCCAGGCAGGAGCGAACCTCTCCCCACGCCCACAGTTATGACAACCAAAGTATTGCCAAACATTTTGCTCTGGGGGGGAGAAATTAACTCTGGTTGAGAACCAGTGGTATAAAGTGTTTACTAAGTCCTTCTTTTTATATTTCTATATGTTTGAAATATTTTATGATATATCATGCTAAAGTACAAAAATATATATGCATATTTCTTGCATACCAAGTTTTCATAGACAATTATAGACTACGTTAGCATGCAATCATCAAATATGCCATATTATAACTGACAGATGAAAAGTCTTAAGTAACCAATACAATTTTTTTGATTTATTTTTTTAATAATATTTTTTATTATATTATGTTAGTCACCATACAGTACACCCCTAGTTTTTGATGTAAAGTTCCACGATTCATTACTTGCGTATAACACCCAGTGCACCATGCAATACGTGCCTGCCTTAATACCCATCACCGACCTATCCCATTTCCTCACCCTCCTCCCCTCTGAAGCCCTCAGTTTGTTTCCCAGAGTCCATAGTCTCTCATGGTTCATTCCCCCTTCTGTTTACCCCCCCCCTTTCTTCTTCCCAATACAATTTTTGATTAATTTTGCGTGACTTGTTTAGGAAAGACTGCACCAGTGTAAGAATAGTTCAGTTTCACCTTAAAGGATGTATAGGATTTCACAAGTTTGAAAAGTGATGGAATAGCATGATACACGTAAAATGAAGAGCAAGGAGGTAGAAACCGTGTAATAATTTTATGGAATGGTGAGTTCTTCTATGAAATCAAAACATAGGGCAGAGGTGTCAAATTTTAATGTCTTCTGTGGTGGCAGTATATGTGTGGAGAAAATAGGTGCAAGGAAATTGGGAGCAGTGTGGCATATCAAAATTGGAAGGAACATCTAGAGTGAAGATTCAATCCACACGTTTAACGATCTCTCTTTTCAAATGTATGGAAGGGACTAACCTGATATGAGGCTGGCAAGGAATGACCTACATCATTAAAAAATAAAATTAATATTTGTATAGAATGTTAACATGTTAAAATTAGCTTGAGAGATGAACAACTTCATGGATTAGAAGTTTTAATATGGTTCGTATGTCAATTCTCCAGAAATTGATTTATACATTAAGTGCGGTCCCCCATACATCTTAGAAATTGAAAAGCTGGTTCTCAAATTCCATATCAAAATAAGTATCTGGCATATCCAAAGCAATCTTATAAATAACTTACACTACATATCTGTGAGAGTTGCTATAAAGCCACATAATCAAGAAGTGTGGTAGCGGTGTAAGAACAGCATAAAGAACAGTAAGACAGGGACGCCTGGGTGGCTCAGTCTGTTTAAGCATCTGCTTTCGGCCTAGGTCACCATCACAGGGTCCTGGGATGGAGCCCTGAATTGGGCTCCCCGCTCAGTGGGGAGCCTGTTTCTCCCTCTGCCTCCCACTCCCCCTACTTGTGTGTGTTTTTTTGCTCATTCTTTGATGAATAAATAAAATTGTTGGTGAGAATGTGTAGAAAAGGGAACCCTAGTGCACTGTTGGTGAGAATGCAAACTGTGCAACCACCATGAAAAACAGTACGAAGATTTCTCATAAAATTGAAAATAGATCAATTGATCCATATGATCCAATAATTCCATTACTAGGTACTTACTCAAAATGAAAACACGAATTTGAAAACATATATGCACCCTATGTTTATTGCAGCATTATTTACAAGAGCCAAGATATGAAAGCAACTGAAGCGTCCACTGTTAGATGAATGGGTAAGGAAGATGTACGCACACACATACACGATGTCATGCTATGCAGCCATAAAAAGGATGGGACCATCCTATTTGCAACAACATGGATGGACCTGGAGGGTGTTATGCTAAGTGAAATAAGTCAGACTGAGAAAAACAAATACCATATGATTTTGCTCATTTGTGGAATCTAAAAAACAAAACAAATAAATAAACAAATGAAAAGTAGAATTAGACATATAAATATAGAGGACAAACTGTTCATTGCCAGAGGGGAAGCTCTGGGGGATGGGCAAAATAGGAAGGGGAATGAGAGATACAGACTTCTTGTTATGAAATGAATAAGTAACAGGAATAAAGGCATAGAATAAGGAACATAGTCAATGATGTTGTAATAGTGTTACATGGTGGCAGATGGTAGCTACACTTGTGGTGAGCATGGCATAAACTTAGAAAAGTTGAATCACTATGTTATACTACTGAAACTAATGCAACATTGTGTCTCAATAAACTCAAATAAAAACAAATTTTTGAGGGTGCCTGGGTGGCTCAGTCGGTTAAGCATCTCCCTTCGGCTCAGGTCATGATCTCAGGGTCCTGGGATCAAGCCCCACATTGAGGTCCCTGCTCAGAGGGGAGTCTGCTTCTCCCTCTCCCACTCCCTCTGCCCCTCCCCCTGCTCCTCATTCTCTCTGTCTCTCTCTCTCAAATAAATAAATAAAATCTTAAATAAAATAAAGTAAAATAATAAAATTTAAAAAATAATATATATCTGACCAAACACCAGTATTCAGGATACCTACATAACTTCTATAACTTATTAATAAAAAGACAAACCAACCAAATAAAAACAAAAAGTTGGACACTCTACAAAGAAATCTGTAGGAATAGCCAATGGACACTTGAAAATATGTTTACAATCACTGTAATCCGGAAAATGGTAATTTAAAAAAAAATAAAAGAACAGGACACAGCATACACCTGCCAACAATAACAGCAAATGTTGAGAGTTAGGTGGGCCAATCGCATTTTCTCACACTTTGTCGGTAGGAGTATAAAGTGGTAAAACCACTTTAGAAACAGGTTTTGTAATTTAAAATTTTTATTTGTCCAGAAATGTGTTCTCTATTAGAGAAAGATCTAAAAAGGTGCTTGCTTCTTGTTTCTGCATCACTGGGGATATTTTATGTACACCATTTAAAAACTTCCCACACTAGTCGTGTTGCATTTAACATGTTAATTTGATGCCTAAGGAAATGCCAATTATAAAACCATGCAAGCCTTCAGTGCACACATGAGTTTTCATATAGTCTGAAGGGTGTTCCAGGATATGCACAATTAGAATTAAAATAAAATTTTCAGAGCAAATCATCATATTCATCTTTTTAATCCATATACTCTGCAGTCATTGTTAAATACAAAACATAACACTTTTTTATGTTTAAATAGATAGTGTATGATAATTCTTCACTTACTGACATATGCCTTTAAATGCCATAAAATTCCAAGAAGGCAAAAATGTTGTCTTGCTTAAGGTTGTTTTCCCAGTGCCTAGAATAATATCTAGCACGTGATAAAAACGCAATGGATGTTTGTTGAATGAAGGGATATGACTGTCAGAGTATAATATTTGCCAGACTGTGAATGTTTATGACTATACTATTTGTGTGTCTTCATAAAAATTGGCATTTTAAGAGGCTATGTGGCTTGCTGAATATCTAGAGCTAGTATATATTATTTTGCTAGAAATTAAAGACTTCTTTTTTTTTTAATCGGGGTAAATATTTTTAGGTGCTGTAGAATTTTACTTCAAATGTCCTATAAAGCATAAGTTTGTATTTACATCTTTTAATAACACATGCCAAATTATAATTTGGGAACACAAAGGCTTATATAAATGCTTGGTGAATTTTATGTGTGCCCATTTCCTATTCAAATGATTTTCACAGCTTATGGGGCCTTCAGTTAGATGCAATCACTCTTTACATTTCAAGGCTATGGAATAAGATCTGAGAGAGATGAGTTTTTTCCCCCCACCAATTAATTTCTGTCCTTATAGGTTGGTGCTGTGTTTTTAATATGTTAAGACCTGTGTTTTGTCATTGCTGCTTTTTAAAAAATACCTGTTATTTTCCACAGTAGTATTAGAAATCAAAATTTTTGACTCTTTTATTCAGTATTTCCAAAATTATATATTTACATATCAGGAAGTCGATTGTTTCCTTTGTCATTTTTGGACGATTATGCATTCACAAGGATTGAATCTCACTTTTAAACGTCAGATTCTGATTCTGCAAATGTGTTTGACTCTCCCTTCTCCTGATCAGCGCAGGTTTTTGGTAGAACGCCAAGACAGGAAATGACTGCTTTCATGTCAGATTTCGGAAACATATATCTGGCTTGAGAGGTGCCCAACAATGAATCTGCAAGTAGCTTTTACAGTTAGAAGAAAATAACTTAATCACAGGGTTTGCCATGATTACACTTCAAAAATAAAGTTTAAAAATAGGATGTTTGAATAATTTAAGTTAAACTTTCTCATTATAAAAAATAGGAGGGGAAGTAAAATGGTGTAGGAGGGCAGTGAAAGACCCCAGGGAAAGCCACTGTAACACTTTGGTATACCCCAGGCTTATTACCTATCCATTTATCTAGTAAATTAATATCATATCTTATTTACTATTTTGCTATTTGAATATACTGTTTTTCACTTAGCCATAAGGTGAGTGATTAAATATTCATTGGCAAGATGATTTTAAATGACATTTTAGTATTGCATTAGCTGGATATAGAGACCAATCACTGACTATGGCATCTTTTATCTGTTTCTGATTGTAATGAGGATCCCTGACTCTACTTCTACATCTGATATCCTTTCCATAGAGTATTCTGGAGTGAAAATAACACTTTCCATTAGACTAAGATATTAACAGGATCTTTTTATGTTACATTCTGTTGTATTTTATATGTTACAAATATATAACAGGGAAATTTTTTATAGTATATTTCATGACTACGTATTTTTACACATTTCATAACCATTAGGTATTCAAAGCTGATAAAAATGATTATTATGACTATAATAAAATAAGCTGGCTCTGATCCAATCTAGTGTTAAGAAGTTAAGTAAGTTTAATTCTCTGAGTTGCAGTGTCTTCTTCTGTAAAGGAAGATTGGGTTGAATAATCACTCATTATCCTTCAAACCCTAATACTTTCTTATGGCTCTGGATGTTTCTTAAAGATTTGTTGGAACACAATTCCTACGTACAAAGCAGGAGGCAGTTTTATCCATGGTTTTCCAGTTCTCTCCCTAATCTTCACCTACACGTTATTCCATACTTTCTGACTTTCAAGATCCTGGCAGTGATGGATTTTCATATTTCGGGTTAAGAATGAAAGTGAGCAGTAACAAGACAAGAGCATCGTACTGTTTTCATCCATACTGGGTCACCGACCATGAGGTCTATTTTTCAACAAGGAGTCCCTCAAACAAAGGAAGCAAGACCAGACTAAATATCTCCGTATCTCCTTTACTTTTGGACATTGATTTGTTTGGCTTTATCTTTCCTCACTACTGTTTTCCACTTGTTTTTACTCCAAGCTGTTCTTTACAAAGGCCAGCAGCCAGCAAGAGGCAAGGTAAGCTGTACCACCGTAGAACCAGAGCATACTTCGCCCAAAGCAGGCCCCGAAGCTACCTTTATGTATCTGACAACTGTTGCAACAGATCTGCCATAAATTTGTAAAACATGTCCTCAGATGACTTAAACCTAACTCCCCAGTGTCATCCTCCTTAGATAATATACTTGATTTACTGAAACTATGACCTTTCTGAACATCCCATATCATCTAGTCCTTATGGGACATTATAGTTGAATATATTTCATGACTGCATATTTTCACAAATTTCATTACCATCAGATTTTCAAGACTGATTGTGCCAATAACAAATCAGGATAGCTCTGATTCTCTGTGTGCCTGCTGGGAAGTTCTTTTAAATTCTCAGGAATTATACTGAGTAACATAGATCTGACTAGAAAGATCTGTCTATGAGAACAGGTTCTTATTACCTCCAGGACATGGGCCTTGGTCATCTCTGGGAAAAGGCTTATGATGAAAATGAACAACTGAGATGGGGTCAGGATTTTGTCTGTTCAAGGAATATTGGGTATTCTTTCCATGTAACTTCAGAAAGTAGCATTTGACCTAGTAATATTCTGATTAGTAACGGAACCCACTGAACCCTTAGGCTATCCTAATCCTTACTGATTTTTTTCTCCCATGGACGAGCATCTATTAGAACACACTTTAGTGCAGGTGGCCTGGGAGATATATTTGTAGATGTGACTATTACAGAGAAACAGCTAGATATCTTATATCTTGGCCTAGAGTGGCCACCTAATCAGATCTAGGTTGAATCATTCTGATCAAAATGGAGGCTTAAGAAGACACTTTGACAGTCCAAAAACTGTTCATTATGATCCATGTTTCATAAACATTCAATGACATTACATCATCACTCATTGGGTTTCCTTGCTTGGTAAAACAATTGCCTTGGTGAATTCTAATTAACACCTACTCTGTCTTGATGCATGCAGCTGAACAAGGCTGAAGAAAACACAGGAGTGAAATGACAGGTCTTATTTTACATTTATGACCTGTGATCTTGGTCCTTACTGCTGTACAGGAATCATATTCTATGTCCATAGTCTATTCTCTGCTCACATCTTTTGGATGCTATTTCTTACCTTCTCCTCAAAAGTCCAATATAGGAACTTGTTCTTATAACACTTAGACAATTGTAGTGATTTTTTGTTTAGATTTTATTTATTGATTTGAGAGAGAGCATGAGAGAGAGAATGAGCAGGGTGGAGGGCAGAGGCAGAGGGAGAAGCAGACTCCCTCCTGAGCAGGGAGCCGGACGTAGGACTTGATTCCAGGACCCTGGGATCATGACCTGAGCCAAAGGCAGACTCTTAACCATCTCAGCCACACAGGCACCCTGACAATTGTAGGGATTAAAAGCATATCTACAAGTTCCCACCACCATGTTTACTCACCAACCAGCATTCATACTGAGATACTGCCCTCACACCTTGGGACCATGGATTAATTACACTCATTTTTACACAAGACTAACCGTCCTACAAACACAAATACATGATTCCAGTAATTCACCCCTTTCGCCCACAACATAAATTCTTCCCTGTTATGTTACCCATATCCAAACATACTGTCACTTCTCCCACCTTAAGAAATCTCTTTCTTGTTTTGACTAACCATTACAGATATTGCCTCATTTCTCTTCTTTTTGCAATAAAAACTCTCAAAAGAACTAATCATACAGACGTTTCCAACTTGCCTTTCTGAGTCTCCTTTGAAACCACTCCAAACAGGCTTGAGCTCCTACCATTTATCCAAAACTATTCTCCACAAGGTCATGTACTAAAGCTGGTGACCAATTTTTAGCATTTTTCTTACTTAATCTATCAGAAGCATTCAATACAGCAGAACTCTATTTCCTTATGGGCTTCCCAGGAAGCCATATTCTTGCTTTTTCTTCTCATATTCTTGTTTTTTCTTCTACATGGCTGGTCATTGGTTCCTCAGGGATCTATCTATCATCTATCTATCTATCTATCTATCTATCATCATCTATCTATCATCTATGCTTTAAAGTCTGTACACACTTCACAGTGAAAACATCTAGTTTCATGACTTTACTACTATTTCTCTATCTGTATCTACTTATGTATCTACCTACCTATCTGTCATCTACCCATTCCAGAACTCTCCCAAATTCCAAATTCGTACTTTCAACTGCTTATTAAAATTTTTCCATTTGAAGATATAATAGGCAACTGAAACCTAATGTGTACAACTGAGTTTCTAATTTTTTCCTCAAAAACTTGCTCTGGTTCAGTTCTTCCCCATCGCAGTTAATAGACAAACCACAGGCAATAATCTTTGATCCACACTTGACTCTCCTCTTACAAATTTTATACTTCCTCCATCCTCAAAGTTTATAGCTCTGCATTTCAAGTATATTGAGAATGTAATCACTTCGCTTTTCCTTCTTTTTAGAACAATCTCTCGGACATCTATAAAGTTCACACCTTCACCTCATTGCCTTCTCATTGAAGCCTTTCTCTACCAATCTGCAATCTTCTGTAGCTACTTCTACCCTATTGCTTACTTGATTTTCCTCTTTAGCACCAATCGCATTCTCTATGCTTTATATCTTAAACATTTCATGTTGTTATCATCTCTCTCCACACAAAAATATAAGCTCTCTGAAAATAGTAATCTTTTTTTGTTTTATTTATAACTAGGCACACAACAGAGGGTTAATGAATATGAAAAGTAATCTAAAATACTCTTTTTTGTTTACTAATAAATGTGTTCTTCATCTAGATTCTGGAATGTGGGCCAGTTGGATATTAATATTTGGCTTCTTATAAATTTTTTTCAGATGATATGCTTATGAGGAAACTAGAAAATGCTCATGTTCCTACATTCAAAAATTTTAACCTCTATCCTCTCAGGGGAAGAAATTGAATGTTTAAGAGTGTTTTGGCCACCACTCTTATGTCTGCTAATTTCAGGAGGATATCTGTTAAGCTTCCTAGCTCCCTTGACTAAAATTTCCATCTTCCTTCCGGTCCTAATTCAATTTTATGACAAGTTGGACATGATTTGTCTTAACACTTACATTCCCCCGTCAAGGCAAATGCAGTCTGCTCAAACATATGGTCTCTTTTGGACAATATTTTAACTTTAATTTATTCTGCACACCCCTATGACTTGGCAATCTCTAGGGACTTTGAATGCCTGGATTGAAGGCAGATCTGTTGAAGGCCTTCTTGGACTCAATAGCTAATGGGTGAATTTCTTACCATTCTTCCAGAGACAGCAACATTAATCTAAACTGAAAAATTTGTCACCAGCATGTATGGTTCTGAATGGTAGCATATGGTGTTAATCTGGGAAAGTTTTACCTTTACTACTACTCTGTAGGCCAGTGACCTAAATATTACTACAGAGAGAGAACCTCACCTTTAAGTACTAATCTTATGGTAGCTCTTCGGTATGAGAACAGAAAGTCAGTGCTTCTTCTGGATTTGAATTCTGGGCACAAATGTCCTAGAACATTTCTATTGCAATTTCACCCTTAAAAGAGGGAAGACAGTAAGTCTAAGATAAACATTCTTACTCTCAGACAGTATTAGTGATCTATAGTTGTTTTCTCTCCCCTTAATGGTGCCATTTCCTAAGTTCCAAGGGGGAAAAAAAAAATAAATGGGAAGAAGGAACTGAGAAAGAGAGTATTTGTATGTAGTGGTAATAGTAGGATTGGTGAGCATGCTGCAATTCTCACTTAATCCTCACAGCAATTCATGAGATAGACATAATTAATATCCCACTTCCAGATAAGCAAGTGAGGTTCTCAGAGGTTAAGCAACATGTCAACAGCTACCTAGTGAAGTCCAGATTCCAACTCAGGGCATCTGTCTTGACCACTTTATCAAATAAACTATTGGGAGTGGAAAGAGAATAGATCATTGGTGGTGGTAAAGTGTCATCAGAGTAAATTTTGTTCTTTCAGAAAACAGCCTAGAATACATTTTTAAGAAAAATATTTCAAAGAAAGCGTGATGGTTTATGCCAGCTCTATGCCAACTTCTGGATGTGTTTGTGAGGGTGTTTGTAGGTGAGATTTTTTTGCAGACTAAGTAAAGCAGATTGCTCTCCCTGATGTGGGTGGGCCTCACCTAATCAGCTGAAGGTCTGAATAAAATAGAAAAGCTGACCTGTTACAAGTAAGAAAACTTATAGTTGATTGTTTTTGAGCTGGGGACATCAGTTTTTCCTGCCTTTGGATGTAAACTAAAACATCAGCAGTTCCTGGGGCTCGAGCCTACTGGCCTTCAGACTGAAACTACTCCATCTTTCCTTTGAGCCTCCAGCTTGCTGACTGCAAATCCAGGGGCATGTCAGCCTCCATAACTGGTAAGCGAACACCCTATATATTAATACATATTCTATTGATTCTGTTTCTCTGAAAAATTGTAACACAGACTGTATTTTCCATTCCTTATTATTAAAAAAAACAACAAACTATTGAGGTTGAACAGAATAGCAATGCTTCCATGCTAAAGATAAAATGTAGTTGGTACGCATCTGAGAGAAAGAAGCATCATTTATTGCTATTAATGATGGGTGAATATGGCATCTGGGGTTTGGAGAACAATTTTGGAAACTTAGTCTAAAACGACTTTTAAAAATGTTTGTAAAAATCAAAGAGAAAACCTTATGGGAGGGGCCTACTAATACGCATATAGTATAACACAGAGAAAACCTGTATGAGACTCATATCCAAACAGTTTTCCATCTGGATTCCTTTATATTTTGAAAGACTTTAAAATAATATATTCATGGAAAGTTGAAAAAAAATCAAGAGAAGTGAACTATATATAAACATGCATATTAGACATCTTGAATTTTTTGTTTCAAAGCTTACTCTTTCTTAACATGATAGTTGCAATTCTAAGCACAATTGCATGAGAAAAAAGTAAATTTTAAAAGCCAGTAAGTGAAAATTGTTTATGGAGTTTCAGACTTAAACAAAGGTATATGTCACACCTTTAATGAATTTTGTTATGGTATGCAAAAATAATAATTTGACGAAGCAAAATTCATCCAATAAATAAATAGGGTTCTTTGCTTAATCTTTCAATCGTCCAGACATTCTTAGTTTCTGTTATCATTTTTTACCCTGATCTTGTAATTTTGTTTGTTGCATTGTCTACAGCCACTGAGGCTAAAACAAAAGTAAAATGATATTACAGGTTTAAAAAAATAAAGATAACAATAGAAAGATGACGTTAACAGCACAATAAGCTCAAAAGTACTTCTATATTCCTATGGTTCCTAATGGGAAAATAAATTTATTACTCTCATGTCCCCTGGATCCAGATCTCAATTATATTGTAACTGGTAATAGTCTGTGTAATGTGAGTAATGTTTTCTTATTAATCAAATTCCAATTATCCTATTTGCTCTTTGAAAAATCCCACTGTAGGAAACCACCTCTACTTCTATTGTGCAGCCTTTCCCTTAAAAAGGAAGCAATTTTTCTCCATACATTTTTAAATAGAATTAGAAAATATATGGTTTGTGGTTTTTGGCAGGCCCTGTTTTCATAAATTGCATCTTACTGAGTGAAAAAAAAACCCCCAAAACAAACAAAAAAACCCTACTTTCTAATAGAGGTTTCTCTTTGATGAAAAATGTGTTTGTTTTGTCAGAGGAGGAAGGCGTGTGGGTGATGGAGTAGGATAGATTCATGCAGCTTCATTATTAATTTGCTGTATGACTTTGGTTATGCCGTATCAACTTTATGAATCTCTCTCTCTTTTTAATAGTAATAATAATAACAATAATACCTAATTAGAAGGGTTTTGTGACAGTTAAATGTAGTATATAAAAAATAACTTAATCCTAAGTATTCTGATTACATTAGTTGTTGTCTCTGATATTATTGTTCTTTCTGATATCATTACTATTATTACTATTATTTAGGCAAAAAAAAAATTGAATCTGTTTTAATGACCTCAGTCATGAAGAAACCGCACTCCTCCACTCCTAATGTTGTAGGTACCACATATAGAAACAGACCCATGATAGAAGTGTAAGTGAGCTTGACTCCAAGGAGATTCATACTTTCATGATTATAAAGACTGTCCCCTTTTTTTTTTAAAAAAAAAATGATTTTATGTATGTATGTATGTATGTTTGTATTTAGAGAGCATGAGTGTGGGGAGGGGCAAGAGAGGAGGGAGAAAGAGAATCCCAAGCAGACTCCATGCTGAGCACAGAGTCTGACCCAGGGCTCCATCCCTGGACCCTGAGATCATGACCTGAGCTGAAACCAAGAGTTGGATGCTTAACTGACTCAGACACCCAGGTGCCCCAAGAATGTCCCTCTTTTGAAGAATTAACATTTATATAAAAGAAGAAATACCATATTTGATTTATCCCATGTAGCCTGTAAATAATTGGACCATAATAATTCTAATCATGAATGTGTCCTGTTGGCCTTGAGAAAGCCATTTATTCTTTAGAATTTCAGTTTCTTCATCTCAAAAGAGTAGGTGATAACATTAGTTATATTAATATTCACATTGTAAGACTGCTGTGAGCCAGTGGTAACTTTATAAATACACATACATACACAAGCATGCACACACACACATATATACATACATGTGTGATTTATCAACTATAAAAACAGTCATACAAATAATGCTAATGGAATATTCCAGCAATCAAATCATATATAATAAGAAAGTTATTCATATTGTATGAATATTCAATACATAATGTTACATAAATTAAAAAACAAAAACTGTGAATTTAATTAACTGTAAAGTTAGAATTCTTATTAGGGATAAACATATAAGTTTTCCAATGCATTACTTTTTTTGTAAAATTGTTTTGGGCAGTACTCTCGTTTTCACATTATTTTTGTAGATACTTATATTTCAGTCCACCATAAAATTATACTTCAATCCAGATACAATTTTGTAAGAGTTGTTAATTTACCTTACATACCCGGCCATGTGTGTAGAGACTGTGACATTTTTTCAGCAAGATAATCTTCGCATTCATGAGCACTGATAGCCCTTCAAAATGACACTACTGTGACATTATTCCTGGCCAGATACTAATCCTTACCACATGGAAAATTTCAACATGACCAAAGATTTTATCATTAGGTACTGTCTTACTGGAGAAAGCCAGATTTGAGAAAAGTATATAAAAATTCTGACACCCATCTAAATAAATTATACATCTATGAGCAAATGTGGAAGCCGTTTACTCTACTACAAAAATCATCATAACTACATCCAGATAGAATTTTAAAACCTCATACCAAAAACCTGCCGTGTATTTTATCTGGATCATGGTTGTTGTTGGTGGTGGTTTTTTGTTTGTTTGCTTGTTTGTTTTTTAGGCTGTTTTTACATGTAACTTTATTAGTCCAAACAAATCTGTATCCTATTCTTTGAAATTCTCATTTGGATCAAGTTTTCTTAACAATTTAGTTTGATCTAAGTAACCATGGTAGTAGTTGTTAGGATTAAAATAGTAAGTTTGTAAATCACTTAGAACTGTGCCTGGCGCACAGAAAGAACTTGATAAATTATACTTTTTTGTTATTATTGATAAACTAAACTATGCTACAAGGCTAGAGAGGCAAATTTCCTTACTTCTATCAGGACTTGCTGTTTTTCTGATATTAAAATATCTTAAACAATATAAACTATGAAAGTGATTCTCAGTTTATTTATCTGCAAAATGTTGGTTTCAGTATTATCATCAGTGACTCTAAGAAGTGTGTACAATAAACACTATTTTTCAAAAAGAAACTGAGGCACAGAGAGGTTAAGAATTTTTCCAAGATCACAAAGAAGGAGAGTAATAGAGATAGAATTAAACCTGTTTTTCCATTTTATATATAATCTCTGTGAACAGTTGATTTAGAAATAGGTATTACTTATGGATATGACCCAAATTCCTAAGTAGGGTGGTTCAGGGAGATTTGTGTGAAGATTTCCAAACAGCAAAGATAGCTTTATAGAGAATAACTGAATTATGCTTCAGCTCCTTTCTTGAATAAAGCAGGATAATAAACTGGATTAGTCAGCTTGTTGTAGTTATGCTGTGTAATAAACAACCCCTAAAATTTCAGAGGCTTAGAAAACAAAGATCCATTTCTTGTGAAATGTAGAGTTGACTTTTAGTTCTATTGCATGTGTTTACTCCTTTCATTTGGCAGGTTAAAGAAACCTTTTATTGGACTTGCACATTCTTGTGGTAGAGTGATAGAAGAAGGCCCTGGTGGAGACTTACAGTGCTTCATATTGCTTCTGCTTGGGCATGGCACAGGTGCAGTCTTCTCCCATTGTATTGGCTACAGCATGTCACATGATCACACCCAAAGTCAATGAGTCCTAGACTTACATTTCTCCCACAGAAGGCACGTTCAGATGAATGACAAGAGTGTCTAATTCAAGGGTGTCTAATTCTTTTACCAGGAAGAAAGGGGAAAGAGGATATACACAATGATGACAAATCAATGTACATAATGATAATCTATTGCAGTGTTTATTACAACTTAGATTTTTTTTATAACAAAGATGGACAGTGTTTAGGAGAACTCATTGTTTTCCTTTACTCTCATACTACTATCACAATTAAAACACTTGTGACACCAGGTGTGTCTGTGTTTCCCTACAGCAAGCAATGATCTGTGACACCATCTGGGTGTCCTACAATTCAATTCTGACACTAACCAGAATTAGCCCAGACCACACAGATTAAGGGCTCAGTCGCTTTGATTCCTAAATTCGTTCTTATTACTTAATGGCATGCCTGTCTTCCTTACATCCTAAGTGCTTGAACACCATTCAGTAAGCGCTTCTCATAAGATAAAGGTATTTTTTGTAAATCGGTGAGAGAATTGATTTGTGTTTCCCACTGAGATCACTTGTGATTTTCATTTTGCCCTAGTCTGGATTGAGATTACGGTATTCCAGATACTATTTTTACTGTTTCATCTCACACTTTCTCCTACAAGGCTCAAAAGAGCTTAGTAAAGGAGGTAAAGTTTCACCAATTTGTAGGTGACAAACATGAGGACATTTAATATTTATAAAGACACAGGTTCAGGATACATTGGAGCCAGGATTTGGATCTGGTCTTCCCACAATCTTATGCTATTTCTTTTGACATTTACATTGGCCAAAAAAATATTAAACCATCTGAAGAAATCTCAGTTAATTTAACTCTACTTAACAGCACAATAGGAAATGATACCTACCCTACTTGGGTAAGGTGGACATGTGGCTCAATGGAGACCTCAGTGATACCACCATTGTCCTGGAAGACAAGTCGAAACATTCCACCCGCATTCTCCAAAACACACACATAGAAACACTTTAATACCTAGGGGCTGCTGGCTGAAGCTGGAGTATCACCCAACTTCAGGGAGCATCACACTTCAATTTTGTGTTTGGAGATAAGATTCAGGAAACATCTATGATTTGTGTTGCGTGACACCCTGCTTAACTGGTCCACCACTGTGCTTCAGTTATTTAGTACAGTGACTCTACACACAGCAAGAGCTCAATAAGTGTGTGTTGAATAAGTTTGTTGAATGGGCTTTGTTTTATAAGAAAATTTGTTAAAGAAATGTCCCATTCTATGGTGTTACATGCCTGTGCCATACAAATGATATTTGCTCACATAGTTAATCATTTTTATGAGTCAATATTTATTGATATTTTCATGTTCCAGATTCTATACTCTTATGGAATTTATCTTCTGTGTTTTCTTTATATCTTTAGAATTATCTAGTTTGTTGTGACCCAAAAGTCTGTACTATGTTTAGGATTTTCACCATATCAATTTTTCTTTCATTGAATCAAATCCCTTTTTTAAATCAATAGTTTGATTCAATGGTTTTATCAAAAGGCAACATTCATGAAGCAGAAGTTTGATATCGTAGTCAATTCTTTAATACATAAAATAAAAACAAATATATTATTAACATACAAATATTCATTCATTGATCACTTGAAACTATTGCACAAAATGCTAACAGGTTTGACTGCATGGTTTGGAAAACATCGGTCTAAGACTGTGGTGGTTAACTGACATAATCAAGATCAAAGAGATAGTTCATGGCATATAAGCTGAAACACAGGCTTTCTTATATGAATAAGATAGTAATGCCACATGTATTTCATTTTTAATTAAAAACATTATTATAAAAAATCTTCCATTCCTCTTCTACTGCAGCACACTATTTTGATAAACTATTTTAGTAGCCATTGCAATTTTTAGACACTTTCTTGAATGTATACTATGCTATACTATGATATATATGTTTATGATATATTTGTTGTGTGTATATATATATATATATATATACATTACTCTAAAGTAAATTCTGAACAGTACTTCTAAAAACTTGGAGGCATGGGCCCAATAGTGTTTGTCAATTGCATGTTCTATAGCCAGGTGGTATTCACACCCCACTTACTAGCTTTTTATTTTTTATTTTTGTAAAGATTTTATTTATTTGAGAGAGAGACTGAGCATGAGCTAGGAGAGGGGCAGAGGGAGAGGGAAAAGCAGACAGCCCACTAAACAGGGAACCCAATGTAGGGCTCAATGCCAGGATCCTGGGATCCTGACCTGAGCCAAAGGCAGACACTTCACCAACTGAGCCACACAGGTCCCCCCTTACTAGCTTTCTAATACTGACAAATTCTCTTAACTTTCCTGGACTTCCATGTCTTTGTCTATAAAATGGGACAATAATACCTACCTAGAGGCATAGTTGTGGTCATTAAATAAAATATTTGATGCTGGACATTTCAACAATACCTGGTATATAGTAATTGAGTGTGTTGAGTATTAAACATGACAGTAAGATAATTCGATGAATGCTATTGATTTTCTTTCTTAAAAGCTATATGTTTGCACATAAAAATCAAAATTTTGAATATACATGTCAGAGTTTTCTCCAAGCTCTTGAACCTTTAATTTTCTAGCTTAAGTAAGGGATCTATTGATATTTTTAAGGATTCAAGTAATAGAGAAAAATAATTGCACGATTTCATCTAATCTTGGCTGTTGAAAATAAATCGGTCACCAATTTTCTAAGTCAACTAAACAAACACAGCGGAATTTGAAAAAAATTGTAATATACTGAGGGGAGGATATGTTACTACAGGAATCTTAATGATACAATATTACACAAACACATTTTTAAAATATAGGGTACAAGAACACTGCAGATAAAAGAAATATATTTACTTGGATTATTAAGAACAGGAATATGGAATGTAATAGAAGAGTATCAGTGAAAGGGGACAGAGCATTTCTGTGTGCTTAGCAATTTGCTAGATGGAGAAAATGGCTCTACTACTCTAAAGCTCCCGTGTTTCCCTTGCTTACTTACAGCGCTATTGCATGATTGCTGAGAAGATTTGGAAGGAAAATAGGTACAGTGGATGTGAAAGACTGGATTGTGAAGCCAATAGGCTTCTAAGAACCAACATTTATGGATGTGCCACTACACTGATTGATAGCGGACATGAGGGAGAGATCAAAGAGGATGATGATAGGAGAGTGACAGAGCTAGCAAGAAATGTTGACCAAGTATAAGAAGATACCTAGTGAATGGAAAGAAGAAAGGGAAGCAGTCTTCAGTATTCTGAGACAGAGGAATGCCGGTAGAAACAGTTTTGGAACAACCATTTAGTGGGGAGAGAAGAGAAGAGAAGACTACTACCAAAAAAGAATCTAGAAAGTTCTCAGTATACTTCAACCAAACCACAAGAAATCCATAGACGAGAAAGGAAATGGACTTAAGCGGAAGCAGAACTCAGTGTGATCATCTTTCTCTATCATCTGTTGGAACATAAAAACAGGCATGGGGCTTTAGCCAGACTGTCAGGTGCACCGAACTGAACAGGAGACAGAGCACCAGTCCATAGATGGGCCAGATGAGGAAGGAAAACATTTAGGATAAATCTAAACTGAAGCTAAAAATATAAGCAAAGTGGATTATGAATTTGAATACAAAAAGATAAAAACATAGGGTTATTAATAAATTTTAAAATTCATCCTAGAAAACAGTTGACCATGTAGAACAACTAAAATATACCAATATAATAAGTGTTTAAAAGAAAATAGACAAAGTGAATCAAATCATAGGATACAAAAATACCTCCTTTCTCTTCAAATACTGTTGGATATGTGTTTTTCCTACTTCCCATTAAAATAAACTCTTTAATGATAGAGTAATGCTGCCTCAACCACAAATTTCACTTCATGTGGGTAAAGCATATAATTCTGGAAATTTTGTTTGGCAAATGTGAGAATTTTGTTTCCTTGACACCTCAGATATGGGCTGTGCCTCTTCAGGATAATTAAATGGGAAAAGAAAAAAAAAGTGGAAACTAACTAGGAGAGGGAACTAAACAGCAGACAGACGGAGTAGAGGTTTTGCAATTCTTGACGGAAGAAGACTGGAGAGAGAAAGTAAATTCAGCTTTGAACTAGACTGTCCCAAGTGCTAAGAGAGGAGGGCACATATGAGCAAGAGGGGCTAAAGTAGGCGGTACTTTTGTCCTGTATCTCTGAAAACAAAGGAACTCCCAAGAGATGGGAAGTCAACATTCTTAAGCATAACATCAGAATGCGTTGGATAAGCAGATGTAGAAAAATCACGCCTCTCAATAAAGTGATATCAGTGACAAAGCTCAATGACTTGCAAGCAATTTATTACAACTGCGGGATAAGGAAAGCCTGCAATTGTCATTAAGGGAAAAATAAATGAGAATTAAATGAATGGTACTCAATTTATTGATTGAAATATGCCAGCTCTAATTTATTTTCTCTTTACCCACTATGCTTTTTAACATCACTGGGTAATTTAGATAGGTGAAGGACTGGGCTAGGCAATTTTGATATATTACTTCTTAATTTTAAAACAACCATAAGGTAACTTAAGCTCTAAGAAAGTAAATGACATTAAAATAATAAGCTGACAAGTGACAATAGCTATTATCATTAACTGAAGTCATACTGCATGCCTGGTACTCAGATAAATTGATTATCTATATTATCTCATTTAGTCCCCATATTAACTTTGCAAGGGAAATATTGTCATTCCCATTTTGTAGATAAGGAAATTGAGGCTCATAAATGGTAAGTAACTGGGGCACCGGAGTGGCTCAGTTGGTTAAGCAGCTGCCTTCAGCTCAGGTCATGATCCCAGGGTTCTGAGATCAAGCCCTGAATTGGGCTCTGCGCTCAGCATGCAGTCTGCTTCTTCCTCTCCACCTGCCCCTCACCCAACTTGTGCTCACACACTCACACGCATGTGTGCACCTTATCTCTTGACTAAATAAAATCTTTAAAAAAATAAAATAAATGGTAAGTAACTTGCAAGGATCATACAACTAGTAAATGGCAAAGTTTGTATTTAAGCCCAAACCAACAAAAGTTGAATCTCACCTGTAATATTTTAGTGTGAATCAGTCAGGTTTCAATCAGAAAAGCAATATTACTGTGAGTGATAAAGAATACAAGGGTCCACTTAAGGACTAGATCATATATAACTGTGGGTGCTAATTAAAAGTCTATGTAGGGTCATTGTTGTTGAGTTTGGTGTTGGGTAAGAGTGGAAAATCCATAGGTTATCATGAAAGAAGAGCTCAAGTGGAAGAGAATGAAGACCAGCCGAAATCCAGGAGGACAAACAGGAGCCCACATCTGTCTCTCACCATCTCAAACCTTGATGGTACAGGTGGCCTGCAGGAGAATCTGTCACTTGTGCCATGGAGCTGACCATACACCTGCTCCAGGATCTGGGGAAGTTGAAGGGGAAGCTGTGAGAATGGGAAAGCTGTGGGCCTGGGGGCTGCCCTACCAACCAGTGATCCGACACAGCAGCAAAGATGTGAGCAAGGTGCCACTGTGCCGAGCACCTCTGCCTGCCTTCCAAGTGTGAACTGACTCTTCCTTTATCTCTTTTCAAATCCCATGTAAATCTGTCCTGTAGACAATTCTCACTTGCAACCAGAGAAGGGATTTATGGGAAATGTAGGGGAAACCATAAAAAGTCATGTCTCCAAAGGGATCCAGTGGGAGTATACTGCACACACATATACACATGTGGACACACACATAGGTGTGTGCCTATATGTGTGTGTGTCTGCACACAAGTCTGTTCACTTCTGATACTGGTCTTATGATTTTTTTTTCCCAATTAGTTATGAATCTCTTCAACTTTTACCTTCTTTGATTCTCTCAATTCTTTTCTCACAATGGTTTTCAAAGTGTCATGATGAGATTGGGACTATTGAAAGTAATTTTTTTTCTTTAGAAAAGCCAGATGGCTATGTTATTACATTTACATTTTAAAGAAAAATTTAACTACCAATCATTCTAATAATTATCATTAAATCATCCAAAACCAATCTCTAACCCAAATCATAATAAATAAAATGTTTATACAGTTTGACCTACAGATCCCAGACATGAAAACACAACGTATTTTATGAGAAGCCCAGTCTGCCTGCAGTGGCCACAGCAAGTGCTGCAAGACAACTTTCAAGAAGCTGGGAACTCGTGGGCTTTAGGACCGTGATTGCTTACAGTGTGGTTGATGCACTGTAATCAAGGAGGAGCAGGATATATGCTGCCTGTGACATAAGACAGCCATGGTGGAAAACATCACTATACAGACAGCTACCAGCACAGGTCCTGTGCTCTGCTCAGTAGTGATCCAAAATCGCACAAGGATTTTACCACTGGGATATTTTTACCGTGATCTACAGTGGAGTGTAATAAGAATGTTGCTTCCTGTAATCTGGATACTTTAATGCAGCCTAAATTTGTCCAAGCTGCCTTTTTTTAGCAACCAGACTACAGTCAAATCCCCAAGACTGTGACTTCATATTTATGAAGAGGGACTTTATCATCCTATACCCACACATTTGAATTTCTGAAGCAAAACGAAGGACTCTACACTCCATATGCCTCCACGTGTTTGTTTCGACTCTTTGTTTTGGCCAGTTGAGGAACATTTTGAATATCAACTTCATTATTTGGCATTTATTAGATGCCCTGACTGTAATCTCTAGACCTGCTAGAATGGGTCTTGCTTTCTAAGAAAAATTGTTTTCAGTGGCTCTCTACTGCTTTACGAACAGCATTCTCTAGCTTGGCTTTCCCACTTCTTGGTTGAACTCTTGCATGTCCTTTAGGAAAATACTTAAGAAATTTAAATAAACTTTTGGTGCTATCCACTTCCTGAGGCTTAAAATCAACTTAACATGATATTCTGACATCCTACACGATGTGTGAATCTTTGAAGGGCAAGGCCTTTCTTTCTCTTTTGTCCTGTAATGCATTTCTTTCCTTCTTATCTCTGTATCTTCTCTCCTAAATCAACAAAACTGAACAATAACTAACTTACCCAAATACTATGAAATCGTTCCCTGATGTGTAGACTTAGGTCATGACGTATATCCACCACACTGGTTTATTGTGAGGACAAAGGCAAAAACAATCCAGATAAGGCATCTAATACAATGCTTGGTATGCAGGAAATGTTCAATTTATTACTAACTTTGGTATCTATTATTGTTCATGTGGTTTGATCTGTCCTCTAGGTTCCTCTCTGAATTTTTTTCCCAGATCCCAGAATTCACCCCTTAGACAGTTCCTTTGCTCCCTGTCACTGCATTTTCTTCTGCCCCACATCATGTTGAAAGGTAGAGTAGACCAGGGTGGGTGTGCTATCAGAAAACAGGAAATGTGCAAGGTAGTCAATGGACTGGCAGGGAAAGAAGGCTTTTTGGCATCCAGTGATTTTAAAAGGGAATGATTTTAACTCTCTATCAGGCTTTATGAAATGGGTAGAGGCATTTTCGTCATCACAATGTCTGGGGTTACTGGTATTTTTGCCCAGAAGTACTAAATGCCTTGCACTAAAACAGGACATTTTGTCCTAAATGTCATGATGCTCAGATGAAATCAACTATGAGTAGCACAGCAGAAGAACCATAAGACTAACTCAAAGGGGATATGGAAAATGGAAAAGAGTAAGCTCTTTGCCCCACTCATAAATGGTATGGAAGATTTAATATGAAACTGAAATATAATCATATGATGTGATGTACAGATATAATTTCATGTGACCAATTTGAAATTATGTGATGTTCTCCAAATATTCAAAATTTATCAAGAATCACAGGATTTCTAAGCTTACAATTCAAGTAAATAATATATTGTACCTTAATATCATCACAATGAAGTGCCGTTTACATGTTAAAGAGAAATGCCAATAAGCCTTATTGGTCTTACTTGGCCCTCATGGTGATTTGCCCGTACAGGAACCTCTACAAATGCTTTGGTGACTCCAGTTCCTGAGCTTCCATTATTTACTGTTATTATAATTTAAACTCTTTTAAAAATATCCTATAATAGTGCCATGTAAAAGATAGTGAAGGTGCAGTAAATGCACTAAGAAATCAATAGCCTGGAAAGGAAGTTAAGTGAGATGAAAATGCCACAAAGAAGCCCAAACAACCGCCATAATATGCCATGCATTTAATTTAAGAGTGAGTATTCTGAGAAATATTACAGAGAATTCCAAGGAAACATAAAAGCATCGTTAAAACAACTACACCTTTAATTTCCCCCAAATAGTCATATAAATGGGCAAGAATGATGAGAAGGTGCTCGCTGCAAGATCAATGCTCCTGAAATGTGCTTCTAACCCGAGTCAGCATCTGTCCTAAGGTATAAAGTATTCTTGATGATTTTAAAGGAGATGGTGTATTTCAATATAAATAGTTTTGCAAACATTTACTGTGCTTAGGAAGTATGTCCATATGCAAATATATATTACAACGCTTGTAGATGTGTGTGCTTCAGAAGACATCCTACCTTATTTACATTTATTCAATGAGAAAAATAGCCTTAAATCTTTTCATTCTGCTAGTGTTTTATGAATTTAGGAGCCTTCAGACAGGCTTCTCCATCTTACCACTGTAAAACTTGGAGCTATAAATCTCTGAGGTGTTTTTTCTCGAATACACAACTCTCCAGAGTGGACTGGAGAGCAAATGAGATGATGTGTGTTGAGCACTTAACATAGCACAGGCTCTCAACCTTTGGCCCATACCATCTCAGTAATAATAGAAGATGTTCCAGGGGCACGAACTACATGCCAGCCTGTGTTTTAATGCCTCGTATATGTTAACTTGTGTAGTCCTCAAAGTACTTCTCTGACTTGGATACCATATCATCACTCCCATTCTACAGATGACGACATTAAACAAGAGAAAGCTTAAGTAACTTTCGTCCTTTCTAATAGCTGGAGAGTGGGTAAGTCTGAATTTGCACCTAAACAGCCCTGTTCTAAAAAGCCTCGTGATTCGTACTTAGCGCCTGCCATTGACAGACACCAGCCCTTGATTTCATCTCGATAAACAGAATGTCACTTCAGCCTCGATTTTCACTCATTAAGTATTAGTTGTCCAACCAGCATTCAAGATGAGACCAAATTAGATCTTCAGTGATGACACTGATGAGTAATTGTCAGCAAATCAGTCATTAGTTTGAGTTTGGGATGATTTCCTAGCCAGATGTATGCTCCAAAGATAACCATTGATTTGGTTGTTAACAGAGAATAGAAAAAACCCCAAACATAAGCTGATGAAATGGGTTGTAACAAGAGGTACTCCAAAGGAGAAGCAAAGTCCCCTAAGGGTGGTAGTGGTTGGGGGCAGGGGAAAGTTGCAGTAGTCAGGGGCCCAGGAATATCATGATTCTAACAAAAATTTAAGATAGCTAAGGGAAAAATTAAGACATGCGTGATATTATGCTTGAAAACTGCTTGACATTTTACTGTAGAGCCTTTTTCTCCATTTAGAGAATGTGAAAGCGTGAAAGAGCTGGCCCAGAGCCCAGCGCACATGATCACCCCATGCCGTCAGGAATGGTAGGGTTGTTGTTTCTACCTGGGGTAAAGCTGACCAGAAAAACGAAATCCTTTAACCACTTTGCTCTTTAAATAGTGTTTTGGGGTTTAGACTCAGAGTGAACTCACTAAACCACCTGTGTTTTTATTTTACTTAAACAGAAATGCTTTTTCCAAATTCTAATTAAAATCTGCTGTTTACACTGGTCTTTAATGTGGTGGGTACAGCCATGGAGTATGGGATCCTTTCATGTCTTGGTGAGCCACTGCTGTCGTTCAGAGAGAGGAGGATAATAGAAAGAAAAAAAATGTTAATTTGTTTCTGCCTGGTGGTAAATATTTGAAATCAAGGAACTTGTATTTCAGAAAGTAATTTAAATATGGATAATAGTTATGAGTTTGACCTAGTTCAGACTTGGGAGTTGTTGCAAACATCCTGCATTGTGATATTATAGAAAGCAAATGCTTCTTCTTTTCTAAGACCTACTGGTATCCCCCTAGCACAATGCTATAAACATTCTGGAAATCTTTTATTTCCTTATTAGGTTTATGACCACACGATGCAAAGTAAGGGCCACATCCCTGAAAATGACCTGAGTATTAATGAGATGGATTGATGAGAGGGGCATAGAGCTCCTGATATTGAAAGGCAATAACCTCAAGTCCCAACTTCCCTAAGCCATTCAAATTCAGAAGGCTAATAGCAAAACAAATGAGAAGCATCTGAGTTGAAATCTTGGTTTGGCCCCATTTCTTGCTAGCTCTGGGACCCTTAGAAAGTTTCTTAACCTCTCTGTGGTACATAGAAGCGTTGGAGGATTGAATGACACAACTTGTATAAGCTCTTAGGGATTCTAAATAAATAACATCCTTTATAATTTAGCTGAACTCTGCCTCCTCTACGAAGTCCTCACTTACCTCTGGCCATTCCTTCTTCCACTTCTGCTTCCTGAATTATTTATGCTGCACAGTTAACAAGAGAGCAAACACCATGATAGGGTATTAGGGTCCTTGCTAAGGAGAGCAGCCTCATGGGTTCATTTAACTTCTGTGAAATAAAGAAGAAAATATGCTCCTCCCACCCCTCCAAGAAAAGAGATTAAAGTAACAATTGAAACCTGGCATTAGCCAACTAGGGCTCTTGGGCTAAATCCAGCTGCCACCTGCTTTTGTCAATAAAGTTTTATTAGGAAACAGCTATGAACATTCATTTATATGTTGTTTATGGCTGCTTCAGTGCTACAACAGCAGAGCTGGATAATCACAACACAGATCATATGACCCATAGAGCCTAAAATAGTTGCTATCGGGCCCTTTACAGAAAACGTTTGCCTCCTCCTCTTCCTGGAGTAGACCATTCTATTTGGCATTCTACTCTATGAGTGCATTTTCTAGGGCAGGCCTAATAGATTATAAGGATCTGTAGTTGGTTTCAGTTCTATTCTATGGCTCTAACTAGATTCTGAAGTTTAAAGGCAAAGCAAGAGTTTTCCATACACCCCAACTCTTAAACAAAGGGCTGCTCCTTCATCTGGTATCAATGAAAAAAACAGGATAGGAAGGATATATTGATCATTGATTCATTGGTTCACAGTGTACCATTTTTCTAAGGAAATATAATGATAATTTCAGCACTGAAGTCGTTTCACCTTAGGCACTGATGTGTGAACCTGATTTATGCCCCCTCCCAATTTAAGCTGTGACTGGACTGCATAGTATAACACCTGACAAACACCTTTAGCTTCCTTTTTAGATGTCTTGCAGGATTTGGGTTGTGGTGGTGGTGGTGGTGGTGGTGGTGGTGGTTGCTGTTGCTGTTGTTAGGTTATTCTCTGGCATCCAACCATAAGCCCACACGCTTCTCGTCAAAATGGATAACGTGTTCTTGATTCACTCACTCAATTCAGTTTGCTACAAGCACACTGGCTGTCACATGTATCTCTGGCCCCTGTCTTCTTTGTTTCTCTTGCTTGGTACAGTAGATATTACCAGGTATCTCCCAGTATCTGTCCCTTCCTTCTTTCATGGAAATAACTTTTTTACTAGGGCACATGCCTGGCCAGCCCTCCTTCAAGCTCAGTGTGGTCATGCGATTAGGTTTGTGTAACAGAATAGGAGGGGAGGTGATGCGTGTGACTTCTGGATTCTCACTGTAAAGGAGAAGGCATGTTGTCCTTTTCTTGCTCCTGCACATCTTCCCCTCTTCTGCTGCCTGGATTGCAAATATACTGATGAAATATCTTGGCCAGGACAGAAATACTCTAGGGGCACCAGGGAAATAAAGTAGAGACTCTGGGTTCTTGACATCATGGAGCTGCCAGTCTCATCATTACAGTTATATGCAGGAGAAACATGCTTTGGTCTTTTCTGAAGTCACTGTTTTTGAAGCCTCTCTTTTATGCAGCAAACCTATTTCCCAAGAGAAATCTAGTCACTACCCTCATAGAGTATGCAGTCAAATAGCTGAGGTAACCGTTTATCAACCTATCATACCAACAAATATACAATTTACATTTGAATTTATGCAGGGAATTTTACCTTATAAGATCTAATCAATACAGGGTGAGAGAAAAGTATGAAATCCTTTTCTGAAGTACTGACATGGAAAGTTCTAGAATTTTATGCTTATTCCTCAAGGACTTTGCACTTGCCCTTCCCTCTGCCTGGTAAGCTTTTTGCCTACATACAGCATATACAGCCATCGTATAGGAGATACAGCCCTTTTTTCCTTTAGGTATTTGCCCAAATGTCACAGGGTTAGAAAGGACTTCCTAATGTTGCTTTTGTTGTACATGGAAGCATTCTTCACAGCACTGTTAACTACCTTAAAAAATCTATATTTGTGTCTTACTTAGTGCCTGTCCTTCCACATTCATACGCTAAAACAAAGAAACAAACAAAGAACCCCACCATCCTTCAGGTAAGTATGTACTGCATCTGTTTTATTAACTGCTCTTTCTCTGGAGTGAAGAAAAATGCCTGACAGAAAGTATCCCCTTGATAAAGTTTTGGTGAATGAGTGAACGAATCAGTAAAAACAGGTCAAGAAGACCAGAGCCACTGTAGTGCAGACAGGAAGGGGGTGCTTAGTGAGATCAGCCTGGAGAGGTAGCCCAAGACTTCACGAAGGACCTTGTGGGTCGCACAAAGCATGTTTTGTCTTTCTCCCAAGAGCAATAGAAGATAGTGAAGAGCTTCAAAGGGACCAGAGTGCCTCATGATCAGGATGGGGCATTTGAAGAGATCAGACTCTCTGCAGAATAGAAAGTAGGTTAGAGAGAGATCAGAATTCCTTCAGGGAGAACTACAGTAGACTGTTGCAGTCATTTGGGAGAGAGATTATGGGTGGATAACAAGGCTAGTCTTTGGAAACAGCGTTGGTCTTTTTCCAGGTTGCTCTCACTTCCCTTCCTTACCTTTGCTCTGCTCTGCTCTGACCCGGAACAGATCTTCTGTCTATAATTCTCCATCCCAGGATCCCGTGCTAGCCAGTTCCTGGCTGGGTTCACTGATGGGAAGCATGGCAGGAGACTTGAGAGTGGAAGGAAGGAAGAAGCAAGATATTTCTCCCACTACTCCTGCCTACAGTTTTAATGCCGTGTCTGTGTCTCCTTGGTGGTTTCTGCTCTCGCTTTTCTCAGCTCCTCTTTCCGTGGTCACAGCTTCCACAGGCCAGCCATTCACATGGGTCCCACTCACTGAGTATGTCATCAGCTCCTGGTGTCCCCCAGTACCTTCTGCCCTAAGGGTGGTAGCTGTTTCCTGCAATTGTCAATCTCTGGGTGGCTAGCCCCTTGTTTGGTTTGTCACCATCACTTGATCAATTATCCCTATTTTATTGTTTATTTTGGAAAAAAGAAATCAGAGCCTTTCTGTTTTACTGACCAGCCACTAACAGGTACAATCATATATTCTGCCACCTGGATACATTTGTCTATAAAAACAATTAGAGAAATGGCTATTACATATTTTTAATGTAGCACAATTTCCCCTAGAAATTAAAAAAACCTATGTTTTTTAAAATATAAAAAGCTACCTTTAAAATGATGCTTAGATTGCAAGCTTCTTAGAAACAAGCCTTGCATCCCTCTCCTTTCTTATTTTCCAGGCCCCAGGTCCCAGTCCGCATTGCTTAAAGGCCCGAGCCCTGGCAGAGGTAAGTGGCATTGTGCATACGGATGCTTGGCGGTGAGGATTCTCGTCGTTGACTTTCTTTTGCTGTCATCTCTCTGAACAAAGCGGACCACATCATCTTTTTATTTTTTTTCCTATTTTCCATTAAAAATGATAGATCTTATTACATCATATTTCTTTTGCAAATGAGCTTAGTAGCAGTTATCACAGTATATCACTGGTGTGGCCCAGCTGCTCTTGCTTTTATTACACTATTCCAATGCCTCGGGGTAATTTGAGACCTCAAATGCATTCTCATATGTAAAACCCATTCTTTACGGTTCAGTATTTCGAGGCATATATCCTCAGCGTTTGTTTTCTTTTCTTTTATTTATTCATCCACAATGACCATTTCATAATCAGCTTTCGATGTTCTAATATAATCCTCAAGAAGCACATCCAAGGGCACACAAAATGAACTCCGTGTCTTTCAGAGCGAGAGAGGAATTTAGCACGTTGGCAGGAGTTTGGGGCTGAGTGGGAGCCATGAGTGATGATTCTAGCTCCTGCCTTTGCATGCATTAACTGCTGGTCGCCTCTGAATAATTGGCTAAGAATATTGGTTAACACGTCAAGTGAAAATGTATGTGGCGGTGCCTGTCTCCATCATCCCAGGAGAACATCTGTCCACTTCCCAAATCCACGAAACAATTTGGCTCTCGACTGCATGACTGGCAGCCTATCCCAGGGAGGCCCTTTGCTACAAAGCAGGGAAGGGGGAAGTTTGGGCTTGAGTTGTGCTGGCAGGTTTTGTTGAAGCACTTTGGAGAGTAATTTTACAAAATTTGCCCGCTGGTGATATTAGCCCTTTATTTTTGTGAAAGTCAGAGGGAAAAAAAAAATAACCCACAACTCTTTCTGTGCATAGACATTGCTTTAGGAAGTAGTTCTTTCGTTCTATTAAGGTTATTCTGTAAATGTGTATTGAGCCCCTCCAAGCTCACGGCATGACCTATGCTCCAGAAGAATTCGGTTTTTCTCAGGGACCAAAACAGTAAAAAAATAAATAATAAAATAAAATAAAATAAAATAAAATAAAATAAAATAAAATAAAATAAAATAAAATAAAATAAAACATGTTCTTATAGTAAAGCATACAGAGTATTTTGAGGGAGGAAGTCATTGTGTCCCTGTGGACAAACATGAAAGCTACAGGAAAATCCGACAAGTTAAAAAATATTGTAGCACAATTTGATTAAGAGGAAATAGAATAAAGGGTATGTTATTTTACCTGATTTGAGATAATGATAAAACTTAGAATTTGCAGCCCAAAGAGCCCCATTTTTTTGTTTTGTTTTGAATATTCCAAGCTATACATGGGCATGATAAAATAATATTCATGAGGCTATTTGTTCCTCTTTGAGATACACATACTGCCAAAAAATTACCTTCATTTCTGGAGCTGGTATAAGGAATTTTAGATCCACCGCTGGGATCACCTACCTGTATTTTCTACTCACACTGTGAGCTTCTTTCGTATCCCACATTTTCCTGCCCATTTCCCCCCTTCGTTAGTAGTCTATTCTGAAGTTTGAAGTCACTATATAGCTCTCAGAAAGGAGGAAGGCACTGGTCACCAACTAGATTTTCATCATTCTTGCCTGAAATTTTAGTCTTCAACCCATATTTCTGTGATTTTCTGATACCCAAGCCTTCCCAAGGTAACTTGGTCTACATAGCACAGAACTTATGTTTCTCTTGATGACGTGAATTACCTGTTGGAACTTTCAACTTCTTAAGGATCTGGCCTTTTCTCTTTATGGGGATAAATTTCAAGTCTCAGTGTAGGTAAACAGTGAGTCAAACCCCCAAAATGTAAGACTTAGAAGCCAGATGATCCCCCAGGGACTGCTATTCTAATTATATCAAAAGCCTTAAAGGCTTTACAAGGAAAATATTTCCACTTACTTCTCCATTTAGGGAAAGAATTTGATAAAGATTTTTTTTTTAAAGATTTTATTTATTTATTTGACAGAGACAGAGACAGCCAGCGAGAGAGGGAACACAAGCAGGGGGAGTGGGAGAGGAAGAAGCAGGCTCATAGCGGAGGAGCCTGATGTGGGGCTCAATCCCATAACGCCAGGATCACGCCCTGAGCCGAAGGCAGATGCTCAACCGTTGTGCCACCCAGGCGCCCCAAGAATTTGATGAAGATTTTGAATGAACTTAAAGGCATACAAACTTTGATCTGGATATATTAAAAAAATTATAATAGGCTCGTAAGATTGGTTTGTGAGTGCATTAATTTATAAATGTAATTGATCATCCAATGTTAATATCTGTGTCTTTTTTATTAGTGTTGTCATGTAACACAATGCCGTATACAGATTTAGTACAGAGAAGTGACATCGTCATTTCTACCAAGTTCCTGTTGCAAATATCCCTCTTAAATTATTGGAATTGTATTTTTCTCTCACTCTCTCTGCAACCTTGTACACACTCACTGGTGGGCCACTTGCAAAATGTGTTCCACCCTTACCACTTTCCCAGAACTGCTGCTTCAGAGGGATAAAATATTGTTACAATCCCAGACATTCTCATCATTCTTGACCTCTCTCCAGCGTCCAGCACTTGAACTATTCCTTTCCTTCGTAAACTCACTCCTCCCGAATCCTCATTTTTGGGCCCCTTTACTATAGGTCTTTCCCTAGACTCTATTTGAACTCTGTTTTCTTATCTTCTTCTAAACTCTCCTCCTCTGGAATCTCATTCCTGCGTGTTCTTTGATATCGTTTGCATTGACAGCTCCACACTGGTTCCTTTGCCAAGCAACCATTCCCCATTTCTAGCTGGTTGCTGATCATCTCCTCCTAAAACATGCTGCCATGTCTCTAACCTCACATAGCAAAAACTGAACTCATCCTCCCCGCAACCAGAATAGCTCATCGGCCTGACCCCCCTTTTGGTGAATATTATCATCTTTCTCTCACAAAGGCTTGAACCCTGGGAACCATCAACAGCTTTTCCTGTTCTCTTGGTCCAACCAGGTCACTGGGACCGAAGCCCTAAGGATGTTGTCATATGTATGGAATGTGTTGTCCCTTCTGCCTCAGCCCAGGTTCTGGCACTTACCACCTCTTTTGTGGATTATCCCAACAGCTTTTTAACAGCAGTCCTTTTCTAGAAACTCCTCATTCTCCTACCCATCTCCCCTCATGCTGACAAGTTAATTAAAGGAAGCTCGACACACTACAATGATTTCTCATCACTTTTTAAGTCCTGTCTTAAGGGCTTTCCCAACACATGGTCTACCTTTGTGCTCAATGAGTCTACTCACTGAACCACAAAGATGCACTTTGCCCCCTACCTGTCTTATCCATGCTGTTCTTCCTACTTAGTAAGCCATGCCCCTTACCCTGCCTGTCAGAGGTTAGCCATCCTTCAAGGACTAACTCATTTGTTACCCTGAGGTCTTTTAAAGATTTATTTATTTATTTGAAAGAAAGAGAGAGAGAGAGCGGTGGTGGGGCAGAGAGAGAGGGAGACAGGCAGACTCTGTGCTGAATGGGGAGCCCAACCTGGGGCTTGATCCCAGTACCCTGAAATCATGACCTGAGCTGAAATCAAGAGTCAGAGGCTCAACCAACTGAGCCACCCAGGTGCCCCATCCTTGAAGTCTTTTAGATGTCCACAGTCTAATAATGTCATGGTACTCAACATACTTCCATTATTATCCAGCACATTCTGCAGCTACTCGTGTAATTAACTTATTGACCCAACTGAATCTTGTATTGCTTAAGTTTGAAACCTCACCCCATTCACTTCCATACCATGAGGAGTACCTGGCACATACCCCACTTGTTGAGTTCAATGAGGAGAAAAGTTCCTGTTACAAATAAGACCAACCACTACAGTTGTAATAATATTATTTTTATGTTTAGTTAGATAACAATTCTAGTATTTTTAAGTGGTATTGAACTCATTTTTGACCTAAAAAATAGGATGTAATAATTTCACATTAACAGAGTAACTGTCTTAGAATATGAGTAATTTAATTTAGCCTTTTAATTTTGTCTCATTTCTCTGGCTGAAATATAGGAGGACAGAGATAAAGAGATAGGATAACATTAATAACACTGTAAACAAGATTTATAAAATAAACAAGATTTATGTGTTCCTCAGAGGAAAATTACAGATCTCATGTAATGCATTCCCTCACACAGGAGTGTAAAAGTAACTAAAAGATAAGCCTTCTCTTAGAGCTGGTAATTTCACGGCAAAAACCATTTCAGGAGACAAGTGGTCTTATTTCAGAAATAAAGTAAAAAGCTATTATCTCGTTGATGAATGCCTACCATTTGTACTTTGTACTTTCTGCCCGTTGTATTGGACTGGCTTGGTGTAATAACATTTATTCAGCATGACCTTCTTGGTTTTTTTGTCTTGACCCCAGAGCCAGTTTAAGAGATTCACTGACAGGCATTTGGGGGGCTCAGTGGGTTAAGCATCTGCCTGCGGCTCAGGTCATGGTCTCAGGGTCCCTGCTCAGGATCTGCTTTTTCTTCTTGCCCTGCCCCTCCCCCTACTCATGCTTTTTCTCTTTCTCTCTTTATCAAATAAATAAATAAAAATCTTTAAAAAAGAGAGAGAGAGAGAGAGAGATCCACTGACTTGTACTTTCCAACCGTGAGGAAGGTTGCCCTTGGCAATTTCCTTGTGCTCCTTTCCCTTGCGTGGAGCCCATTCTTCAGACAAATCTGAAATCAGCCTGTGCACAGCCTCCTGGGTCATGCCTTGTGTTGTGAGTGGTGAAGTCCTGTGATTTGGTATAAGCCTTCTGACGGGCACCTCTCTGCTTTACTTCCTTAGTGGACATCTTCAACACTTCATAGCATCTGCAGCCCCTTCCTTGCTGGAGGATGACAGTGGCTACTGCAGATTAAATTAAGTCATTCATAAGAAGTGTGTAGAACAGAGCAAGTCACATAGTAAACATGTGCTATGCAGTGCTTACATTTAACATTCTTTTCTTCTTCTGCCTCCTTGAATTCAGGGTGCAGCTGTTATCTCTGGCATCTGCCCCCTGACTCCCTCTGGTTAGTTTGTTGTTGGACTGCCTCCTACCTCTTGTAGCTCTGAACTGCCCTGGCAGTTAAAGCTCCTGGGAACCCAACTTTGGCGTGGGATGCTGGCCTCTCACCCTAGCTCGTTATGTTCTCCCTCCCATTCTTCATGGGGGTTGGGAGGATTCAGAGCTACTTGGAGGTCAGTTACTTCATAAATCACACTGTATTTCAGCGTATTCAATACTTGCAGGAATAATTGTAGAGACAAAAGAAAGAAGGGCATTTATATTACTTAGGTAGCTTAGAGGGGTCTGTGATGTTGGCGCCTACACTGTAGTCAGAGAGAGTCAGCGCTGCTCGTTACATCTGCCAGATCTGGACAAAAGACGCCTGTCATCCCCATCCAGATGAGAGAACATCAATATCAACAATACGTGCAAAGTTGGAGTTATCCAAAGCCAGGGCATTCTGTTTTTTCAGCCAAGTTTGAGAGAGTAGAGGTGTCTGCTATGCCAAACATGCGGGACACACAAACATTCTCCGCAAGTCCTATCTCCAACCTGCTGTAATCTGCCCCCGGACTGACCTTTAGACCAAAGCTGTGCAGAAATGTCCTGCACGGGCTCCCCTGATGCTTCCTGGCATCAGCATTGCAAATGCAAACATCCAGCACAGAGCAGTGGGCACAGCGTTGAGATGCCTGGTCTGGGTTCCAGCAGCCTTGCGGCTGGGAGCAAGACTGACTCTCCAATCCTGACTCCACACTTAAACCTTCAGAAAACTTCTCCATGCCTCAGTTTCCTCATCTGAAAAACAGCTACTTTTTAGCATTACTGCGAAGAGTAAATCGGGTAGTTTATTTCAAATCCTAAGACAATCCCCGGCACATGGTGAGAGCTTCACAGACGGGAGCCACCGCAATTTTTTTCTACTCCGTGAAGGGCCTATAGCAATCATACCTGATGCAATTCAGAGCTGGGTTATCCAGGCAAAACAGATGGGAGAAAAAGGAGTTGGTGAGTGTTTTGGGGACCTCCACTCTCCCAATGCTTATTGCTTTCTCCAATTTATTCTTCAGCACTCAGTACTCTATTTGCAATGTCTCTCAGGAAATTATCTGAAATTCATTTTCATTAATATGAAAAGATTACTAAAAACTCAGTAAAACCTCTTGCAGGATGATTATTTCAGTTTTGGACAATTAATATGAACTTTGGTTAAAGGAAAAAAAAAAAAGTCTGATAGGAATTTCATTTATTCATGTGTTCATTCATTCATCAAGTCTTTCTTAACATCAGCACAACCAAGAACCCTGCTAGGTACTCACTGATACAGAGAAGATTAAGACAGTCTTTCAAAGCCTGGTGGAGACCTTGTGTCTATAAACAGATAGCTACATTATGATATGATGATGGCTACAATGACTTATACCTAAAATACTTCAAAAGAATAGAGGAAGGAGGGTCTTCATTTATTTCCAGTGAAGGAAAGGAATTGAGTTAGAGGTAATAATGTCTACATTTTAAAGAATATGAAATCAAATCACCTGGGCAGTCACCTGCTTCTGTTAATGTAAAGGTTGCCTTTGGATATCTGATAGCTGGCAGGAGCACCCATACACTTATAGAGTCAATCAATTATAGTGATGGCTCTAGAGTTTCTCTAATTTCTCTGTCAAGGGGGTTTGAGGCACGACATCATTTTGGAAAAGTGGTTTGGGGGCTTGATCTGGAAGCGCCATTTGCCCAGCAATCATATGTTTTATTTAGCTGGTACGTTCCTCTGGGGCCACTTTGTGGTGTTGCTGGAGGTGCCACAATTCTGAGTTTATGATTTCTTTGTGCATGTCCCTTTCATCACGTGGAATGGGAATTACCAAGTGAAAACTAGACTTTCCAGCTTCAAGCAGCAAGTTAGATAGAGAAGCTGAGCAAACAGCTTCCAGCTGGCTGATTTTTATTCTCAGTAATTAATAATTATATTTTATACGATTTTACTTAAAGCTAATTATATTCCATGTGCTTTTTTTCTTAAAGACTACTAATTATGCTGGCTATTGGAATAGAAAGTTTGTTATAAAAGGCCATGTAACTTAATAAATACAATTCCATGTGTGATGTCATTGCTTCTTGCCAACATAATTGTCACACTGGTATCATCCTTTCCATTTTACAAAGGGGGATAGGAGGATCTGAGCAGATAACTTTTGTATCCAGAGATATACAGCTGAGGAATTTGAAAGTAGGTTTCAAACCTAAAGTTTTCTGGCTCCAAATTTTCTCTCTCTCCCCTTAAAATAATTGAATTACATTTTATCAAGGATTAGAAAGAACTCCAATGTTCAAGAGTTATTAGAGATTATGGAGTCTCTAACATACTAATTTTACATATGAGAAAACAGTTTAGGTGACCAATGTCATAAAACCGCTTGATATCGAGGTGAAATGAGAACTCAGAGCTCCTTTCTCCATTATTACGAATTACCCAGGTCTTTCGGGCCACAAAATTGAGAAACAATGAAGACAGATTTCCCTGCCCATGCTTTTTATTCCACTTGATTTCCTCTCTGTTTGAGTGAGCAACAGCTTAGGTAAGAGGAAATTCTGAAGCCAATTCAAGTCTGCTATTAATTATTTCTCCAAAGTCGTAAGAAAATTGAGATTAGAGTGTATAACTAGGAGATAATGAAAGATGGTTTTTCGTTTTGTTTAAATCACAAACACTCCCATTTAATCATCTGCATTTAAAAGGGGGGAATTTAGCCTATAAACTACAACTGGAAACCTGTGGCCCAGGAGAGATTAGCCTATTTATTTAAGATATCGGTGCATATTCAGAGTTACAAAACTGAGTTCTAAGGAGGCCTAGTATCCTGCAGCTGGGAGGGGAAGGGCAAAAGGTGAATTGTATTTTTTAAGCCTGTCACTTTGAAAACTCCCTGCCTCAAAATGCGTTTCCAGGATTGTCGACTTCACAGCAGCAGTGAAGCGGGAGAAGCAAAGGCATCTTTGGAAGTAGTTACACACAGCAGTACTTAATCTCTCCCCAGGCTTGTGAGAACTTGCTTATGTGGCAGGTTTTTCCAAGCACGCTCTGCTCTATGGACAATGGAGTTGGCAATCTGGAGACTGTAGCTTCATAATAGAGAGGCTTTGGGGAGAGACGCTTCCTTTTAAAGGGATCTAAATGGATAAGTATTAAATGACTTCCCCGCGAAAAAGTTCGAATAGTTATTAAATATATTCAGGTTCCATTCTGATTTCCTTCTTTGAACACTTGAACCCTTTTTCATTGGGTATTATGCTGCAATTTTATGGTAGGTTAAATGATGCCACCATGCGCATTGAAGTTGCTCTTAAAATGGTTATTATAGCATTTCTTATATAGCATTGAATAGTCGGTCAATGAATGACATCTCTATTTTCCAACCATTTTTTGAAATAGCGTGTGGGACATAACCAGAAAGGCTGAGAGGGCTAACCTGTATTCTGGTTACAGTTGCATCACAATTCAACTCTGTTGTGATTATAGTCAAAGCTCTTAACTTAAAAAATGTATCACTGAAAGCCTGTGTTAAGGCCAATCTATCTGTAAGGAGTAGAAACACATGTGAAAAAATTAGAGAAGGGATGGGGGGATTGTTTTGTGAGAAGATGAGAGAAAATCACAGAAAACAGGTTCATCAGGGCCACGTGGAGATAGATTCACTTGAGATGTAAAGATCAGGACATAAGACCGCGTATGAATTCAGATGCTTATGGCTGTTCAGATATGCCCAAGTGCCATGGCTAGAAACACAAGGATATCCTTTGTCATGCATATCAAGAAATCTAAAAATACATTAGTTATAGACAAATTGAATCTAAACTTAAAATCACCAGAGACCACGGCTCTTCGTAACTGCTTCCCCTCAACTATCTTCAATACACAGGCTGTGGTCATTCCATTTATCATGTCATGGTTACAAGATGGCCGCTACTGTTCTAGACACCATATCCTTACCTAACACCACCCAAGGGCAAGAAGAGCAGTTTCTTTTTGTATGCCTCTTTTTTTTTTTTTAAAGATTTTATTTATTTATTCGACAGAGATAGAGACAGCCAGCAAGAGAGGGAACACAAGCAGGGGGAGTGGGAGAGGAAGAATCAGGCTCCTAGCGGAGGAGCCTGATGTGGGGCTCGATCCCATAACGCTGGGATCACGCCCTGAGCTGAAGGCAGACGCTTAACCGCTGTGCCACCCAGGCGCCCCTGTATGCCTCTTTTTGATCAGAATAAAATCTTTCCAAGAAGACTATTTTCTTGAGATTTATGGGCCATTATTGGGCCACAGAACCACTTTCTAGCTAGAGGGAAGGCTGAGGAAGTAGGTACCTTGCACCAGCAGATTCTAGAGTAAGAAACTGTTCTGCCAGAATGGGAAAATAGAGATAGGTACTTCAGAAATCAACTGGCAAAATCTGACATTTCTCCTCTCTCTTTCAGAGGCCACCTTGCTGTAGTCTACAGTTCTTTTTATTTCCGTGAACTTTTGAGCACTTTAATGTGGTTACTGTGCACATGGCTATAAACTGATAGTCTCTACCCTAGATTCTTTAGGAATGACCCATTCTTATGTAACTTTTGTTTCTCAGTGCTCAATTTTAAATTTCTGAAATTCTTGGGAAAAGAAACTTAATGACTCAACTTGAATGTTCAAGTTAGCTGACAAGTGATAAGTGAATGCCTTGATTAGGCCAAATTGGTTTAAGAGGGGCAGAGAATGGAGTCACATGATCCATTCAGAGTTAGTGGAGTCATAGATGGCCATGCTGTATATGCCAGTGCTCTCTGGATGTAGACTCCCAAGGCTTACATACCCACTTCCTCTTCTTATACGCTGGTGATCTTGTAGCATACCATGCTGGTTCTCAACTACTTCCTATATTTACTAATATCAGCATCAGTCAGTCAAAAAACTTATGCTCCTTATAAAATAGCATTTTTCTTATGTATAAATATCCTTATAAATATAAATATTGAAAGACAGGATTAATAATAGATGAGTATACTTTGAAAAGTTAAAAACAAGAACCTGCGGCAATTATAAATTATTCTAATTGCTTAATTAGAGTAACCAATTCAATTATCCTAGATATTTTCTAAACTACAGGCTCAAATATATTTTTCTTAATATATGGCATAATGATATACAATGTGCAGGATCTGCTGCTTCTGCACCTTTTAGAATATAGACTTTAGTTCTTAATGAGGAAGCATCAGTGCCTATTATATTTATTTGCAGATCTCCCAGAATTCAATCCGGACTATATCAGTAATATAATTAAAAAGTGGTCACAGTAATGGACTCATCATATTGTATACTTAAAAGTTAGAGCTGTACTTTAAGATATTAGGGGAAAGTGATTCCATATCTTCAAAATGTATTAATTTCTTCCCTGTTTGAAGAATTCTCCTCTGATTTATTGTTAAATGTAAACAGCTTCACTCTGTTATGAATGTTATCATCAACACCTCACTCTTGAGGAAACCATGACCCCCATAAAAAGTGTTTCTAGAGAATAAAAAATAGGGGGAATGTCAAAGTAAAATTATGGACTTTATTAAAGGTTATTTTTAAATGAAATCATCAAGCACCTCAAGATCTAGAACTACATTCTAGCCATCTTAAAACCCCAGAGCCTAGCACAGTATACGCAATACACATTATTGAATGGAACTGAAAATAGTCCATGATATATACATTAAATCCACTACTCACTACCTCTGGCAAGACCCAGTGCTAGCCTATCTTTATGCTACAAAGGATAAGATAATATTTCTGTTCCTAATGGTCTTTCCACTTGGGCGAAGGGATGCATTATGGATGAATGGAAATAGGACCACAATCAAGGCAGTCTGTAAAAAGAAAAAATTTGTGATGCACAAAATGAATACAAAAATTTCAGAAAATCGATTTCTTGTTCTCCGAAGAACTCAGAGAGGTATAAAAATTGATGGGACGCCTGGGTGGCGCAGTCATTAAGCGTCTGTTTTTGGCTCGCGGCGTGATCCCAGCGTTCTGGGATCGAGCCCCACATCAGGCTCCTCTGCTGGGAGCCTGCTTCTTCCTCTCCCACTCCCCCTGCTTGTGTTCCCTCTCTCGCTGGCTGTCTCTCTCTCTGTCAAATAAATAAATAAAATCTTTAAAAATAAATAAATAAAAATTGAGTTTGTCTCTTTTCTCGGCCAAAAAAAAAAAAAAAAAAAAAAGCTGTAGTAGGACATTCTAAGAAGAAAAAAGAGATACGTAAAGACACATGAGAAAGAAAGAATATGATACCTTATTTCTGAACTTCTCTCTCACTCATCCCTTCCAACTTCTGTCCTTCTATCCATCCATTTACTTATTATTATTAATTTTTTATAGCTAACTATGATCTTTCTATCCTTTCATTTTCTTAAGACCCTATTTGGGTTTTCCATAACTGTAAAAAACCTTGTCATCAGAAAAATGTGTATAATTGCATACGAGAGACATGCCTTGCTCTAGAGTCAAGAACAGCTCTGCATCATTCTCATGTATCCACTTAGACTCATTCCCCTCAGTTAGAGCAACCTGGGTAGAGTAGCATTTTTATTGGAATCATTAGTTCCAATAGCTTTGAGCATCTTCTTATTTTTAAAAGCACAAGAGTAAATGATCAAGAGATAATAAGAGCTAATCTAATGTATATATATTAGAAACCTGATTTTTAAAAATTTTAGTTTTTTAAAGAAATTTAGAAAACGTGATACAGATCACAAACATCTATTTACTGCTACATAAAAATCATACTGTGAATTATTTATCATCTGAAAGTACCATGCTTATCTCATGGCTTTACATGCCATCTTCTCATTAATGAATATCACATGCTGTGGATGCGAGACCTAAGTTGAGAACTATAACTGGCCCTTGAGCAACATGGGTTTGAACCGTGTGGGTCCACTCATATGCAGATTTTTAAATAAATACAGTACAATACTATAAATGTATTTTCTCTTCCTTATGATTTACTTAATAACTGTTTTTCCCCTCTAGTTTACTTTATTCTAACAACACAGTATGCAATACCTATAACATAAAAATATGTGTTACTTGACTGTTTATATTTATGGGCTCTAGTCAACATTAGGCTATTAGTAGTTAAGTTTTGGGGCAATCAAAAGTTATAAGCAGATTTTCAACTGCTTGGGGGTTGGTGCCCCTAACTTTCATGTGGTTCAAGGGTCAGCTGTACTTGATAAGGACAAGCTTCAGATGATACTGAAGTTCTCCTTAGCTTGATTGACAGACTCTTCTACTATTTGAGCCTGCTCCAGTTATATCTTTTGCCCATGTCTGCCCAGCATCAAAGAACTCTGTGCATTCTCTTCTCCATGCCTTTTTTTACACTGTACCCACTGCTGAATGTCCTTGTTCCCCTCCCTGTGTCACCTTCTATTCATTCTTTCAGATTCATTTCAGTGTCTCTTTTTCTGGAAGACTTTCATCAATCTCCAGGTCTACCCCACCATTAAATTTACCGAGTGTACATTAACCATCTCTTTATGAGTCTGTTTCTTCTGCTAGCTCCATAATCCATCTGTATATCTCCCATCTGTCCCAGAATAGTGTCTGGAATGTAATGGATGCTCAGTAAATGTTGTCAAAGTAAACTTAATTGAGCACAGCAGAACTCACCTGAAAATTTCCAAAGACTATGTCAACAAAAGAAAAGTAATGTTTTTAAAAGTGTATTCTGGAATTGTGGAAGGAGGTACATGAGTGTGCACAGAGGCTGGGCAAACCAATTAGGAAGTTACTGCAATTATCTGTTGTTTAGGAATCGGTCAATACAGGCCAACGCTAAGGTAGAAATAGGGGGAATGAACTGGAAGAGCAACTGTATTAGGCAAGGTTTGCTAAATGAGAGGGAGGCAAGAAGAGGGTCAAAGATGTTCTTGAAGTTTCCACACTGAATGATAGTGAGAGAGGAGGGGCCCTTAGTTTTGTTCAAAAGAGCTCCTTGACTTGTCACTTTGGAGGGAGCTGTAATGGGCAGAAATCTTGTCAAAGGGGAAAGCCAAGCTCAGAGGGCAGTTGCAAAATAACCAAGTGGCATCAACACTAGTGGGAAAAATGAAGGCCACTGGATAAAACCAATAGTCTTCCACTGTCAGGGAGAGCCAACTTGAAGACTAATCTACAGTGACAGTAGGAGAAAAAGCAGGTGTTCTCTTGGATCAAGTCCCATTAGGCACTGTAGCACAACATTAACAACCAGTGAAAGTGAGTCTAAGACAGCTTGGGGGTGGAACCTGTAGAAGTTTCTTGTCACACCCACAACTTCCAAGGCACAGCTCGGCAAGAAGTATCATTTCTAAGTACAAAGGTCCTAGTATTACCACTTTTTTTTATGCCATAACATCTGTAAAATCTAAGTATTAACTTCTCTTTGTTTCAATGCCAAATTTTTTGAAAACCAACTTTGTTGTATACTCATTGTTATTACCTGTGTTCTTTTTCCATGCCATGATGCCAAGGCCACTTCAGTTAACAAGAAACTCATCCAACTACCAGACATTTGAAATGAACCAGTTTAACCAAGGGAAAAAAAATAATATATATATATATATATATATATATATATATATATATATATATATATATATAGCCAGTAACTTTCTTAACTGGAAACTAAATTGGCTGAGGTAAAGAATCCGCTGTCTCCCATGGGTTCATTCTGAATGGCAACTCTTGCCTATTATGTGTTGGGATGTCAGCCTCTGTTAACAATCTCCTATGGGCCCCTCTTTTACCTGTTTTCTGATCATGTTTTCTTCCCTTCTGGATTTATTAACAACACTCTCAGCTGGCATTTTTCTTCAGCAAGTTTGGGCCAGTCCTGGCCTAAATCTGAGGTTGGACAGTCTCTAAATATGACAGAATGACAGAAAAAAAACCATAAGTGCTATTTGGAGAGACTTATATTTGTCGATGTTAAATCATTAATTCATTCATATTGTTAATTCATTCATTTGTTCATTCATACATTCATTCTCTAACTCATGCATCTCCTTGAAGGATTGTCAAGGGAGAATAAGAAATATATACAAAGATGACAGGAATAAAAGGAAAAAAGTGGTACTCAAGGAATGGTCTTTCATAGATGACCTGAATCAATAGCACCTGGGGTACTTTTTAAAAATTCACATTCCTGGGCTCAACCTCCTTCAACTAATTCAGAATCACTAGAATGAAACCCCAGAAATCTTCATTCACCGTCAACAGTTCTCACCACAAAAATGTGTGAACACTTGCAATAGAAAAGACGTGTTTATTTTGAATATTCCTTCGGAAGACTCTAGTATATTAGAGATGAAGTACAAATTTACCAAAAAAAAAAAAAAAAAAAAAAAAAAAGCCAACTTCATAGAAGTATAGAATAGAAATGGATTCTCTTATTTTACATATGAGGTGAGGTGATTTGTTTAATGTCATAGAGCTCTGACTTCTCATAGTTTGTTTTCAAACAAGAATGAGATCATGCTTGGGAAATTATTTTATTATCTTATCTAGAGAAGAACTACCAAATACAAAACGGTGTGTTCAATTGTTGATACTTTTTTTGCATTTGGTCACTCATTTTAATTTTTCTTAAATCTGCCCATAAATAATGTAAATTTATATATTAAAATATTTTGGAACCTGTGCCATACTCTTCTTTTAGCCGTTGAGCAAGTGGACATCACTTCGGTGTTACTACTTTAGTTGAACATAGCCTAAACTCGGTGACTTATGAAAAACTGAAAACAACGCTGAGTGCACACCATTCTAGATCCTAGGGAAGCAATGGTGAATGACTATGGTCTCTGGCTTCTGCAGACAGATGAACAGGTAAATAAAATGCAATTAGTAAATAATGTGATGGGAGAATACCATGGGAACTCTTAAATGAGATGTGGTTAGCCATGGAAGCCTTCTTGAAGAATGTGATGGCTTAGCTGAGTCTTGAAAAACAAGTAGATATTAGCCAGGAGAATTAGGTGTATGTGTGGTATGGAGGGTAAGGGATATGTGTGTGTAGGGCTGTGTGTGTGTGTGTATGTGTGTGACGTAGAGGAAGTGGTCAATAGCAATACGAAGTGGAACATTTCTACTATATTCCATCTCTGTTCTTCACCTTCCTCTAATGCAGCTTACCTGCCCCCACAGTCACAGTCTGATCCAAATCGTAACGTTGGCACCCAAACCAAAACAGCCACAAAACATAGGTTGCCTGGGCCGCAAACACCCTCATTTTGAAATTTATCCCATTGGTGAGGCCTTCTGTTCTCAGTCCCACCTGAGACTGGATTGCCAGCACCTGTGTGTTTCCTGGATGATTGATTGCTTCATTTTGGGGTCCTCTCTGGCTCCTTGTCTAGTTCTGCTTTCTATTTTATTCTTGGGTCCTGCCTGCGGTCATGCCTAGATTTTACCTCCTGAGTTCTGCCTCACCCTGGTTGTTTATATTCCCAGCTCCTATCCTGTTGTGAAATACGAAGTGGCACCATTCAATTATGGCTCTTTTTGAATTAGCAATGAAAGTAAAGGATATTTTCTCCCCCTCAGGCATGTTGTTGGATGAGTTCACTCATTTGTTCTACTTCAAGCCAGTCTGTACCAGGCTTCATATGATTACTTCATTCTGCAAGTGAGCCAAATACATAATTGAGTAGGTGTAACCACTGAGTTGCTAAGACTCTAGGGATTGTCATGTCTTTGTTTGGGAAAATGAGAAAAATGCACTATTGAAATATAATGCATAGGATTAACAACACATACAATGGTCCTTCAAACCTGCTTTTTCCTCTCAGAAACAAAATCAAGCACATCAAAATGGTTGCCTTAGCTTCTTAAATGAAGTTGGATGTAAAGAAAAACGTAGTAAAAATATGTTAATTTCTGACTGAAAGTGTCAATCCATTGATCTATCAGGCAAAATGCCCTGACTCAACTACCCAGACATTGCCCCAGAGTAAAAGTCTCACTATGCCCAAATGAATATGTTTTTACTTTGGAAGTAGAGAGCCCACCCTTCCCTGCTGGGGTAAGCACATCCTCTCCACTCCTATTCTCTGACTCTGGATCTTTGATGCACTGAACCCACCCACATTTGTAGTGACTGGTTCAAGGATGAGTATGTGATCCAATTTGGTCTAATGAGTGTTAGATCTAGGGCTTTCATTTGAATTTGTAAGAAAGAACCACTTTTTTACAAACTTGAATTTGGGATTCAGTGTGTTTCTGAAAACTCTTTTACCTGAGAATTAATGAGCCAACAAAGACAGAAACAGAAGAGAGCTGGGAAATAGGGAGCCCTGATAATATCTTTGGGCCTGTGGATCTGGCCATGCTTTGAAGTCAAGGCTATCCTTGATTCTTCAGGCATGTGAAACACTGACTTTGTTTTAGGCTGTTTTTGTTTGGGTTTTTTTTTGAGCCAGTTTGATTTAGATCTTTTGAAAAAAGTGAACCTAAAAGAGTCTCACTTAATGTACTTGAGAAACCTACTCAATCCTGTCTTTACCATGGTGAGATCTCTTACCTTGGTCTTAATATCCACTTCCTGTGCTGTATTGTGATACGTCTGTATGCTGTGGTAGAACATCCTATATAGTTCTTTTTAAAGGAGGGCTACAGTTCATAAGCTTTCTCCAGTAACGTGTGATGTAAGAACTATGCGCATCCAGCTACATTTATGCATAGCAACACACGTGCCGAACTTGGATAAAAGAGACTCTCCCCAAGGGTTTCTTCAACTATAATGAATTAATCTTGTGAACCTCAACACTTAAGATTGGGTTTCAGTTTCTGACTTGATGAGAATCACTACTACTTAACTCTATCCTTTTTTGTTAATTTTACTTCCAGAAGGTCAGGGCTCTGATCTGAGGGGTTTTTTGTTTTTGTATTCTTTTTTTCCCCCTAAGATTGGAGATGAATTTATTAAAGGGAGAAGGATAGTGTCATCTTGAGCAATACTAAAACCAAGTCATCAGAATCAAGAACTATCAGGAGTCAAGACTGATTTTCCAGACCAGGAAAAGAAAAACAGAACTCAACTTATGTGAGCATTAAGGGACTCAGGAGCTCATTGCGTTTGATAACTAATGAATAATATAGCTCTCATTTATGGGGAACTTTCTCTGGGTCACTTATACATATTATTTATGATCCCCACAGTATCACTACAAGGTAGTTATTATTAAATCCATTTTGCGTGTGTCAGCTAACTTTTGCTACATATGAAACCACCCCAAAAATTAATGGCTGAAAACAACAAGCAACTCTTAGGTCTCAAAATTTTGCAAATCCAAAGAGTAGCTCTTCTGGAGTGCATTAATTCAGCTGATTTCTGCCATCAACTGACATCTTGTCTGGCACTAGATGGTCTTCACTGGCTTCATACACATGTCTAGTTGCTGCTAGGCTTTCAGTCAGAGACCCTCAGCTTTCCTCCAAGCGACTGTTCCCAAAAGGCTAGCTTGGGCTAATTCTTGTTGTGGCTCCAAATTATCACGCACAGCAAGGGACGTAAATCCCCAGTGAGCAAGCACTTTTTAAGGCTCTGCTGGTATTACATTTTCTAATGCCTTACTGACTAGAGCAAATCACACAGCCATACCCAGATTAAAGAGGTAGAAATAGAGCCATGTTACGATAGAAGGAATGACAAAGTTGCGTTTCAAAGTGAAGTGCATACAGTGATAGGAGAAACTGTTGTGGTTATTTTCGAAAAAAAATTTGAAAAAAAGAAAGTTTACCAAGAAAAGAAAAGTAATTTGTTGAAAAGCACAGAGCTCAGATCAAAGCAAAAAGAGTTTGTCCTAAAAATGTGGCATTCTACATTTCATGAGACTCAATAATAAGTTGAAATAGCTGAGGGCAGAGTTGTAATTCATCCACGGAGAAGATCCTTACGTATCTACTGTTCCTGGAGGGCTCCTTCTTCTACTGCACCTATGTTTATGCCTCCTTGATCAAATGAGAACTTCTATATCTAGATGGCCTACTGTTTACATAGTTTTTGATTAATACCTCATCTGCCATTTTGTTCAATAGCAAAAGTTCCACAGAAGAGAGACCCAAGCTAAAATGACTGTAGGAATCAGGCAGGTAACATAAAGTTATAAGGCAGACTGGAAATAAGACAACAGGGGAGGAAGAATTTGCAGTAATATGACGCATGCCCCACCTATCTAAAAATACTCAAGCTAGGAAGAAAATATAACACTGTAGTTCCCCTGCAAAAGTCTCTCAGGGCCAGAGATAGCCAAGAACTACCTGTTTGTGACCTCTGCCACATAAATATTTAACCATCTTTAGCTGAAATTAGCAACATTCCAAAAGAAATAGTTTCCCCAGAGTCCTGCCCTATAACTAAGATAGGGGTGTGTGGGAATCTGTCCACCTCTTCAGAAAGAACCCCGATGGGCTTGTTGTAGTGATGAGATCACCAGTGTATCTACATCTTTCCAGAGTCACGGTGTTTGGTGCATCCTGCAGAGCGACTGTCCAGGAGGCCTGACAGGTGCTCAGGCTGCATAAGACATCATTCTCAGCCCTGGAGATGGGGGTCGGGCTTCCTGAACCCTGCCAGGTGGAGGAAATTCCTACAACACAAAGAACGGGAGGTTCAGTTTGTCAGCAGTCAAAGGGCAATGGAAAGCTGTGTATTTTTTCTCTAAAACTGTGAGAAAACCAGGCATTTAATACCACCATTCCAACGTCAAACCAATCAAACATTGGCAGTTTGGGATTGTTTTATTTTGAGGCTTTAGCTTATCTCCATGGGATAAAAACCTTTCCAAACTGGCTTTAACTAAAAATGTCATCAATCCCAGCTGCTCACTGGTTAGCAGAAAGCGTGGTAACAGAAGGCCCCTTTTGATAGCCCTCTTCCATAATATCATCCAAATTTGCATGGCAAAGATGTGAGAGCTATTTATATGTTGATTATTACAGTGCTGCAGTTTATATTTTTCCCAGCACAGTTGAAAATTATATTTAGAAAGGCTGACATCATCTTTAAATATATATTATAGCTCTCATTTGGTGGAGATGAGCTGTTGAAGTACATGCCACCTACTCAACTTCTCAGAAAAATGGCCTAGATGTTTCACACATGGTTATATATAAACGTGAACACTGGCAGAGATCTGCCCTGGAATCTATAGGACTTCCAGGGAGTTTTGTGGGATCTGGTTTTTGCCTTCTCAGTTTGCTTTTTATTTAAAAGGAAAGGCAATATGATTTAGTTGTAAGAACATGGTTTTTGTAGCCAGTAAGTTCTGAATCCTGAACCTGGTCCTGCAGCAAAGTAGCTATGCGATCTTGGAAAAGCTCTTATCCACTGTAAACACCTGTATTTATAATATGTGACTGTGAATGCTCACCTGAGAAACATTACAAATACACTATGTAGTACAGTTTACAGCTAACGATAAAGAATGATTATCATGATTTAAGCATGTTCCCAGCAATAGAATGTGTGCTTTGTATAGACTTTTATGTGTCAACTTGCTTGGGCCACGGGCTTCCCAGATGTTTGGTCAAACATTATTTTGGGTTTTTCTGTGTGGATGTTTTTGGATGAGATTAATATTTAAAAAATAGACTGACTAAAACAGATTGCCCTCCCTAATTTGCATCGGCCTCATCAATCAGCTGAAGGCTTGAATAGGGTGAACCTTAATTCTTTCTATGTTTGAACTGGAACATCATCAGTTTTTTCCCTATCTTCAGATTGAAACATCTACTCTTCCTGGGCTCAAGCCTGCTGACCTTCAGGCAAGAATTACACCATCAGTTCTGGTTTTCAGGCCTTCAGACTCCAACTGGAACTAAACTGTGGGCTCTCCTGGGTCTCCAGGTTTCTTACTCACCCTGAAGATCTAGAACTTGCCAGTCTCCATAACCATGTAACCTAATTCTTTCTAACTCTCTTTCTATATCTATACATCCATCGTATTGGTTCTGTTTCTCTGGAGAACTGACCAATACATATATCCACTTATGTGCTGAGTTCCCAAGAATTAACTTATCAAGCACTGAAGATACTGCTCTATTAGCTCTCTTCTATTTAGCCCAGTCAACAGATAGGGAAAATGAGGGCTCCAGAAGCAAATTAATGTATTTTTTCAAAGATTTTATTTATTTATTTGACAGAGAGAGACAGCCAGCGAGAAAGGGAACACAAGCAGGGGGAGTGGGAGAGGAAGAAGCAGGCTCCCAGCAGAGCAGGGAGCCTGATGCGGGGCTTGATCCCAGGACCCTGGGATCAGGCCCTGAGCCGAAGGCAGGCGCTTAATGACTGAGCCATCCAGGCGCCCTGCAAATTAATGTATTTTAAGGTCATACAGATAATACATGGTAGAAACAGGATTTGAAATCTGGAAATCCAATTCTATATTTTACCCATTTAACTACTATCTTATATTGTCTAGAGGTTACATACTAGACAGAAGTGAGCTTCTATCCCAGGGCTGAGAAGTTTTGGGGAACCTGAAGTGGCCACAAGAAAGAGAATCAAGGACACGGTAAGGTACCAGCATACCTCAGGGAGACATGTGAGCAGCATCACGCTGCACTGTGGTAGGGCGCGGAGCAAGCCGGAAACCTGTAGGCATACCTCAATGGGGTGTAGCTGGGACTGGGAAATGTTTTGGTTTCCTCGAACCATCAACCTTCACCCATCAGCTAACTTGAACCTGGAATCTGACTTCTGATACCAATTAGATTTGTGTTTGCAATTCTGCAGCACATCTGAATGACCATGGCCCTAGGGGGATATCCATGACTGAAACAGCATCTAAAATGTGATAATTCTATAAGAAAGCAGATTTAGAGCAGTATTTTCCTTATTAGCTTCTAAGTGTCCTAGCCCAAAATTTCCCCAAAAGAGCTTCATGGCTTAGAGTGATTAAAAATTCACATATTGTTTAATAGATGAGAAGAGCCAGCTAGTCCAGATAAACGCAACTTTGGGAAGGATGATATGACCACCATGTTTGATAACCTGAGGCCTCCAAATGACACTTAGATATTGTATTTTGCTGAATTTAACTATTATGAAAAGTTCTTCGAAAATTATTTCCCCACGAATGGAAATAAAAATACAGCTGCAAGTGCCAGGGGTAGTGAGATGACATGTTGTTTTTTATAAGCTAGCTGGCCAAAATTCAACTTTCGTAAGCACGTATGCCTGTCTCAGGCTTTTAAGGAGTCAGTTTTATGTTTTGTACCATTCTTTCTTCTTGCCTATTAAGCAAGTCCCAGTTTGCGCCAAGATCAGTTTTTATATGAAGCTCAAAGGTAAGTCATTTTATATAATATTTGCATAGGCATAATTGTTTCCACACACTCCATCCCGGCTACCCCCTCTGGACTGCATTGCACTGTAAAACTAATCGACTTGAAACCTCACTCTCGACATGTCACACCCTTGTTCAAAAAAGAGTTTCTATTTCATTAAATCAAAATGCTTCATGCTGGTATTCATAGTCCTCAATAACCTGACACCACTTTCCTTGATAGTTATAATGAGAATAATATCTTTTTTTAAAAAAGAGTATTTCTTTTTGTCTTTCTTTTTGATTTCCCTAAAACACCACCTCAGTAAACCACCCTGTCTTGCCTTCTCTAGTTCAGAAAAAAATTGAGAAATAAATATGGGAGCCAAAAAGATTCTGAACAAAATGTCAACCTCATTACCGAAAGTATAGACATGGAGAAAAACATGGCTTTAACTGTTGTCATGTATTCAAACTTTCTCTCTCCCTTACTCTTACTTAACCCCACAACTATAGACACTCCCTTGCGGGGGCAGCCCCAGCCCTGGTTAGCTCAGTACACCAAGGAGAGAGACCAGAATTGGCCCTCTCTGCAGAAGGCTGACACAAAAGAATGAGGAATGAACAAAGTCAGGCTTACCTGCTTCCTTCTCCCACACTCACCCAAGTTAGTAGCGTACATATGGTAGGTGTGGGTAGAAAGAAGATGGGTGTTTCTCATTCTATCTATGTATGAGTTTTCTCTTGCTTTGTACCAACTGACCACAAACTTAGAGATTTAAAACAACACATTTATTAACTTGTAAGTTCTATACATCAGTCTTACTCAGGGTCATAAGGTGGAAATCAAGATGTTGGAAAGATTGGGTTCTTATCTGGAGATTCTGAGGGAAAATCCACTTCTAAGCTCATTCTTTTTGGAAGAATTCAGCTCCTGGTGGTTGTAAGACTAAGACCTCCATTTTCTTGCTGGCTGTCAACTAGGACCTATATTCAGTTCCTAGAGGTCAAACTTGTTCCTTGCCCTGTGGCCCTTCTATTTTCAAATCAGCAATGGTACATCAAGTATGTCCTGTGCTTTGACTTTCTGACTTCTCGGACTCTGACCTCTAGACCTAGATGTTAAATGAGTTTTTTATTTATGAAAAGCTTTAGATTTCTAAAATTATTGTGAAGATAATATGGGAGTTCCCATATACCACAAACTCACATTTCTAATTATTAACATTTTTCATTGTATATTTGTCAAAATTAATGAAACAAGTTGATATATTTTTATTAACTAAAACCCAAATTTAATCAGATTTCCTCAGTTTTTCTCTAACATTCTTTTTTGATTTCAGAATCTCATCTGGCATGCCACATTACATTTAATCTCAGTTTCCTGTTGGCCATAACAGTTTCTCAGACTTCCATGCTTGGGATCACCTTAACAGTTTTGAAGATTACTAGTCTGGTATTTTGTATAATATCCCCCAGTTAGGATTTTTTTTCTCATTAGACTGTGGTAATGTGTCTGTAAGTGGGAGACCACAAAGGTTAAGTGCCATTCTCATCACATTCTATTGGGGGTATATGCTCCCAATATGATTTACCACTATTGAGGTTAACATTGATCCCCTAGTTTGAGGTAGTTATCATCAGTAAAGTTACTCTTTTTCCCAGCATCTGCTTTCCATAATGTACTCTTTGGAAGTAAGTCACAATGTGCAGTGTTTCTACAAAGTGGACAGTTATCTTCTACCTCTTTAAATGTGAAGTATTGACAAAAGTTATTTGGAAAACTTATGCACAGGACATTTGTCTCTTCTCAATTTATTTGTTCCGTAATTTAAATCAGTATGGACTCATGGATTTTTATTTAACACTTTGGATTATAATGTATCTATTATCTATCTATCTATCTATCTATCTATCTATCTATTATCTATCTATCTATCTATCTATCTATCTATCTATCTAGTTATTTGAATTGTTCCAGCTCTAGCCATTGGGAGCTCCTTCTGTTGGCTCCTACATCTCTTGGACATCCCCTCAAAATATCTCCCTTCCTTATAGTCAATTCTGCTGTATAACAAAACTTAGTCACAAGAGTGACTTCCACCATATTTCTTGTCTCAGAGATTGTACAGAGTATGTACACCAAGGAGCAAGAAATCTTTGGGCCACCTTACAATTTTGTCTACCACAATCTCCCTCCTAAGAAGTGAAGTGGAAAGTAATTAAGTCCTATAAAACCTGATAAATAGGAAATAATTTTCCTCTACCTCAATAGAATACACCCATATTATGGAGGAAAGAGGACTTCCCTGTGTTCCTGTACATATACTCTTGCTAAATTTACTGTTCAGTCTTTTCCTCCACCATTTCACTCATATCTCACATTTGCAAGTACAGCTCAGGTCATGATCCCGGGGGCCTGGGACTGAGTCCCACGTTGGGCTCCCTGCTCAGCAGGAAGTCTGTTTCTCCCTCTCCCTCTGATCCTCCACACACTTGTGCTCTCTCTCTCTAATAAGTAAGTAAAATCTTAAAAAAAAAAAAAAAAAAAAAAGTTGGTCAGATCCCTACTCTGCCCAAAAACCTCCAATGGCTTCCTAAAGTTACTAGAATACAATCTAAAATTCTTATCCTAGCTTGTAAAGCTCCAAATCAGTTCTTTGAACACTGTCTGTGGACAAAGACCAATCCTCCCCACCAACTCTTTGCAGATCAATGCCAGTATACATCTCCTCCAACAGGGACTGGCCAAGTAAATTCAACAACACCTGTGCTTGACCATATTGTGCTCAATGACACGAGTCCACTGATCACTGCTTAAATGTTGTGGAATGTCAAGTTGCTATAAACATCTCTAAGTGCTTGCTTTCAATTTTATAGTCATGGAGGGCTGGTAGTTCAAAGAAGAATGTGGTTAGTGGACCACACTTTGATTAGCACTACTCTCATAATCTCATGCCTGGCCATCTCCTTCCCTCCTGCATTCCCACTGCCACCTTCCCTCCAGCAAGTCCCACGTTCCTGCTCTCTCTATAACATACTGTATTAGTGTTCTCGTGCTATGAAACAACATATCAGTATTTCAGCAGCTTAACACAGCACATATTTTTTTATCTCACTGTTTCCTTGAGTCAGGAGTCCAGGCCTGAATTATCTAGGTCCTCTGCTTAGGGTTTCACAAGGTTGTAATCAGGTTTTCAAGATTTTGGAGTCTCTTCCAAGCTTATGTGGTTATTGGCAGAATTCAGCCCTGTGAGGTTGTAGGACTGAGACGAGACCTGCAGCTCTTAAAGATACCTCATACTTCTTGACTAAAAGGCCCTCTCCGTAGGCAGCTACAAAGCTTGCTTCTCAAAGCCAGCAAAGTGGAAGTCTCTCACTGTAGTCTGTTAATATGGGGTCTTATAAATATAATGTAAACACGGGAATTACATCTTATCATCTTTGTCATAAAATGTAACTTAGTCAAGGAAGCTACATCCCATCACCTTTGCTACATCCATTTGTTAGAAGCAACTCACAGATCCCACATCCATTCAGCAGGAGGGGATTACATGAAGTCATGGATACCAGGAGATGGGAAATCACTGGTGGTTACTTTATAATCTGTCTGATGAACACTGAGCTTGCCTCAGGATCTTTGTACTTGCTTTTCCCCTACCTAAGGACTCAACTCCTTGTTCCATTCAGGTCGCAACTCAGATGTTACATTCTCAGAGTTCTTCCCCGACCCTGTTTCCTAAAACAGTGGTTCTCAATCCCTTATTCCATTTTTTTTTTTTTAGAGCATGAATATCCTCTGACATTAAATGATTACTTGTTCAAAATCAGACTTCTTCATTAGAATGTAGGCTGTTTTCCAAGCTCTAAGAAATGGACTTGTCATGTAATACATGCTCAAAAATATTTATTGAATGAATCAGTGAAAACTTAGTTCACAGAAATGGTCACCAACATCTTTCTAACTTGATCCATACATTTTACACTAGATTATAAACAACACAAGTTGCTTTTCATGTTTAATCTTGTGTCTGTTGCAAGATTGCAAGTAGAAACAGCATGATAGAATAGAAATAGCACAGACTTTGGAACAGTACAGACTGAAATGAAATTCAGATTATTACTACCTTTGTGATCTAAGAGATTAATTCCTCTGAATTTCAGTTATAAAACCAGAGAAAACAGTGCATGATTCCCATCAAGTAGATTTGGGTTAGATCATAGACACACTACATACTAGAGTAGCTTTAGGCTAGTTTCTCAGGTTTTTGGAAGCACAATCACGTTATCTGTATATTGGGAATAATAATAGTAATAATAATAATAATATTAATAATTTCTCCCCCATAGGACAACTGTGTGGTCAAATGAGCAAATGAGAAAAGCACATACATTGGTGATGAGCATATTATTTGCATTTAGTAGATGTTAGCTTTTATTAATATCTATTCTTTTGTAACTATCAATATAATATAAATTATTATATTAGCAATATCAATATAAATTCTGTAGTGCATAGTATGTTAAATAGTATTCACTATCTTTCTATATCTTTTATTTGGTCTTACAGGGGTGGAGTATAACAATAATAATAGTGATAACTACCTTTTATGGGCAAGTTCTTTCTATAAGTCCTAAATAACTCTTTGTAACACATGATCATGAAGCAGATATTGACATTCTGTAGCTAACTGCATGTAGTTAACTATTTCCAGGTAACACTGAGGAAATAGCTATGTAGCTAACTGCATGTAGTTAACTGCATGTAGTTAACTGCATGTAGTTAACTATTTCCAGGTAACACTGAGGAAAACATAAATTACTATCCATGTGCTTCGAACTATGGGGAATCGCTGTTCAATGGATATATGGCTTCTTTTGTGCAAGATGAAAAAGTTCTAGAGACCTGCTGTGCAGCATTATGCTTATAGCTAAGAATATTGTACAGTACACTAAAAATTTGTTTAGAAGATAGGTCTCATTTTATGTCGTTTAGACCACAATAAAAAACACACATAAAAATATTTTTATTATTTTTTATGATTTTGCTTACAGCATCTCACAAACAATGTGTTTCTATGCAAGGATAGTTTAAAGAACAAACTAAAGGAAACATTTTTTATTATTAAACTGTATGAAACACTCATAAAATCATAATTTAAAAGAAACAGTTTCCCTTTCCTTAATATCTAATTATATAGAATCCATGAAATTCTCCATTACAACCTAAAATACTAATTAATTAAAAAACGAATATTCTGACAAGAAATGCAAACTCTCTAAATATACCTTGTTGTAGAGTTTTGAATTGAAAAACATTGCAAAATAAAATTAAGTGGGAATGTAAAACAAAGCAACATGTGAAAATTGAATATAGAATTCTAATATAAACATGGTGATTTAACCACCCCGAGGAAATAATTTTTTAAAGTGATTTTAGAACATACTAATTTTACTATTGTCCCACAGTGGAATATAATCTAAGAATGAATAGGACTTTCGAGTAATCCTAAACAGCATTCAATAGTGTACTATTTCTTTTAATAATGTTTACATTACATTGGAACCATACATGTATGCATGTGTGTATATTCACTACAAAATTCGAGTAAATAATTATGTTAATAGTTGAGGTTAATATTCTCAGTGTACAAAAAAAGAAAAATACTAGAAATAAAATGATGTCATATTACACATGAATTCGAAAATATCAGTGTGGACACAAAGTTTTTTATTTTTGTTTTTGTTTTTAAATACGTACTTCTTAGCTCTGCCTATTGGAAAAGCCTAGGATCTATGACAACACAATAGCTCTAAGAGCACAAGCACCCAGATTGTAGTGTCCATATAATATACTCCACCAAAAAGAATGAGCAATCTTTGGAGTATGATTGATTTCAAGTCTTAAGAAGGAAATGTCCAAGAGGAGTCTGAGACTCCTTGTACAGAATGCAAGAGAGCTCTTAAAATCTAACAGATCATTTCAAAAGAATCCAGGAGCAAGTATGAAGTGTCACTTATTGGTCCTAAGTGAGAAATGTCAGCATATAACAACAATATTAATAGTAGTAGCAAAAATAATATTAATGAAACTAATAAATACAACTAATTAAGACAACATTGAGTATATTGAAACCCATAGTGTTACTCAGAAAAGATAGGAAGAAAGAAGAAACAGGAGGGACGGAGAGAGGGAGAAAACTCATGGTTACCATTCAAGGTTACTAGGACATCAATTCCCTTCACCAAAAACAATCATTTTTTAAAGGAAATAATTAAGAACATCTTCTGCTTCTTTTTTGTATGAACTGTATTTCTATGTCACCAAATAGATTTGTTGATGAGAAGGAGTTCTTCTTAGAAAAACCCCAGCTAATAAATAAAGTTAGAATTCAAAAATTGCCATTTGGTCCCCTCACATAAAGTAATTAATTTAGGCAATCATCATCAAGGGATGGAAGCCTTAGATGAATACTGATGGTGCACTTTATAACGGAGTCATCGGGCAAACTGGACCCATTGATCCCCACAGCCTCACTAAATTAAGATAAATAGAAATATGTGTGTTTGATGTGAGCTATCAGTTATAAACTATTCTTTTAAAAGAAAAGAAAGCATGAATCTAATTTAGCCCCTAGAGTTAACTTTCATTCTAAGACACAACTCAGAGTGCTGTAATAAGTCAATGATGTGAGGACACCTGGGTGGCTCAGTTGGTTAAGCATCGGACTCTTGATTTTGGCTCAGGTCACAATCTCAGTGTTGTGAGATCGAGCCCCACATAGGGCTCCTAGCTGAATGTGGAGCCTGCTTAACATTCTTTCTCTTGCTCTCCCTCTGACTCCCCCGACCCCCACCCCTGCTTGCATGCATTTTCTTTCTCTCTAAAAACAACAACAACAACAACAACAGAGTCAATGATACGGGAAAAAATCGGAGGGATGTTCCAGCTAAGTATGGTGATAGATCTTCTTTGGATCTTGATATGAAAAAAACAAGAGTAGAAACACATTTTGATATCATTTAGGAAGGGTGATTATGGACTCAATATTAAATGTATATGTGGAATATTACTAATTGTACTTAGTTATGATATTGTGATTTGTAAGAAAATGCTTATTTTCTAGATATAGCTAGTGAAATACAGGAAGATGAAAAGGCATATAATGTCTATGATTTGCTTTAAAATAAATCAGTAAACAGGAATAAAAAAAAGACAAAAGGAGGGATACCTGGATGGTGCAGTCACTTAAGCGTTGGACTCTTGGTTTTGGCTCAGGTCATGATCTCAGGGTGCTCAGATAAAGCCCCACAAAGGGCTCTGCGCTCAGCGGAGAGTCCGCTCAGGATCCTCCCTCTCCATCTCCCTTTGGCCCTCCCCCTGCTCACACATTCTGTCTGAAATAACAAAAAAATCTTTAAAAAAAAAGACAAAAGGAATAAAGAAAAATGTGACAAAATCTTGATAATTGTTAATATATAATAATATATGGGAATATTGCAATTTAGTTTACTCTCAAGTATGTTCAATAATTTTCATTATAATTAAAAAGAAAAAGCAAAACCCCTACCTCTGCAGGGTGTGGACCTTCCACTAGAGTTTTCTGTTCTTAGGCATTACATATCTGACTGGAGGATCCAGATGCTATCCTTGGTCTTTGCTGCTTACATGCTCCCTGTTTTCCTGACTCCTTCTTTAGTCCTAGAAGTCATACCACAACTACTCTGCCGTTCTTGCTTCATCCTGATTTCAACTCTTGATGAGTTTGAGTTGTGAAAGCATCACAAAGCTTGAAACTGGAGTCCTAAGTCCTCCTTCTTGTACATAGCCAAGTGCTACATCATGAATGGTGAGCATTACAAAGAATTTACTGAAGACCTAGAGAGGGAGAAAAATTGGTGCTTTTAAGAGGTAAGATTTGTCATTCCAGGTGGACAAACAGAGAAACACAATAACTGAAAGGCCTCTGAGCCCAGTGCACCTTAGAGATAATCAAGAGACTTGCCTGATTATTAATTATAATAATTATGTTAGTAACTAATATTAATTGAGTTCAGTTTATACTAGACACTAGAATGAGATTCTTATACTCATTATCTCATTTATTTCTTGCAATAATTCCACAAGGTGGTCATTATTAATGTTCATATTTTGCCATGCTTAATTAACTTACTAAAGTAAAATAGCTACAAAGTGAAGGAGTCAGGATTTATCCTCAGATCTGATCCCGCATTGTGCTAAGAAATAGAAAAAATAGGAGCACCTGGGTGGCTCAGTTGGTTAAGTATCTGCAGTTAGCTCAGGATCTTCGAGGGTTGGGGTCCCTGATCAGCCCAGAGCCTGCTTCTCCCTCTTTCTCTGCCCCTCCCCCAACTCATGCTCTCTCTCTCTCTCTCTCTCTCTCAAATAAATAAATAAAATCTTGAAAAAAAAAGAAATAGAAAAAATAAAATCTCTTCTAAAATGTGGAGGAAATAAATTTTTTGTTTTGTGGTTTTTAAAATTATTTTTTATTGAAATATAATTAACATACATTTTCTTTTAAAGAAGAAGGATTTTTTTTCCCCATTTCCTTAACCACTATTGATTGATTTACTGTCTGCTATGTGTTGGATCCTGTGCCAGGATTAGGAGATAGGGATAAATATGACCTGGGGCCAGCTTTTTGAAAGTTCAATATCTAGCTGGGGAAACTGACACACAAATAGATAATCAGAAAGCAATAATGTAGTCATTAAAATTAAAGTGTACAAACTCGTTATTTTTGCCTTTTGTAGTTGGCTTACAAGTCTGATTTTAGATAGAGGGCTAAAATGGAAGTGTTAATGAAAGGTGGAACTGAGGGAAACATTAACTGTGGGCCTGGCGTAGAGCTGGGAAGACAGCTTAGAGAGGATACAGGGTACAAAACATAAGCAGGACTTCAGCAGGGTGGAGAGTGACAAATTAGCAAGAAGGTGAAGGGCGTGCAGAGGTCCTGGCTGAGAGGGCTGGGGTGAGGCTGTGGCTGGGGATCTGTGGCTCTAAGGTGGCTGGAATCCAATAGTGATGGTTTCACCTGGGAATCTGATTGCCCTCACTTTCTTCTAAGGCAGAGGAAATATTCAGCCAGATATATTAGAAGGAGGTGGTCAGTTTACACTACAATTTTACTAGAATCTCTGGCCAGTGCCCAATCTTGAGTATGAACTTTGTGGTGAACTATTTAAAAATGAGTATTTCCTTGAAACGATTCTTTTTTTTTTTTTTTTTTTCCAGTTGAAGGTTAAATATCCATATACTTGGTCTCTATTTTTGTCTTGGAATTTGAAGGGAATACAAATCACCACATGGGTTTCTAAGTAAGTAGTCCCTTCAGAATGCCACCTGAGCCCCTTGGCAAGCACAATGGCTGCTCATGATGCCAACCCTGGATGTGGCAGATAGAGGGACTAATAGCAATTGCTGTTTCCAACCCTTTTGGAAGTTTCCAAGCTGTCTTTGGCATCTGTTCCATGCATGTTCCGCTGGCAGGCTAGGGAGTAAGGGATTTTGAAGATACTATTAACATTTTTTGTCAATTAGGAAATGTGTGATCAAATAATTGCCCTAAACTATTCAAGATGGCCCACCTCAGAGATCTGGAAGAAAGCAGTGGAAGGCTGTCTATACTTCACCTTAGGAGAACAGTTTACTTATGCTATGGTGTTGAGCAGAAAATCTAAATTTTGAAAGATTCTTAGGGGTTTGTTTGTCCACATCGCTTGGAAAAAATCTGCTTATTTGAACATCCTTTATCTAATGCAGGTTTCTGGCAAAGTAAACCATTCTATTTTCTCCATATGTGTCATGGGACGCCCTAGTTGAGTGCCCATATTGATGCTCCTTCCTCTACACAGGAAGCCTGTTCCTCCTTTCTCAACCTCTCTAAGTGTTATTTGTTTTATCCACACCAGAATTAATTCCTGATTTTGCCATTTAACAGTTGAGCGACCTTGGGTAAATCCCTGAACCACTTTACCCCCCGCGTCCTCATCAACAAAGCGAAGATGTTGACTGCACCTAACATTGTAAGGATTAACAGAGATAATGCCCACGAAGCACTTAGCACATAATAAATACTTCACAATCACTTATTGTTTTAGTATAACTTATTACAATATTAGTAGCCTGCTCTATTGCCATCACTATCATAGAGTGCTTTCCGTTTCTCTGTGCAAAAGTTATCTTCTGCCTGCTCTTAGCTCGCACTGGCAAGTGCCGGCACCCTTACAATGGAGTGCATCATCTTTTACCTTAGGTATCAGTTAACATATACATTGTCTCCCCTATAACTTCTGGAAGTTGGGGTCAATATTTGATTTGCCTACATGTCCACATTTTCTAGAATGATGATATGCTTAGGGAAACTATTTGTTTGTTTCAAATATTTATTGCATAGATATTTTATGTCCTTCACATTTTGAAAGTGATAAGCAAATAACATGTCCATGTATGTGAGGAGGTGGGGCCACCAACTCCTCTTGCTTAGATGGTCTCCAAGGTCTCCTGACAGGCCTCCTGGACTCCAAACCTGGCCTCTCCAGCCAAACTGTCTGGACAGAATGAATCTCCTAAGGCACAAATCTGACGGAATCACTCCCTTGCTTTATTTCCTACACTGGTGTTATATGGTCAGTCCAACCTTCAGCATTGCCATAGAGGAAACTTTATAATATTCTGACCCCTTATCTCTCTTTTCCACCTTAATCCCACTCTTTTCACCTCTTGCAATATGTGGTACCCATACTGGACTACTTGAAATGTGACATTTTCCAGACTCTTCCCCCCCACCCCCCGTTCTGTGAACCTTTCTTTTTGTCTGGAATAAACTCCTTACCACTTTGCATGCTCACCCAGCTTCCTGTGAGTCATCCTTTAGAATACAGTTTAAATGTAACCATGTTCCCTCACCGAGGAAGCCTTTCCAGTTCCTCTCTATGTTGGTTACTACCCTGTCCTATATGCTGTTTTGTTACCTTCTGTGTATCTCTATTATAACACTTAAGCAAAGTATTCACATTTATTATCTTACATATAGGCTTCGTATCTCGGATTATAAGATTCTTGGATGCCGAAGCTCTCAACCATCCTCTTCATCTCTGGGGATTCCCTTCTGAGAGGTCTAAGACCTCCAACGACCCAGAATTATCTTACTACTTTCTACCTGCATATCCACCCATGCCCTACCTCATTTTTAGTTAACATCAAACTATATAAAGTTTCTTTCAGACCCCAACCTATTAAATGTTTTCGTGCAGTTTACCCTTCCTATAAAACCCATTCCAATTGTGTTTTCTTGAACAATACTTAATTTCTTACTGAGAGTTATCTCAGGGATTATTTCCTCTAGGAAACTTTTATGAGCTCTCAGTTTGAGCTAAGTACCTTTCTATGTTCTCTGACACATGTGACATGTATGACTTCAGCTGCCTTCATGAGTATATTCATATTTTTTCTGAGAAAAATCTACTGACCTCCTAGTGTGCATCTAGTGGTCTTCTAGACCATTATTTGTCAACCTTGGCACTCTTGACAGTTCAGACCAGGTAATTTCTTGTTGTGAAGTCTGTCTTGTATACTGTAGTATGCTTAGTAGCTTCCCTAACCTCTGTGCACTAGGTGCCTATTGCATGCATTCCTGCTCCTGTTGTGACCAAAAAAAAAAAAAAAAAAAAAAAAGTCTCCAAACAGTGTAAAATATCACCTATGGGCAAAATCATCTATAGTTGAGAATTGCTGCTTTAGAACCTAAGGTCAGAACAGATTTCCTCTCTTTGCTTATAGTGATGGATGGGTATTTAATCCATTGAAGGCTACTTTTTTTTTTTTTTTTTTTTTGGTATGGTGTTATTACTCATAAAATGTACATGATTTGAACTAGGACATGAATCCTTTTCCCCATTAGTGTGCTTTCCTCTTATTTCAAACAGGGTCTTCTAGATTAAAACAATCAAGGCCTTTTTATTTGATGACAAATACACACATCAAAAACCAAAAAGTATTTTAACATTGTCATAAGTAGAAGGCAATTAACACCAAGGATGAATGGGGAAAATCAACCTAAAAATTTTGCCAAATAGTTGAGGATGCAGGCAAGTAATTCTATTCATTTAATGCTATTTTTACATGTACAGCAATAGTTTCAAACACAGCAGTGTTCATTAGTTATATTTTTTAAACCCTAAATCACAATATGAATTAAACCCATTTCCTCCATGATCTGGCTATGGAAACTAGGTGATCATTAATTTTTCAATTTAACTCAATATAACTGAGTTCTAAGCAATTCAGCATATTATAAACACTCTTCTGTATGCCCAACTCTGAAACAGATTTTTAGGAACTTGCTCGAGGTACTTATATTCTGGTGGTTTTCTAAGAGTCAGTGGAGTAGGTGTGTGTATGTCAGGGTCGTTAGTCCATGTGGTTGTAGAGGCTTTTCAGGGCAAATAACACAGACAGTTGATTTTGAAGAATGAGTAGGAACCTTACAGGTAGACAGGCAATGAGAATGTATCAGAGGATGGCACTAGAATGTAAATCAATGCATGTCTTTCTTCTTAAAAATTTTATTGCTACAAGAAACACAGTAATGTAGGGGATTTAAATTCTGATACGAGCTTCTTAGTAGTTTGAGGATTGGATACAAACAGTTTGTAGAAAAGAAGAGGTCTATTGACTATGTTTTGAGTAACTCTGTTGTAGACACAAGGAGCAACATATATAGACCTGGGTCACAATGCCATTTTAGTAAGCTTATCCTATCAAAATTTCTGAAAATCTAAAGTAGGGCACAACATAGAGTATGATGAAGGTAGGAAAGGAATTAGGGGGAAAACAAACAAACAAAAAACAAAATGTTTCCTCCCTAGAGTGAATAAGGTCTGTATCTTGACATTTTTCTATAAGTTGATATTTGAGTGAAGTTATATGGGAACTCTCCATACTGTCTTCACAACATTTTGTAAATCTAAAACTATCCTACAATTAAATGTTTATTTACAGAAAAGACAGAAGACATCATGAAAAGAAAGAACAGCCAGACTCATGGGAAAAGGTCAGCAAAGGGGATTGTTAGGTCAGGTAGGGCACTGAAAAATTGGAAGGGGATTAAGTTCCCTGTGTTTTTGCAATTATAGAGGCCTATCCTTAGCCCCTCCATCGTCCCCTTCTTACCACGTGTGCCCTTGCTCTCACTTCATCCTATTACTAATTAGGCTGTTTTATGTGAATTTCAGCATGCAATATTTCATATTTAATAACCCTGCATCAGAAGAAATGGGAAGTCAAAGAGGCTGGAATTTATTGCCAGGTGTTCTGGAAAGCATCTGGGGCATTTATAGTGAACCCACAAAATTCCTCAATACCCTGAGGAATCTACAACCCACACTTTCAGGAATTCAATAAGTTTCAGCTGAGAATCTTATAAATACTACAGGACAAGGGCCATAACCTGATCAAACTTATTGGCTGGATATTCAGGAGACAGGAAGTTAACATTCAGGGGTAGCCATAATTGGCCTTTGCATTTAGCACCTTGTTAACATAAATTGAGGAAGTTCACACCTCTAATCTCTTGTTACTAATGTGAGCCTGCTAGAAACTGAACTCAATAAGATGAGGTTGGCTTGCTAGAAAAGCTTATTCTTCTCTACAGGAGGAAAGGAATCTAAATGTTTTGACTGAGAGACATGAAATCTGACGTGGGAAGTATCTTAAATCTGGCGGGCAGCTTCTAAAGCTAAAGGTTAAAGTCAAAAGTTACTAAGGTTGTCACTCAGATTCTCCATGATTTTTGTAATTTTAAAACATTGCTTCACATTCTCTCTTTTCTTGTGCCTTATAATAGAGCCAAACTGATTAATATGATGCATCCAAATACACCTGTGCTTTCTCTCTTCTCTCCTTTGCTCAACATGTCAAGTACCATTTCCTCCTATCATCAAAAGTCCAAATCCCACTACACCCTAAAACTTCTATTCAAATTCATCCCTTTTTAAACACACCCAGGAGATTTAAATTCCTGTTTCTCCTTGAAGTCTTGTTACTCCTTCAAATATCACTGTTTATTTCAGTGTGATTAGTTTCTTTCACATAACAAAATTTGATACCTAAGTTTCGTTGCTCATGTTTTCTTAGCAAAATGGCATGGTTTTTGCAGGCAGCTATCTCAAATTTCTCTGTTCTAATGGTGCCTAAGATAGTACTAGTATTAGTAATAGTACTCCGAAAAAGAAAATCACCTTTTAGAAAGCTTCCTGTTGGGGGCAATTGGGGATAGCAATTGTAAGTGATAACCTTTTAAGCCAAAAAGAAACCTCTCTAAAAATGCCAGAGTTTGGGGCGCCTGAGTGGCTCAGTTGAGCAACCAACTCTTGATTTTGGCTCACGTCATGATCTCATGATCTCGGGATCTTGAGATGGGGCCCTGTGTTGGGCCCCATGCTGGGTGTGGAGCCTGCTTGAGATGCTCTCTTCCTCTCCCTCTGCCCCTCAGCATACTCTCTCTCTCTCTCATAAAAATAATAATAATTATTATAATAAAAAATGCCAGAGTTTGGGCCTTTATAAAGGCAGTTCAAAGGATCATCTAAAAAGAGATGAACAAGTACTTCAGGATTAAGAAAGCAGAGTAAACCTGATAAACAGAATTCCCCTTCCTCAACCAATAATTTATGAAATGAATAAAAAATATACATATGGTAGAAAAGAAGAAAAGTGTACTATCAGCAACCAAACATGGAAAAGAAAGCCATCTAAGGCTTCAGAAATTACAGGTTGTAGAATGAAATAAATTTATATAGTAGCTTAGTGTATGTACATCTCAGCAGAGCTCTTAATATTAACCATCTTCCTAATAAGCTAGCAGAACTTTTTGCCATTACCCCAACATTTTGAAAAAGCAAATTAAGTAGATATCCTTAAATTTTCACTGTTCTTACTGGTAAGTAGTGACTATGGCTGCTGGAAAATCTGGTAAAAGAAGGAAAGTCAAGGCTCCAAAGCTACTCTGAACGAGGAAGAGTCCAAAGCACAAGGGTAACTATGCAATGAGAATGGATTGTCCTTTACAACTAGGAGAAATAGTACCTGATAAAGGGCACTTAGCCAAATATTTTTAACAAGAAAAGGCACTGTAAAAATACTGCACCCCACTATTTTGGATGCCCCCACCTCCCCATGCCACTAAGCTACAAAGGAGTGGACAAAACTCCAAATACCTAACACTCAAACCAGTCTTTGGTGGGGAAAACAAACTAGCTCTGGATAAGTAAAGAGAAGATTCAGTGTTCACAAAGTCACCAGGCTGCCCTGGGGTTAGCAATATTACAAAAGAAAATGGCATAGCAAGCACTAAAAGGAGAAATAAGCAAAGGAACAAAAGAGCATTCTTCATCAGTGTTACCCTTCACAACAAATATAATTGCTCCATGAATTCAATAAGCTAATGTCTGAAAGACATGAAGATAAACTAACAAGAACTGATGAAAAAATGAATTGAAAACCTGATGAAGAAAACAATATCATTACTGAATTGATAAATAAATTGGAATCAGCAAGGAACCAAACAGAGCCAGCCAAAAAATCAAGTTACTACAAAAAAAAAAAAAAAAAAGAGAGAGAGAAAGAGAGAGAGAGAACAAAAAAGCTTGGGATAATCAGAAATAACACAGGCAAGAAAGACAAAAAAATAAAAAAACAATTAGACAGATGATAAGAAAAAATTGATACATTTGAAATAGAGAGAAATTAAAAAGGAACAAAGAAAGAGTATGTGTTTTCAAACCTCTCATAGAACATTGCCCTGAAATGAATATAGAACTAAATTGGCAGATACTAAGAATAGACAATATTTCAGCAAAATGTGATGGAGAACAATGAGCACCAATATGCATCATATTTAAGTTATTGAACTTCAAATACAAAGAAAGTTTTAGGCACTTGAACAGGAAAAGCAAGTTACCCACAAGGTAAATATAACTAGGCTGCCTTCAGACTTCTTTCCACAGGAACATACAATGCTGGCAGATGATGAGTCTTTGTCTTCAAAGATCTGAGGGAAAGAAATTGTATAGTGAGGATATTATGCATAATTTAATCAACTGAATCAATGAAAAACAGTTTATATGCTTTTATTTCTAATTTAGGTTATTAATATCTATAAGATAGAAACCTTGAGTGATTTTAATAGATGGTACAATACATCACATAATACAAACATTTGTAGAAATTTTTAAAGAAATTGAAAGTATTAGTAAGTTTCTATTATCAGGTTAACTTTTAATCAGATAGAGGAGATTAAATTTTGAAATAAAATGTGAGACAACAAAATGAACTCTTAATATCATGGTGGTTTGAGAAGGAGGAAACTACTGCATTCAAGTGGTCTGATAGTCGTTGATAGTAGTGGCTTTTGAAAGCAATGATGAGAATGCAGTGATGGAGAGAAGGAAGTCCAAGCTGTGGGACAGGTATAAGCAAAAGCATGAAGATGGAAGTTGTCTGATTCGTTCTGGATCGTGTAAGTCACATCAGGGTGGCATGGGAGGAAGGGTAGGAAAAGGCAGTAACCGAAGAGTGGGTTGACACAAATTTGAAGAAGGCCTTGTGCACTTTTTATATATTCTCCATTAAGCAGCATGAAACCGTAAAAGCTTTTGGAAACAGAAAGGGTATTTTAGTGTCTACTTTATAACCCATATAAAAGGTTAATATAGCAATAGCTTCTGTAATAACTGAAATGACTTGACTACAGATCTTTCCATGACCCCAAGTTTTATTTTTTCCTCTTTGAAGAGACAGAAGAAATGCATGACTTTCAAAGGATGTCCTGAAACCATTTTTAGCATTAGATATTTATTAAATATCTACCATGTGTGAGACCCTATTCTCAGAGTAGGATCAGTAAATACCAAGCGTCCCTTCTGTATTTACAATCATGTGTTGTATAATCATTAATGTTTAGCAGGACAACCTTAAGTTTTGTAAGCAAAAACACTGCCAGGATTAGTAAGGTAGGCGAATCAATACGTTGGCTAGACAGATTGTCAAAATAGTTAGGGACCGTAGACTAAGTGTCAAAAATCAAGAAAATTCAATGACTCTAGGCATCATATTTCCTAAGTATTCTATTTTTCTGAATTCTACTCTAGTGAGTAAAGCACTGTGAAAAATTGGCTCCTTTTTTCCCCACCATGGTTGAGAATATCAACTGCATCAATCATTTTCAAATGTGTACCCCCTACAGAAATGAACAAGTTCTTTTCTCCACGACCTGATAGTTAGTATAATGTGTTGAAAGAACGTTGATTAAATCTTAGAATATTATTATTAGCTGTGTAGTCTTGGCTATGAGAATTCACCCCTGGGACTGTGAGGTTCCTTATCTGTAAATAAGAAGAATACTAAGTGGAACCCAGGGTTATTGTAAACATTAAGTGAGTTACTTTATACAAAGGTTTTGCAATGGCATATTGCAAATTCTGATTATATGCAGAATAAATATCAACCAGTTACATTTTCTCTTCCCTTGTCACTGGTCTTGGAATCAAGAAACCTGAATCTTTTATGACTCAATTCCACAATGCGATCTTGTACAGACAATTAAGCAGTTAGAGCCTTTGTCTGTTACATATCTCTTATGTTTCTTCCAGCACTGAAACCTATGAGATAAATATTGTGTGAAGGTGTAAAGAGTAGTTATAGGATGCAGGGGTGCAGGGGAATAAAATCATTTAGTGCTGCTGTGTGAATGACTATGAAAGTTTGTCTGCAGGATACCTAAGATGTAAATCATCACTTCCCGGAGAGTGAGGAAAGCTCACATGCTATGGAGAACATTGCCATTGTACATCGATGACCTTTACTCTTATTTTGTCCATTTTACTGTAGGTGATGCTCTTCATACGTGGCAAATTCACACCTCCAACTGCAACTCGTATGTGAACCACAGGCACAGACTTATTCATGTTGATCTGATCACTAGCTGGAGCTTGTGCATACCAAATGCTGCAGTTTGGGTTCTTTGGGAAAGAATTATTTTGGAAAAGAATTCATCCAGAAGCTAATTAGAGAAACGGCAGGACTTTCATTTTCCCTTTCTATCTCTTTCCTCTTGCTTTTTTTATAGAGTCTGAAAAGTGATGAGCCAAACTTGAAATGGCAAGTGGTAGAAGTGAGTTTGATTGCCATTTTGAATTTTTTCAACTCTCCTCTTTCCTCTAGGACAATTGATGACATATGAAAAAAAAATCGAGAGAACTCCATTGCACAAAGGTTAAAAAAAAAATCAACTTATGGTCTACATATGTGAAAACTGATTTCAAATTTCAGCCAGGTTGTATTTTATAGGTCAGTTAAGGAACAATCATACTGAAGAATAATGAATAGTATAGAAGACTGTCCGAGTTGTATATTTTCTGTTTAACTAGGTTTTCTGGCATTTCTGCCAAGTCTGGTTCTCGTGAAAGATAATTTATTTCTTCATTGGGTGGCACTGAAATCTATTTAGGCAACTGTGATATGGATTTATATTCTACTGAACTGTCACTCTGATTTAAATGCCTTGATCTTATATGGAGGTTGCTCAAAGTGAAGATTGGGTGTGAAAATATTCTAGGTAAAAACACTACTATATTAGGAGCGTTATGAATGGTCTTGCTGCACTTTCTCTAAGATTAACCCTAGGCCTAAGGGGTGCAGGGGAACATTGCCATCTCAAGCTTATTTAGATCCATGGATTCAGTAGGGTGACAGCAACTTATTTCAAAACTAAAATATCATCCGCAAAGATCAACTCCGTCCCTTGCCAAACAAAATTCCATTAACTAACTTAAATTGGACTTAATAACAATCACATAAACCAATTAGTTTCAGTTTTTAACTCGATTAGCAGTATTATTCATCACGGCATTGCCAGATAGAGCTGTGCTTCTTCAGACTTTCAACGGATTAAATAAATATAACCTGGGGTGCTGATTATACCCTGATGATGCAGACACTTCAAGATTACTTCTCTTAATATGGATAGAATTTTTCAGAAAATAACTTTTTAAAGAAAATGTCCTTAGTCCAAACTGCATTTTCTCATTTTATATTTTAAAATGAATGTCTGTCTCTGATATATAATTGAATCTACAGTAACCTGTGGTCTTTGGTGATAATCATTCCTTTCCATGAAAATCCAGATAGCCTTTATTTTCATATTCTCTGGAAAAGCTATGGCTTTCCACGTACTCTAATCTTGTGTAATTTTGTAATCCTTTATGGTTTATAGAGGAAAAATTAGGTGACCTTGTGGCCTGTGTTCTGACCCTGGAATTATGAGAGAGTTAATTCAGGACAATGCTCAACCAATGGAGAACGGAACCCCCTTTTCTGCTCTGTAAGTCACTCATTCTTTACTCCCTAGAGAGTCCCAACCAAGTCAAGTCCCTAATGCTCACAGTGGTAAAGAACACAATGCATCCCTGCAATGGATTTCCTTTGTTTCCTCTCATGGTCTCATACTCCTTGGTTCCTCCATTTTTTCCCCTCCAGATTGCTCTCTCATATAAACTACCTGAATACAAGTACTGCCCGAGACCCTGCTTTGAGGACAATCCCAACCTCAGAAAATAACTATATCCAATAAATAATCTGTTAAATATTTTACCCATATTTTCTCTAATTCTAACCACAATCTAAAAGCTATGTCGTATGTTCCCCATTTCTATGTTAAGAAAATTAGGATTCCAAGAAATTAAGCAGTTTGTCCAAAGTCCCATAGCTAATAGATCACAAGGTCAGTATTCCAAATACATATGTCTGACTGCAATAGAGCATGGCTTTTGCTCTGCACCGTAGTGATGCTACAAGATATATTTCATTCATTTTTGGCTTGGTATTTTGGCAAACGCTTTCTTACTCTGGTCTGGCTCTGAGCTTTATCTCTGGTGTTTACTCTTGATTTATTCTTTCCTGGGATGTATCTAACCCCTGATTAGGATGGCTTATATTCCCAGAGAAGCCCCACCACTCCTACATGACATGGTTTAGATTCCAGGGCAACCAGTGCTTAGGGATTAAAAAAAGCTTGCCTTTACAGGTGATAGTCTTGAGTAAAGATTGACAAGGTCTGGTTTGCATTTTTTGGCTCTGGTGAGTATCAGATTAGTTCTTGTAAAGATCACAAACAATTTTTTCTCTCTATTTAAATGTTTTTTTTCTAAATTTCAATTTCAGATATAAATTATTTTAGATATTATAATTTTTAGAAATCTTTAATGAATGGAACATTATGGATTCACATGCATAGTATTTTTCCCCTCTGAATACAACAAAAAATAGGCACTGTGGTATTTTTAATTCTTTACGCACTGCCTGATGATTAACTTAAATTATGTGCATTTTTCTCTTTGAGGTTATGAAATCATATTTCACTAATTTCCATAAACTGAATAAGGTTCTCCCTCAAATTAGTAGCTAGGAGCACCTACAATTCATTGAGTCCTTATTATGTGCTGTTGTTCGTGCATGCCAAAGGAGCTATAGTTTAGATAAAATGACACCCAACACACATTCCTAAACTCGTTTTCCTACCTCCGCTATATAGGCTGGGAATATAAATACATTCCAATTTCCTTTGCAGGAAAGCCATGTGACATAATTCTGGCCAATGATACCTAAGGGGACATCTATTGGTGAGGAATTTGCAGAAAGGCTTTTGCCATTCCTAATGAAAGGAATAGATAAAACTGGCATGACCAATCATTGCCTTCTTTTAATGTTTGAATATGGTTTTGATGACTAGAGCTGCAGCAGCTATCTTGTGCCCATAAGGGAAAGACCAAGAGGATCACATTTATTTCAATCACCAGAAAAATTAGGAAAACTTTCTCGTACATTTAAGACTGTGATTCAGCCACTATGGAATACAGTATGGAAATTTCTCAAATAATTAAAAATAGATCTACCATATGACACTGCAGTTCCACTTCTGGGTATTTATCCAAAGGAAATGAAATGATTATCTCAGAAACACATCTGTACTGCCATGTTCATTGCAGCAATATTCACAGAAGCCATGGAAACAACCTAAATGCCCATCAACAGGTGAATGGATAAAGGAAATATGATATGTAAAAATAAAAACACTCTATCTTCAAAAAAAGAGAAGAAAAAAAGACTGTGTGAAGCACTGTAGAGAGCATAACATAAATGTTAGGGTGACTCTTGACCTAAAAATACTTATAATGTATTCACAGAGGTATAGAAAAGTGAATAAGAAGGAGATGGTTGTCAAAATTTTATAATAATTGGGTGCCTTGATAGCTTCCTAAGGCAGTCATATGCCCAAAGGAGAAGATTCAAAGATCTTGCCAGTGCAGAGCACAGAGAGCTGGTATCATGATGGTTTTGTCAGGGGGTCCTACTGACAGGTGTGCTGATCTGGGGAACTATCTTTCCTATAATCATTCTCTCTTTCTCAGGAAGACAGCTTTAGTCCATACCCCACCACCCATTGAATAACCCAAACAGATGGACTGTGTATTCCAGATCAATATCATGGATCCATGAGAGGGAGGGTGTCTGAATTTAAGAAATGAAAAACGCTATTATTCCCTTCAATTGCTAAAAACTCAGAGAGGAACAATATTTTCATCCAAATTGTCTGGCTTTCATTGTACATATTAGAGCCAGACATGTAGTAAACCAGATGCAATTTGAGACTTGTGGAATTTATTTCTCAGCCAAGCAAGAAGCTGAATTAATAGACTTTTACTTTTACTTTTGTTGAAATGAGAAAGCTGAAGATTTTCCAGCATATTCTTACCAGATGGCATGCTCTATTGCCTACAATTTTGCTCCCTGCTGTGGATCGCCTCCATCTTGGTCTAGTCCAAGGTAGAGAGGAAAAATACATATCTGTTTATTTGTATGGTAATCAAAGCAGGAGACAGAGGAAAGATTAGTCTCCCTACCTCCAGTAGGGCTCAGCTTGACCTAGCCATGCAATTCTTACAGACTCTGGTAAGATAAGATATGTCTTCCTAAAATTCAGAAGCAGGAAATACTAATCAATTTTGGTATAAAATAAAGTGAGTGGCTGTTGGATGGCTAATAACCTAAATATAAGAGAATGTGCTGATATTTATGAAGTCTTTGCGTAATCATGGGAAAGAAAGATTTAATATGTTCATCAAAACCAACTGAATAAATTCACCATTTTCAAGACAGTGTTTTAAATTCGAAGCATCAGTGTGTTACTCATATTTTCAACATAGGATCTTTCAGAAGTTCTACGTGTCATGAAAAGAGATGTTAAAGACTAATTATAGAATTATAAATAACAGTAGAATCAGAAAAGTGTATTATTGAAAGTTATATTTAGGTCAGCCGAGATTAAAATCTCACATTTTACAGTTCAAATATGTGGTTCGAAGAAATGAGAGATTTAACAAGGTAGAAAAAAGAACGTTCATACATGGAGTAGAAACTGAATTTTAATCTACCCCTGATAATTGATCGTCAAAAGTAGCATGTTTCTGATAACCTCTACAAAAACACCAGTAAATACTATACAGATAGTTTTCAAAATAGCTGGTGATATCCCAGGATGGCGCAGTTCTATTAACCCACGCTTTGATCCACATTCGTACCTACGTCTACCTGTTTCTAGCTATTCCCCATGGATTTAAATGACTAGAGACCATCTATAATTTGTTTCACTTTGCCATGAAGTGTGCGCAGACATCTGCCTTCAAAGAGAAAGCACTTGATGCCATAATTCTTGAAACATAATTAATATTTGGCCCAATTTTATGAGTCATGTTCACATGCATCATTTCTTTTGAGCTCCATACTGCCCTTTCCCATTTCATATCTGTGTGTAACTTTCCAGGTTTCAAAGTCCATGGGGAATGTTTCTTGTCGGTCCTTGGGTTATCTGACTGCCCCTGGCCATGATAAGTCAGAAAGAGTGTGTTCGGATTCATTTTTAGCCCTAGTGGACAATGTCTACTTATAATTATCTTCCCCTCCAAATACACAAAACAGGAGGTGATGACTCCACCGAAGAATATTCAGACATAAGTCCAGATAGAGTGATGAATCCTAGGACATCACAAAAAAAAAGAAGAAGAAGAAGAAGAAGAAGAAGAAGAAGAAGAAGAAGAAGGAGAAGAAGAAGAAGAAAAAGAAGAAGAAAAAAGAAAATCCACATTTATCCACTACAAAGCAAAATCTTCTTACCATTGTTCCCTGGCTATTTCAATCCCTCATGCTTCTTACAGTCCCCTAACATCAAGTATTTTCACAGAAAAGCTCCTTTGGGCTTGAATTCTCATGTGAATATCTCTTTCTGGCTCTCTTTTTATATTTTATGTAAGTTCAAAAACTCATTTCAGGTTGTGGTTTGCTGTGTTACAAGTATCACATTTATCAGTTGAGTTGCCTGTGTGGTCTCTTACTGTTCTATAAATATTGCCTTGAATATAATTTTTCATATTAAGTTCTCCTGTGTTTCCAAACTGCATTATCACGTCTGCCAGGTGTTAAGGGAATTCATTCTTGAGCAATGCTGTATCATCGATATTAAAATTGTACATGTTAAGGCTTTTTTTTTTAAAAAGGATTCAAGGCTTACTTTTTTATTACAATCGTGATTCATTTCTTCCAATACTTTCTCAATATAGACATTAAATTAAAATTAATTTCTATTTATTTTGTGCTGGGAGAGTACCTGTAGTTTGTAGCAATATTTATGGGGCAAAAGGAAGTGTTAGGTGCTAAACTGCATAGGAAGTTGAAGCATAGTGATTTATAGCTTGAGGCGAATGCATTGGTGTCCTCATACAGCTCTGTTATTTGTAAATAAAAAGCATCCCATCTCATGCTTGCTCTGTAATCATTTTACCCTTTGGTCTCTTTAAATAAACTATATAAATGCAAAGTGATGGAATTTTAAAAAATACTCTTCTCTTTCAGCTGTAAATCTTAACTTGTTCTTACTAGTTTACTGAAGACAAAAGTGCTATGTACCTTTAAGTCAAGGTCAAGGAGTCCAACCACTCTCTTATCCTCATTCCCACATTCAGTATATCTTGTATACTGATCAATGCTCTTCATGTGACATTTACTTTTCTGGCCACAAAAAGAGTAACAATTAACCTCATTTGAACAAAACAGCAAAAGAGAATCTTTTATAAGGAAAAATAAAATATTAGCTTTTCAGTAGATATGAATGTACCCACTTTTCAGTGTATCAAGTATAATAGAAGCCACCTTGTGAAGTCGTCTCAATAATCCACACTGTTCTAGAATTGTGCAATAGCGTTTTCCTCCATTTGGCTTTCTCAGTCAACAGACGGAAAATCTCTCACTCTCCTACATGCTTGGCTATTAAACTTTTAATACATTGCCAAAAAAATTTGTCAAATAAATAACCAGACGTACCACTGAAAGCAAATTCTAAAATGATGAAGTAAAATCTAATCATGCAAATAGGTATGATGCTAGAATGGTATTATCGAAAGATTTTGTGTGTGAAAGAGTCCATGTCTAGCAAGCCTCAAGTAGTTTAAAGAGTTATTTAAATATTTTCCCTGAATCAGTCACACCTTATAAAATGCCAGGGACTTCCATTCATTTCCCTGCGTACCCCTTGTGAACAAATGCCTGCTGATTGCAGGATACGTAGCTTAGACTTCATTTCCTTTAATCTCTGGTCCAAAAAGGAAAAGATTTCTTTTTCCTTTTTTTTTTTTTTTAACATAGTATAGGAAGACAAAGGTCAAGTACGCACAATTCCCCAAAGAAGAAGAGGAAGGAGAGGGGAGGCTGTCCAATCAATCTCTTTTCCTGAAACTCCTCCCTTACTCCCACATTCAATGAATCTTAGATCCAGGCCAATGCTCTTCCTGGAACTGACTCTTCATTGACTATTTGTTTTCCTGACTACCGAAAGAGTAACAACCTTATCTGAACAAAACTGCAACAAAAGAGAAGAGGGAGAGCTAGGGAGTGAGGAGGAAGAAGAAGAGGAGGGGAGGAAGAGGAGGAAAAGAAGTTTTCACTATACACATAAAAATGGTTTTATTTTGTAATAATCAGGGAAATTCACATATATCAAAAGGAAAAAGAAAATACCATTTGAAATACATCCCATTGATAAAGTTCCTCACCTGTTTGTTTTTTTTATATTTTAGCTTCACTGAGGTATAATTGAAAGATAAAATTGTAAGATATTTAAAATACAGGGGTGCCTGGGTGGCTCAGTTGTTAAGCATCTGCCTTCTGCTCAGGGCCTGATCCTGGCATTCTGGGATCGAGCCCCACATCAGGCTCCAACGCTGGAAGCCTGCTTCTTCCTCTCCCACTCCCCCTGCCTGTGTTCCCTCTCTTGCTGGCTGTCTCTCTCTCTGTCAAATAAATAAATAAAATCTTAAAAAAAAAAAAAAACACATATATATGTATATGTGTATAAATCTTTACATATATGTACAAAATCTCCCCTATACATTCATCCATTGATGGCCACTTAGGTTGTTTTCATATATTGGTTATTATTAATAATGCTGCAGTGAACAGGTCAGTGAAGATATCTCTATGACACCTGATTTTGATTTCCTTTGAATATGTACCAAGAAGTAGGAGTGCTGGATCACATGGTAGTTCTACTTTTCATTTTTTGAGGCACCTCCATGTTATTTTCCACGGTGGCTGCATGATTTACATTCCCACCAACAGTCTACAAGTGTTCGCTTTTTTCTGCATTCCTGCCAACACTTGTCTTTTTGGTGATAGCCATTCTGACAGGTAATATCTCATTGTGGTTTGGTTTACATTTCCCCGACGATTAGTGCTATCGACCACCTTTTCATGAACCTGTTGGCTATTTTTATGTCTTCTTTGGAACAGTGTCTATTCAGTTTTTCTGCTCATTTTTAAACTTTTTTTCAAGATTTTATTTAGTTATTACTGAGAGAGAGAGAGAGAGAGTGCGGGCAGAGGGGGAGGGAGAGGGAGAGAATCTCCAGCAGACTCCATGCTGAGCACGGAGCCCTACACAGGGCTGAATCCCATGACCCTGAGATCATGATCTGAGCAGAAACCAAGAGTCAAATGCTTAACAAACAGAACAACCCAGGCACCCCTCTGTTCATTTTTTAAATCAAATTGGTTTTTTTGCTATTGTTATTGGTTTGTCTGAGTTCTTTATGTATTTGGGATATTAACTCCTTATTTGATATATGATTACAAATAGTTTCTCCCATTCCATAGGCTGTGTTTTCATGTTGTTATTACTATTATTTTATTTTTTGCTCTTCAGAAGCTTTTTAAATTTTCTGTAGTTCCACTTGTTAAATTTTGCTTCTGTTGCTTTGTTTTTGGTGTCATATCCAAAAAAATTGCTGCCAAGACAAATGTCAAGGAGCTTCTTCCCTATGTTTTTGTTTTTTGTTTTTTGTTTTTCTAGTTTCATGGTTTCATTTCTTATATTTACATCTATAACCTATTTCAAGTTAATTTTTGTGAGTGGTGCAAGTAGGAGTTCAACTTCATTCTTCTGCATGTGGTTATTCAGTTTTCCCAATACCATTTATTAAAGAGTTTATTTTTCCCTCACTGTGTCTTCTTAACTTCCCTGTTAAACATTGATTGCCTGTATATGCAAGAATTTATTTCTGGGCTTTCCTTTCTGTTCCATTGGCATACACACACACACACACACACACACACACACACACACACACACACACACACATATAATGGCAGTTCCCTACTGTTTTGATTATGATAGCTTCATAATATAGTTTGAAATCAGTAAGCATGATACCACCAGCTTTGGTTTTCCTTCTCAGGACTGCCTTGGCTATTCAGGGTCTTTTGTAGTTCTATGCAAATCCTACAAAATAGAATTTTTTTTTTCTATTTCCGTGAAAGATGACATTGGAATTTTGATAGGAATTGTTTATAATCTGTAAATTGCTTTTAATATGAACATTGTAATGAATAGATATTATTTCTTCTAATCCATGAACATGGAATATTTTTTCACTTATTTATGTCTTCTTCAATTTCATTTTTCAGTGATTTATAGTTTTCAGTGTGCAGCTCTTTCACCTCCTTGGTTAAATTTATTCCTAGGTATTTTAGTCTTTTTGATATAATTGTAAGAGGGATTATTTTATTAATTTCTTTTTCTGATAGTTTGTTATTAGTATATAGAAATGCAATTGATTTTTGTGTATTGATTTTTTATCCTGCTACTTTATTGTTTATTAGTTCTAACAGTTTTGTGGTGGAGTCTTTAGTATTTTCAATATATATCATGTCATTACAAATAGACACAGTTTTACTTCTTCTTTTCTGACTTGAATACCTTTTATTTCTTTTTCTTGACAAATTGCTCTGGCTAAAACTTCCAGTCTATGTTAAATAAAAGTGGTGAGAGTGGACATCATTGTCTTGTTCCTGACCTTAGAGGGAAAACTTTCAGCTTTTCACTATTAAGTATGCTGTTAGCTATGGCCTTTATTATGTTGAGGTACTTCTCCTCTATACCCAGTTTGTTGAGAATTTTTATCATGAATGGATGTTGAGTTTTATCAAATGCTTTCTCTTCATCTACTGAGATGACCATAAGATTTTCATTTTTCACTTTGTTAAAGTGGTATATCATCTTGGCTGATCTGTAAATGTTGAATTTTGAGTCATCCTTGCATCCCTGGAATAAACTCCACTTGATCATAGTGTATGATCCTTTTAATGTATTGCTTCCATTTGCTAATATTTTGTTGAGGATTTTTGCATCTGTGTTAATCAGGGATGTCAGTCTATAATTTTCTTGTAGTGTCTTGTCTGGTTTTGGTATCAGAGTAATTGTGGCCTTATAAAATGAGTTTAAAAGTGTTTCCTCCTGTTTTATTTTTTAAAGAGTTGGAGAAGAATTAGTATTAATTCTTCTTTAAATTTTTGGTAGAATTCACCAGGAAAGCTATGTAGTCCTGTACTTTTCCTTGTGGGGAAGTTCTTGGTTACAGATTCGATCTCTTTAATAATAATTTGTCTGTTCAGATTTTCTGTTCATTCATGATTCAGTCTTGGTAGGTTTTGTGTTCGTAGGGATTTACCCATTTCTTCTAGGTTGTACAATTTGTTGGTGTGTTAATTGTTCATAACATTCACCTGTGACCTTTGTATTTGTTTAACACAATTTGTAATCTCTCCTCTTTCATTTGTCATTTTATTTATTTGACTATTCTCTCTTTTTTCCTTGCTAAGTCTAGTTGAAGTTTTGTCTATTGTGTTTTTTTTTTTCAAAACCAGCTCAGTTGCATTGAACTTGTCTACTGTCATTTTAGACTCTATTTCATTTATATCAGATCTTATCATTCTTCTTTTCTTCTTTCTACTACATGGCAACCTGGAGTGGGCCATAGGGGGAATGTGGAGATTGCACTGCTGGCCTCATAGGAAGGTGTCCAGGGAGGATCACAGTCAGACTGGTTGTGTACAAAATTAGAAATTAGAAGGCTGACTCTCTGGCAACAGCTTTCAATGTATGAAAATAGGCTTTTTTTTTTTTTTTCCTTCTTCAGTGGAAGACTGGGAGATGAGCCTTTCTGGCTGATCCCTCTGCACTGAGCCCTGGGGGATAAACACAGCAAGTCCTCCTGAACTCATTAGGAACTCTTTCTTTGTTTGCTTTAGTCTTTTGAAAGCAAGCCCTGTTAATTTTCAAAGATAGAGGTTTGAGGAGACCATCCTCTGATGAAAGTCTTAAAAGCTGGGGTCCAAGATGTTGGGTTCAATTACTCCTCAGAGATAAGCTGGGAGTTGGGAGTTCCCTTCCTATTGTATATCCCTGTGCCAGAGATGGGGTTCATATTGAGAATGTGCCTCAGCCTTTCCTACGCATTTTAATGTGAGTATATTCTAGGTCACCTGATGTGTAGTTCAGCCGGGTTTTGGATGTCTTTCAGGAGAAAGTGCTCCATGTGTATCTGTAGATTCAGTGTGCGTGTGGTAGAAGGTGAGTTCAGGAGACTTTTATGTCACCATCTTTGACAGGTTATTATTATTATTATTATTTTTAATTCAAGACACAATTCTGGCTCATGCCTGGCTGCTTCTTCATTGACATTAGGTAAGTGATGAGTCTTATTAAATCTCATTACTATCTGACTCATCTCAAAAATCTAGTATGTCAAAGAGGTCATCTTTTCATTTCATCATTTAAAATATAGGGGCACCTCGGTGGCTCAGTCAGTTAGGCATCTGCCTTGGGCTCCTGTCATGATCTCAGGATCCTGGGATTGAGCCTGGTGTCTCATCTGGCTTCCTGCTCAGCGGGAAGTCTGCTTCTCCCTCTATCCCTCCCTCCCCACTCATGCTCTCTCTCTGTCAAATAAGTAAAGTATTTAAAAAAAAAGATAAAAAATTGCAACATATACATACAAAAGTATTTCTAAAACACAAACGTATATACATAGAAATATAAACATAAAGTTTAATTAAGAGGCTAAAGTGAGCACATGATTAATACTGCTGAGTTTTTAGGGAAAAAAACACAATTTGCCAGTACTTGGAAGTCACAGAGACCTCAACCCAGTTATTTTCTCCTCCCTCTCTTACAAGCAACTCCTATTCTGAAATCTGTATTAAAATCTCCTGGATTTTTTGTTTTTCTTTATAGTTTCTTATTCATGTGTCTATCCTAAAAATAAAGTTCAGTTTTCTTTCAGTTGGGATTTCTATAAATAGAATCACACTGTATGCATTCTTTTGTGACATGATTCTTTTGCTCAGTGTGTCGTCGAGGTACATCCCTGTTGAGGTATGCATTTATGGTTCAGTCATTTTCATTACTATATTTAATATACTATTAGGATAGTATTAACATAGTCCATTACTTATTTAACATAGTTTAGTGGGTCCTTCTACTTTTGATGATAGTTTGGGTTGTTTCAAGTTTGGAAATATTATTAACAATGCTCCTATGATGAGCCTTATGTATCTTGATATAAATGTGCACACAATTTTCTAAGAGTAAAAACACCGGGTCCCAAGGAATGTCAAAATATTACTACATTACATTCTATATTACAAAATATTTCAATTTATACTTCCATATACTTTATATACTTCCATAAACAGGGTATGAGAATTTTTGTTGCACTTACTTCTGGTTATTTTCCCAGTTTTAATTTTTGCCAGTGTAATCATCTGGTTTTAATCATATGCCCTAATTGCTAATAGGGATGCTCATTCCTTCTATAACATCACCACCGTCATATATCAAGTGTCATCAGAGATTCATGAATTTTTACTTCTTTAAAGCGCTTCTTTAAATTTTCTGTGTGTTTTCTGCTGGGTTGTTTGCTTTCTGTGCATTTGTGTAATTATTCTTTCTACATCATAAATATCAATTCTGCTATAAAAATGCTTTCACAAGAAAATAAAACCTTACATTTTAATATATTTGTCTCAGAACTTTATAATAATTCCTCAGATTTCTGTAAACGTCTTCGTCCTAACATTTAGAAAGTCCTCCTTAGTATTGCAGCAATCTATTTTTCCAGACTCAAATTATTGTCCATGGTGTTCCTGTAAAAATACTCTATTTTTTTAATTTTTCAAAATAAATCCTATTTCATGTTTTCTAGAGAGCACTTGACTTGCACTCACCTGTAGAGAATAAACTAATGCATTAAGATGTATCTTGACTTTGGCCTCCTCCAAATTTTATCCTTGAGTCTCATTTAGAAATAAGTTCTTCCTTATTTTCCCACTTTGCTCCCACTTTTTAAAAAACACTTTATTTATTTATTTGAGAGAGAGAGAGAGAACGCATGAGGGGAGGGGCTGAGGGAGAAGAAGACTCCCTGCAGAGCAGGGAGCCAGATGTGGGGCTTGATCGTAGGCCTCTGGGATCATGACCTGAGCTGAAGGCAGATGCTTAATCAACTGAGCCACCAAGGAGCCCCCTCTTTCTTTTTTTGTTCATGGGCAGTAAAGGAATACTAATGTTTTGTATTTCCCCGTTACTTTTTAGACCTGATTATTTTATTTAGTTTCTTTTTTAATCTTCATGAAATGACGTAGTAGAACATATAATAAAGCACATTTTATTAATAACAAAACTGAAATTTATATCTAATAGGTAATCTAATCTGTAATTAGATTCTAGACAGACAAACTATAATTATGGTAAAGCCAAAGTTCACACTTGTTTCTGCCTAATGCCATCACTTGTGCTTTCTCTACTGCTCCATCCCAGTATCTTATTCTGCCCTTCCATATATGTATTTATGTATAGAGAGTCAAAACCAGGGCACTGAGGCTGGAAATCCTGGAGTGGTTGAATGGTGGCCCTTAACAAGGCATGCCCACATGCTAATCCTGAGGACCTTTAAATGTGACCAGATTTGAAAAAACAGTCTTTGCAAGTGTAATCAAAGTCCTTAAAATAAGATCATCCTGCGAGATGAGGTTACTTAGGTGGGCCCTAAATCCAATGACAAGTATCTTTGTAAAAAATAGAAGAAAAGACACAGGTGATGGGAAGGCCATGTGAACATAAGGGACAGAGATTGGAGTGGTGCAGACACAGGCATGCTGACAGCCCCCAAAAGCTAGAAGGGACAAGAAAATGTCCTCCCCTATTGACTTCAGAGGCTATACCCCACTGCTGCCACCTTAATTTCAGCCTTCTGCCTCCCAGAACTATTTCTATTATTTTCTATTATTATTAGTCTCCCATTTTGTAGTAATTTGGTACAGCAACCCAATGACCTATATTAGGAAACTAATATACTGGGATTTACAAACTTTTTTTTGCCAAGTAATCTAGAGCAAAATATCAAAGCTTTCTGGGCATCAGTTTTCTATCTTAAAAAATGAGGGTAAAAAGAGCAATCTGGTTGTTTTTATAGTTATATGGTTTAATAAATGCAAAGTCCTTAAACACTGCATGATGCAAAGGAAGCCCTCAAAACATCATAACTATTTCTATTACTGATTTATTATACTGCCAACTAATTTTAAACATTTGAGAAAAAGGACTGAAATTTATGTATCTTTATATTTTGACAGAAGAGCCTAACACTATTCCCATTCAAAACATTTACCAACCTGAAATAGAGAAGAAATAGGATCTACCAACCAATTACACTGCTCCATAGCAGTGTTAGGTTATGTTATGAAGAAAATAATGATTATCTGAAGTTAGACCACAGTTCAATAATTATTTAAACTTCTAAGAAAACATCTTCCTGATAATTCAATAATGCAGTGCATTAAAAATAGGATATTAAATGTAAAGTAGACTTTATAATTTCACCAAATGGAAGATCTTTTAAAAAATATTTTCGGACAATCACTGAAAATTAAATATGGTTGCCTACCTCTAATGGCTTTAATTGTCCCAAGATTATCAGCCTTTGACAAACCAAATTCAACATTTTTCATCAACATCACTTCTCAGGTACTCCCAAAGTAACTTGAGCAATGGCTGTCCTCTCTCAGAATGAACTTGAGATCAAGACTTTTCTCTCATAAACCAGTCAGAAGCAGCCCGGGTTTGGAGCGCGGTTCTCACTGCACAGATTACATCATCTGTTCATCTTGGCTAGCCCTCATAGAGTCGAGATGTTTGGAGGTGTCTCTTTGGCTAGAGTTTCTTGTTTCACCTATTAAAGTGCTTTGTTACCAGCAAGTCTGCCACTGTATTTCTGGGCTCCACCCAAGGAGCTTGAATGTAAAGCCTTCTTGGCTGGCAAACAAGAAGCATGGGAGAAAACTGTATCTGACAGGACTCTACCAGCCTAGACAAGGGGGAGCTGTCTAAATGGATTAGGAATCCCTCCTTCTGGTAAATTTTTCAACAGAACCAAATCGTATAAATAACTATCTCAAAAGTACAACAGTATCCCTATTTCACGTTTCTATCACTTGAAATAGTATACTATGCATCAGAAAGGTATCAAGGACACTTATTTAGTACAGGATTAAATAAGAATGTCTGCAGATAAAACCTCTGAGTTCAAATCTTGGCTTCATCGTTAGTTATGAGAACATGGGCTAGTTACTTTACCTCTGTGTTATTCTTTTCCTTTGTCTGTAAAATGAGTTAATAAGAGGACACAAAACACAACTTTGCAATAAAGATTCAATGAGTTAAGGAATGTATGCTCTGTAAATAGGTAGTCAACAAATGTTCCCTTTTATGTTAATAAATATGCATCTTGAAGGAAATAGAAGATGAGTTTATACTTATGGGCTCTAGAAGAGGTAAAGCTGTCCTTTCCAGGAACAAATAAAAATTCTTTTTCAAAATGGTTCACTTTAACATAAGTCCAGCTAGAGTTCATAAGTGGGTTCTCTAAAAAGGCAAATAAATAGCATCCATTTTCCACACAAATATTTGGAACCAAGTGTGATATAATACAAAGGAGATGACCCCCTCATAAAGGCAGAGAGGGTGGATGCATTCAAGCTCTACAGTCTCTGGGTGTCACCTTGAAATAACAGACACTCCCAAGGGTAAGATTGAGCCTGCACAGCAGACCCAAATTCCAGGTCCCTGCCTCCCACTAGCCTTGATGAGGATTGTCTAAGTCTGTCCGGGCTGCTATCATAAAAATAGCATCAGCTGGGTGGCTTAACCAGTAAACCTTTATTTGTCACAGTTTTGGAGGCTGGGAAGTCTAAGATCAAGAGGATGGCAGAATCAGTGTCTGGTAAGGGCCCTCTTCCTGCTTCACAGACAACCATCTTCTTTCAGGGTCCTCACATGGTAGAAGGGGCCAGGAACTCCTGGAATCCCTTTTATAAGGACACTAATTCCATTCATGTGGGCTCCACCTTCCTGGCCTAATGATCTTCCCAAAGGCTCCACCTTCAAATACCATCACATTGAAGATTAGGTTTCAACATCCTAATTTGAGGAAGACATAAACATTCAGTGTATAGAAGATAGGGAAGAAGCAAGGGACCAAAGTCGCTAATGTGCCCACTGCACACTCAGAACCTTTAACAGATTTGTTCAACACAATGTAGAAATGTGAACCAATGGCTGACACTCACCAACCAGACTATGCTCAGTACCACAGTAAAAACTTGGGGTGCTGAGGGGAATTGTTAATGAATAAAGACCATTAGGAGTAAAGAGCCCTGGAAAAAAGCTTCCCAGGGTCACACTGAGGTGGTCATACAGGAGCATGCAGTGTGACATTCTAATAATATTTTCACAAAAGCTCTTCTATTTTGTAGACACTGAACTAATGCTTGAGGGTAGAGAGGGAGTTTTTGCAATTAAAAAACTGTTAAAACAACTGGTTTATCTAACTAATGGGCTACAACATACTTGAAATATACTAGACCATGAGCTTCTAGATGTAAGCCTTTGTCAGCTGATGAAGAGACTGTAGAATAAGACATCCTGAGGTCTGAATTCTGGCTCTGCCTGTTATTAGCTGTGTGACCCATACAAAGTACAGTGACCCTACTTAACCTCTCTGAACCCCAGAGGTTTCACATACATAAAATGGTGACAATAGCACCCACCTGAAAAGATGATGTGAGGTTTAAATGAATGAATAAATGCATTACTTAGAAGAGTACCTAGCACAAAGTAATGCTTGTTAATAATAGTATTATTCTTAAGATTGCCTCTTTTTTTTTCTTTGTAGCCTCTACAGTGAATTGCACACAGCAAATGTTCAAAACATATTTCATGGGAATATGAACCAACACACTTTACCAAATATTTTAGCATTGTATTTCAAGGACTTATTATATAAGTGTAATGGAAGGAATCTATAACTGGGCAAACCTCCATTAATGTAAGCAACCAGTAACTCAGATTTCATTTATGTAGAAAGGGAACTCTTAAACAGAACCCTGCCGTGAGCCACCTGAAGCGTTGGAATTGATTTATCAGAAACATATTGACAGACATTTAATAGAGCTGATGGTCAGTGTACTGATATGGTGCAGTCATGGTAGTCACCTCAGTTACAGAAAACCCATCCCTTTATGAAAGCCTGGACTTCATTTAGAGGAACAATTCCAATGGAATCACCATTTTTAGACTGTAAAAGTGATGTCTAAATGTAAGACAGAGGGAAGAAACTGACATGGACTGCATGCCAACCCAGTGCTGGGAACTGCAGTAAGCACTTCAGGTATTCAATCTTATTTAATCCTTACCACCACCCTGTAGGCAGGTATAATTATCCTCTTCTTTTCTTTTTTTTTCTTTACAGATGAGGAAATAGACACTCCAATGTTATGTGAATTTTCAAGATCAGACAACTAGTAAGTGAAGGAGCTGGAACTGGCACTCACATTTATTTAACTACAAAGATCTTGCTCTTAGCAATCTTGAAAGATGGATACAAAGAGGTAAGGGGAAGAGTTTTACTTCAACTCAAAGTGAATTTTCTGCTTCAGCCAAACTGTACCTACACATGTGAGGATATTTCACTAAACATGGAAATGTCATATTTAGGAGAACACAGGAATATAAATGAGAGTTCATGTGCTTCTGTATGTGTTACCTTATGATTTTTTAATATCATTCCAGAAAAAATTTAATCAGCTGGAATTTAAAATATGAAGGCAGTTGAGAATTCTCATAAAGATTAAGGCATAATAATTTGAATTCCACTCAATGATATGTACTCTTTTGACCCTATTCTGCTATTAGTTAAAATGAATTCAGCATCTAGATTGCTACGTGGAAAACCACAGTGCTGGTGTGCTCCGGAGCTTGTGGGCCAGGTAAGCTTATGTTGCCAAAAATGCTTTTAGAAAAAAAGGTAAAAATAAAATGTGGCTGAAAAGATTACATCAAATACATAATTTCTAGATGCAGTTATGTAAGTTGTATAAATATTTTAATACTGTGCCCACGTACTGTAAAAGGTGTGGAGAGAAAGTAGCCAATTTCTTCAAAGCAAACTTAGCCTCACAGATAACCTTCTACTGTCAACTCAAACTAACCATATGCTAAATTCTCACTGCCCAGATTTTAAAACTTCCTCTTACTTATGTTATCAATATGGGTTTTCTGATAAATGTTATGCTGTTATCAAGCAAGTTTCTTTTTAGAAAGCTTGGTAGAAAAATTGTAGGAGAAAAGACTCTCGAGTGATATCTATTACCCCCACATTCTGGTTGTCATCCTTCTGCATAATCCCCTTCCCTTGAGTGGATACATGGTCCATGACTTGCTTCTAACCAATGGACCAGCAGAGAGATGTATGTGATCATGTGTAAGTGATTACATCGCAGAAGTTGTAATACCCATCTTTCTGATTCTTTCTTGCTAGCTTTGAGAAAACAAATAATCATTTTGGGAGAATTCACATGGTAACAAACTGACAGAGGCCTCTGAATGGCAAAAGATTCATCCTAGGGTATGCTAAGATTCATCCTAGGGTAAGCATATGGTTACTGACCAAGAATGTTTATTCTTTTGGGAAAGACCAGATGTGTAAGAGGCAAAGTATAATACCTATCTCACAAGATTATAACAGCAAACAAATTAGACAATGTGCATGAAAACACTTATTAGTGTGCCTGACATATAATAGCTATTACTGCATTTAAAGAACGTTTTTTGTTTGTTTGTTTTACATTGAGTAGTGTGGCTGTGAGGTCTGTAGGCAAAGAGCCAAAAGTGGGGAGCAGAGATATAAAAAGCTTGAGTGGACTTGACAAGGAAAAAAAAAAGTCATATGACAGTAGTTAAATCTGGGAGACATAGTCATAGAAGTCCTACATGAGAACAGTAGGAGGAGGAAGAAATGGAGTAACAATAATGGTAGAAATATAGTTGCTGTATGGTGAAAGAGAAAAGAAAGGCAATGATTTTTAATTGCCTGAAGGACTAGATCCTAACTGAAGCAATCCTACTAACTAAAAAACCTAGCTCTCTAGTTATTGCAGTTAGAAGATATTTATTATCTTTAAGAATTTGTCCAAATCGTTCAACTAAACTAGAAAATATTCAGTTAAGAATTATGTCATCTGGGGGCACATGGCTGGCTCAGTCAGTAGAGTGTATGATGACTCTTGATCTCAGAGTTGTAATTTCAAGCCCCACACTGGGTGTTACTTAAAAAAAATGAAATATTTTAAAAAAAGAATTATGCTGTCTGATCTAAAACATTGAATTGTGTTTGAAATTGAGCTGTGACATTCTCTGATAGCTGCTATCAGATACATTTGTGCTTAGTAAATCTATTTCCAATTAATTAGTTATTATTAGTTATTCCCAATTATGCTTGGGAAATTTATTTCCAATTAATAGTTATTACTGTTTATGCCCAATTATGCTTGGAAAGTCTATTGCTAATTCACCGGTTATTATGAATTGTGTTTGAAATTTCAGTTATAGCTGTTACCAAATATGGTTACGCTTGGGAAATCTGTTGACAAGTAAATCTTAAAATTCTGCTCAGCACTATATTCTAATGACTTTTTCTTTGCTCGTAACTGGAATAGTTGGTTTAGCCAATTAACAAATGCTTAAAAATAATATAATATTGCACAAAACAGGGCAGGATTTATAGCAATGGATTTGTTATTTGAAGCAGCCTTTCAAATTATCATAGAGCCACAGCTTCAATGAAATTAGAACTGTCTAGGAGAAATCAGGAAGAATTCAGACATATTACCATTTAAAAAGTTAAAAATAAAACAATATTAAACAAAAATTTATTACTTAAGTAATCATGTAACTTCTCATCCAAAGTGGGACCCTTGTGAGAGTGAACAAGTTCACATCCAGGTGAAATCCTGAGTGAACGGACAGAAGCCACGACAGTCACAAGCACGTGGGATTGTATAGTTACCTTTCTTACTGTTCAGTGTTAATGAGTATTGTTTTTAGTCACCTTGTTGGCCAGCAATGATTCTTTGTTCATGTTAAATTGCCTTATAGACATGCCACTGGAAGTTCTAAAGGGGAATAATGTGAGGGTTAGAGATTTTCTAGCTTATTTAATGAATAATAATAACTATATGTTTGTCTAGTGCTCTATAGGTAATAGTTTTAGAGGAAACTTCCCATGAGCTCATAATGTATGATAATAATTTTATGATCTGAGTGTTCATTCATTTAATGAATACTCATTGAGAATCTTCTACATGCCAGGCACTGTTGTATTTGTTGGGTATGTATTGAACAGCAGGACAGATGAGTTTCCTACACTCTGAAAAAACAGAAGTGAAAGAAATAGAAAACGATTTTACTAGAATAAAGCTAACCAATTAACACCAATATTGAAACATTTATTCCCTGACTTATTAATGCCTTATGCTGACTGACTGAGCTAAGTAGTTGGTCACTTTGCCAATTATTACTGCCGCTGTAGAGATAAAGAAACTAATCCTTAAATTTACTAAGCAGAACCATGACTTGAATCCGTAGCATACTAGATAAATAGGCATGTGGTAAATGGGAATCAAGTTGACTACGCGAATGTAAAGGTGTTTTAGATATTGTGGAAGAGACAGATAGCTGATCATCAAAATCCATATTTTCATTTTCTTCCTAAGGTCACACAGAAGCTGTGAGTCCTCCAGTTAGATTGGTTAGGTCATGTGAAACCCAACAGTAGAACGTGAGAAGTGATGGATGACATTTTCAGACCTGGATCATAACAATTTCTCAGGTGGTGACACTCAACAGCCCCACTCCATTTCAGCTGAAACTGAAATGATGTCCACTAGGCTGGTCACTGGATGACTGTGTGGGAAGGGAGTCACACCAACTCATTCCCTTGTCCTGTACTGTCACAAGATGGAGAAACAAACTTCTATTGTGTTTGAGTCAATATATATTTTGGAGTCTTCATTACAGCAATTCACCTACGTTCAGTAAAACAGAAATCTTCTGTCAGTGCCTTCCAATTATACAGCCTCTTCTCCCTAATCATGGCACGTTTTTCTTCTGAATCTTGATGTAGCTCAAATTCTTTCAAAACTCAGTGCTAGAGACAACCAATGCTGAATAAAAAGATGACACAAAGTGAAACCTGGTGTCATCATATTAACTCCCACTAATTTACAGATGCAGGAATGGAGGTCTGGAGAGGTGATGAAATTTGACCTACATCACCTGGGACATGAAGCCAGACATAGATATGGGGCCATCTGTCTACCACAGCAGGCTGGAACATATCATATCGAGAGGTAAGTGAAATTTACTGTCCAAAATTTTAGGATAACCTTTTAGTTGAAAATATATTGGCATATTATCTAATTTGTATTCTGGAATCCTATTAAAACCAATGTTTAATTTTTTTTTTTTTTTTTTTTTTTGCCAGGGGTAGGAAGTAGGTCATATTTTACTAAAATTAAGGTACTGTTTTAATGGGACTTAAATGCATCAAATATAGCTTGAAATAATGGAGGAGTGACAGGATCTAAAGTAAGTTTTAATATATGGAGTTTCTTTTAAAATTATTTGTAGTGATAGAACTTTAGTTTTGTTGCATTCCTGGAACATAGAATAATAATAAAAGCTTAGTAATAACTTGGCATTTAAGAATTCAATACATGGTAACTGCTATTTTAGCAGTATTTCTGTTGTGTTATGTTTTCAAGGGACTAGAGTCGAGGTTAAGAGAGTTGGCTCTACCGTCACACTACCTGGGCTTAAATCTTGATTCTACCACTAACTCTCTGGTAGAGGGCTGTTTCCTCTCCTGACACATCAGGAAGTTGAAAAAAATACCACATAGATACATAGATGTATTAAGAGAATTGAATAGAAACTGCATGTGAAGTGCTTACGACAATGTTTGACATGTGGCAACAATTCAACTAATGTTAGCTCTTGTTAATGTAAGGGAAGCGCAAAGAATTTCTTTCTTAAACGTTGTCTGAAGTAGCGGAAAATCAATAAAAATTTCTGTCACATATATTTCAGTCTAGAAAATAACCAAGTAAACAAATATGCTAAAATTAAATAAATGATTGAAATGCCTTTTGATGTATTATTAATATGGAAAACTTGTGTTCTTTGTAAATACTTTTTGCCAAAGGGAAAAAAGAAATTTTTAATGCCTGAAGAGGACCAAGTTGGAGTATTATAAAGCTTTTATTTATTTTATTTTATTTTATTTTATTTTATTTAAAGATTTTATTTATTTGACAGAGAGAGAGACAGCCAGTGAGAGAGGAACACAAGCTGGGGGAGTGGGAGAGGAAGAAGCAGGCTTCTAGCGGAGAAGCTTCATGTGGGGCTTGATTCCAGAACGCCGGGATCACGCCCTGAACCGAAGGCAGATGCTTAAGGACTGAGCCACCCAGGTGCCCCTATAAAGCTCTTATTTAAAGCCTACTCTTCCTGTTCCTCACTGAAACTTTGAAGGCTGGGGAGATTTCTATCTCATTCATCATAGTATCCTAAGTGATTGACTTATCTCCCTTTCACTGGCAGCATATAAATATGTTTTGAGTGAATAAATGGATTAGTGGCTAATCATTGTATCTATCCAGACCCTAGTTTTCTCATCTATAAAATGGAAATATGAGCACCCAAACTGGCAACATATTATGTGGAACATGTGACTTATATAGTCACCAGGCTCTAGCAGGCATTGGAAATATGTGTCACTGTTAAAACTCCACACTAAACATTGCATTACATGATACTTTATAGTTGTCAAATGTAAATCACAGTTACCTCATGAGGTTAATACTTTTCTTAGTTAAAACTCTTCTGTTCGCTGGAAAACAAAATCAATTTGAGTGGACCTAGGGATAAAGGAAGAATTTATTACATGAATGTAGTCATGTAACACACAACGGATGACAACCAGGTCACAGGAAATCATCCAACCCCCAAGCACCCTTTATTCCAGTCTCTCTGGGTCTCTCACAACCATCCATCCCTGAATATCTACTTGATTTGTTTCTTTAGATGGTTTTCTCTGCTTTCCTGTACACATGGCAAAAGATGGCTACTTAATGCCACATCAGCCCAACAGTCAAGCCACACTAAGTTGGGTGCCTTTGGCTAAATTCCAACCTCTCAGGAATAAAAGCAGATCATCTTAGCTTGGGACAGGTGATGTACTCTGTATTTCCCAGAAGACAATATCAAATACAAACACAGGTACCCAGCTCTACACTTAATGTTAGGAGAGGTAGCATGGTTATTTCTAGGGTAAATAGTATCATTGTGGATTGGATGTTACTCTATCAGATTTTAATATTATTATATTAATTTTAAAAAATTAGACAAGGGTCAGAGAGTTTGAGTAACTTGCTTAGAACCACAGAAAAAGTGAAAAACTATAACCCACATACTGTCTTTCTGACTCTGATAAACACCTTTCTGTGAGCTTTCCTCCCATTAAGACCTCTGATCTCTTAACTTTTTTGTATTTTTTTTTAAAGATTTTATTTATTTATTCGACAGAGATAGAGACAGCCAGCGAGAGAGGAAACACAAGCAGGGGAGTGGGAAAGAAGCAGGCTCATAGTGGAGGAGCCTGATGTGGGGCTCGATCCCATAACGCCGGGATCACGCCCTGAGCCGAAGGCAGATGCTCAACCGCTGTGCCACCCAGGCGCCCCTTTTTTGTATTAATCTCTAAGGTGTTTTTAAACTTTTTGGCTTACTCTGACTAATGCCTAATTCTGGTGTCTATTAAGCTATAAACATTCTGAAGTCTACATTTCTATTTTCCTGTTCTTTTCAAACCTTTTCTTTTTCCCCTTGCACTACAGAACTAAAAGAAGCCTACTTTGTAGAATATAGGCCTCAGGAGGAGAGCAGTTTTAAGAACATTAGGTAGCAAAACACTTGCAACCTTTTGAAGTCTATTTTGAACACAGCTGTCTCTGGAACCAAATGCATTGTGTTCTGGCATTTTCTCTTAATTTCTAAGGACATTAGAATAAAGTTTTTAAAAATGGTCTGAATCCTCAGGACCCTTCTCTGAAAAAATAAAAAACAATTAAAAATAATTTTGTCAAGTAGAGAATAAAAGATCTATGTGAATATTTAAAGTACTCACTAATGAATTGGCCTGGAAATTCTGTCTTTCTAGCATTGACTTCAAGCTAGTGTTTCCAACTGGGTTACCTTAGGATAATTACATTATTATGTGTTTTGTGTGTGTGTGTGTGTGTGTGTGTGTGTGTGTGTGTGTGTGTAGAAATGGGTAACCTCAGATAACAGATCACTGAGATTAGTTCAAAGACTATGATTAAAAAGAGACATTGAAATTCAAATTTATCTTACTTATCCTCGTGTCCTTTTATTAGTTGACTGCATGCAATTGGAAAGGAAGATATTAATCAAGAAATAATTACCAAGACAGAAAAAAACTTTATAATTTTTTTAAAAGATGTTGAGAAGAAGAAAAAAAATGTTGAATGTTGGCAACCCAGCAGTTTGGAAACTTTGCTAAGGCTTTGAAATTTGTATGTGAACTGTAGGAGAGCACTCAGAAAAAGAGTGAAATAAGCAGGTTTCATTGTATATAACTTGGCCTCTTAAATGTAACATGATGGAACTTGTAACCTAGAAATATTTCCTTAGGTATATTCACTAGGGAAGGTAAGCATAATTACAGCTGTTCAGACTTCATGCAAACCAAATTGGCGTTACGGACAATTAATCTTTTGAAACATTAAGATAGCTCTGTAATTTCTCACTTTTGTAAAAAGTAAGAGGAAGGCAACATATATCAAACTTTAGTCAGTAGGCCAGAAGTTTACTTAATTGACAATTTAAGACAAAGCGTCACTAAATTTTTATTACATTGGGGCAACCAATAATTTACAGTATTCCATATAGTCCTGAACATGCATAATTACGTCCTAATTCTTACCTACCTAAAAGAGTAATAAATTGGGCATTGGGCTTTTTCTTCTTGTTCTTTTGGTATACGTTTGATTGAGATAACTCAGCAAAGGGTTGGGATTTCTTAGAATAAAGTTGATGTTATAAGGTCCTCTCTACCCGTTCAGGCAGAACGTGCTATGCTGCTTATAGCGCTAACAACAAATAAAGTATTTGACCAAAAATAAGAGGAGCATGGTTTCAGTGGACCCGATGAACTGGAAATAAGGAGGTTAGCTACTATGGCCTTGGAAAAATTAATAAATATTTTAAATAAAATTCCTTACTGTGGGATAATAAGAAATATATTTGATCCTGAAACAAAACTCCTCAAACCTTTGGAACTTCTGAGTGATACGAGTTTCTTTTTCTGTTCCTTAGGAGCCCCTTTCAGGCTTATGCTAATGAGGTAGGTTAGGGTGGGGCTCCTAGCCAGCCTGTGGATGGGTGGGGCTGGTCACCAAAAAGACCAAGTGACTAGAAGGTTAGCACTTTCAGCCCTCCCACCAACCTCTGAGAAGGGAAGGAGGAGGGGCTGCAAATTAAGCTCTATAAAGCTCTTCAACAACAGTATTCTGTGATCTTCCAGATTGGTGAACCAGAAACATCCACGTGCCAGAAAGGTGGTGCAACCCTAACTCATGGGGACAGAAACCCTGTCTGGGACCCTTGCCGACCTTACCCTATGAATCTCTTCATCTGTCTGGTTGTCTCTATCCTTCAATATCCTTCAAAATAACCAAAAATCTAGTAAGGAAACTGGTTTCCTGAGCGCTATGAGCTGCTCTAGGAAATTAATGGAACCCGAGGAGGGGTTGTGCGAATCTCCAATTTACATCCAGTTGGTCAGCAGGAGAGGTAACAACCTGAACTTGTGATTGTCAACTGAAGTAGAGGCAGTCTTGGGGGACGGAACTCTCAGACTATGGGATCTGACATTATCTCCAGGTACATAGGTGCCAGAATTGAGTTAAATTTGTGGGATGCCAGGTCAGTGTCACTGAGAATCGGAGAACTACTTGGTGATGTGAACAAGAAAACCATGTTGGACTTACCATTAAAGAAATAAGTTAAATTTTGCCTTAGAATGACCGTCAATTGGATTGGGGGTAGATATGTAAATGAAAGGCTGGTTTGAAGCTAGGCTGAAGAAATTGTCTGAGTTAAAGTAGAGTGGAACAATGACCTATAATATTTCTGACACTTCTTTGAAAGTCAGAGCTGGCTATTAGGTGAGTTTCTTATAAAAGTCAGAAATATACAGATTGGTCTATGCAGCTCTCAATTATGTGCCCACACTTAACAGAGAGAAGCTAATTACCTTGACCATATGCTTCCTCCCCTTTTCACTGGGAGTCTCTCATGTTTTGCCTTTTCCCTCTTCTTGTACACTGCATTGCATTTTATTTTAATTGCCACCTTACTATCAAATGAAAGGGAAATATTGCTGTAGGGATGGGTGAAAATTATAGGTTTCAACATTCCCCAGATGGGCTGGCTCCTGGCTTAGGGGCCCTGTTTTCCAGAATATAAGTTTGAAGGTCTTGGCCCAATTCCTAACCCTGAAGTCTATGGACAACAGCACAGCATGCAGCTTGGTAAACATGACTTTATGTAAAATCTTTGGAGTTGAAGAAAGAGCTCTGGCTTCCCAGTGTTTTGACTATGTGGCCATGCCATGTAACTCTTCTCAGATTCAACTCTAAATTAAGTTCTGTAAACTAGTTAAACTCTACTGTCTCTTTTAGTTATGACTTATTTTTTTTCATCTAAACTTTAGATGAGGTTCCTTCTTCTTTTCAAGACTTCTTCACTTTCTACCCCATCCATTCCCAAGACTGAGTTAGGTGCATTCTTCCATCGAAATACTTTATTGTAATTCACGTTCACCCATGGATCTTTCCTTAGATCTAGACCTGCATCCTATAGACAGAGACTCTGTCTTATTCATCTTTAGAACATCAGTTCTTTGCATAGTGTCCAGCCCATGGTAGGCACTCAGTACTCACTCGTTGAATTGGTAATTTAAAAAAAATTTTTTTTAATTTAAAAAAAAGAAAAGGAAGAAAGAAATGAATGAATTAACATCAATCACTCAAATAGTTTCAAACAACAACGAAACTAATTTTTCCCCCAATCTCCGGAGTCCAATATTGACATTGGAGAGGCCTAGAAGGTAAGAGAATATTCCCCTTTTATTTCATATACAATGATATGAACAATAACTAAAACGATTGAATGCTTAGTGTAGACTCATGAATGAAATTATCTTATGGAATAGGCACAACAAACCTCTGAGAAAGGTATAATTAATATCATCATTTTAATGACAATAAAATTGATATTTAGAATTATGTAATGTGTTTCAAGTTTCACAGCTAGTGAGCAGTGAAGTCCAAAAGTGTGGTTAACCATTGTTTACCCATTACGGAATTCTGCCTCCAGGCTCCAAGCATTACAGTCCACCCGTGGCTGAGCTAGGACCCCAACCCTAAATCTCCATTTCCAGTATTTTCTGCCAAACTTCATGAAAGCAAGATCTACTTATAAGTATAATTAGAATTACCTATCCATTGGTTTTTTAAAAGTGGACTAAACTTGGGGCGCCTAAACGGCTCACGTGATTAAGCGTCTGCTTTCTGCTCAGGTCATGATCCCAGGGTGCTAGGATGGAGCCCTGCATTTGGCTCCCTGTTCAGCAGGAAGTCTGCTTCTGCCTCTCCCTCTGCCCCTCCACATGCTTGTGCTCTCTCTCTCTCTCTCTTTCTCAAATAAATAAATAAATAAATAAATAAAAATCTTTAAAAATAAATAAAAAATAAAAGTGAACTAAACTTAATTCAGTGAAAGTTGCCCTTGTAACAAATGAGCTGATGAACTCAGGGATGCACTAAATGCACATGTTTGCTCTCAGGAGGTGCCAGTCACAAATGACAGCAGAGCATCACTGACTATAAAAGGATATGCAGAAACTAGGTGGCTGATACAATTATGATTATTTTCATTTTAGCAGAGAAGAAGATACAATTAGGAAACAAGACTTGGTGAGATGTTTTCAGATAAGTAAGGCACGGGGATAATATAATAACAGCTAAGGACACCTCTTAAAAAGAGAAATGGAGTGTCAATTGAGAGACAAAAAATAGATATATACTTGTGTGTGCATTATGTGTATGTGTATATTGTGTGGAAACTGATAAATTATACATATATTCCATATATGTGTGGGCATATCTAAAGAATGCCTGAAGGTAATTACTTATTCATTCCCTTTGTAGGAATATCACCAAGAACATATTTTCTCATGTGTTACATCCTAGATGCTTTAGATGATGTCATGACATGACTTTGCATTTTTTTGGCCTATTTATGTAGCAAGTTGGCCATCCTCCCCAATTGCTGGACACCTTTCTGTTTTGCCTCATCACTCTCCGTAAAGATGGTGTCATCACCTGAAGATAAGGATGTTCTTTTATGGTGGCCTTGGCTTCGTAACAACCATTTGCACTAAGCTTGGAAACAGGTGCCTTTAAGCCCTGCTAGGAATCTAACTTTTCTGCTGTAAAATGCCCATGGTATTGGAAACAACAGCGTTTCAGCTAAGATGTTCTTGTTAAGTGTCTTTTGATCAACGTCTGATAGGAAAATAGTAAACAAACAGACCTCCCTTCCATTTAGACTTATTAAATATTCAAGTGATTCCTCAAATATACTCAGCCTTGCTGTGGCTTCATTAACGTGCAGCTCCATTGCATTTTACGATGGAGCACTGGTACAATCTGCTTCCTGCAGTGGCTGCCCACAAGCAAATAGACTGCCGCATTCTTCACCAACCAAAGCTCAAGAGTAGTCCAAAGTCAAGAGTATTATAGTAATCAAGGCTGCAGGTTAGAGGCATGGATAATGATGGTAAAATCCACATCAGTGAAAAAAGAGGCCACAACTTCCTCATCAAGTGCAGATGGGAATAACAAGCAGCTATTTCTAGTCAGAGCTTAGTGCCCCTTATTCTGGAAGTCATTTCTAAAGACCCACTTCAGAAAGCCTACATGTCCATCAAGAGGCCATGTTGACTGGCGACAGTATTTGGAATTATTAAAATTGATCATTTGTGGGCGCCGGGGTGACTCAGTCATTAAGCGTCTGCCTTCGGCTCAGGTCATGATCCCAGTGTCCTGGGATCGAGCCCCATATCAGGCTCCCTGCTTGGCGGGGAGCCTGCTTCTCCCTCTCCAACTCCCCCTGCTTGTGTTCCCTTTCTGTCTCTCGCTGTCAAATAAATAAATAAAATCTTAAAAAATAAATCAATAAAATTGATAATTTGTAAGACTATGTAAACAAACAAAAAACCTAATGTGTACCATGATATGGTAAATGAAAATAACAACATAAAGGAATCAAAGACATATATGAACTATGGTTGCAATTACTAAAAGTATGTAGGCATGGGGACAGATATGAAAAAAAAAAAAAAACCCAGCAAACTGAAAAACCAGTAACAATGAGCTTTTGTTTAGCTACTGTATGTCAGGCATTTCCCAAAGCTTTTTATATTATTTTATAGAATTCTTAAACCAATCCGGATATATTGATATTTGTATACACTTATAGGTAAGAAAACAAAGCCAATACTAAAAAATGAGTGCTGCCCCCAATGTCATTTAGCTAGATGAGAATATAAAATTGTGTTCTGTTCAATTCCAAGTACTTTCCATTATGCCACATTGCTTTCTCATGGTAAAATGATGTTTTGTTGAATTACAGATTTATACAGATTTTTATCTCCTCTACTTTTCTAATTGTATTATGTTGACTTTAAATTCAATTTTTAAGTCTGCTTTGGACTATACAAAAACACCATGCTCATCCCTAGATCCAAGATTTCAGCTTTACTTCATAGACTTTTCTCCTACTGAAATACAATGAGTCTTGCTTTAATCCACTTTAGCTTGGGTTTTCTCTTTTTAAAGCACCACCTGCACACAAGCCCATAGTGAATAATTAGCTCAGAAGATTTGATTTTGAAGTGGAATGCGCACTATACTTTTTGAGATGGAATTTTGAATCTACATGGGGACATGTGATATTCACTTCCACAAAATCTTTTGTAAAAACTGATGATATATTAGAGTCAAAGCTTCTGAAAACCTCAGGAGTCAACATAATTATGTGGGCAGGATTTATTCAGGGAATGAATCCAATAAAACAGTTGTGAAAGGTATTAGTAATACTCAAAATAACCTTAATTCCTGCCTGGCCCCATACATACAACTTTTCTAAAAGGAACTACTCAATTTTAGATTATAGTCAGTTTTTCATTTGTTTACATATTCCAGAAATATTTGGTGTGTGCTTGTTCATTGCAGGTACTCTTCAGATTCTAGGGAAGGAAAGCCCAGTGATGATCATCAATGAAGTGATAGAATCTTACAGAAGAGAGTCAACTAAAGAGATGATTACAATACAATTGCAGACCTTCAAAAGATTAGTCTGTTGGCAAATATTGATAATATTAATTCTAGAAAAAGAGAAGTAAACTTACAAAGAACAGTCTGAGGCCTTGCACAGCACTGCCTAACAGAACCAGAGTACTTAGAAGTGCTTTATTTCTCTTGGTTGTCCACTAGCCGTCACTTGAGTTACCCTTAAAAATTTAGTCAATTGGTGTTAGTGCAGTCCATAAATCAAACAAATCAATACATTCAGCCTGAAAATGATCTCATTGCATTTAATATTTGTTTTTAGTAATTTAATCATTTAATATTTGCTTTTTTGCAATACTTTTTTATTTTTCAATTTGTTAATTCACCTCACCACTTCTTTTATGTAGGAAAATCCTGAATAGACTAATGACCATGTAGAGAAAACTGCTGAAAAGTACAAAAACCTAAAGCGATGAAGAGTTTTGGAGAGCTGAAATTTTAAAAGAGCTTAAGGATTATTTTGTCTAACACATTTATTCATTTGTTTAAAGATCCATTCTTACCATGAAGAAAACAAAACAACTGTGTGTGGTGTGTGTGTGTGTGTGTGTGTGTGTGTGTGTGTGTATGAGAGAGAGAGAGAGAGATTGAGAACACAGGTATGCTAGGTACTTCACTAGGTATTCTGTGAGTCAGGGTTGGGAAGAAGGTGGGATAGTCTGAGCTAATGAAGAGAAGGAGCAGATACCAGATACATAGATGCTAAGATATGGCCTCTATTCCCAAGGAGCTTACAGTTGAGTGGATACATTAGAAATGAATAATTAAACCATAAGGGAGGATGCAGTAATAAGCTAAATAGATTGCTTGATTGAAATTTAAAAGAAGGTAGAGAACATCAGCGTGAAGTCAGCTGGTAAAGGTCTATGAATGATATGGAGTAAAAAGCCAAATTCCAGAGAACTTAAACCCCAAAGCCACAGTTTGTCAAGGGAGAGTCAATGAAGAAAGGCCTTTTTCCTAGCTTCGAATCTAGTATTGCCCCTCTTCTATGTGCTCTAGGGTAAAGGCAATGATGGAAATCCCTTCCTTTTTCCCCCAAATACCACACCCTAGAGTTAAAGATTTTTGATTGGCAAGTAACTTCTACTAAAGATGGATCTCAGGTTAAAAATTGGACATTGTATCTCACAGAGAAAAATCAGCATGTTGAGGATTTTCTTTGTCTTTCCAAGCTATCCTTTTTATTGACAAATATAAAAAAAATTGTCATGCTATTTCTTATTTCATGGCATTATTCATAAATAGTTAATAAATAAATGTTTTGAAAAATGTAAATATCATGTTTTGAGGTTTTTTTGTTTGTGTAATGTCATTTGGTGGAACAAACTTTTTTTTTCTTTTCCAATAGTGAGCATTTTTATTAATAATCTTAGCCTCAGATATAGAACAAAAATGGGTAATAATGGAAAATTCCAGGTAGTAGGTAGACAATATAGATAAGTATAGTTATGGTATGGCTATATCAAATATAGCTAAAGAATACATAAAGATAAGTAGACAAGTGCAGGCATTATTCTGCACTATATGGACCTGTTCCTAAATTCTAATAATTCTGTGAAATGAGTACTATAATGACTCTAGATTTACAGCTGGAGAAACCAAAGCAACGACAGGTGTGTAAGTTTCCTCTGGCCACTAAAACAAATAATCACAAACTGAGTGGGGTAGAACAACACAACTTCATTCTCTCATAGTTCTGGAGCCCAAAAGGCCAAGACCATTATCCTTGGGCTGAAATTAAGAAGTCATCAGAGCTGTGTTCCCAACCCAAGCTCTAGCCGGAATCGTTCCTTGACTTTCCCAACACCTGGCCCCTCTTCTAGCGTTCCTTGCCTGTGGCTGCATCACTCAGTCCCTGCCGCTATATTCCCACTGTCTTCTCCCTTGTGCGTGCATCCTCTCCTCTCATCTGTATCAAATCTCCCTCCACCTCTTGTGATTAACTTTACTGCCCACAGGGAAAATCCAGATAAACCCTATCTCAAGATACTTAATCACATCTATGAAGATTCTTTTCCCTTGTTAGGAAACAATTAGTTTCTAAAAATTAGGAACTGGTATCTTTAGGTAACTTTTATTGAGCCTACTACAAAAGATTAAGTCGTTTATGAAAAGATCATACAGCTTGTGGAACCTCTCAGATAGTCAGTGCATAAATTTTATTAATGATTCTTACTGCTGACCACTGTCCACCAATTTCCAAGGATGTTACTGAGTGTTCACCAATTCTAAAAGAACGGAATATTTTAGGGGCACCTGGGTGGCTTGTTTGGTTAAATTTCTGCCTTCAGTTCAGGTTATGATCTCAGGGTCCTGGGATCAAGCCCCTCATCAGGCTCCCTGCTGAGCAGAGTGTCTGCTTGACTCTCTCTCTCTCTCTGTCTGTCTGCCCCTCCCCCCACCCTGCTCATGCTCTCTCTCTTCTCACAAATAAATGAATAAAATCTTTAAAAAAGAGAGAGAATGAAATGTTTTAATTTTACAAATTAGATTTAAATTTTATCTACTTCATTAAAGTTCTGGATTCTTCAAGACCCACTTTACATTAGAGTAATTTGCTTTTCATTACATTTTAAATTTTACTTCAAGGGTTTAACTGGTATGAAAAGGGTTCCATTAGTGACTGTGAAGAAGAGGCGCCTGCCCAGCTCAAAAATTAATGTTCAAGTCCTGGTATGATACCACTACAGAGCAACACAAAAATCAGGATTTTTCTTAAATTTTTAAAGCTTTATCTGAAAGGCACATTTTCATTCTAACGGCAAACTCTTTCTTGATTGCTTTCTGAATAATTACTTCATGTATTTGAGAATAGTTTTAACCACCTTAAAATAATGTGAAGAAAGCTTACCACATAATAATGTGTTCATTAAAATAATCAAATAAATTACAAAAACAAATCTATCAGTGTCATAGGAGTGATTTTTGTTATAGCACTTAAAGTTTTATTTGGGGATAATTTAATACTGATTTTTCCCAAGTCCAGGGAAACCACTTCAAAGAACAGATGCTTCCATCAACCCCTTGCAATAGAGGAGTATTACAAAACCTACTGTTGAAGTTATTTAAATTCCTTAGTGACAGTGCTGCAATGAAAATTAGTCAGAGTACAAACTTAGTTAATTTTATTCTGTGTAGGCAGTCTGATATTAATTATAAGGTATGGTATAACTACTAGTTTCTGGATGGATTGCATAATCAACTGAATAATAATTTGCATATATTGAATCCAGTTGTCTGTTAAGTTTTTCAAGATGTTAAAGTCTGTGAATTTTATGATTATATATACATATGTATATATACACATACACACATGATCATATATATGTATATTCACAAATGATTATATGTAATACATATAAATACATAATCATGTACATACATTTATTATTTTTAATATATATCATCTTATATTCTCTTAAGAATCTTCAGTAAAATTTTGAATGCTACTTCGAGAAAATTTATAAGCACAGCACAGCTGAATGACAGCATGGAGTCCTGGAAATAGGATGGACTAGAGCTCTAAGTGTAGGATTTATTTTCTGGCTTTCCATCAACTATTGGCTCTGAAATCTTGGGTAACTTCTTTGACTTTTCTGACATGCAGTTTCCTCATCTATAAACTAGTGAGACCATTGAAACCTATGTCATCAGACGGTTGTGTTGGTTTAAATGAATTAAGGTACATTTTATAGATTGCCTAGCACCTGCAAGTGTTTTCTATTTAAAGTATAAGTGCATAATGATTTTTCTTTGAAAGGGGTCCTTTACATATGTAAGAGCCCCAAGCCTGAACAAAATGAAACTGTTGCTGGAGTAGGATGCTCAAGACCCATCCCCTATGCTCACTTATTACCCCTGACCCCATTCCTACATGGAGCAGCAGCATAGAAACTCAGGGCTCAGAAGTGCAGTTTGCACACTCTTGACTGGGGAAAGTAAAACTATGAGCACAGTCTATGTAACCTATACCTAAAGATGAATGTGTCAGTTCTCTCTCTCCACAGAATATGGATTTGACTGCACCTCTCCCAACATTCCAGGAGCCAGAGGCAAAGTACCAATGGAGAGCCACATATCACATGTCTAAATAGTTATAACTTAAATGAACATTCCAGTAAATAAAATCTATCTTCCCTTCTATATTGACACACATTTTTTCAAAATGATCTAGAAGGCCAGACTTAAATTGAGAATTTCAAATTCCTTGGAGTTCTGACCTCAGGTCTGTCTGACGCCCAGTACATCTTCCTTCTCTTCCCATTTCCAAGTTCACCCAATACTACAATAGGCTATGCACACATGCAAGTGGACATTCCAACGATCATGCCAAAGGTTTATTCATACCTCACAGCAAAAGATTGCACTTCACTCCTGGCCATCTCTGTGTCTAGGGAGTGTACCCTGGCAGAATGAGCTTCCATTAAGACTGATCTTAGAAAGAAGGAAAAGCAGGCTATGGGAGAGGGTAGAAAGCCTTTGTAGCTTGGAATCCCAGGTTTCCAGTTTCTTGAAGCATGTTGTGGGAGGGGAGCTGGAGCTATAAAATGGATGTGCATTCTTAGCTCCTTCAATTCCTCATATTTTTGGAAGGGTGCTAACTAGAGGAGAGTCATGGCAGAACTGCTTTTACAAAAGTCTAAGTGGGGAAGGAGATTCGTAATCCCGACAGGGATTTCTGATGCTGCTTTTGGTACAGTGGAGGGCTGTTGTGTCAATTCAGCTATCTTTGCCCACTCAGTTGTTCCCAGTAACTGAAATCACTCATTTGACCACCCCTTCACAAGGAAATGGAAACTCTGAAGACAAATAGAGAACACTTCATTTTCAACATCTGTAGGTGGTGATGCATTTAGGTGATGCACTTGTATTCATCAGCTTCAGCTACCATAACAAAATACCACAGACTGATTGGTTAAAACAACAGAAATTCATTTTCTCCCAGTTTTCCGAAGATTGGAAGTCCAAGATCTAGGTGCTGGCAGGGTTGGTTTCTCCAGAGGCGTCTATCTTTGTCTTGCAGCTGTTCGTCTTTTCACTGTCCATACATGGCTTTTTCTCTGTGCACATGCATTCCTGGTGTCTCCTCTGTGTCCAAGGACAACAGTCTTATTGGATGAGGGCCTTACCCTTATGACCTCATTTAAACTTAATTATCTCCCCGTAATGACCTTATCTCTAAACACAGTCACATTGGGGGCTTTACTGATATCATCTAATGAATTCTAAACACAACTATGTAAAAATAGTATATTCTCACTAATTGTTAAAAGAATCTGAGTTTAATTAAGATGTCCAGGAATATTTAAGCCAAAAACTGCTACACTATCACTTTGCCTTCTAGTGGCTCCAGTACACGTAGACTAAGATCTTCCTTTCTGCCCAGCTTAGAGTTGCCCAAGGCAATGTGGAGGAAATACATTGCTATAGGATTTAGGTTCCCACAAATTCTTTAAATCAATAATAGCAGGGACATCCCCAAACATGTGGACACTTCTGTGTTCCTGAATTCACAATGTCAAGAACCATGACGGTATTTTGGTACAAATTTAAGGTAATGTTTATATCTTAACCACATGATTCCATGGCATGACATTAGTCACAAAGGGCTTGATCCTCTTGCCGTTGGTTTATTTTTCTTTTCACTAATTCCTGGCGCCACATGTTCCTCGATGAAAATGGGAAGCCTTCCTAGAATGCAATGAGGAAAAATGAAGTCTCAGCAAACCTGACCATAATAATGAACAAATGATGAAACCTCAAAAAACAGACATTGATTGAGAATATTATGTAGGTTTTTGTTGTTGTTGTGGCTGTTTTGGTAGCATTCTGAACTTCTAATCACAGTCATTGCTCATCAGTAAAGAAAGGGTGCAACTCTTCTCTGAAAATCCTTCTCTTCTTTGGAAGCTAGCTGCAGAAACAGGCACTGGCTGCAGGAGGCCTTACTTGCTGCAGCATCTGGCTCCCCTCAAGGCTCCAGATGCAGTTTTATTGGCCATGTTGGAGTTGCCTCTGGGCCTGGGGTTTTGGAGGAGGCTGCTGTTTCAATTTTTTTTAGAATATCTTTCTTCCTGGAAGCTGTTTTCCTTTGACTAACCTTCAATTTTCATTTGTGAACTAGGAAAAGTGGAAGTTAAAATTTCTTTGGGCTATTTTCATATCCTAGGAATATAAAGCAAGACAAATCTGCCAAAAACATAATAGTCTTTATTCAATACTCTAGTTAAAATTATGGAATTATAAGTAAATGTGTAAAACATCGTTTCAACAAATTTTGACTATTTTACTGTATATAATTCTACCTTTAGAGATGGATTAAAAATAGAAATCATGTAAGTTTTGGGGGTGTTTTTTAATGAATAATACTGCTACTTATAAAATCTTGTTTTATGAACATTATTATTATTTAGTATTATGACATCAGAAAACTTTCTACTTCTGTTCCAAATTGTGTCTTCATTTTTGTATTTTTATAATACTTGAGCATTAAGATTTCACAGGAAAGAATAAGATATCCAAGTAACGTTTAGGTATGAGGAATAGAAGGAAATTGAATTGAGCTAATAGTGGGAATTACATTAAATAAATAAATTTAACATGAACATATTTCATAGGTCTTTAGAGTAAGCTAAATTATAATGAATAAACTATATAAATTTTGTTAAATAGACCAATTACAATTTTTATATAGGAGATGGGGAGATAGGTTGAGTAGGCGGTATGGAGAATAAAGATATAGCGTGGTTCATAGTATAGAAGTAATGGTGCCAGCCCTTCAACTAGCATGCATGACAGAATTTGCTGGTCATTTCTGTAGAGAAATTTTTCAGGTCTAATAAAGGGAGAATATTCACATAGGTTTGAGGGGGGTTATAACAGGCCCTGATCTTAATCCAAGCTAAGCCTGGACTAAGACAATGCACTGTCCAATATTCCTTGCCCTTTGTTCTACTAGCTAGTGATTCTATCGGCATTCCCTGCAACCAACTTTGAATTATATTTTATCCTAGGTTCTCTTTGTATTTGTGGCATAGTTAGATAGCTAGAACAGTGACGAGCAGTTTTGATATGTCTGAGCACCAAGATGTCACGAAGGCCAGGACATTCAAAAATTCATGACAAAAAATGACCTGTGGTCCTTAAAATTCATGTAAGTGTGTAGGTTTGAGAGCTGAGTGCTGTTGGAGGAGAAGACCTTGCCTAAGGACCCGCAGGTTCATGATTTTCTCTTCTGGAGGACACTAATTATTTGGGATTTGGGCATTTATGTCAAGGGCAGGGGTTTGATGTAGTTCAGTGAGAACTATGTTAAATATGTGTGAGTTGGGAAGGCTGCTGCCAAACCCCACAAACTCTGCACACATACACTCTCACACACACATATACACACATACATGTGGGTTTAAAAAATAAAGTATAGACTATATAGACTTTTCTGTCAGGTTGACCCGCATTCACAACTCAGATTTAGCACAAAGTTATTTAAACTCTTACTGCTTTAACTTCCTTACATGTAAAGGAAGACATAAATCCTTATTTCTGAGGATTATCATGAAGATTAAATAAAAAATTAAATATGTACATGTGTAGTAGAATTCCTGTCACAAAGGAAGTGCCCAGTAATGGTGCGTAGAAATATGGTTTCAACAAGTCATGGCTTTATCTAAGTTAACTAACTTAAGCTTGACCTGACATAACATATCATATATTCTTAGGAATATTCAAGAGATCGATAAATTCTTCTAAATTGTATAGTCAAGATTAGTTTCTGCTGGGGCGCCTGGGTGGCACAGCGGTTAAGCATCTGCCTTCGGCTCAGGGCGTGATCCCGGCGTTATGGGATCGAGCCCCACATCAGGCTCTTCTGCTATGAGCCTGCTTCTTCCTCTCCCACTCCCCCTGCTTGTGTTCCCTCTCTCGCTGGCTGTCTCTATCTCTGTCAAATAAACAAACAAACAAAAAAAGATTAGTTTCTGCTATCACTAAGTTTCTACAGGCACTTAGATACTATTTGTATATATAGGTAGGCAAGAAAGAGAGGAGTTGTTTGCAGTGATGTACCAGATTATATTGTCTAAAGATGTTCACAATATCATCTCCCACCCTGCATGCTCTCCTGAAATGTGCCCTGTCATCCCCCCGATAAGAAGAGATGTACTCTTGAATGAGGATAGGGTGTAAAGGAGTCCTATAAGCACCTTGACCAACAGAATAGGACAAAATTGGATTTTTCTATCTGCCCTAAGTGTGACTCTTAACTGTTCTGGCAGCTTTTGCCTCTTAAATTCCAGCTTCTATGTAAGAAAAGTGACTACTCTAAGATCAACATATTTGAGAAGCTCAAGCAAGTTGAAAGGACGCTAGAAGATGATGTTGAGAAGCAGATCAAGGAAGACTAAGGTGGCACATCTGTAAAGAAGCCATTTTTGTATCCGATCCTCCAGCCCCAGAGACCCGAAGTTGACACGACATGGGTCAGAGACCAACTGCCCAGCTGAGTCTTTCCACTGTTCCTGACCCACAAAATTGTGAGCATGGCTATTTCAAGTCACTAAATTTTGGAGTGGTTTATTACTCATCAATAAATAAGCAGGATACATTGTAACAGTTTAATTGTGATTAAAGATGATATCTCTAATTTCCTGCCACTAGACTGCATTATATTGGTTTCTCTCTTCTTTATTCTGCAATTTTAAAATAGTTGTATAAATAAAACCTCTAGTGATTGAGTCAATCAACTTGGGGAGTCTGCATGAATAGGAAGAAGATTTTCAAAACTTTAATGATGAGGATATAATGATCAGATGATAACAACTAAGTTCAATCTTTGCCAGGTATTGATCCCTAACTGAATAACTGTCTGTGTGACAGGTTGTGTAAAGAGCACAGGCAGCAGGCAAAAATCCTGTATGAAAGATATTATAAGAGTTACTTTCAAATTTGAGCCTCAACTATGGATTCAATATTGCAATATTCTGAAATTATATGATGCTAGATTCTAACAGGTTTCTCCAGAAAGCATGGATTTTGAAAATGGATACACTTAGATTCACTCTTCCACCCACATCACTTACTTAAATTCTCTAAACCTTGGTGAGTTTCTTCAAGTATTAAAATGGCTGTGGTAAAGACTAAATGTGTGAAATGTACAAGAGGCTGCAGTACACACGTATGTCTTCCCTGCCCTCTCCTAAGCTCAGTCTTAGCTCCTCATTCACATGGCCAGAGCAGTAGCTATCATTCCCTCTCTTGACTCAACAAATGAATCCAAAGAATTCTTTCTCAAAACCAAACAAATGAATCAACCCAATAATGCATCAACCCAGGGATATAACCTTAACCTAAGATTGTCTGATCAGAATACTTCCCCAAAATTAATACTTCCCCAAAATAAAAAAATTTTTTTTAAAAGTATACTAAAAAAATCAGTTGAAAATGTATACCCACACAAAAACATGCATACTAATGTTTATAGCAGCTTTACTCATAATTGTCAAAACTAGGAGCCAACCAAGATGTCCTTTAATAAGTGAATGGAAAAAAAAAAAAAACCAGCTGTGTTATATCCATAAAATGGAATATTTTTCAGTGATTAAAAGAAATTAACTATCGATCAAGCCCTGAAAAGACACAGAGGAACTTTAAATGCATATTGCTAAGAAGCCTATCTGAAAATACTGTATAATGTATGATTCTAACTACATGACATTCCGGAAAAGGTGAAGCTATGGAAATAGTAAAAAGATAAGTGCCTGCCTCAGGTTTAGTGGATCAGGGAGGGAGGAATGAATAGATGGAGCACAGGGGATTTTTAGAGCAGTGAAATTATTCTGTATGTTACTCTAATGGCGGATATGTCATAATACACTTGTCAAAACCCTGAGAATGTACAACACTAAGAGTAAACCCTAATGTAAACTATAAACTTTAGTTAATCATAACATATAAATATTGGCTGATCAATTATAATTAATTTGTGTAAATTACTATGTACCATATTAATGCAAGATGTTAATAATAGGGGAAATGCAGAGGGTGGGTGGGTGAGGTGGCAAATGAGAACTCCTTGCATTTTCTGCTCATCTTTGTGCAAACTTAAACCTGAATTAAAAAATAAAGTCTGTTAATTAAAAAATCAAATCAAATCAAATCAGCCCCTCTTTTGTAGGCAAAGCCAAGTAATATGTTGTTGGCAGACGTCTATTGCTGTTAGCAATAATATGCTGCTGGCCCCTTCATAAGGAGAAAGCAATCTAAAACAGTAACATGATGACAGACTTCCCACAAAAGCAGTGGTAAGAGACACAGAGACTGATCTGGCAGCATTTTAGTTCCTGATTCCATTTGTTCCTGAAGTTCAAATTTATACCTGACCTCCCTGTAGCTTATTGTTCATCCCTTACTTAAATTCTGGGAGTTAGCATACCACTATTCCCCAACTTTCCCCCTAAAATCATTTTCTTTTACCTACAGCTATGAAAGCTAGTACTGCCAAGGACCTCCAGAGCACCTCGTACATAATTGGTACTCCACACTAAAACCTAACAGTAAGGCAGTAACTTGCATTTTATACTACTTTTACAGTTGCAAAGAATTATCTTCTTTCATTATTCATCTTCTCATATGTTTTCAAACTGTATTATTATGTAGATTCCCCCAGCATTTTCACATAATTAATGTAACCTCCACCCTGATGTTCAGAACAATCTGTAACCAAAAAATTTTATTTTGATTTCTTAAAAATACTTTGAAGTGCTTAAATATGTAAGTGAATAGAACCAGGACTCATCATTTTCTGAAAAAGTTATTTTAAAATATACTCTACAAAAATATTGTGTTAGGAATGTCAAACCACAATCCATGTGTTTTGTGAAAATGCCAAAACATCTGTTTCAGGATGAATAATGGTTAAAAATTGACTAGACTATCATAGTTTCTTCAAAGCACTTCGGATTGTCTTTACATAAATTTACTCATTTGTTTCTCAGAACTGGGCTTTTCTCTTCTTCCCTTTAATGCATGAAAGAACAGCAAAGCTCAGAAAATTCAGTGACTAAAGTGACCAGAAGCCAGACCACAAAGCTGGGTTGTGTGATTACTTGGATTTGAACCTGTATATTCTACCCTCACATTCAGTGTACTGTCCACTGGTCCACAATGTTACTGACACATCCATTCATCAAGTATTTATTGGATACATACTATAGACCAGGTGAGAATCCAGTGTAATGTGGCAAACCTTATGCTTTTCATCATGGTCTTTTCAACCTAATGAATAAAAGAATGGTATTTATAAGTAATAATTAAAAATATAATAATAGTTCCTCAAAAAATTAAACATAGAATTACCATATGATCTAGTAATTCCACTGCTGAATATATACACTAAGGAGTTCAAAGCAGAGACTCACACAGATATTTACACACCAATGTTCATAGCCGCATTATTCACAATAGCCAAAAAGTAGACAAAACCCAAGTGTCCATTGACAGATAAATGAATAAACAAAATGAGCTATAGACATACAATGGACATTCAGTCCTAAAAAGGAAGGAAATTGTAGCACATGCTACAATATGGATGAACCTTGAAGACAGTAATAGTACATGAAATAAGCCAGTCACAAAAAGACAAATATGGAATAAGTCTGCTTATACGGAATTCCCACTGTAATCAGATTCATAGAACAAAAAAGCTAAATGCTGGTTGCCAGGGGCTGGGGGTGGGAGGAAGGAGAATTAGTGTTTCAAGGGTATGGAGCTTCCATTTAGGAAGATGAAAACAATTCTGGACATTGATTGCACAACAATGGGAAGACACTTAACACCACTGAACCATACCCTAAGAAATGGTTAAAATGGTAAATTTTGTTATGTATATTTTAAAGAACTAAATATAATAACAAGACATGTCATGTACTGTATTAAACATGTTATGCATATTGATATATTTTAATCTCAACAATAAGCATGAAGGATATGTCACTATTTTTCCCCATGTTATACATGTGCAATCTAAGAGGTTGAACATTCAATCTAAGATTCAGAGAGTATGTCAACTATTCTTCAATAATAAAACTAAAGATTCAGAGAGTGACCTTTTTCGAAGGTCACTCAACTAGATAACGGCACAGCTAGGATATGAATACAGTATTCTTTAACTCCCAAATGTGGCATATTAATCACTACACTTTACTGACTATCAGTAAAACATTGAAGCTACCATACCACTGCTCTCTGGCTTCCAATATTTTGGTTGAGATGCTATCTGACAGTTTTGTCTCTGTGTGTGTTTATACTCCTTGAAAAACATATCTTTTATCTCTTGCTTATCCTTTGTTTTTGATTGCCCACAAATTTACTATGATGTAGCTAGGTGTGACTTATCTTTGGATTTCTATTGCTCAGAATTTGTAGAATTTTGTGAATCAACATTTTAGATAGGTTGTAAGCTCTGTAAGATTCATGGCCATTTTCTTTTAAAAACTTTAACAATATTTATTAATTACTTTAATGCTAGATTCATTTACCATGACCCACGTATCAGTACTCACTTTTCTCTACTACATCTTTCTTCTACGCTAACCTATCTGGGTTTTTGTGGTGATGGTTGTATGCTTTTGTTTTTGATTTTTATTGACCTATCTTCCAGTTCACTAATCTTTTAGCCTTTTTTTTTCACCTGAGGAAGATCTGCTCAATTGAGATTTAAAATTTGTTATTTTATTTTTCACATTTAGATTTGGTTTTATTTTTTATAGATTCCAGTTTACTGATTAAATTCTTTGTCTTTTTTCTATTGTCTTAAGTATATTAATCACAGTTATTTCAAAGTCTAGGTCTGATATCCACAATAAACCCTCTCTTTCCTGTTTTTTCTTTTGTTTTTCAAGATTGGTTTTACTTTGGTACTGGTGTCTTTTACATAGTTATCTAGAACCAGAGAACTCATAAGAACACATAAATTTTGTAAAACAGTTCTCAAAGAAAGTTTTGTAATATCAGATAAGCACGGAAACTTCTACAAAACTCTCCAAAGAAAATACAAAGCCTTCACTTAAGAAATTTCATACCAAGCAGTATCTGTTTCCAAATACCCTCAAGTGGAAAATAATTTTCATATTTTATTTAGAAACAGATGTTAAACTTCAGGTTTTCAAGGACTATTCACTAATGTCCATTTAGTATGAATACTTCATAAAGTTAGTAGATCACATCCGAGGACTATGTCTATATATTTTTCATGAAATAAACTTTGGATGCCAATTTCTTTTATTAATGAACAGTCTATCCTTCTAGTAGCAGGATAGTATCACAGAGGTATTTAAATGCATTTATGATAAATCCAAGGGTTGTTTTTCCTTCTGGTTGACAGTCAAGAGGAAAGTATTTTTCTGGGCTCTGGCACATCACCTCAAACAAAACAAACAAAACAAAACCTATGATACACACAGGGCAATGATGCATATTTTCCTGTTGCTTAAAATTTTAGTTTGGACATGAGTCAGATGTCAAGAGGCAACCTCAGAGGAAAATCTCATTCATTGACTGGGATAGTATTCTGAAGTCACAATAATGTGAATGCTTACAGACACTGTATTTGAAAATAAACATGCAATTGCAGTGGTTTTGTTTCAGTACTGGGCATCTTGTTAGGAAAATGGCATAACTCACAGCTCCGTGAGTCATGTAGTTAGGTCAAGAGGGGTGAATGTAAGCTTGTGGTTGGGAGCCAATCAAGTTTTATAGTGATGAAATCAATTTCTTGAAATCAAGTTGACAATTGGTGGTATCACAATCACAATAGAAAAACATAATATGTCCATTATACTGTGGCTTGTAAAATGTATGTACGTCATTGTCTGAATAGCATTTTGTTTTTTATACCTGACCTGTGATGTAGGTAGGGCAACCTGGAAACAGACACAAGGACTTGTCTGAGGTCTTCGAATTAAAAGTATAAAATATAAAGCATCAAGTTTGGAATTTACAACAAGCCTTCCATTTGCCTTCTAAGAAATCTGCAATTTGAGGGGCGCCTGGGTGGCGCAGTCGATAAGCGTCTTCCTTCAGCTCAGGGAGTGATCTTGGTGTTCTGGGATCGAGCCCCGCATCGGGCTCCTCAGCTGGGAGCCTGCTTCTTCCTCTCCTACTCCCCCTGCTTGTGTTCCCTCTCTCGCTGGCTGTCTCTCTGTCAAATAAATAAATAAAATCTTAAAAAAAAAAAAAAGAAATCTGCAATTTGACATTTTTGAGCACCTACTGGAGGTAAAGCAGTGAATACGGTGGTTGGCCAAGGGATAAGTCTCAGTTTTAGGGGCTTTAAAATCTAATGAGAGAGACCAAATTTAGTGAGATCCTCTTTTTGGGGCTTTGCCCTCGGCTAAAGAATGCCTCATCACACCCCAAGTTCAAGCCTCCAGGCAGTTCTTGTCAATAAGGGGGAATAGTGCCCAGGCCCTATTGTCTCTATTTGGGACAACTCTGAAAGGTCCCCTCAGGTCCAAAATTCCCTGTAGAATCAGCTGAAGACTTTGTTGTCACTGTCCCGCAGCTCACTGTATCCTCCTTCCCAATCCTGCTTCCTCATTTCCACATAGGTGTCACCAACAAACTTTTGAAACACGTATCTACCTCAGAGTCTATTCTCCAAGTGCCCCAACCACATTTCCCAGGGTTGTTAAAAATATATAGAAGTGATAAACGTGAAAAAAGTATTTCCTCTATTTGAAACACTGTATGAACACTAACTACGAAATCCACTATTACATGAAACATGGTATTAACTCTAAGTAGTTTCAGAGGCTATTTGAGAATAATGGCTGGGATCTCAAAGACAATCCAGAGGGGATTAAGTCCAAACTTCTCTACTAATCAAAATTTTATTAATTTGTGGCGCCTGGGTGGCTCAGCCGGTTGAGCGTCAGACGCTTGGTTTCAGCTCAGGTCATGATCTCAGGGTTGTGAGATGGAGCCTAGCATAGGGCTCTGGGCTCAGCATGGAGTCCGCTTGGGATTCTCTCTCTGCCTCTCCCTCTATCTTTGCTCCCTTCCCCCCACACATGCACACACACACACTCTCTCTCTCAAATGAATAAAATCTTAAAATTTTTAAATTAATTCTTTAATAAAAATTAGTGAAATTCTTGCACATGGTTAAAAAGACAAACTGTGTGGAAAGGCTTATGATAAAAAGCAGTAGTGTCTTATCTGACCCCCACCATCATTGCACACACTGTACATTCACCATCAAATGTCTCATTTATTTTTTTAATAATAATTTTTTATTATGTTATGTTAGTCACCGTACAGTATATCCTTAGTTTTTGATGTAAAGTTCCATGATTCATTACTTGCGTATAACACCCAGTGCACCATGCAATATGTGCCCTCCTTAATACCCATCACCGGCCTATCCCATTCCCCCACCCCCTCCCCTCTGAATCCCTCAGTTTGTTTCCCAGAGTCCACAGTCTCTTATGGTTCATTCCCCCTTCTGTTTACCTCCCCTTCCTTCTTCCCTTCCTTCTCCTACCAATCTTCCTATTACTTATGTTCCATAAATGAGTGAAACCATATGATAATTGCCTTTCTCTGCTTGACTTATTTCACTTAGCATAATCTCCTCCAGTCCCTTCCATGTTGCTGCAAATGTTGTGTAATCGTTCTTTCTGATGACTGAGTAATATTCCATTGTATAAATGGACCACATCTTCTTAATCCAATCATCTGTTGAAGGGCATCTCGGCTCCTTCCACAATTTAGCTATTGTGGACAATGCTGCTATGAACATTGGGGTGCATATGGCCTTTCTCTTCACTACGTCTGTATCTTTGGGGTAAATACCCAGTAGTGCAATGGCTGGATTATAGGGTAGCTCAATTTTTAACTTTTTAAGGGACCTCCATACTGTTTTCCAACGTGGCTGTACCAACTTGCATTCTACCAGCAGTGTAAGAGGGTTCCCCTTTCTCCACATCCTCTCCAACATTTGTTGTTTCCTGCCTTGTCAATTTTTGCCACTCTAACTGGCGTAAGGTGATATCTCAATGTGGTTTTGATTTGAATTTCCCTGGTGGCTAATGATTTTGAACAGTTTTTCATGTGTCTGTTAGTCATTTGTATGTCTTCATTGGAAAAATGCCTGTTCATAACTTCTGCCCATTTTTTTATTTGATTATTTGTTTCTCGTGTATTAAGTTGAGAAGTTCTTTGTAGATCTTGGATACTAGTCTTTTATCTGCAGTGTCATTTGCAAATATCTTCTTCCATTCTGTGGGCTGCCTCTTAGTTTTTTTGACTGTTTCCTTGGCTGTGCAGAAGGTTTTTATCTTGATAAAGTCCCACAAGTTCATTTTATCTTTTGTTTCTCTTGCCTTTGGAGATGTGTCATGAAAAAAGTTGCTGTGGCTGATGTCAAAGAGGTTGCAGCCTATGTTCTTCCTCTATGATTTTGATGGATTCCTGTCTCACATCGAGGTCTTTCATCCATTTGGAGTTTATCTTTGTGTATGGTGTGAGAAAGTGGTCAAGTTTCATTCTTTTGCATATAGCTGTCCAATTTTCCCAGCACCATTTATTGAAGAGACTGTCTTTTTTCCACTGGATTTTTTTTCCTGCTCTGTCAAAGATTAGTTGCCCAAAGAGCTGAGGGTCCATTTCTGGGTTTTCTATTCTGTTCCATTGGTCTATGTGTCTGTTCTTGCGCCAGTACCATGCTGTCTTTGTGATTACAGCTTTGTAGTATAGCTTGAAATCCAGCAACATGATGCCCCCAGCTTTGTTTTTCCTTTTCAGCAATTCCTTGGCAATTCTGGGCCTTTTCTGGTTCCAGACAAATTTAAGGGCTGTTTGTTCCAGTTCTTTGAAAAATGTCCTCGGTATTTTGTTACACTTTTTCGATTATCAATTTAACATGCTGTCTCTTAACTTCCAGTTCCAAAAATCATAGATTTAACCCACACAGTGTTCCATTTCCCTTTCTATGCCAAACTTTTCATTATTAAAATTTTATTACCTTAGTGAAATCATTAACCTTTGAATGATAGTCTCAAATCTCTATTAATTGTTTTAGAAATCTAGGGAATATCTTGACTCGATAAGATGTTGGGTAAGGATATTAGTAAATTTCTCTTCCTTCTTCCTCTTGCTGCCATTTGTTTATCAATATTGTGGCTTTATGTCTTGATTGACAAGATCTGAGAATGCTCAGTAACCAAAATTCCGTCCTTTCCCCTGTGAAAACAAGTGTACATTTTTGTGACTCATTCAACGTTGTGTAATACGGAACAAAGGATAGCATACATTTGACATTTGCTTTATTATTGCCTCAGCCTAATAACCTCAATGCTGCTGTGACCTGGTGTTGGGTCAGATACCTGTCTCTTCTTACCCTCTGCTGATGGCTTAAACTTATGCTGCATTTCAGTTTGCATACTATTTTGAAGATACATGTCTCTACTTCTCTTCACAAAATTTTACCTTTATTTCTATCTCTAAGTTCTCATGTGTGTATGTCCCATAACGGCTGCTTCAGTCCCAAATTTAAATGAGCTTTCTTTTCCAGGGGCACCTGGATGGCCCAGTCTGACTCTTAATCTCAGCCCAGTTCTTAATCTCAGGGTCATGAACTCGAGCCCCGCATTGGGCTCCACATTGGGCATGGCGCCTACTTAAAAAAAAAAAAAAAATTTAAATGAGCTTTCCTTTCCAGACACTTCTCTTATGTTTACCTATTCTATGATTTCTCCACCATGGTGCTACTCACGTTTGAGATTGTATAATTTGTTGTTGTGGAGATTATCTTGTGCACTGTAGGATGATTGACATCAGCCCTGGCTCTATCCCCTAGATGCCTGGAGCATTTTCCTGTCCCCAGTTATTACAACCAAAAATGTCTCCAGACATTGCTAAATGTCATGTGGAGTTTAAAATAATCTATAATTGATATCCACGAATCAATACAAATTACTTATATAACCTAACTTAACCTCTGCATGTTTTTGAGACAAAACTAAAAACACTCCTTTTGGTGAGCTTCTTGCTCCTTGTCTAGGCCTTTAGACTGGTTCACAGGGAATAGAATAAAAGCTGTTGTCTTCAGTGGGTTTGTGGTGGTGTATTTCTCTTTTAGAAAGATTGATGGGCAGGCTGACATAATTACCAACAACACTAGCATGGTGTTGAAAATGTTTTGCCAACGGAGAAAACTGAGTTGATAAGGCTAAACATAATTTGCAAGACCTGCTTCTCACAGAAAGCCTTGATATGGATATTATTCTAGTTGTGGGTTCATGATTTCATCTATGTGACCTTCTCATTAAGAATCGTATGCCAGTTATAAGCACCAACTAACCATTGACAAGAAGAAGGGTGTTAAATGGAGAGCCAAGGCAGAGCTCCATTTTTATTTTGTTTTAATTTTTCAGCAAGGGAAATAACAATTCCAAGATTTAATTGCCCTCTTGGTACTAAAGTCCCTGCTCCTCACCCTGCCCATCCCCCTACCAGCTTTTCAGGAATTATAGAAGGGAAATCTGGATTGCATTTTAAGAATAGGAAATCCAACTTAATACCCTTAAATTCAAGCCAGTAGGCTCAGTGAATACATTTTCCCAACCTTTAATTCCTCAATTAAGAAAGGACAGCATAGTAGAAATCTTTAGAAGGCAAGTAACATATTTTTAGTCGCTTCTATGTCCAGATAATCAGAGAGGGTGTTTAACCTTCTAATCCTTTTAATACTTACAGTGTTTACCATCTCCCCTTTTCCCCCACTCCCTCAGAGAACTTGTAAGTAACAAGCAGCACTTTGGTTCAAATCCATGGCTTCTGTTATCAGGATCCATTCTGCTATTCTGCCTTCAGGGACTACGATCACTCTCCTTAGGAAAGAGATGAGCCTTTACACTCCTTGTGGGCATTGCATCACACACCTGATGTGGATGAAGTATTTGCTCCTCTCTGCTCATCTATAGAAGGGTGTACTTTATGCACTTTTTCAGAGAGTAATGGTACATAAATGTTCCTAACTCTAATAAACTGCTACTAGTTTGATTACTGAACTTTAATAAATCCATTTAAGAGCCTTCATTATGAGAAGTGGAATATCATTTCATCACAGTGCATGAAGTGTGCAAGGAAACTCATAAGTTCATAAAGAGTAAGAATTTATACCTTTGATCCCAAAGAATTAACATCTATTTCCTGCCTGCTCTGTATATAGCAGACTTTGTGCTAAGGGTTTGGGATACAAGGTTATGTAAGCATAGTCTCTCTATTCATTTTCTAGAGTTGCTGTAACACATCACCAAAAATGAGAGGACTTTAGAAAGACAATTATCATATGGCTTCTCTCATCTATGGAACATAAGAACTAGGAAGATCGGTAGGAGAAGAAAGGATAAAGAAAGGGGGGTAATGAGAAGGGGGAATGAAGCATGAGAGACTATGGACTCTGAGAAACAAACTGAGGGCTCCAGAGGGGAGGGGTTGGGGGAATGGGATAGACCGGTGATGGGTAGTAAGGAGGGCATGTATTGCATGGTGCACTGGGTGTTATACGCAACTAATGAATCATTGAACTTTACATAAAAAAAAATTAAAAAAAAACAGCAAAAGTTTTTCTGTCACAGTGTATAAACCAGAAGTCTGTAAGCAAGGTGTCAGCAGCACTAGGCTCACTCTGAAGGCTACAGAAAAGGGTCATTCCTTGTTTCCTTCAGCTTCTGGTACCTCCAGGCATTTCTTGGCTTATGGCTGCATCTCTCTATTCTCTGCCTCTGTCTTCACATGACCTTGTCCAATGTCTCTTATAAGGACATGTATTATTGGATTTAGGGCACACCCAGATAATCCGGGATGATCTCATATTGAGATCCTTAGCTTAATTACAACTGCAAAGATCCTTTTTCCAAATAAGTTCATACTCACAGGATCTAGGGTTTAGGGTGTGGGACATAATTTGGTGGAGCCATCATTCAATCCATTACAGCCTCTTACCTGGAGGAAATTGCGGCTTAGTATGGGAGACTGATAGGCAGAAAAATTATACATGGATGGTGTGACAGAAGTCGGGTTAGGGGGTAATGAACACACAAAGGAGTAAAATACATGCTAACTGGAGAGACTGAAGAAGAGCTTCACAAAGAAGGTAACTCTTGAACTTGGTCTTGAAACACACTAAGAATGAAAATACACGACAATGAACTAGGTTGGGTTTCTAGAGGAGAAAAATATACTATACTCCATCACCTGCAGTTGTGTTTTGCTTGGTCCTCAGAATATTTGCCTATACAATGCTTAAAGATAAATGGAATGCGGGGCGCCTGGGTGGCACAGCGGTTAAGCGTCTGCCTTCAGCTCAGGGCGTGATCCCGGCGTTCTGGGATCGAGCCCCACATCAGGCTCCTCTGCTATGAGCCTGCTTCTTCCTCTCCCACTCCCCCTGCTTGTGTTCCCTCTCTCGCTGGCTGTCTCTATCTCTGTCAAATAAATAAATAAAACCTTTAAAAAAAAAAGATAAATGGAATGAGTTGCCATCTTTTAAACCTGGGATATTTCAGGATGATCTGCTTCTTTTGAAAACGTGGCGTATCTAGACATGTTGGGCCTATATTAGTGCATGACAAAAGTCATCTGAAGCTGACTGAAAGTACTTCCTTTGGATGGGACCTGTACATTTCAGTTTTAAAATATCCCTATAACTGCCTCTTATTTACATTATAATTAGGTCAAGTGTCAAGTGCCATTTGTTGTTATTGGATTTCCTGTATAATGGAGTTAAGAAGAAAGACAAGCTTGGGTGTCTGGCTGGCTCAGTTGGGAGAGAATGCGACTCGATCTCAGGGTCATGAGTTTGAGCCCCACATGGGTTGTAGAGATTACTTAAATAAATAAAACTTTTAAAAAAAAAAGATAAGTTTAATCTTATCTATGTCTCTGTTAAAAGTGGGAAAGTCTCTGATAGAGAAGACCTTGTGATTAAAAGAAAAAAAAAAGATGAGAAAGCATACCTGTGTATGGAAGGGAAGAATTTTCTTTAAATGCTAAGTGTCTCTGAGGTAAAAATAGAAATTTTATTATCATTGCTTACTTCATTTATATTTCTTGTGCATTTTTCTTCTGTGAGCATTTGAGCTTTCCTCTCGAGCCTTTATATTTTATAACTGGGAAGATGTATTGGTAAACAAAGAGATTTCTAATATATGAAATATGATCTATAATTGTCTTTAGTACTAGCTATCTCATTGCTAAATAGGGAACTCATGTTTGGGAAGAAACTGGATATGCAAGCTTGAAGCCAGGATATGTTCCAAGCATTGACTGTTCTTATTCCTCAAAAGCCTGGCCACCTAACTGGAAGGAACCCATTTGGCATCACTGCCTGTGGTCCAAAACTCCAAAATATTCCTGCATAGCAGGATAGCAACTGGCAACACATCACCATGCATTGTCGTAGGCCAAAGACTATTTGGGCTTCTTGCAGGGCTGTAGGTTTGGAGGTGTTCCCCATGCATGTTTCAGATAAGAAATGTCCATCTAAACCCAATAATAGGCTAATTATGCAATTTATTATGTTTTTTTAATTGTAGAAATTGGTATCCCACAGTAAGAACTCCAGTTGAGTTAGGATTTGGGATTAGGATAACAGAATTTTACTAAGTAGAAATGGAGAGCTCTTTGCCTGACAAAAATTCAGGGCTTGCCAATTTACAAAGTCCAAAATCATTATTTGGTGACTAATAGCATACGGTAACACAAAAAGGAGATCTGGCACTTCAGTATGAAAAAGGTCTTCTGAAAGAGAAAGCCAAGAATCTTTCACTGACCATTGATCAAGATAATAAAGTCCCCAAACAAATTTTAAGTCTTAGGTTGCAAGGCTACAACTTAAATAATTAAAAACTGATTCTGGTGAGTTCTGGGAATATTGTGGCAGCGGTGGCAACACAGATTTTAGATTTTCCCAAATGCCCACAAAAAATCAAAAGAAACAACTACATAGTGAAAGTCAAACCCAAAGCAACACACACACACACACACACACACACACACACACACACACAGTGAAATAAGAAAGCATCCCCATGGAACCCAAAATATAAAATGGTGGGGGGGAAATCACCAAGTGTCACCAACTGAAACTCAAGCAGGGCATTTGAAAACAATAGCTGAATTTGGGAGGAGTCTTGCTCACTCAAAGAATGGATAATTACAGAGGGCTCTTGTCAGGGCCTTTAGGGGATGAAGCAGTCTGTCACTTACAGACTCTAGAAACTGACTAGCTAGGGAGCCATTCCAGGACAGGGCCTCACACTGAGGAATACTGCTTTAAGTGGAAGCAAAATTGGGCAGGATAGGAGAAAAATAGGTGAAAAATAGACATGAGCCACATACAAGGGGAAAAGAGGAACATAGCCAAGGAATCTCAGAAATTAAGGTGCCATACTTTACATTTCATGAAAACAACGGAAAAGGAAAAATCTAGCTGAACCGCATCTTCTTTGTTTTAAATTTTTAAAGTTTTTTAAGAGTTTTTATTTTAATCACCTGGGGTTCATCATGGCAAGTACACTCCTTAATCCCCATCAACTATTTCACCCATCCCCCCACTCACTTCCCCTCTGGTAACCATCAGTTTTTTCCCTATAATTAAGAGTCTGTTTCTTGGTTTGTCTCTCTCTCTTTCTTTTTTCCCTTTGCTCATTTGTTTAATGTTTCTTAAATTCCACATATGAGTGAAATCAGATGGTATTTCTATTGCTCTTATTTCACTCAGCATTCTACTCTTTAGCTCCATCCATGTTGCTGCAAATGGCAAGATCTCATTCTTTTTTATGGCTGAACAATATTCCATTGTGTATATGTATATACACACACACACACCACTTCTTTATCTATTCATCAATCAATGAACACTTGGGTTGCTTCCGTATCTTGGCTATTGTAAACAATGCTTCAATAAACATAGGGGTGCATGTATCCCTTTGAATTAGTGTTTTTGTACTCTTTGGGTAAATACCTAGCAGTACAACTGCTAGATCATCCAGTAGTTCTATTTTTAACTTTCTGAAGCACCTCCATACTGTTTTTGACAGTGCCAGCACCAGTTTGCATTTCCACCAACTATGTACAAGTGTTCCTTTTTCTCCATATTCATGTCAACACCCGTTGTTTCTGGAGTTGATTTTAGTCATTCTGACAGGTGTGAGGGGATATCTCATTGTAGTATTGATTTGCATTTCCCTGATGATGCGTGATGTTGAGCTTTTCATGTGTTGACCATCTGGATGTCTTCTTTAGAGAAATGTCTGTTCATGTCTTCCCTCTATTTTTAATTGGAATGCTTGGCTTTTGGGTGTTGAGTTGTATAAATTCTTTATGTATTTTAGACACTATCTTTTTATCAGGTATGTCATTTGCAAGTATCTTCTCCCATTCAGTAGGTTGTCTTTTAGTTTTGTTGTTTGTTTCCTTTGCTGGGCAGAAGCTTTTTATTTTGATGTAGTCACAATAGTTTATTTTTGTTTTTATTTCCTTTGACTCAGGAGGCTTATCTAGAAAAATGGTATTATGGACAATGTCAGAGAAATTAAAACCTGTGCTTTCTTCTAAGATTTTTATGGTTTCAGGTCTCACATTTAGGCCTGTAATCCATTTTGAGTTTATTTTTGTCTAGGATATAAGAAAGTAGTCCATTTCTATTTTTTTGCATGTAGCTGTCCAGTTTCCCCAATACCATTTGTTGAAGAGACTGTCTTTTCCCCACTGGTTATTCTTTCCTCCTTCGTCAAAAGATCAATTGACCGTATAATTGTGAGTTTATTTCTGAGTTTTCTATTCTGTTCCATTGATCCGTGTGTCTATTTTATGCCTGTACCATACCATTTTGATTACTATAGCTTTGTAATATAACTTGGAAGTCTGGAATTGTGAAACCTCCAGTTTTTTGGTTTTTTTTTTTTTTTTTTTTTTTTCAAGATTGCTGTGGTATTTTGATGTCCTTTGTGGTTCCATACAAATTTTAGGATTGTTTGTTCTAGTTCTGTGAAAAATGCTGTTGATATTTTAATAAGGATTGCATTAAATGTGTATATTGCATTTTAACAATATTTGTTCTTCCAATCATGAGTATGGAATATTTTTCAATTTCTTTATGTCATCTTCAATTTTTTTCATCAATGTTTTGTAGTTTTCAGAGTACAGCATTTTCACCTGTTTGATTAAGTTTATTCCTAGATAGCCTATTATGTTTGGTGCAATTTCAAGGAAACCGTTTTCTTAATTTCTCTTCCTAATGCTTCATTATTGATGTATAGAAATACAACAGATTTCTGTACGTTGAAATTATATACTGTGAATTTACTGACTTCATTTAGAAGTTCTAGCAGCTTTTTGGCAGACCCCTTCAGGTTTTCTATATATAGTAGCATGTCATCTGCAAATAGTTAATGTTTTACTTCTTCCTTACTGATTTGGATGCCTTTATTTTTCTTTATTTTCTGAATGCTGTGGATAGGTCTTCCGGCACTAAGTTGAATAAAGTGGTGAGAGTAGACATCCTTGTCTTGTTCTTGACCTTAGAAAAAAGACTCTTGGTTTTCCCCCCATTAAGGATGATATTAGCTGTGGGTTTTTAATATATGGCCTTTATTATATTGAGGAATGATCCCTCTAAGCCTACTTCGTTGGGGGTTTTTATACTGAACGGATGTTGTATTTGTCAAATGCTTTTTCTGTGTCTACTGAAATGATCATATGGTTCTTATCTTTTCCCTTATTGATGTGATGCATCACATTGCTTGATTTGTGATTGAACCACCCTTGCAACCCAGGAATAAATCCCACTTGATCATGTTGGATGATTTTTTTAATGCAGTGTTGGATTCACCTTGTTAGTATTTTGTTCGGGATTCTTGTATCTATGTTCCTCACAGATATTAGCTTATGGTTCTCTCTCTTTTTTTTTTTTTTTGCTGTGTCTTTATCTGCTTTTGGTATCCAGGTATTGCTGGCTTCATAGAATTTGAAAGTTTTCCTTCTTCTTTTTGGAATAGTTTGAGAAGACTAGGTATTGACTCTTTTTGAATGTTTGGTAGAATTCGCCTGTGAAGACTTCTGGGTCCCAGACTTTTGTTTGTTGGGAGTTTTGTGATTACTGATTCAATTTCCTTGCTGGCAATAAGTCTATTTAAATTTTCTATTCCTCCTGTTTCAGTTTTATTGGTTTATATGTGTCTAGGAATGTATCCATTTCTTCTAGATTGTCCAGTTTGTTGGCATATAGTTTTTCATAATATTCTGTTATAATTATATTTCTGTGGTGTTTGTTGTTATTTCTTGTCTCTTATTTGTGATTTTATTTATTTGGGTCCTTTCAGTTTTTTTCTGGATAAGTCTGGCTCATCAATTGTCTTGATTCTTTCAAAGAACTAGCTCCTGGTTTCATTGATCTATTCTACTGCTTTTTTAGTTTCTAGATCATTGATTTCTGCCCTACTCTTTATTATTTCCTTCCTGCTGCTGGGTTTAGGTTTTGTTTGTTCTTTTTGTAGCTCCTTCAGGTGTAAGACTAGGTTGTTTATTGAAGATTTTTCCTGCTTCTTGAGGTTGGCCTATATTGCTATAAACTTTCCTCTTAGAACCAGTTTTGCTGTATCCCAAAGGTTTTGAATCATTGTGCTTTCATTTTCATTTGTTTACGTGTATTTTTTTATTTCTTCTTTTATTTCCTGGTTAACCCATTCATTGTATAGCAGCATGTTATTTAACCTCCATGCTTTTGTAGTCTTTCCAGATTTTTTAATGTGGTCAATTTATAGTTTCATAGAGTTGTGTTCAGATGAAATGCATGGTATGACTTTGATCTTTTTGAAATTGTTGAGGCCTGTTTTGTGGCCTAATATGTGATGTATTCTGGAGAATGTTCCAGATACACTTGAGAAGAATATGTATTCTGTTGCTTTAGGATGGGATGTTCTGAACATATCTGTTCATCCATCTAGTCTAGTGTGTCATTTGAAGCCTTTGTGTCCTTGGTTTTTTGGGTTTTTTTGGGGGGGGGGGTTGGGGGGTTTTTTGTTTGTTTGTTTGTTTTTGTGGATGATTTGTCCATCCATGTAAGTGAGGTGTTAAAGTCTCCTACTATTTTATTATTATTGATTAGTTCATGTTTGCTATTAACTGTTTTATGGATTTGGGTGCTCCCATGTTGGATGCATGAATAAATACAATTGTTATATCTTCTTGTTGGATTGTCTCCTTCATTATTATATAGTGTCCTTCTTCATCTCTTGTTACAGTCTTTGTTTTGAAGTCTATTTTGACTGATACATGTATTACTACTCTGGCTTTCTTTTGACATCCATTTGCTTGATGAATATTTCTCCATTCCCTTTACTTTACATTTGTAGGTGTCTTTAGGTCTAAAATGAGTCTCTTGTGGGCAGCATATAAATGGGTCTTGTTTTTTTTTTTTTTTAATCCATTCTGTCACCATATGTCTTTTGATTGGAGTGTTTAGTACATTTACATTCAAAGTAATTACTGATAGATATGTATTTATTATCATTTCATTACTGGTTTTGTGGTTGTTTCTGAAGATTTTCTCTGATCCTTTCTTGTCTTTTACTCTTTCATGGTTGGCTGGTTTTCTTTAGTAATATGTTTAGATTTCTTTCTCTTTATTCTTTGCATATTTATTAGTGGTTTTTGACTTGTGGTTACCATTATGATGGTATATAACATCTTCTGCATATAGCAGTCTGGTTTAGTAGTCACGAATTCTTTTAATTTTTTTTTTCCCCTGGGAAACTCTTTATCTCTTCTTTATTCTGAATGATAACCTTACTGGATAGAGTATTCTCAGCTGCAGATTTTTCCCATTCAGCATTTGAATATGTCATTCCCATTTGAATATATCATGTCACTCCTCTGGCTTCACAATTTGCAGCTGAAAAATCTGATAGCCTTATGGGGTTTCCTTTGTATGTGACTGTCTTCTTTTGTCTTGCTGCTTTTAATTTTTTTTTTCTTTATCACTGCATTTTGCCATTTTTATTACAATATATCTTGGTGTAGATCTGCTTTTGTTGATTTTGTTGGGAGTTCTCTGCGTCTCCTGGATCTGGATATCTGTTTCCCTCCCCAGATTAGGGGAGTTTTCAGCTATTATTTCTTCAAATAAATTTTCTTCCCCCTTTTCTCCCTCTTCCTCTTCCAGGACTACTAAAATATGAATGTTATTATGTTAGAAGGAGTCACGGAGTTCCCTAAGTCTATTTTTGTTTTATATAATTCTTTTTTCTCTCTTTTGTTCAGCTTGATTATTTTCCATTACTCCATCTTCTAGGTCATTAATTCATTACTCTGCTTCTTCCAGCCTGCTGTTCATTCCATCAAGCATGTTTCTCATTTTGTTTACTGAGCTCCGTATCTCTTCTGTGTTATTCCTTATCTCTGTGTTAATGGTCTCATGGAGACCCTCCACTCTTCTCTCAAGTGCAGTGAGTTTCCTTATGATCATTGTTTTAAATTTTCCATCAAACATGTGACTTATATCTGTTTCACTTGGACCTCTGGCCATGGTCTTGTCATGTCCTTTCATTTGGGACAAATTCCTCTGTCTTCTCATTTTGTCTGAGTCTCCGTGCCTCTTTCTCTGTGTTAGGAAAGTCAGCTATGTGTCCTGTTGTTGAGGGTAATAGCTTTATGAAGAAGAGGTGCTGTAGTGCCCGACAAAGTAGTGTCTCCTGGTCTCCAGGGCCTGGTGTTTCCCAGAGTGTCTCCAATGTGTGCTGTGTGTGCTCTGCTGTTGTGACCTGGCTACATTATCCTAGATGTCAGTTGTCTGCAGAAGCTCCCTTTGCCTGTTGTGTGGTCCCTGGTCTGAATGTTGGGCATTTTACCTAGGTGTGCTCTGTTCTGCTTATGAAATAAGTATTGCTGCCCCCACTAGAACCAAGATTCCACAAAATGCCCAGGTCAGGCGATGCAGTGTGAGCTGTGGTTTGGGCCAGTCTTTTTGGGGTGAGGACCTGCCACACTAGGCCTGAGGTAAGGGTGACTGGGAGAGGTGATTCCACTGAGTGTGGGGGAGTGGCATGGGGTGGGGCTTGGTGTAACCAAGTTAGGTACTGACTGTTGTTGTTGCACTGGTTCCTGCAGGTGGTGGTGTGCAAGGAGAGCAATGGTACTGGCCAGTTCCTTTGCTCCCAGAGTGGTCTCTCTGTGAATGCTCTCTCTCTGGGATGTACTCCAAAATGAGCTAATACCTCCACAGAGTATTTCCCAGTCACTCTTCAGATCACCATTTTCACACTATATGTTTCCAGCTATTTGCTCTGCCTTTTCTCCAAGAGCAGCCCCAGTGCCTCTGAGCTCTCCTGGAGCCTAAACCACTGACTTTTAAAACTCCAGGCTTTAAGTCCTATTGGTTGCAAGATCTCACAATTTTGCTCTGAGCTCTCCTAGAGCTTAAACTGCTGACTTTTAAAACTCCAGGCTTTAAGTTCTATTGGTTGCAAGATCTCACAATTTTGGGGCCCTCTTGCTTTCCAAGCCAGTTGCTCTAGGAATCATCTTCCCCATGCATTCTTTGTGTTAGTCTGTCTTTTGCCTTTATCCATGACCATGGCTCCTTCCCCACCTCAGTGGCCTGATCCATTTCTCTCTTAAGCCACATCCCACACTTCCTACTCACTTTGATGTGTCCTCTTCTCTACCTTTAGTTGTTGAGTTTGTTCTGCCAGTCTTCAGGTTGACTTCTGAGGTATTTAGGATGATATGATGGTTATCTAGTTTTATTTGTGGGATGAGACAAGACTAGGGTCCTTGAACTCCACTGTCATCTTCCTTCCTACTCTGAACAATAGCTCTTTTGAAAGTTTAGAAAAAGCTAAATTCATATAAAGATCAGCAACAGAAATTTATCAAGTCAGATCTACTACAAAGTTATTACAAGATTAAAAAGAATAAAGAGCAAAATGATAACTAGATATAATGAAGGCATACCAGAGAGAAGTCCAAATAATACCAGACAATAGTAAAAAAAAAATAGAAGTCCAAATAAATAATGTGGTATGAAAATGGCTATAAGATATTAAAAATCTTATAATATATGAAATTCAATATAAATCAATTTTTAAAAACCAATAAATGAGTTGAAAGTAGTCAAAAAAGAATTAGAACTTAAAAATGTTATTTCACAAATAAATACAAAATTAAAAGGGAATTAAGAGCCAGTAAACACAGTAAATAATGCCTCAAGAAAAATAGAAGGCTAGAGGGAGAAAAGTTTTTTAAAAAGTAAAGAAAGCAATTAAAGGGATTCAAGAGAAAGCAAATATTGAAAACAGGCAAAATGATAAGTTTACAAAAAATGCAAGTGCAAGAAAAATGAAAAGTAAAGCAAAAGAACAGAAAAAAATATTAAAAGCTTTAATTGAAGAAAACTTTCCTCAAATAAAATGAAAAATATAGATAAAACTACATATAAGAAACATATACTCTGTACCAACTCAGAAAAATTAACACCAGTAAATAATCTAGTAAAATTTCAGGATGTTAAAGAAAAAAAAATCCTTTGGACAATGAGACAATAATAGCAAATGATATATAAGAGACATAAAATTAGATCATCATCAGACTTATTATATATATGTTTATATATATGTAGTTGAGAATAAACAAGAATTACGAGGGAAAGACTAAAGTGTTTAATGGCTATATGATCTGATAATTTGAATATAGACAAATAATGAAAAGCAGGATTGAGGATAACATATGCAACAAATTTCACAGTTTTCAGTAATCATCAATTATATCTTTATCTGTTTATCTACCTACGTACCTATCTACAATGAAAACTACAGTAGCAGTACACATCTCTGCACACAGATTTTAGTCTTTGAATACTATTTCTTATTAAAAGAATTTGACCCTTCTTGGAAAATCTGGCTGAATCCAAGTTTAAAGGTTAAAGATGCACAATGAAGCTGGAATACCTTCACACAGCAGATAGCAAAGGGTAATATCAATAGACTCAGAAACAAACTTGAAGAGGCCACCACTGACTACAGATGGGAAAAACTGAGCTTCAATAATGATAAGAATTGTAATAGGTTGAAATATATCAAACATACTAAAATCCATGAGTTTATAATGATTAAAAAACTAATTTGTCTTTTTTTTTTGAAGATAACAGGGAATGAATTTATTACTTTGCAAATTGAATAAATGATACAAACAAATCAAGCACTTGACTTATATGAACTGTGTAACTGATTAAACAAATAGCAAAAAAGGATTTTTTAAATAAAATCATGGCCATTAAAATGAAAATTAAGTTTCAGAATTAGAATACCAACATTTCATAAGCCGTAATAAATTAATGAATTTAGACATTGAATATCACTAGCTGCCAACAACACACAAGAGCAAAACAAAACCAAGCCACTCAGTTGGAAGGACAGAGCCTCTATAATTTAACCAAAGGGGTCAAACGTAGTATGATAAGTGTTCAGAGAGAGCAGCCAATTTGCAGCAAATACAGAGATCAGAGGAATATGTTGAACCACACCATAAATATGCAATCAATAAAATCCAGACTGTGAGAAACTCTGTAAATAAAATGCCATGGGTGGCTAAGGAATAAACTGTAAGGAAAAGAAATGAAGCTATGTGTAGCTTTAAAGAGAAAAAACAGTATCAAGCTAAAAAAAAAAAAGTGCTATTGAAGCTGAAAGAATGGTTGGAAGGTCTTGAAGTTACAGAACATCCATACTGTTACTATAGTTTGACTTTTATCCAAGGAGTTCAGTAAACATTGTAACTTTCTTAAATTAGGAGGTAATTTTCTACCTGTAAAAGTTGTTGCTAAAACATAACAGTGAAAAGTTTTAAATGACCATATGATGCTTTAAAAATTTTTTTTTATTATTTGAGAGAGAGAGAGAGTGTGTACTTGAGTACGAGTCGGGGGAGGGGCAGAAGGAAAGGAAGAGAGAGAATCTTGAGCAGACTCCCCGCTGAGCACAGAGCCCATTGCAGGGCTCCATCTCATGACCCATGAGATCATGACCTGAGCCAAAATCACGAGTAGGGCGCTCAACTGACTGAGCCACCCAGCACCCTCAGGCTGCTTTTAACTTCATTTGGTCCTCTTTCCCACCTCTGTAGTTGCAAATATTCTATTTTCTTTGACAGCTTGTCGTCCCTCAGATCTGGGCCTAACACATCACCTTCTGAGACACTATGTTCTGATCATCCTTTTGAACTTAAATATTTACTAGCCGAACAAATTTATATTCCTCAGGAAAAGAAGTTCTTGTTTTGTTCACTCTTGATTGTACTATATAGAGCTGCTGATGTGAGAAGTGGTTGAAAGTCAGGGCTCATAACTCAATCAGCAGTGATTTGAAGCATCTATGTCAAACCACCATTTGTTTTATCCGTGGCATCTGAATATCCATGAATGTGTCTCAAAGGCTTCTCATGATTCCTTGTTTTTAGCAGCTCTTGAGATATTTCTCTTTGGTGTCCTCCCTCCCCTCCCCCGCACAGACACAGAACCTGAAAAGGCAAGTACTTTGTACGCTGTATAGCTTATATTTAAAGTCATACCATCTCTAGATATCCTCCAATTCTGCGATAATTTGTTTAGTCATGTTTTTCCTATATGGTAGCATATGAGCATACAAAGAATTTTTCATTACTTGTTTATACGTTCAATGCCTGGTCTCCCCACATTTTAGACATGATGATTCATGAATACATTAATTATATTTCCTCTTCATTAAACCCAGTGCCTAGCATCCTACTAAAGACATAGAAGGTACTTGATATCTATTAAGTAAATGCCCAAGTGACTAAACAAACATAGCTTGCTAATATCCCCCTCTAAGTGTATCATCTGAAGTGAATACATGGTTCTAAATATAATCTAACTACTACAGAATTCAGTCATCGTATATGGTCTTTTGATCTGGATATTCCATGGTATTGATGCAGCCTGTGAATTATTGGACTCTTTTCCCCCTCCTTTATAAACAGTAGGTCACACAGTCAGCTCATACTTAATCTACTGCCAGTTAAGTCTCATGTCACATAACGTGTACTTAGCTCTTTCTTCCCCAACCAAATTTTGCTGCTGGCATTTTTTAAATAGTGTAATTTGCTTATAAGAGGAAATTTAACAGTGATAAATATGTTTTCTAGTCCAAGAATCTAGCTGTTGAGATCTTTCTGAATCTCCTGAAACATAAACTATCTTCCTCAGGTTTATCGCAGCAATAAATCTGTTTTCATACAAGGCATCAATGAAGATGTGGCAGGATGAAGCCCCCTACGGAACCCTGAAGACCCAAGTGTACTAAAAATCGATGGCATTTTGTATTCTTCCTCAGTATTGTTACTAATCCTACATTCTTCCTGTTTCCAACATAGTTTGATAAAAATCTGATGAAAGTTGAATTTTAGGCTGAAGTCAGAGTGAGAACAGAGTGAAAGAAAAACAGCAAGTAGAAATGAAAGAACCTTTGACTAAATAATCCATTAATATTATCAAAATGATAAGGATCCTTTAATATTGTTTGTTTTTCAAAAAGGTATTTTGACTTCCTGTGATCCCTCTTTTATTTAAGAGTCCTCACAAGCCATCTTGTTAGCATTTTTTTTTTCTAGAAATTTGTAGAAGTCAGTTCTTTTTCTGGTTTACAATTTCTGAAGTGTATACTTTTTTTTTTTTTTTTAGAAATTTGAGAAAATATTTGCAAACACCCACATTAACCATTTTATAAAATATGGCTTTGTGGATTTCAATACCCTATACAGTAAAAGGATAAATGTAGTTTATAACAAGCAAGTATTAGATGCTAATTTTGTCAAAGTATTGGAAAATTAGTATCTAATGTATCACATTTAATAGCTGATTTGTTCAAAAATATTTTCGGATGTCTACCTATTGCTGGATTTGATAGCACCTACAATTTCATTTTTACTCTTATTTTACATGCCGCAAGTTTTTAAAAGAAGTTCTTATGTTAGCAAAATAGTCGATCTGTGGAAGATTGATGGGTGGAACAGACAGTTCCAAAAATGAAAATGCTTATATTGCCTCTGTAACACTTACAGAAAAAGTGGTTACAAATATCAGAAACGTTTCTCATCAAGTCTGATAGCTCAGACTTTGGACTTTTTCATTTCTAACGCTACAACTGTCACTTTCTAGATATGTAAACCTTGAACATTTCTTAATATCTTTCAGGGACTTCCCCCTCATTAGTGCTAATGAGATAAGAACACTTTATGTAACACAGTTTGGAAAAGTTAAAAGAAGATGGTAGGTTTAAAGCACCTGTGATCGTACTTGACATACAAAGAGAGCTCAGTCAATGTTCGCTTTTCATGATGCCTCTGATAAGGCATAACTGTTCAACTGCTCTTTATTTTGCATCTAACAATTCATCTGTTAATTGTAAATGAGCTTGAATAGAATATAAAATCACAATGGGTATTTTTCTGTCTTTATCTATAATCCTGCTGAAACAATTTTGGATCATCCAGTCTAATTCAACCCAGATTTGACAGAGGCGAAGAAAAATTAGATTAGGTGGGGCCTTATAAATTTCATAACAGTAGGGGGGCTGTTTTTAGAGTATGATTTCCTTCAGCCAGAAAAGCCCAGTTCTGAGGGAACAATGGGATATGTGCTAAGAGTTGGCCCTAAAGACACCAAGCTTCATTAATTCAGCGCCTTGACCAAAAACTTGTTAAAATAGGTTTTGTTATTTTTCCACAGAACTCAGAACAGTCTGTTTTAACCATGCTTATGGGAAATGAAAAAGAGACCCGGATTCAAATGAGAAAAATAAAATGAAATATGGGAAGCAAAAGACCTGAACCAATTATGGTTTATCTACATTTTATAATAAAGAGGCTTAAAATCACTGAGATTTTTCTATCAGGAATTCATTGAAGTAGCTGAAAGAAACATTGTCATTAAAAACAAAACATATGGTGGCCACATTCAAAGGGAGAAAAACTACAGTTTCACCATTCCTTAAGAGAATATGTCATCAGGTTTGATTTTGCCTCTAAATTCTGGATTATGGAATAAAGAAGAAAAATCTAAGTATAGTTTCTTTTATGAGTTATTTTGTTTTGAAATCATCTTTCCATTTTTTAGGGGGAAAAAAATCAAGAAAAACGCCACATTATAAAATTGGAAGTCCTTTGAGAATTTTCTGAAAAACCTCTATAATTCTATACAATCATACTCTAAAGAATACTTAACAAACTGTTTTCCCTTAGATGACAGCTTAGCCTGGCTATCATCAGGGTAAGTGGCTTTGATTCCCAGCTCTATGACCTTCTAACTGTGTGATTGCAGATGAATTACTTAATCTCTCCAAGGCTTAACGTTATCAGCAGAAAACTGATAACAATTGTAACTGTGAAGGATAAATATGATAAGGAATGTAAAGTACTTAGCATGGGTCTGGTATATGCCCTCTCAATAATAAAAATACTAAACTTATATTTATAACATATAATATATTGCTATATATTATATGTTATATAAGCATGACCAAGTATAGTATTGTTATTATTTGAAGCCAGACTGCCTAGTTCCAAATCATCCTGACTCTGCGACTTACTAGCTGAAGAATCTTAAACAAGTGACAATCATTTTGTGACTTGGTTTCTCTGCTACTAAAAAGGTTTAGTAATAACAGGCCCTCCCTCTTAGAGTTGTTATAAGGATTAAATACATTCGGGTATGAAAAACGTTCATGAATAAAGCTCTGGTATTTAGTAAGTAACAGGTAGGAGTTAGCAAGTACTATTGATATTGTTTTCATTGTAGAATATTACTCTTTGAGGTTTTCATCTTTTCCTACCAAATCAGAGTGACGCTACAGAGTTGGGAGAAAAGTTGAACAGGTATTATAATAAACCTAAAAATAAATGAGTATTTTTCGATTTTCTCTTACAGAAAGAGTTCACTGTTTCTTGCATCCAGGGCTCTGCCATGATTTCTCTGCCATCTAAAGGCTATATTTTCACCTCCTCTTCTTCCTTAGCTCTCTGAACTTGTCCTTCAGCCTCCATTTCACACTATGTTCTAGAAAGCCTTGCCCCCACCTCCTCCCAGCGTACACCCTGCTGTGGTCCTGGAGTGGAGTGCTGTATTGCACTCCCCCTATCACAACATTGCACCGCTGACCATGGCCTGATCAATTACCTCTGTTTCTTACAGAATGATAACCTCTTCGCAGGAGAGGTCCCTATTTATTTTATTTCTCATTATATATCCTCCATGGCATAATACATTGCTGTAAGATATCGCCTTGGGTATCCATTAAATTAACAGAAGAATCTGGCCAGTGTGTAACATTTGCATGGCTTGGGACAAAAGTACAAATTAAGTACTATCTCAATATCACTTTAAAAAGCGTTAACAGAAATGTCTACTCTTTTACTTTGATATGCTTAAGGTTATTGCTTTTATAGAACTAAAATTTAGGAAAATATAAGAAATGAATATATTATTACAAATGTGTGGATATTTTACTGATGTTCTAGAGGTATCTGGAAGAAAAGCAAAAAGCAGTGGAAATATATACAAAATCCTATATTTTTATTTCAGTAAAATCAGTATGTTGCTATAAACAACTCACATATATACAACTTTTGTATATATTTCCACTGCTACAGATATCTGAAAGATGAAAGTCAAATGGAACTGTGTCTAAGATGTTGACAATCTGAATATATATTCACTAAAAATAAAACTTAGCTGTAAAAACAGAAAATTTAATTTTATGCTTTTCAAAAACAACTTTTCTGAAATACTAAAAAAAAAACCCCCAAAATTAAAAGGCTAAATACAGAGATCAATAGCAAATTTTAAACTAAACAAAGCTGGTATTCTGATTTTTAGTTACTATATATTTTATATTATAATTATATAAATATGTAACACTTATATTATGTATTATGTATGTATATATATGTATCCATGAAACACATATTGGACCTTTGGGATATACAAACAATGGACATTTTGATATGCAAAAATATATTCTATCCATGCTATCTCAGATCAAGAATTTGACCAGTTAGCAAATTTGTCTCTATTCTTATTTAAGCACTGCATGGTCAAGTCTTCCCTGGTCTCAAAAGCGGTGTTCATCAGACATCAGAGGCATGACGACTACCGTCCTTTACAGAATTCAGCTGCGGCTGTCTTTCGTTTTGATGGCACAGGGGCAGAGGAGTGAAGAAATATTTCTCTAGGGCCTCAGTGGGTCAGTCATGGCGGCAGATGTTTCCGGTTTCTGGATTGTGGTTCAACGTGCTGAGTACTGAACCCCAAGTCATAGAAGCATCTATGAGTTCTTTAATAAATGTACTTACTTTTTTGTCTGTTAGTGATATGTTGGGAGCTCCAAAGAAAGAGACAAAAGGAAAAGAGCCCTCTTGCCCAGACCTCAGGATGTACTGAATGGGAATCATCCTGTGTACTGTAAATAGGTCTTCATGGGTGGCCTGACTGCCTACTCCCAAGTGAAACAAAAATGTGGCTCCCTGAAGATTGAAATTGAGATTTTTCATCATTTTAAATCAAGCAAGTAGCAAAGTGCTTGGTACCAGATCTCAAGGCAAATTTAACAAACATGTGAATGAATAATTGAATGCATCAGTCAACGCCACAGTGGGAGGCTCCTTCTAACTTCTGTAAAAACTTAAAAGATAGACTGGCCTAGCGTTCTTTTGGGACTTTAATACTCCAGTATATCCTTCCTCACCTCCCCTTACTTTCCACCCTTATCATTATAATGCACTTTGTGGACATTCAAGAGTGAGAATTTAATTTTTCCATCTATCTTCACGCATTATAGACAGGAAAATAATTATCCTTGATCTGGACTAGTATAGCATTCATATTCTATTTAAATGCCATGAACACTAAGGCATTCACCTTTAGTAAAAACCATTCACTTCGATCTATATGTATTATATTGCATGAAAATCTGTGTATTATTTTTTTTTTGTTTCCTCCTTGTTTACCGCTGAAACATATATAAGATTACTAGATGGCTTTCAATCTTCATCTCTTTTAAAATGAATCCTGGAACTACTGCATTATCTGACAAAACCGTATTTCAGGCATTTTTTGGAAATACCAGAAACTTTGCAGGTATATCCACGTGACATATGCACACCTGCACCCATGTAATCCTGTAGGATGAAGAAGCATCAGGGATGTTATCATGAAAAGCTTTTATATGTATGTTTGTGTATGACCTGTATTGTCAACAAAACGTCTCTAAGAGAATTAAGTGAAGCCAGACAATTGTGGGTTTTTTTTCTCTTTTTAGAACAGTTTTCCTCTTATAAGATATTCAAAGAGTATAGCTGTCAAATGTCCTTTTGCAAGTTCACCTAATGTATTGTTTCCACATGTGTTAAACTTAGAGCTCACTGCTGACTTGGACACAAGAGGGTATCCAGTTGCCAAAGCTTTCATTGAAAGGCAGTTTTATTCTGTTTCTCTGTGGAGATATTTGGGGAACATCGGATTCAAGAAATTCAGAAAGGTTTCTTCATACAAACTGTAACTTAAATTTGTAGAAACTTCCCATTAATTATACCTAGATGTTTCATGTATGTGCCTGTGGTGGGATTTTCAGGCATATTCTTAATCTTTGTGGAGTAAAATTTAGGTTTCTACATCTTTGAGTGTGGTCCTATGCAGCAAATCTAAGCCACCAACCAGCAGCAAAGTCCATTAATATGCTGGCTGCTGAGCAGAAATATTTTTCTTTTTTAGATCATCCCCTCTGATATTTTGTATCTGATGATCCAGAGGCAAGGAGAGGTTTTAATTGAAAAAATAGTCTGGGTATACACACACACACACACACGATTATGATATCCTACTTGTCATTAAAAAAAAAATTTACACACACCTTGGTCTGTAGTTATTATGGCCAAAAGCTGTTGTGTATATTCAAATAGTATTCTCCCACTTTCCCTCAGTCCCTCCCTCCCTCTTTTCCCCTCTCCCTCCCATCTCTTCTTTAACTCAACAAATAATTGAGTGCTGAGTATGTTCTAGGTGTTACTTCAGATTTTCAGTGGCAGAGTTAGATACTGCATAAGGTAAATAGGGCCACTGACATCAGGGAATTTGTATTTGAAAGGCAGGAAAGCTGGCTGGTCACAAGTACGCAAATTAACAGGTCGAATAAAGTTAGAGAATGATTGGTCTCAGGAAGAAAATAAAAGACAATGGGGAGGGGCAGAAAGTTACCTGGGGGACCCAGGGAGTCAGGTGGGACGGACAGGGAGGACCTGTCTGAAGTGACAAGACAGGAATGTGCTGCTTCAGGTCTAAAGCTGATTGAAGTCTTCCTCTATTGATTGAGTACTTCCCTGACCTGTGTCTTTGACTTCTGGGCTGGATGTCTATTATTTTTTGTGGCCAAGCCTCCCGTTTTCCCTCCACCTGGCAACATCAGCCACTGTACTGAGAACAATTCCTTCACCATCTCTAATTGTTCCCATGGGGTTCCAAGTCACATTGCCAGCCTGGCCCTAGAGCGGTACACGTGGCAGGCTTGGTCAATTATAGTTCACCGTCCTCTAGTCATAGCTAGTGACCCATCGATGGACAGGTGAGTACTGTCTGGTCAGACAAGGTCTTTCTTTAAGATCATACATGCTGATGCTGACTGAGAGAATTTCTCTTATTTTTATGGAGTGTGGAATGATGTCGTTTGGATCCCTAGACAGCCCCAACCCTGGATGTCACAGTTTGAGTTAGTATTTAACTTTTCTTCCTAAACTTATTTGATAGGGGTCACTGTCACTTGCAACCAGAAAAGTCCTAACTGTATATGCCCACTTGGCTGACTTCTTTCCATTATGTAAATATACCCAAGCTATTTTTGCTAAAAACAAGACAAATTACATTTTCTAATACCATGTCCTCATCCAGATACCATTTCTCATAAAAAAGATTTTATTTATTTATTTGACAGAGAGAGAGAGAGAGAGAGCACAAGCAGGGGGAGTGGCAGGCAAAGGGAGAAACAGGCCACCCCCTGACAGGAAGCCCCATGCAGGGCTCAACCCCAGGAACCTGAATCATGACCTGAGCCAAAGGCAGCTACTTAACAACTGAGCCACACAGGTGCCCCACCATTTGTCATTCTTCTTCTCTTGTCTTCTGTCTTCTTTTTCACTAACTCCTAGTTAAGTTATGCCCTAAGCCTATTTCTTTACTTTCCATTAACTAGTCATATTTCAGTCTGCCTCTGTTCCCACCAAACTCTGAATTTGTTTTTAGCAAAATCACTACAAATGACCTTGTTGCAAAATCCAATAGATACTGTTCAGATACTGCTTTATATCGCCTAAAATGAAGAGATTTTCTGCCATGCTGGTTGAACCATCATTCTGACTTGGTTTTCTACCGACCTCTCTGTCGATTCTTCTGCTCTTGATTACTATTCACCTTCAGTATCTGTGTCTCTCTTAAATGTTGTTGTTCCCTTTTGGTGCTCTCTTTGGCTCTCTTCTCTTTCTCTCTAGGCCATCGTAGGCATTCTTTGGGCTTTAATTGCCACATATTCCCAACAATTCCCAAGTCAATATTTCCTGCCCAAACTTGACTTCAAAGACCCAGACATACGCATAAAATGCCCCCTTAGGCACTACCTATAGTTTAACAGAACTCTCACATTCAGTATTTGCCAAAAGTAGATCATATTCTGCATGAGGCTCACTCCACCCCCTGTGTTCCCCAGCTCAGTAAAGAGCACCATAAGCCACCCTGTGTTCCAAGCCAGATACTGGTATCTATGAGGCAATTAAACTTGTAGGGCTATCCTGAATATGAAACGAATTACCTAACACATGGGCCTGAAATGCTCAACAAAGAGTAGGCATGAAAGAAGGAAAGGAATGGAGACTCAAACCCATTTTAATACTTTGATACATACAACACATAAATGACTTGTAAAGCAGGTAAGTGGGCACAGGATCGCACTAACTCATTTAATCTTCTATTAAAAGAAAAAAAAAAAAAACAGCTCTTCACTTCCTCAGCACAAAACCCTTTGTACTTCTTTACATAGGCTGCAGGAGTTCCTGAAAGATCCCTGCTCATCCTTCACTGGCATGTTAAGCTTTATCTTCTCATGGAGGCCTCTGGGCATCGCTTGCTGCCTCCTGAGGGCTCCCCCAGCTGTGCATTCCTCTGTATGAACATTTACCACATTGTGTGGCCATTATTTGTTTATGAGCCTCTCTCCACTATAGGCTTTGAACTTCCTAAGTTTGAGGGCCCTGTCTTCACCATGACATCTCTAAGTTTGATGTGATGCGAAGTTCTCTGTGAAACATGCACATTTTAAATGGCCTATAAAATCCTCCCTCCCCTAATTACAAACTTGTGAACTGGGAGGCATTCCCAGAAAAGCAAAATGACTACAGCGTTCAGTGCACCATCTCCTTTGTATTTCATAGAGTTGTAGCAAAGCAACATCAGCTTACCTTCCTCCCGTAATAATAAATATATGTAAATTTGGTGAATTTAACAATTAGGTTTTCATATTGAATACCTGCAAATTTGTACTGAAGATTGGCCCCACCATCAACTCAGATTGAGAAAATTTGTTATGAGGAACATTTGCTTATCTCAGCTGTCATTGATTTACTCTGTAGCTTGACTCCCAAGTGGAATCTTTTGATTTGAGTTCATTTCATGACTAATGCTGTAAGATACTGATTGCTTGAATTAAAGTCTCTTTGCTTCTCAAGCCATTCACATGCAATCACTAACAAAGAACAAAACAATGTCAGCTTTCCAAGATCAAAAGCACTCTGTGTAGTGTTCCCAGGTTGGCTACATACGAAAGAATTGAGAGTGGTAGTAGGAAGGTGTCTGGCCTCTTGATATTCCCTGAAGGGTATTTTCTACTTCTTGGTTCCGATTTTTGAAACTCTTTCATAAAATTATCACAATATGAGAAAAAAGGGATCCGGCTTACCTATTGCTCAATGACCACCCATGTCTTCATGAAAACATGGGTATTACTTTCCTATAGTTGCCATAAAAAAAATAACACAATTTCATGTCTGAAAAACAATACAAACTCATTACCTTATAGTTCTGGAGGTCAGAAATCCAACAAGTCCTCACTGGGCTAAAATCAAAGGTCTGAAGCACTGAATTCCTTCCTGGAGGCTCTATGTGAAAATACATTTTCTTGCTTTTTCCAGTTTCTAGAGGCTGCCCACTTTCCTTGTCTCATGGCCCTTTCCTTCACCGTGGACACCAGCAATGTTGAGCCAAATCAATTACACTTCCTTCTTCCTGAGGAAGTCTTATGTCTCCATCTTTCATTCATAAGGATGCTTGTGATTACCTTGGGCCCACCTGGATAGTCTCCCCATATCAACATCAGCTGATTAGCAATCTGAATTCCATCTGTAACATTAGTCTCCTTTGTCATGTAACTTTACAGGTTCTGGGGATTAGGATATGGACATCTTTGAGGGGACATTATCTGGCCTACCACGATTTGTAAGAAAAATCTTGATTAAAAGTTGCCAGAGAAAATTCAGGAAGACCCAATGAATTTGAATTTCGGATAAACAATAAAGTTTTTTTAGTCTAAGTATGACCTATGCATTTTTAGTAAATTTTAATACTACATGGGACATAGTTATATTTTTTATATCATTATTTATATGAAATTCAAATTTAACTGGGTATTTTGTGTTTTTATTTATTAAATCTGACAACTCTACCAGGGATAGGAGTAAGTAATCTTGGTTTCTGATGAAGAAACAAAGCATCATAGGACCTAAAAGAGTTACTTCACTAACTGAAACTCATTATAGTGTTGTATTTAAAAGTGAAATTTATGACTCCAACCCTATGGGAATTGTTAAATAAAATGTAAAATATCCTTTCGATGGAACAAATGTGCCGATTAAAATGTTATCTGATTAATTCTTTAACACAGAAGTCAGGTGATAGTGATATAAAAAAAGCAGGATACAAAATTGCGTACAAATCATTATTATAACAACATAAACAGAATAGTTTAGGCCCATGAAGATATTGTAAGCAAATACTCCAAAACATGAAGAGTGGTTTCACTTTCTTGGTAGGAATAAGGGTGATTGTTTTAAATTTTCTTGGTACTTTTTTTCTCCTTCCTTAATTTATTTAATATATTGCTTTCATTATATACAAATATAACAATATGTGATGTGAGCAGATAATGATGAAGTGTATCCTGCATCTCCAAGAAGTATTATTTTAATGATAGACATAATTAGGCTACATTGGAGCAATACAGGGATACTTAGCATATATGAAATTTGTTCACCATTTATGAGTAGAAAATATTACATATTGTGTATCGTGGCCATTCTGCAAATTTTTTTTACACTCCATTCTGTCCAAAAGTAAACATCAAAATATAGTCTGTTTCTTTTAAATTAAATTCATTCAAATGCCTGTTGGCTTAATAACACTTGAGAAAACATATCACATTTGAGGGTATTTAAAGCTGTGATACAATCATGCAGATAACAGCATCAGGAATCATTGTCACACAACTTCAATGCCTTTGTTAATTAGCAACATTTGTGAGAACCTGGTCATTTCCAGCAACTTGCTCTTTTGATTAATGTCTTGAAAGTAAAGCCAGCTGTTAATTATGTTAACAACCAATTCCTTGGGAATCATCGTAATCCATTTTAATGGACTGACAATTATTATTAATCAAACCCAGAGACCTGAAGAAGAGTTACAAATTTGAAAATTCAGCCTTGCTGAGCATCAGGGGATAAGACATGTATGCAAGCAAAGAATGACAGAAAATTTATTCTCATTTTTTTAAATGAAGGAAGCAGGGCTTTTTTCTAATTATGTGAGTAGTCCTTTGATTGTGGTATTCAGCTAAGCCTCTTTTCATGATGCAAAACAGCAAGCTACAGGGTGGAAAAAGTAATTCAGAATTAGTCGTTTGGCATACTGCAGAAAGAGAAAGGATGTTAGACAGAATTCTGCAAGAAACAGAAAAATAAACAAAACCTGATATTGTGGGCATAAGTTCAGAAGAAATTTCATTGGAAGTAGTAATAAGCTAGAAAAGAGGACCAAGGAGAACTCCGGGTTTTCCTTCCTGCCCTCATCCTCTATCATTTTTTACTTCTAGTCATTTGTTTTGGTAAGTGGATCAAGAGATTTATGACTTTCAAACCATGGACAGCATAGATAACGTCACATGCATTAATTCCTGGTCCTGGAGCCACAGGCTTTATTGATGATAAATATTTAGTACATTTGAAAAAGACTCAAGTAAAAGAGTATTAATACATTCTATTTTGCATTTCTGGTTAACGGATCTATATGAATAGCATTCATTCATTCATTCATTCATTCATTTATCCAGTGCTAATTATGTAGCTTCTACTTTGTAAAAGACTCTGCTATAAGTCCTACAGATATTCAAATGAGCAAGAAAGATAAAGCCTTGCCCTCAAGGAGCTTACTGTGTGTTGAGGGGAAAGCAAACATGTAATTAAGTTGATAAATACATAATTCAAATAACTATAATTTGGTAATAAAAATTGTAGAGAAAATTAAAAATGATAATGTGATAGAAGTTCAGTAATAGACAGAAAGGGCATGTTAACTAAGTGGTCTAAACAAGGGAAGATTCCCTGAGAATATGATACTTGTACATAAACCTGAATGACCGAAGTCAGCTAGGCAAAGATCTGGGGAAACACTGGGGAAAGGGTGCTAGCACAGTTTTAATGTAGTAAAGGGCTTGGTGTGTTTAAGGAACCAAAAGACCTGTGAGCTTGGAGCATAATGAGCATTGAGGTGGAGAGTGGTAAAGTTTGAGCTGTAGACTGGTCAGATCTCAGAGGAAGCGCTGACCATAGGAAGGCTTTATTCTAATTGCACTGGAAAGCAATTGGCAGAATGTTTAGCAGGTCAGAGACATGATCTGAAGTTAGTCTGTTCCTTAGAGCAAAGGTTTTTCAGGTGAATAATGGCAGAGACAATTGATGATATAAACACAGGAGTAGATTCTAAAATCAAATTGTGTGTTTTTCATCTTTCCAACAAAACACAGTTAACATTTAACAAAAAACAGTTTGGCTTTGAATTGATAGGTATTAATTTATTGAATACTTTTTTCTTTGTGAAGCTGATTGATTATTCCAAAATTTCTGCTCAATTATAAATACCCCATCATATATCATAATTATAATCCATCCCAAGTAGCTTGTCTCTGAAGCTGGAAGGAAGCTTCCTGGTTATATACTCAGGGTTCTCAGCACAGACAGGGCTTTGGAATATGGCAAAGACAAGGGCCCCCAGATATTAGGCAGGAACTATGCCTGCTACAGGCTGAATCTCCATCAACCACTGTCTCCTTGATGTTTTGGTTTCTAACCTTACTCTCCATCTTTGTATCACTTGCTTAAGATTCAAAGGTCTTTGATAAACATCTGGACAGCCTGTTAGAAAGAGTCCCAATGGAAAAGTTTGAGGAATATTACCAGGGGGTAAAAAAAAGTGATAAATTCGTTGGCTTTGTCAGAGATCCTTGTTTCATAGGAAAATGAATAAAATGGATAAGAATCTCAGAGAAATTCTGAAAACAAGATTGAACACAATTAAGAAATTATGTGCTCTTATGCTTGACAGGTAGTTATTTTTCTTCCCTGGTAGAACAAATTTCGACCTGGATCAATATTTCAATAATATATAATATTGGATCAAGTTTTACTCCAATACTGCTGCTAATAACTGTGGCATAGGTGAGAACTAGACTAACTTCTTGCTTTTGCAGGAAAAACGTACTGACTGGGATACAGCCGTCCTGGCTGATCATTCCAGCCTAGTTCTAGAAAGCTCGGTGATCTAGAGGAAAACACTGGGTTACACTAAGTCCTCATTTATCCCTTTGTAAAATGAGATGGTTGTAGGGAAAGCTTTCTAACATCCCTCTTTCTTTGTATAATTCTATGAGGTTGCATAAATGGAAAAAGTCATGGATTGTGAAGCTAGCCTCAACTGTGCACTAACTACCTGTGTGACTTTGTGCACATCTCCTTCCCTCTCTGAGTTCCGGCCTTTTTGATCTATATGCAAAAAGGACTATGACTTGCAATTTCCCTATGGATTAAAAATTTAATTTAATGATTGCAAAGAAGATAAGGCTTTATGAATTATGTTTTCCTGTTCAGGAGATGACTTTGTACTGCGTCTGTCTTCCTAGGCCCCTTGCCCATTAAATGTGTATGTTTATAGGGTGAGCAGCTGGGGCGTGTAGCACACACTGTGATATAAGAAAAGATATCATAGACAGGATAATGTACAGTTTTTAAGAGATGTATGTATATTTTTTTCTAGGTTTGGGAAAAATAGCCTGAAAAGAATTTGAACCTCTAATTATTCCCATGATATTTTAACCAGTTGACAATTTCTGAATAGGGCTTAAGTAGGTCCTAACGCATTTCTCATTGCATAGCATTATCAAAGGATAAAAAGGCGTATGGGACTTTACTACATATAATGATAATAAATGTTTTCTTATGTATTTTCGAACTATAGAAAAATATAAAATATAACTAATTTCTAATTCTATCACTAATTTCTAATTCTATCACTAATTTCTAATTCTATAGGCATATTGGGCTCCTATCATATTGGGGTACTACTCTGGTATTTTTATATATGTTTGGAAGTGGGACTATAATATAAACGCTTTGTATCATATTTAATTTTAAAAATGTAATTATTTTTGATATGGCAACATGGTTTTTAATATCTTAGAGATCTTTTTGGCACTAAATAAAAACTAACCCTTATCATTGATTTTTTTTCTATTTTATTTTCTGTAATTCTTAATTATTTAATTGTTTTATATTTCTAATTTTCCTCCAATTTAAAACTTAGCTTTGCCATGTTCTATTATATATAATGCATTCATGCATTAAACACTTACTAAGTGCTTTCTATGTGTCTGGCAGAGTGTTAGGTTCTGGGAAACCCAATAATAAATAGCATATAGTCCCTGTCTTTGAGGAATTTACATTGTAGCTAGGGAAAATCCATGCAAAGAATGTAAGAGGTATCACTGTGGGAAAAAAAAATGAATAAAGACCTAGCATAATGAAAACAGAGGGAAAAATCTATCTAGTCATGTTTGAGGAAAGAAATGAAGTAAAGTTGAAACTGCATCAGAAATAAGGAATGAAAATTTATCAGACCAAATGTGTGGAAAGAGCATACATATGCAAGTACATAATGTAAAGCTCACCATGAGAGGGGAGATATCTATAGCTTCCCAGACCAACTCAAACAATGATGAGTGACTGGTAATGGGTTAATAAAATAAGCTAGGGCCAACCAGAAAGCTGTATGTATTATGGGAATGGATTTTGAAAAATATCTAATAACAACACTAATGACAAAGATAACATTTACTTAATATTTGCTCTCGGGTAAGTACTGTGCTAACCACTGAAGATGATGTGGTATCCCCTACTATTACTTTACTCATCTTAGAAAGAAGTAAACTAAGTCACAAATAGAGTAAGTAACTCAATTGCACAGAAGTGATGGTGAAGCTGGTGCTTTAACTCAGTGATACTCCACAGGCAGTGTTCTCACCAACCTTGTAGCCAGAGTTCCACAACACCTCACTGCAGGGCACGACAAGCCTCTCTGTATACATCGAAGAATTAGAAGGATAGAGCGAAAAACCATGCTTTACAAAGATCTCTCTATTGGGAGGGAAATATTTGTTTTTTCCTCTGGCAATCTCCCTTGCTTCCTATATTGTGGCATCCTTGAATTACAATAAAAAGAACTCCTTTGATTTATATTTAGCTGAATTTGCTTCCCAGCACACACTGCGAGAAAGTTCCCTGCAATTGTTTAAAGCTCTGTTTTTTGACCATGGGCCAAGAAAAATGCTTTTCTCACCAACTTCCCTCATTTATCATTTCTGTACTAGGTCCTCAAGCAAATATCCTTATTTCTTCTGTGATATTAACTTATTTATAGCAATGATAATATTTATGTAGTAGCTTCACCCATGAATACCATAATGTTCAATTATATTGATCACGTGCTGAATGTCATAATTTCAGGACTCCAACTGGAGTTTTTCAAGAGCACTTAGAGTATTTGTTCCATGTTGTGAACCCATAGTTTATTACAGATACAGAGATGTGAATAACTTGGAAAATGCCTATGAGAAGGTAATGGAAGTGATTAAAAGTTTGGGAAGTAGGTCATAAAGAAAAATCAGGGAAGCCAGGAAGAAGTAAAGAAGAAAGGGTACTTAATAAATGTTTATGTTCTGGAAGAGATGGTGTACAGATGGAGACAGTGAATGTTTCCTCTTCTCTCATTTAGACCGAGAGAAAAGAAATTGTGCTAAAGCTGAAATATGAGGAATTAAGATCTGATTTAAATACATATAGTTCATATCTACTTCATAAAACTAAGGAAGGATAATATAGAATCTTCTCTGTGCAGTTTTTTTTTTTTTAAACATGGTAGTTTATTCAATTTAATTAATACAACAAATAATGACTCGACCACAAGTACTATGTAGAGATAAATAAGTCATCTAACAGTTTGGGTGGACCAAAAAGAATAAGTAAATTAGTGCTAAAATAGAGGTAATTAGAAGGAAGAATAGCAGCATTGATATCTCTAGTATTTTATTAGAAATTGGAGATTAGAATCAGGGGCTAGAGATAAATATGTAGAAGTTATCAGGTTATAGGTGATATTTTGAGAAAATAAAAGTGAGTGAAATCTTGAAAGAATTTTCAACAAAAACTGAGTCGGTTTTGATGAAGTTAATTATATGATCAGATCCTAGATTTTCTGTTTCATGATTGTAGAAAGAAGTTTTCTCCTAGAAAACCCATAATTACAACTATTGTAGATATGTATTTGAAGTGTATTCTTAGTTTTGTGTGCGTGTGTGTGTGTGTGTGTGCAATTATAGGTATCAAGAGATAAAGAAAAACTAATGCTGATAATTCTAAGTAGGATTTATACAAATGTTTACATTGGAGAGCCAGACAGCATATGCTGAAATTGTTCTAAAGTTGAGTCCATGTAACAGATGAAACAGTGGTAAAACATTTGACTCAGTGCCTTCTCTTCCAAGAGCTGATAATCTACCTGGGAGAGAAACAAACATAAGAACTGGTAAAAGTAGATTGTTTTAACACAGGGCACAGAATTCATGGAGGGGTCTTGTTTACTTATTTGGTCTAAAAAAGAGACATCTACCTTTCAAATATGAGAGAAGGATTTTTATAAAAATAGAATTTTTGAGATCTTCTGTAGAAGACATGAGGAGAACTTCGCTTTTGTTTCTGATGGCAAAAGGCAGGTGGTGACTGAAAATAGATGTCCAAAAAAAAAAAAAAGGAAAGAAAAGGAATAGAAAGGAGAAATCTTCATTATCCGTTATCTATTATCTTAATAAAGAGAAAAAGCCAAGAAATGTGATCGTCTTTGTTAATAGCACAATGCTTAAATTAACTTAAAATAGTTTCTCTTGATAAATCCCCCTCTGTCTTCTAAGTAGACAAAATAAGTATACTCAGTGTCATCTTCAACCACTGGTAGTAACAAGGCTAAGTGTGATGGTTCATTTTATGTGTTAATTTGACTGGGCCAAAGGATAACCAGATGGCTGGTAAAACATTATTTCTAGACATGTCTGTGAAGTTTCCAGAAGGGATTAACATTTGAATCAGTGAATTGAGTAAAGAAGTTCTGCCCTCCCCAGTGTGGGCAGGCATCATCCAAAGGATTGAGGGACAAAACAGAACAAAAAACTTGGAGGAAGGGCACATTTTTGTTCTCTCTTCTTGAGCTGGGATGATGATTGTCTCCTGCCCTCAGACATCGGAGCTCCTGGTCTCAGTGATTCAGATTCTGGGACTTATGCCATCAACTCCCCACATTCTCAGGTCTTTGGTCTCACACTGAATTATACCAACCGGCTTTCCTTGTTCTCCAGCTTGCATAACCACATGAGTTGTGTCCTAAAGTGGTCTCTTCCCTCTCTCCCTCCCTCTCTCTCAATCTATTCTATTCTATTCTATTCTATTCTATTCTATTCTATTCACTCTATTTCTCTGAAGAACCCTGGCTAATACACTTGGTAATTCAGATTAAACACCTGTTCATGGAAACAAAAAGTGACAGGCAGGAGGGTTTTTTTACTCAAAGGTATCAAGAAGTTAACAAGAAAGAAAGGGTGATGGGGACAGGATTTAGGAGGAGATAGTCCCATGCTTGCTCTAGGAGGACTTGTCAATTGCAAAAGACTACTGAGAGAGCAAGAGGTCCTGAGATCCTCATGAACCAGGGGATCTAAAATGTGGAGTTCAAGGCCAACCATAGGAAGGGGCGTGATAAAATCTATACACATTAGGACAGAACCCTGAGAGGCTATATTTTTAAAGACGGGGTGAGCTGGAAATAGAAACTTCTGGCATGGGTGAAATCAGCTCAATACATATTAATCTCTAAAATTGGACCTATGTCATATGGAGTCACCAGCACCTCTGTACACCTTGAAGAAAGAAGTTTGCATATTCCCTGAAGAAATATGACATTATTCTAAGTCTCAACTTATCTTTACAATTTGTTCACATACATTGTCTAGTAGTCAATAAAAAACCATCAGACACACAAGAAAAGAAGACAGTATAAACACTAGAAAAATATTCAAAAGGACTGGAGACAGGAGAGTTATCTGGGATAACTTGTAAAGTAATTTAGTATGTTTAAGGTGGTAAATGATAAGATTGAGAATTTGGCGTAAAATTAGAAATTATTTTTAAAAAATGGAAGAACCAAAACCAAATCCTAGAACTGAAAATACAATATTAGAAATGAAAAACTTAGCAGATTGGCTTAACAAAGGACTTGACATAGAAGAAGTGAGAATAAAGTGGATAATAGGCCAGAAGAAAAAATTAAAAAGGACAGAGAAATACAAAAGAGAGAATAAAAGACATAGTGAATGCAGTGAGAAGAAATAACATGTGTAATTGGAGTCCCAAAGTAGAGGAGAGAAAAAAGAAAAAAAAAAAAAAGAGAGAGAGAGACAGAGAATATGTTAAGGAATAGTAACAGGAAAAAATTACCAACTTTTAAAGACATTAAATCATTGCATCAAAATGGGACTTCCGATTCTAGATACAATATAAACACGTTCCACCATATTCATCTCACAAATTACAACAAAATAGAAGAGAACCATAGAACCAAATTTTCTAAAAAACAGACAAGACACTTTGAAAGTTGCAGAAAAAGAGGACTGTTCAGAGGAGCTCCAAGGGGAGGGAGTTGCAGAAAGAAATTTAGAGCAGACTTCTAAGTGGCTCATGCTTGAAACTGACAAGAAACAACACAGCAAGAGTTGAGAACTGAGCAGGAATCTGCAACACAACCTAGGATTCAGGTTAGCCTCCGGGAAACACATAAATGGAGCAGAGCAAAATAGCACTGCAAAGGCTTTGAAAACTAAATTGACATTTTAATTACAGTACACAAAAATGTGCATTCTGGACCTAAACGGGTTGACTGCCTGCTAAATAGATTTCAGGAGGAGCCAGGGTCTCATAACATAATTCACATAATTTATAGGATAAAACCCCCAAATTACTCATCATAGCAAGAACCACTATGACCTCAGTATCAATGAGAAAAGGCAATTGAAAATTGCTAACACTGAGATGGCACAAATGTTGGAACTGTCTGACAAGGATTTTAAAGCAATATATGGACTGAGTGTTTGCATCTTTCCCCACAACCCCCCCCCCCAAGAAATTCATTCCGTGATCTCTAAACCCCAAAGTGATGATATTTGAAGATAAGGCCCTTTGGAAGGTAATTAGAATTAGATGAGGTCATGAAAGCTGGGCTCTTGTCTGATGGGATTAGTGCCCTTGTAAGAGGAGATACCAGAGAACTTGCTTAAGTGCTCTCTCTCTCTCTCTCTCTCTCCTTCTCTTTCTCTCATTTCCTGTCATGTGAGGACACAATAAGAAGGTGGCCATCTGCTAGCCCAGAAAAGAACTCTCACCAGAACCTGACCATGATGGCAGCCTGATCTTGGACTTCCAGCCTCCAAAACTATAAGAAAATACATTTCTGTTGTGTAAACCATTCAGTCTGTGGTATTTTTTTTTTTAATGGAAGCTATAACAGAATAAGAAAAGCAACTTTCATAAAAGTGTTCCAGCAAGCAATTGCAAAACCTCTTGAAAACAAATGAAGAAAATAGAAATCCTCAGTAAAGAAACAAAAGCTATAACATAGAAGAACCAAAAGAAAGTTTTGAACTGAAAAATACAGTAATGACAACCATGACAACAAAACATCCCTGGATGGGCTTAATAACAGAATGGTGATGACTGGAGAAATTATCAGTGAACTGGAAAGCCTATCTAAAAGAATTGTCCAATCTGAAAGCAAAGAGAAAGTAAACTGAAAAAAAATTGAATAGAACCTCAGACCATAGATATCTCAGGAAAAATAACAAATATGGCACTCATGTGATCAGAGTACCAGAAGAAAAGAAGAAAACATGCCTGGAAAAAAATATATGTGTTATATTGGCATAAGTGTAGGTATGTAGAATGATAAAACTGTGTAGATTCCAGAAATAGAGAGTACATAAAAGTCAATTGATTTTTGTCAAAAGTGTTAAAGTAATTTAACGAATACAGGAAAATCTTTTCCATAAATGGGGTTGACACTATATATCCATATTTTGAAAAATAATAATCTTAAACCTTTACCACATATATATATATAAATTAATTTGAAATGAAACATGGACATAAACACAAAATCTATAACTATAAAAGTTCTGAAAGAAAACATCAAAGGAAATCTTTGCAACCATGTGGCAAACAACTTTTTAAAGACATAATTCCAAAAGAAATAAATATAAAGAAAAAATTAATAAATTATATTTAATAAAACATTTTTTAAAATGCTGCCTTTTGAAAGACACTGTGAAGAAAATAAAAAGACAAGCCCACAAATGACATATTAGGAGAAAATACTTGCAAAACATGTTTGTAACAAGAAACTTTATCCAGATTATATAAACAATTCATAGTAAAAAAAAAAACCCAATTTTTAAAAATGGGCAAAAATTTGAACAGTCCACTAAAGAAGATACACAAACAGCTAATAAGCACATGAAAAAGTTCTCAACAACATTAGTTATTGCGGAAATGGAAATTAAAACCACAGGAACTATCAACATACTCCCTAGACAGATAAAAAGCTAAAAAACTAAAAAGACTGGCAATCGCAACTTTTGGTAAAGATGTGAAACAACTGAAATTATTACACATTGCAAGGGGTATAAAATGTGAAAACCACTTTGGAGTATCTAAGAACAACTTTGAGTGTTTCTTATAAATGTAAATAATTAATTTCTGGAAGATAGGATTCTACTCCTAGATATCTACCAATAGAAATGAGAACATATGCCCACACAACTATTTGTACAAGAATGCCCATAGAAGCTTTATACATAATAGCTCCAAATTGGAAACAACCACGTTTTTTATCCATAGGTAAATAGATAAATTGTGCTTTTCATTCAACAAAATAACTATTCAACAGAAGAGAAAATAACACGCAAAAATCTCAAAAGTTCTATGATGAATGAATGCAGAAATATGCAAAAAAAAAAGGTGCATGCTGTGTTTCTTCATACAATTCTAGAACAGAAAAAAATAATCTCTAGTGAAAGAGAGCAGATCTTCATTTGCTTCATCTGGAATGAGATTGTAGAAATAGATATAAAGGAGAACAAAGGAACTTTTTGGGGTGATGAGATGTTGTATATCTTGACTATGGTGATGGATACAATATTCTACAGTTTTTTTCAAAATTTACCAACTTGTATGCTTAAATGAATGTATTTTGTTGATATATATTATACTCAATAAATTTTATGTATATATTATGCATATATACACACAGTTTGATATATATGGGTATGTATGCGTGCATCTACATATGCATTTGTGTATGTATGTGTAAATATGTTTTTTTCATAGAAAAAAAAAGACAGTGAAAACTTAATCAGTGTTACCTAAAGAAAGATTTTTATAGGAATATAGTTCAAGAAAATCCACTACCATAATATAGCATGCAAAGTAAGAAAATTAAAAATAAATTCAAGATGGATTAAAGACGTAAATTGAGACCTAAAACCATAAAAATCCTAGAAGAAAACACAGGCAGTAACCTCTATGACCTTGGCTGTAGCAACATTTTTCTAGATATGTCTCCAGAGGCAAGGGAAATAAAAGCAAAAATAAACTGTTAGGACTACATAAAAATAAAAAGCTTATGCACAGTGAAGGAAGCAATCAACAAAACAAAAAGGCAACCTATGGAATGGGAAAAGATATTTGCAAATGACATGCCTGATAAAGGGTTAGTATCCAAATTATATAAAGAACTTATACAACTTAACACCCTAAAATCAAATAATTAAAAAGGGGCAGAAGACATGAAAAGACATTCCTTCAATGAAAAGATCAAGATGACCAGCAAAAGGATTGAAAAGATATTTATTGTCATTTACCGTCAGGGAAATGCAGGTCAAAACTACAATGAGATATCACCTCATACCTATCAGAATGACTAAAATCAACAACACCAGAAACAACAGGTGTTGGGAGGATGTGGAGAAAAAGGAACCCTCATTCACTTTTGGTGGGAATGCAAGCTGGGGCAGCCACTGTGGAAAACAGTATGGAAGTTTCTCAAAAAATTAAAAATAGAACTACCCTATGACCCAGCAATCATACTCCTCTGTATTTACCCAAAGAATACAAAGACGCTAACTCAAAGGGATACATGCACTCCTATGTTTATCTCAGCATTATTTACAATAGCCAAATTATGGAAGCAGCCCAAGTTTCTGTCCATTGATGAATGGATAAAGAAGATGTGAGACACACACACACACACACACACACACACACACACACACACACACTGACATACTATTCAGCCATAAACATAATGAGATCTTGCCATTTGCAACAACATGGATGGATCTGGATAGTATAATGCTAAGCAAAATAAGTCAGAGAATGACAAATACCATACGATTTCACACATATGTAGAATTTACAAAACAAAACAAATGAGTAAAAGAGGCTGGGGAGAGACAGGCAGACCAAGAAACAGACTCTGAACTATAAAGAACAAACTATAGCTACCAGAGAGGAGGTGGGTGAGGGGATGCGTGAAATAGGGGATGGGGATCAAGGAGTGCACTAGTCGTGGTGAGCACCAGGTGATGTGTGGAAGTATTGAATCTCTATATTATACCCGTGAAACCAATATTACACTGTATGTTAGCTAACTGGAGTTAATATACAAACTTTAAAAAAAAAAAAAGAAGAAGAAACTGAAAACAGAAAAGAAAATTAATGCCCATAGAATTAGAATACTTTGAAAATCAGAAAAACAATGACTACAACAGAGAACAAACTGAGGTTGCCACGGGGAAGGGAGTGAAGGGATGCTCAAAACGGGTGGAATAGAGTGGGAGATATAGGCTTCCAGTTATGGAATAATCAAGTCATGGGAATAAGAGGTGCAGTGTAGGGAATATAGTCAATGATACTGTAATAGCATTTTATGGCGACAGATAGTGGCTGCACTTAAGGTGAGCATAGTATGTAGAAATGTTGAATTGTCATATTGTATACCTGGAACTGATGCAATGCTATGCATCAACCATAGCCAAATAAAAAGTTTTAAAAAAAGATTCATTATATTGCCATCAGTTATATATTCAGTGACCTTCATAATTTCTTATCTTAAAATTAAATTAATTTAATTGATTAAATGCAGGAAAGAATGTATTGTTTACACTTGCAGTAGTAATTGATGGAATAAATACTGATTTTCTAAGGCAGACAAGTTTCTCGATGTGACAATTTTGTAAAGCTGAATTATTATTTTAACAAGCCCTTAAAATTCGAATATATTTTTATGTGTTATAGACCCATATGGAAATGATATATTTCATTTTCTTCTGCAGCCAGAAAGACGGTTATCAATGCTAATTTCCTTTGTAAGAAAATTTGGAATGATCTCCTAGATTAGCTTTCATAAAATTGTTGCTTCACTATTAACATGGTTGTGATATCCTTTAACAGGCACATTTCTACATCTTAATTGGCTATTAAATATAGAAAAAAGGGAACCTCAAATTTGATGTAAATGATATTTGATAAGTCTGTCCTTTAGTGACAATTAATTATTTCAGTCCTTGATAATATTCCCAGGTCTCTAGAGAGAGATGGGGAAAAGCCAATTTCCTTTTAAAAAAAAAAATCTGTATTTGGGTTAATGTTCCTTTCTAAAAGAAACTGTGTTGCTTATTTCACAGTCTCAAAAGTTTACAATTTTTAAAAAAGGTAACTTGCAATTCAAAGATAATTTGAGATTTCCGGGTCATTGACTTTCCCTGTTTCCTTTTGTATAAATGTAGTAAACACATTGAGAAGAATAAAGAAAAAAAGCAAAATACCTAAACAAAATTAGGCACTTTTTTGTTTTTAGCTAGCTGGCATATACTGCTCAACTCTACTTCAAACAGATTTATTAGCAAAATTTGAAGGGCTTAATAATTTTCAAAGAAAAATATTGCCTCTGGAAGTCGAGGGCCTTTGTGTTGCGAGCCAAACCTGTCTTCTGTGTGCCAGATACCTCTCAACTTCCTGGTGGGAATTCGGCAGCATGCCGTTTTTATTAAGGTTAAGAATTATTAGATCAAATTTGGATGTAATTCCTAATTTTAAAATATAATTAACAGTACATACTTGAAAATACTTATTTTATTTCCCTAGTACTACTTGTTCCTCATGTGAACAGGCCTAAATTTTGTGTAACTCTGCAGAGAGCACTTTCTATGCGGGCCAGCAGTCGGTAGCATACCCATTGAGTCTATCCAGGGTCATGTGTTTAGCGAATACAAATTAGAATTCTTTGTTTTTCCTTTCTCCCACTGACTCAGGAAATAACATACAAAAGGTAAAAAATGAGTAATTTCACCCTTCTTGAGCCCACACTTTCTCCTCACCTCACTCCAGCGCCATCACAAATATCACAAATCTTGGTGTATGTTGAATATCTTGGCCTTTTTCTAATTAAAGGCGGCTGCCCAATTCCCCAAGCAGTACAGAAACCCTTCAGGTCCTAAAAAGAAATGACTTTCAAATCGAAAAGCTAGTAAATAAGTCACTTTGAAGCCCAAAAGTAATTATCATTACAGGAAAGTATTTTGTTAAAAGTCTATCTTGAGTTGGCTAGTTTGGGTTTCTACTAATTGGAAGGCAGATAGACAGCAATTTCGAATACAAATATTCATACAAAGACAATTTCTCCACATCCTAATGACACTTAGGTAAAGATATTTATGCTAGAGTTGTCTGAATAGCAACAGTGTTTGTCACTCTCAAAAACTCTGTGGGAAAGAGATGATTTTATCTTAAACTACATTTATGTAATTCTAATTATACCTATATTACCAGAAAATGTAACTGGTTATATAATACAATTCAATTCAGGATCTGAGTATTTGATGCAAAGCACAGCACTTAACTTCAGAAGGGAGATGATTATCAAGGTGGTTAAACTACAAAGACTTTAAAATTTGCAACGGAAGGAGACAAAGTCCCGTTACACGAAGCATAGGAGCAATTTTGTAAACAAAGGGCAAAGGGCCATGGAGGTACAAGGAAAAAGAAACTGCAGCAGCCGGCCCTGGGAAAAGGGTGAGGTAATGAAGAAAGATTTCCTGGAAAAAGTGACATGTGAGACAGTCTTTGCAAGACAACTTTATTTCCACAGGCAAAGTTGGAGCAAGAGGGCTTTCTAGAACAAGGAATGGTTAAAAGCCTGGAGTTGGAAAAGGGTGGGGGTGTGCTATGGAAGCGTAAGCCGTAAGGTTTCAATAAAGGGGAGAACATGAATAAGGTAAAAGTAGGCAATGTGTCTTCATTGCAATCTGCAACAAATATGTGAAATTTCCCATTTTGGAGACAGGGACAGCCAATACATTATGTTTCACAGGGAGTGATATGATAAGGACCATTTGGGGAGAAATAAATTTATCGACATGGAGAATAGAGTGCTGGAACTGGAGATACCAACTGCAGAAGCTGTGACTCATCAGAGGTGGCTGAAGCAAGAGAACTAGGGAAATGCGGGTTGCATTCAGCCAGAAGCCCTCAGCATGAAGAAAGGGAGCAAATGAGAAAGGTGTAGAATGAACGATTTACAAAATGCTTGACTAGGGTGAAAGAAAAGGAGGGGTGTCATTATGAATCAAGGTTAAAGACCTAAAAATTTGATAAGATGATTGGATAGAAACAAAAATGGGAAATTCAGTTGGAGATGTATTTAAAGGAAGTGGCAGTGAGGATAAATGACAAGAATTCCTCTCACTCCCATGGCATCAGCCATCACTGCTATAAAGACAAGACACTAAAATTACACTCATTCATTCAGAAAGCACTTATTCTCATTGTGGGTCAACTATATTTCAATAAAAAGACGACCTCTTATAAAAGAGAAAATAATTGAAAATTTTGTATGCATTTTGAGATGTACTTCACATGATAAAAATAATAATTAATATTTATTTAGGATTTTTTATATGCCAGGGCCATTCTCAATTATGTAGTCATTTAGTCCTCATATCTCCACCTGATCGAAGATCAGGTTTAGCGGGGATGGGATACTTAGCCAAGGACACACAGCTAGTATATACCACAAGCTTGACTTAAATCAGTATCTATTTGCTTCCCCAAAAGACGCTTTTAGTCTGTGTTATGCTATCTAAATTGCTTTTGGAATCCAAGGAGTTGCCGTGGATAAAATGATAACAAGAAGGTATCTTAGAAGACACTGAATATGTAACTGAGTCTCGAAGAATTAGGGAGGCAGCTGGATGGATGTAAGGCAGATTAGGAGAAAGTGCCAGGGGAGGAAGGGCGTTCTAGAGAGTGAGAACAGCCTAGGCAAAGGCTTGGAGGTGAGAAGCAAGGCATGTTTAGAGACCTGCAACATATCACAAGGTTTATTATTCTGTCCTAAGATGTGTCTCTGAGGAACTGAGCACTATTATGTCACCCTGCCATTACTCTTTGAATGATATCAGAAAGTTATTAGGGAAGGAAAAATAAAATAAGATGAAAATTGGGAGGCAAACCATAAGAGACGCTGAACCATAGGAAACAAACTTAGGGTTGCTGGAGGGGAAGTGGGTAGGGGGTTTGGGGTAATTGTGTGATGGGCATTAAGAAGAGAACTTGCTGTGATGAGCACTGGGTGTTATAGGCCACTGATGAATCACTAAATTCTACCTCTGAAATGAATAAAAAAATAAAAATTCCTTGTTAAAAAAAAAAGTTATTAAATTAGATCTCAATTAAGCAGAGACCTCAATTAGATTGTGTCTCACAAAACATTTTTCAACAAGAAAAAGAAGAATGACAAGTGTTTGACCCTTTTTCAGGCAGTTACTTGGGCTAGAGCACAACTGAACCTCAATCTCTCACCTGTTAGGTAAGGTTTGGCAAGAACATCTCTGAGGTCTAATAACTAGAAAAAAACAAACTCCATTACTCTGATTTACTGTTTCTTTTAAAGAGCATCCATGACAGGAACTATTTGAAATGAGATGTGGAGGCTTTGACCTTGTCTTTTATCAGAGTTATTTTGGGGTGGGGATGGTAATCACAGGTTTGTGGTCTATGACACTGTGTGGTTAAGGCAGGCAACAGGAGGTACATTTAAAAATATTGATCCTGCTCCATATTGTCTGGGTTGAGATCCTGATTTTCATGAACCGTATGACCTTTGCCAAGTGTAATTGTCATATCTTGCTGTGTAACAAGCTATCCCAAATTTGGAAGCTTAAAAATAACAAACATTTATCACACACTATTTATAAAGGTCAGGAATCCAGGAGAGGCTGAGCTAGCTAGTTTTGGTTTAGGATTTCTAAGGAATTGGAGTCATCTGAACAAGACCAAGAATCCAAGTTGACTTCTGTGGCTGCTGGCAGGTTTTAATTCCTCACTATATGGGTCACTTCATAGAGCTGCTCACAGGTATGGTAACTGGCTTTCCCTAGAACAAGTGATCAGAGAGACAGAGACAGAAAGAGACCAAGACAGAAGGCACAGTGTTTTTATAATTTAGTCTTAAGAGGGGCATCCCATCATATCTGCTATATACTATTCATTAGAAATGAATCCCTAATAGCAGAAAGAGAAATTAAGAAAATGATCCCATTTAAGTTGCACCAAAAATAATAACATATCTAGAAATAAACTTAACCAAACAGGTGAAAGACCTATACTCTGAAAACTATAAAACATTGGTGAAACTGAAGATGACATAAAGAAATGGAAAGATGGTCCATGCTCATGCGTTAGAAGAACAAATATTATTAAAATGCCCCTACTACTCAAAGCAATACACACATTTAGTGTAATCCCTATCAAAATATCAGCAGCATGGGGCATGTGGGTGGTTCATTTGGTTAATTATCTGCCTTCAGCTCGGTTGTGATCCCGGGGTCCTGGGATCAAGCCCCACATCTGGCTCCCTGATCAGTGGGGATCCTGCTTCTCCTTCTCCCTCTGCCTGCTGCTCACCCTGCTTGTGCACTCTCTTTGAGGAAAAAAAAAAATCAATAGCATTTTTCACAGAATTAGAATAAACAATACTAAAATTTGTATGGAACCACAAAAGACATCAAATAACCAGAGCAATCGTTAAAAAGAAAAACAAAACTGGAGATAACACAATTCCAGTCTTCCAAGTTATATTCCAAAGCTATAGTAATCAAAACGGTATGGTACTGGCATAAAATAGATACACAGATCAATGGAACAGAATAGAAAACCCAGAAATAAACTCACAATTATATGATCAATTAATTTTTGATAGCGAGAAAGAATAGTCGATGGGGAAAAGACAGTCTCTTCAACAAACGGTGTTGGGAAAACGGGACAGCTACATGCAAAAAAATAAAAAATGGACTACTTTCTTACACCCTAGACAAAAATAAACTCAAAATGGATTGAAGACCTAAACGTGAGACCTGAAGCCATAAAACTAGAAGAGAGCACAGGCAGTAGTTTCTCTGACATTGGCCTTAGCAACATTTTTCTAAATAATGTCTCCTGAGGCAAGGAAAATAAAAACAAAAACAAACTATTAGGACTACATAAAAATAAAAGGTTTCTTCACAGTGAACAAAACTAAAAGAGAACCTACTGAATGGGAGATGATGTTTGCAAATGACATACCTAATAAAGGGTTAGCATCCCAAATATTTAAAGAACTTATACAACTCAATACCCTCCCCAATAATCTAATTAAAAATGGACAGAAGACACAAACAGATATTTCTTCAAAGAAAATATCCAGATGGCCAACAGATGCATGAAAAGATGTTCAACAGCACTTACCACTAGGGAAATGCAAATCAAAACTACAATGAGATATCACCTCATACCTGTCAGAATGGCTAAAATCAACAACACGAGCAACAACAGGTGTTGGTGAGGATGTGGAGAAAAAGGAACCTTCATGCACTGTTGGTGGGAATGCAAACTGGTGCAGACACCGTGGAAAACAGTATGGAGGTTCCTCAAAAAGTTAAAAATAGAGCTACCCTTCTATCCAGCAATTGTGTTGCTGGGTATTTACACAAAAATAGAAAAAAAAAGAAAAAAACACTAATTCAAGGAATGCATGCACCTCTATGCTTATAGCAGCATTATTTATAATAGGCAAATTATGGAAACAGCCCAAGTGTCTGTCCAGTGATAGACGAATGGATAAAGATGTGGTATATATTCACAATGGAATATTATTCAGACATAGAAAGGAATGAAATATTGCCATTTGCAATGACGTGGATAGATTTAGAGAGTATAATGCTAAGTAAAATAAGTGAGTCTGAGAAAGACAAATATCATGGCTTCACTCATACGTGGAATTACAGAAACAACACAAATGAGCAAAGGAAAGGAAAAGATAGAGAGAGAGGCAAACCAAGAAACAGACTCTTAATTAGAGAACGAACTGATGGTTACCGGAGGGGAGGTTGGTGTGTGTGTGTGGGGGGGGTGAAATAGGTGATGGGGATTAAAGATTACAGTTACCGTAATGTTGGGCACTGAGTAATGGACAGAATTGTTGAATCACTATGTTGTACACCTGAAAGTAGTATAACACTGAATGTTAGTTATACTGGAATTAAAACAAAAACATAATAAAAAAAAAAAAAGGAAATTAATCACTAAGTCCAGCCCAAACTCAAGGAGACAGGAATTAACCTTTACTTTTTGGGATTGGAATATTAAAGAATCTATGGACATACCTTTAAACTGTCACGGAAAGTTACCTAATTTCTTGGTGTGAGTTTCCATATCTATAAAATAGAGATACCAATAATATCTACCACACAGGTTTTGTATTAGCCAGAAAGAACCAATAAGATGTGTGCGTGTACATGTGTCTGCATGTGTGTTGAGGCGAAGGTGGGTGTGTATCTTTATCTGTGACTGTGTCTGTGTGTGTAAGCAGAAAGAGGGAGAGATTTATTTATTATAAGTAATTGGTTCACACAATTATGGAGGCTAGTAAGTCACAGCACTGGTAGATGGTAAGCTGGAAACTCAGAAGAGCCAATGTGTGTTCCAGTCTGAATTTGAGGGCCTGAGAGAGTCACTGGTATAAGTTCTAGAATGAAAGCTGTCAGGTTTAAGACCCAAGAAGAGCCAATGTTTCCATCTGAGTCTGAAGGCTAGAAAAGACCAATGACCTAACTCAAACACTGAAGCAGGAGTTCCCCTTTAAGCTGTCTTTTCGTTCCATTCAAGTCTTCAACTAATTGGATGAGAAACACCTCCCCAGCCCCACCCCCCAGTAGAGAGACAAACTGCTTTATCAGTGTGCCAGTTCAAATGTTAATCTCATCCACACACACCTTGACAGACACACCTAGAATAATATTTGACCAAACCTCTGGGCACTTTGCGGCCTATTCTAGTTGACACAAAACTTACCATCACAGGATTGTGATGTAAATTTAGTTCATTGATAGTTGAAAAATGCTTAGAACAATGCAGAATGAACATTTGTTACTCCTGTTTTCAGATGAGACTAATTTCTAGAGAAGTAAAGTAACTTGGTGCTTAGCAAAACACACGAACTATTAAATCTTCATTTTTCTTTCTATTACCGTTCTTTTTCCCATGACTTTAGGGGCAATCAGGGAACTCTAATTCGCTTGCCCTATAAGCAAAGTGGCATCTGCATTCGTTGATGGTGATATAAGATGTTGGATGTATTTATACTTTTCTGAGTTCGTCATTACCTTCTCCAAGTGATTTCCTTGGAAATAGAAGGGAGTTCATTAAAGTGTATTAATAAATTGCCAATATATATGCCTAACATCCAAGGAGGGAAATGTTTAGGTCAGATTCACCGGGTGTGTGACAGCTTCATCGGTTTGTGCTCTCCTTTATAAAAGCATCAAGAATTTCAGAGAGGGAAAGCAGTTACATGATATAAGGATATAAAAAAGAGGGAGCGGAACACAGCAAGTCTTCAACTTTCCCCAAATTAACTCTCTATCAGAGCGTGTGGAGAAAAGAGAAAGCACTGTAAACCAAAGGAACACTTGAAGCTCAGCCCCTGTGTTCTAACCGCTGGTCTGTAGACTTCCTCTGAGTAAGGTTTGTGTGGGGCCCATTAGCTGAACATGAAGAATCCACCCGGCAGCTTCCCACTGCACAGCTGTTTCTGAATGCCTTGGTTCTGGTCTCTGAAGAGGACATAACCTAGGGAATATTCCTTCAAACACATAAAATCTCCACAAATCCCAAAGTGCAGGTCCCTCTCACTTTTGGCAGGCAGCAAGATGTTTCAGCTTTCAAGCTAGAATTGCCTCTTCAAGGTCACCAGGTTATTATGGAATTGCAGTAAAACAAAGACAGGCTTCCCATGGAGAGTTTTCAATAAAGTCTTCGTGTACACGAGGAAAATGCATCAACATATTAGCCCCCATTGTCTTCTCTGGCTCTTAGTTGAAGGGAAAACGACAATAAAAAATAGAGGGGAAAAAAAGGAAACAGATCTTTGAGTAGAAAATGGATAAAGTTATGTTCCAGGTCTTGAGAGCAATGTCAGGATATGCTTTTTAATTTTTTAAAAATGTATCATGTCATCTGAATAAGGCAAGTCCACATGGAAAACAAAAAGCTATGAAAAAGAACTGAGTGTAATGTGTGGTACATAATGTATGTTCAGTAAACATATGGTGAACAAATTTGTTGATCAATAAAAGATGAAACAATGTGAAGTTATCATTTGCATAAATTAGACTCCTTAAATCTCCTCTTCTCAGATCCAAATTTTTCTACACCTGCAGAGATTTTGACAATCTTCTGGCCTGGATGGACTGACCTTGGCATGGCAGTGTAGATAGGGAAAGACAAGGCGGTCCACATTCATGGTCCTCTACTTTGATGGGTTATATCAGAATCCCATGGAGGGCTTGTTAAAACAGACTGCTGAACGCTACCTCAGAATTTCTAATTCGTTAGATCTAACCGAGGCCCATCAGTTTGCATTTCTACTAAGTTCTCAGGTGATGCTGACCCAGGACCACACTACCAGAACCACTTCTTTTTTTTTTTTTTTTTAAGATTTTATTTATTTATTTGACAGAGATAGAGACAGCCAGAGAGAGAGGGAACACAAGCAGGGGGAGTGGGAGAGGAAGAAGCAGGCTCATAGCGGAGGAGCCTGATGTGGGGCTCGATCCCATAATGCCGGGATCACGCCCTGAGCCAAAGGCAGACGCTTATCCGCTGTGCCACCCAGGCGCCCCTACCAGAACCACTTCTATAAGGGAAGAAATAATGGTCTGAAAGTACATCAAGGGGTTTTTGTTTTGTCCTCTAATACCAAGATATACTAGTTTGGATACTTCACACCTTGAAAATTACTTATATATAATAAACTATACAAACCTACCATGTATGCATGTACAATCTTTTACAATTAACATTTTTCATGTACATTATCATGAAATTTGCTTCTCCAAATAGCGTGGTGAGATGGAAAGGGCAGTAACTACTATAATGACATAGTCAATAAATGCAAAAATGTAATACTCAGATGGCATAAGAATAAACATATTGAAGTCAGTGATCATATCTTATTTATATTAGTATCCTTAAACTTAGCAATGTAAAGAAAGCATATAACAGTTCAAGAAGTCTTTCATTAGTCAATCACTTTTGCACGTAACTCCTAAGTAATGGAACCAGAGATCAGAGTCCTACGACTCCAAGCGTGGTTATTTTTTTAATTTTCCGTAATACTGTCTTATCAGAGTTTCTCTGCTCCTAACCCCCCTTCTATCTGCACAGTGTGTAGTAGGTCAGCAGCAGCAGGGAATAAGCCACAAAACCGTAAGCTACTTAGGGGTGTCAACAATGGCGTCTTCATCTCCTCCTTCATGGGAAGATGTCTGACACATAGTAGGTACACCACCCATGTCTTTGGGGTTGAATTGCATGTTTATCTTCCCCACCAGCTACAAAACCATGACTGTATGTATCTGCCATCCCAGAATCTCTGGCAGGCCTCAAGCTTGGGGAATAAGTTTCAGGGAAACCACAAGCCGTGGAAGAGAGCCACCTGGGGTTTGGGCCATATGGTTCTGGCTTCTTCCTTGTGGGAGGGAAGCAGCCTCTTCAAACCAAAAAGCTTAGGAGGGGTGCCTGCCAATTCTGCTAACTGGCAGCTCCAGTCTGTAACCCTTGAGCTTGTTCTGCTATGTTTCCAAGTCCCCAAATGTGTTCAAATCAAGGGAATGCTGCTGAATTGAAATGGATTTCCCCATCACTGCAAGGAAACAAGGCAAGCCTTAATTTTGACTTCTGAGCAGAGTCCCAGAGGGAGTATGCCTAATTAGACCAAGGATCAAACTCCTTCATGCCCTGCCAGAGAGGCCCACTGAGTTTCTGTGGGCCAGTGGCCATAGAATCTGTTTTCTGCTCACAGTGGCCTAGCTTCCCAGAAAGAAAAAAATAAATAAAATTAAAAAAAAAAAAAAACAAACCATAAAGCATGTTATCTTATCTAAATAATTTATAACATTGGAAGATGTTTCCTATATCAATAACAGACTAAACTCTGCATTTCTGGTGTTTTCACAAAAGTAACAGCTCTCATAAATGTCCCATTAATCATTGCTATACATTTTACTTGGCTGTTTGAATAATTATATGCTAAATAAAGTTATGCCTTCTTTGCAAAATATGAGCAACTTTAAAATAACTTCCACAAAATCCAAGCCATTTGTCTTTATTTACAAAACTAGCTGTAATATTCATATAAGCAACAATCTCCATTTACAACTGAAAGTTTTCTGAAGGCATTTTAAAGCTAAATATCAGATTGTGCTTCTTTAAAGAACTCATACCTTAAATAGACACAAAATTATCTTTACTAAAACTAGATATAATTGTATAAATATTTTCCTCCCAGGGGTCTCAGTGACAGAGCCCTGTATTTATAAATCAAATGAGCACATTTGAGCACTCTATTTGTATTCGTAAACCCCACAAAATAGAGCTGTCTGGACATCTTTATGTTCCAACCAACTTTAAAAATCCCAGTTGCCCCAGGAGAAAGGCCTAAGATCATGAGGGTTAGAAAGGCAAGCCTCTAAGGGCCAGATGCATGGGGCCAAGAGTGGGATAAGCAAGAGTGAAGACAAAAAGTGAAGGTTAGAGGTGATTTGTAAAGGGCAGCTGTAGCTGATGCAACAGCAAGTTATGAGAAAAAAATAAAATAAAATAAAAAAAGTTTACCATGGGAACGGAGACAGAAAGAAGCCAGATGAGAGAAAGGCTGTGTGTTAGGAAAGGGGATTGGACCGTAGTCAGGTACTCAAGCAGGGCCTACTGGACAGCGTGACAAGTCCTAGCTGCTAGTGTATTGCCTCTTTTGAGGCTCCTCCGATATAAAAAGACAGTAAGCATGGGCTCTTCTTGCCTGACATAGACATGGTTTCTAGGAAAATGTCTTGTAAAAGGAGATGAATTTATGCAGCAAATATTTATTAAGCATTAATATACACCAGACACTATACTACGTGCTATTTATACACTGCGTTTGCACTGCTAAAACTCATAACCCAGTTGGGGAAACAAGCATTTAATATTATTTGAATCCAAGTAAGTGTTTTCTGAATTATTGTTTGAGTGTGTGTGTGTGTGTGTGTGTGTGTATGTGTGTGTGTATGTGCATACACAAACAAAGAAACCTGTAATTGGAATAATTTCAGCAAAACATCCTGAAATAATAACAGATTAAATATTCAGCAAAACAGGTCAACCACTGAAATACTTCCAAAATGATCCAAAATCACAGGTTGGTGTCTCAGACTTACTAAGATTATGGAGCCTGGAAGTTTATGTTTCTCTCTTGTTACTATCCCTAGTTGAATAGCTTGAACCACTTAGAGTCTCTGTTTTATTCCATCTTTTTGATTTGTAAGAATCAGATCAAATATGTGGAACACAGAAAATGTTTATCAAATGCTCCCTATCTGTATGATAAGAAGGTACTAATGTCACAGCATGAGGTAACCAAACCTTGATCCATCTTCTGACTGGGAGACTCTCATCAGCTGCTTCCATGGAGTGGGGTCATGTTCAGAGGAAGGAGTCCTTCTTGCTACTTCTCCATACTCTTCCACTTACCTACCTACCACAAGTCCTCCCCTGCATGACTTCTTTGCCAGGAGTGGAGTGTCTTCACGGATTTATACCCTGCCTACCCGCCCAACACACACACACACACACACACACACACACACACACACACACACACACAGAGCAGGAGTGATTTTTCAAAGATCTAAATTTATATACATCACCACTACTATATAAGCTTCTGCAATATCATTTTTGCCTATACAACTGTGATTTTCTGTTTATTTTCAATCCCTCAATACCTAAGGAATATTGTACTTCAGTAACAATGAATTCTAGAGCTGGCATTCTAGTTCAAGAAGAATAGAATCTCCTTGGTTTGTTGGAATAAGGATGTGCAGGTCAATGCTACTGGTGTCTGAAAAAGCACCCCAATTGATGTCCTCTGTGGAGTAAGCACAACGTTCCCCTTCCCCAGCCTCACTGAGTTCCTTGGCATGATCTGCTAGCCTTAACACTCAGGCTAATTGGTGTGTGTCCCCGAGTACAGTGTCCTCTTTAGTAAAATCAAGCTAACAACACCTGCTTGCAGTATTATAAGTACTTACAAAATGAGGCATAGGTGATGCCTAGCACAGTGCCTGCATGGAGTAGGTACTCAATGCTTGAGAACTAGAAGACCCTTTATGGTCTGGCTGCAGACTAATAATCAATTTATTTATCTCTTCCTTTTTTTTTAATAATAATATTTTTTATTATATTATGTTAGTCACCATACAGTACCTCACTGGTTTCTGATGTAAAGTTCGATGACTCATTAGTTGCGTATAACACCCAGTGCACCATGCAATACGTGCCCTCCTTACTACCCATCACCAACCTATCCCATTCCCCCACCCCCTCCCCTCTGAAGCCCTCAGTTTGTTTCTCAGAGTCCATAGTCTCTCATGCTTCATTCCCCCTTCTGATTACCCCCTATTTCTTTATCCCTTTCTTCTCCTATTTATCTCTTCCTTATTCCTCTCATGTATCATATGCTCTAGATATACTTCCCAGGATGACATTTTTGTCTCCTCATCTTGCTTAAGAGTATTTCTTTGTTTCCCACTGTTTTTAAACCAGTGGGCTCCTGCTCATCCTTCACTGTCCAATACAAATGTTAGCTTTCCTCCTTAGCTTTTTGTTGGATTTACCCACCAACGCACAGGGGAATTAATCCTGAGCTACGCTTCCTGTATTTACATTGAATTTTCTGTATTCCTCTATTATAACATAAATCATAATTTTAGACAAAAAGATTCATGTACGATAGAAAGGCAGATAGATAGATGATAGACAGACAGACAGACAGATAGACAACCCAAGTCACCAAGAGCTCTCTGAGATCAAGGACAGTTACTTATTCATCATTGTTTTCTTTTTAAATTAATAAACTTTGGAATTTTTAGAGCAGTTGTATGTTCATAGCAAAACTGAGGAAAGCACAGAGCTTACACACACCCCACCTTCCCCTCCTACATGTTGCCTCTCTCACCATCAACACTCCCCTCTTGTGTGGAACATTTGTTGTAATTGATGATAATTATTATTGACACATTAATTATCAATGCAAGTCCAGTGTTTACATTACGGTTCATTCTTTGTGTCATACATTCTCTGAATCTCTACAAATATATTATGACATGTATCTACAATTATACTGTCACATAGAATAGTTTCACTGTTTAGAAATCCCCCTATTCCACCCATGCATCCTTCCTTCCTCATTGTTGACATCTGACAACCTCTGATCTTTTCACTGTCTCCATTGTTTTTCCTTTCCCCAATGTCATACAGTTGGAATGACAGAGTGTATACCTTTCCAGATTGACTTCTTTCACTTAGCAATATGCTTTTAAGTTTCTACTGTGTGGTTTTGTGGCTTGATAGCTCATTTCTCTTTATTGTTTGATTTCATTGTTGGATATACCACAGTTTGTTTATCCATTAACCTACGGAAGGATATCTTGACTACTTCCAAGTTTGAGCAATCATAAATCATATTTACATGGGTCTAGTCTTAGGTTCTCTTTTATGTTTCGTTGATCTATATGTCTATGAATGTCTATCTTTCACCAGTGCTACACTGTCTTGATTATTCTAGTTTTATAGTAAGACTTAAAGTTTGGGGTCTTCTGCCTTTCTGTATAAACTTTAGAATTAGTTTGTCAATATCTACAAAATAACTGGCTAGGATTTTGGCTGAGATTATACTGAATCTATAAATCAAGTTTATCTTTATACTGCCTGAAACCAGCATAGTCCTTGGCATATTTGGGGGCCCCATTTACTTTTGTTGATGCCAGATATCCACTGAGACAAATTAAAATGGATAATTTTCTACCTCCCCTAAATCTTAAGGAAATATGTCTTCAGTGATTGCTGTTGCAAAATAATCATCCCCTCTTCCCTATATGTTAGGCGGGAGGAGGGTAGGGGGTACTGTGAAGACGGATTGTGCCATATGCTCCACAAGGACCGGGAAACTTCTCTCTCTACTTTGCTGATGGTCATACCCTAACACCTGGAGCACTTCCTGCTATACCATAGAACAAAAAAATGGATTTTTGAATTTTGAATGAATATGTTTTTTTGGCCAGAGACCAACATGCTGAAGCAATTTCAGTTCCCCAATACACTGTGATTTCTCTGCTCTAAGTCCTTGGCCTGAGCTATTTCCTCTACCTGGGACCCTCTCCTTTCCCCACTTTTCACCTAACTAACTTCTACTCAAACTTCAAGTACCTGCTTCTACATTGCTTCTTCCTTGACTCCCATGTGCTTTGTTCCCTATTCTCTTTCCAAGGATAAGCACACTTTGGCATGCATTAGGTACTCAACACATAATTACTGTTTAAAATGATATATTTCACCCTGTTCGAGGATTCACTCAATATCATAAAAATACATATTTACAAATTGTAATTCCTGAATGAGTTATTCCTACACAAAGGCCAAATCTATACTCTAGATTAGAGTCCATAATATGTTTTTGGATGTAGTATTGTACTTGTAAGAGTATTTGGCATTTTCATCTCCCGGATCTATGGTGCAAACAGAATGGACACTCCAGATTTAAATTCTCTCTCTTATTGGAAAAATTATCTCCAATATAGGAAGGCATCTTGCATCTCATCACCTTAAAGGCAGCTGTTATCCATTTCCTGACTGTTTCAGTTGCAGCTTCTGGTCTTCTGCTGAAAGATTTCATTCCATTATTTATTACTCGACCTATTAAATGTCAATAGGAAGATTCCCTGGAAAGGTGTGTTACTGTGGTTACCAAGAGCTTCTCTCATCCCAAGAAGAGTCTGCTTTCTGGGGTGCAGAACAGGCTTTAAAATCAGCAGGAACCACACATGCTGAAGCAGAGATGTATGAAGGGCACAAAGAACCTGCTATTATTTTTAAAGCATCCTGGGAAATGCTGGGAAGGATTCTAGGGTTTTCTTTCAAAATGATAACTTATGGACAGTTTGAAGCAAAGCCATGGAAATGAAAAGATTTGATTCTCCTGCCATAGATGGAACAGTGACTTTTTATTCTCCTGCTATCTTCCCCCACCTCAAAAAATGCATTTTTTATGAGAAAGTCAAATTGGCCTTGTCTCGCAGGCAAACACTCCTCACAGAACAAATGAGCCTTTTTTTGTTAAATTACAGAAACAGTGAAAGATTTATGATTCTCCTGGACAAAATCCTTTTGTTTTAAATAGTTGCCATTTTTCCATGAAGAAATCAGACACCTTGTTGGTGTTTTCTTATAGTAAACATAAGGTCACTGAAAGAACAGGCTAGATGAAAGATCACCCCGGTATTAAATTACTTCCATCTGCAAACACTGTAAATCCCGTAGACATAAAAAGAGAAGTTATGGTTAGAGTTCTGAAGTGTCATGTTTTTGGACTTGAAAAAAGTCCTTCTGCTGAGGACTTTATTCTATTGCCAAGATTAAGAAACATGAAGTCGTGACGCAGTAACTGGACCATGTCAAAAGCATTTTGCAGTAGAAATCTCACTTGCTCACTCCTTTTCTCAGCCCTTTCCCTCCATTCACTTCTTGCATTATCTAACATTCAAGTTTATATTGGAAGAAATTGCTATGAATTAAAGTCCCATAGTATTAGTTCTCAACAGGTTTTTAAGAACTATTCAAGGCATACAATTATTCTCCTCAGCTTTTCTTTTTACTGATTATACATCGTTTATGCTTGGAATAGAAATCAAAATGGTATCTCTTAGAAACAAGGTCATTTACATTTGTAATCAATTAATGTAATCCACAGTTGCAATTTGACTAAATTGCATGGTAGTCTTTAAGTAGGACTCCGATTTTTCATTCCAAGGTTATTAGTAGTTACTGTAAGAGAGAGCAGTGACTATTGTGTTCTTTTGGCTTCTAAACATCTGAACTTCATTCCTAGTTTTGAGAAATACATTATTGCATGAGTGCAACCATCTAAGGCTGGATATTTGCTTCTGAATCCCCTGAAGACAGGACAGGAACATGAGGTATCCACACCCAAGATTTGAATCTGGAACAAGAGATGCAAAGTGGTGGGAACTGCCCAGTGCCCAGTGGCAGTAAAGGTGATGGTGAAAGAAACACTTCATGGTCGGTAGTAGAAGCAGGATTCCTGAGAAGAATGTTCCCATGATGTGGTCTTCACTGCTGTCCCAGCTCTCCCATTCAATAGTTCAATGTTTTTGGACAAAAGCTTTAATAACTCAGCTTCAGTTTTTTCATCTGTAAAATAGGGGTATGAATAGTTATCATCCCACAGTACTGATTCAAGGGTTGAATGTGTTAATGCGCATTGAGCAGTATGTAGCACATAGGAAGGTCATCACTAGCATCACCTCTATGAGACACTATGACCTTCCTGTGCATATCCACATGGACTGAATCACATTCCTCAGCCTCCTTGTTCATGCTCTCCAATGGTATTTTTCTTAAATTAACCAAAATAATTTTCTGTTGAATACAACCAAGAATCCTGACTGAAGTCCATCTCTAAGCTGATTTGTATTTTCAACAACGAAACACCTTCACAATAGAGACTCATTTTAAGTTCACAAGTGGGATATTTGTGGAAAAAAAAAATTGTTTCCCTTGATAGTGCTCTATTTGTGTAATGCTATCACATAAAAATTCTGTGTTTGGCAGTAGCTATTCTGGCAGTTTTGCCATGTTTATTTCTTTCTGTGGTATAATTAAAAGGTGATCCAGATTCTTATAACTGACAGAACTTTTCAAGTTCTTATGTCAAAGCAGAATGATTTTTTGAGTTCTGCTGAAAATAGAAAGAGAGGTAGTTTGCCTATTTGTATTTGCAAAGAGTCCACAAATATGCCTCAGGGAAAGAAGAAGAACAAGCAATATTTATATGCTCATAAGGATGACATGGATCTTCAACTCCTGAAAACACAGGGCATAGGTCAAAGCTCTGTTTGGCTTTTGTCCAACAGCCTGAAGATATTATGGAGAGATCATCAGGGAGAAAACACCAGTGCACACCACATCATGCCTGTCAGAAATCTGGTTCCATGTTTTAAGAATTCCAGAAAGTTGTCTGGGAAATAGTAACACCAGAAGCTTCCTTTGATTCCCTCTTTGATAAGATCTCTTCTCAGAGGGCTTGAAGGGAAAGAGAGAGATAAAAGATGAAATTGACAAAAGTTCTAGCTGCTTCAAAGGAAATCCATGTGGTTTGCATGCCTTATATAACTCTTCCTAAAAAAGGAAGACAGCTGTTTGCTGTACGAAGTTCCAGACTGCTGTGGCCAGTAGCTTCAGGCCACTAATTACAGTTTCAGAGGCATGAGAGAGGCACACTCTTTTAAATCTATCTCATATCCTTCAGTATCCTCAATTTCTTCTAAGTGTGGGCTGCTTCTCATGACCTGAGATTAACCTAGAAGAATCAGGTATTTCTCTAACTCGCTATGGAATCGTTATTATAATTTTTACTCATGAAGGGTAGAATGTAAGGCTCTTGATGGGCACTTGTTGAGTTTCCACCCTGCATTGAATACTGAGCAGATGTTGCACACATTTGAATAACCGGTTAGCTGGAAAAGCTTTTCTCTATCAACAATGACGTGTTTGCACTGCAGCAGCATGGTGCGGCTGGAAAACACCAGGACAGGACTCGGGCCACCTCAATTATTGCTCTGGCTCAAGTATGGAACTGCCTGTGTGGATTTAAATGAGACCTTGTCCCTCTTTGTCATTGGTGTCCTTACTTAAAAAATGAGCTAACAGCACCTCCAAGACAGTGTCCAAGTCAAAACAGTACATATAACACTTAATTTCAGAGAAAAGTTTTTCCTAGTTAACAACAGTGACAAAAATTCACAACACTCAGGTAGGCCACATGAATCAGAAAATAAGACACCTTACTCGTAGTTGCAATAGTTTTATTTATAACATGGATACATAATATGTTTGATATATATTATGAAAAATACATACAAAATACAGACAAATATTTTATTAATAATATCTGGTTATTAGGGAATATATTGAACCATTCATAAATATCATACAATACAATGATAATAATACTGAAGATAGTGTTTACAGAGTATTTATCACGTGCCTGGTATAAATGTTTCAGTTATATTCACTCATTTGGTCTTTAAACCAGCCTGGGTATTAGACAGAATTTATAACTCTTACTTTAGAAATTAGAAAATTGAGAGAAGGCACAGAATGAATGTGTAGGAGCTGGGATTTGAACTGTGGCAGTCCCGCTCCAGATTCTCTGCTTTTCAGCATTCTGTTACTTAAAATTGTAGGTATATCTGGAGAACAGGTTAATCTATCAATTTATTTTGTAAGACTATGATGGAAGTTAAAGCAGAATTAGTTCACATTCTAATTGTATAGCTTATTACCTCTGCAGCTTGAGAAAACGATTTGATCCTTCTAATATTTAGTGCCTTTACCTGTAAAATGTGGATAATATTATATAAAATCATCAAATGGGTTTGATGAGAGTAAAAAATATAAAATTGTCCAACTCGGTTAACAATTTATTTACTTTAGCAGATATTTATGGAATGCCTACTATGTGCCTAGCACTGGTATAAATGTTACACAGTAAACAAAATTCATGCCATTATGGAACTGACATTATTGTGGGGAGACAGAGACTTTTAAAAACATTAAAATGAAAAGGTAATTTCTGTGTAACAAACATAGGAATTCTGTAAGTCAGGAATTCTGGAAATATGTTCCATGGAATAACATGAATGCTTGAGATATAGTACAGCTGGGACTGAAGGAGGACCTCCAGGACTGCTTCTTTACCTGCATACATGGTATCAGGATGGAGATGCCTGACACTCAGGCCCAGCTGGGATGCAAACATGTGGCATCTCCAACATGTTGAGATTTATGCAGAGAATTAAAATAGTATGATACGATACTGGTGACTGGAAGATTAGGAAATGCTCAAGGAAAGCATCTCTGAGTAATTAATGAAGTTGACACCCGAAATTGAAGAAGCATCCAGGTAAGTGGAGATTAGGGGGGAGGATACTAGGCAGGCTAGTACAAAAGCCTTGAGAAGAAAGCATGGAGCACAGCAGGATATGAAATGAGATAAGGCCAATGATGTAGACAGGGACTAGGTTAAGTGTGGCTTTCTAAGCCAGGTTAAAAGGTTAGGATGTTATTTACAAATCCATGGAAAACCATTGTGAAATTCTGAGTTGGAGAATGGTAGAATATTAAAATAAAAAGAAAAAACAAAGAAAAAGAAACATAATAAAAGAAACAGCAATAAAATGGAATCCTCCTTCAATTTCTTCTGGTCATGTTCACTACAATCCACCCTTAGTATCTTCACAGTGGCTCCTAATTATTGACTTTCTTTGTCTCCTATTCTGATCATTTATGAATAGAACATTCGAATCTCTTTCCTTCTCCAACAATATGTATAGATCATGTTTACAAAATTAATATACATCTAAAATGGGGACAAAATATTTGAAGGCTGCTGAATCTTACAAAAAGATACTGGTTTCACTCCAAATCTAGACAAAAGCATGTCATTCATGTATTATTCATTCAGGCATCTATTTACTCAGCCATCTTTCCTTTGATTGGCAGGTATCAATAAGTACAATAACAGAAAAACGACCATGACACAGTTTCTGTTTTCATAGCATTTCTATGGCACAAAGTATTTTTTTTCTTTTTGGTAGCAAGTTGTACTGGAACACAAAGGAAGAAAAACAGTATCTGATACCCCAAAGTAGTAAACATTGAAGACTGTTTAGCAAGTTATGTGCCCTGGGAAAATACACTTAAACTCATTAAAGTGGAATTTATGTCAACTGCTTATTCTTGACCCGAGAAGCTCCTGTCATACTCGTAGAAAACACTATATTTGGGTGCTTCTATCAAGATTACTTAAGCGAACTGAAAATGGAAGTCTTCCTTATGGTCTTTCTGTGCAGTGTTTGTCCATCATCAACAGTCCTCAGGAGCTGGATTCCTTCCACATGAAAGGAATTCCAAAACTCAACACATTCCTTAGCTTCCAAAGCAGAACCGAAAACTTAGACAATTGTTCCAGATGAACGGCAAAAACCCATGTGCTTGTGTGCGCGCACGCACACACACACACACTCACATACACACACTTATTTTGCAGAGAGCAGACTGGTGAGAAAAGCCTTAGTAATTACTTCTTTCAGTTCATTGTTATCTCTTATCTTGCACCTAACTCATAAATAGCTAGTTTTTTTCTAGGTAAATATATTTGTCCAGACTTCAAAGATTTTAAGGCTAGGATTGACCAAAATAAACATTTCAGACTTGAAATTCTCAGTGATCAATTTTTTCTCCATAATCCATTACTGGCTTTCCAAAGGGAATGGATCATCTCCTTAACATATCACCCCAAAGTCAGAGTTGGTGTCAAAGTCTCAAAATCAAGGTCATCAAAAGTCTGTCATTCATTTTTGGTTTTTCTGAATCTGGTATTTAAATATTTGGAACTAAGGTTTGTTTGTGTTTTGTTTTGTTTTTTTTTTCATTCTATCTTTGACAAAAACATAGAAGCAGAATTTATACTAGTACCCACCCTTCCATAACTTACCTTCCATAACCTACGGAGGCACCCATTGTTACCCAGTCTTTGTATACACAACCATAATCATCATGTTATCCCATTTTCTCTTTCTATGGCCATAATGTTCAACCATTTAGAACATGGTGTCTAGAGTCAAATACTTGGAAGCTAATTCTGTCTCCACACTTGCTATGTGACTTGGGCAGAATTACATTCTCTCTGTGTCTCAGTGTTTCAATGGAAATATGATCCTTATATTATACGGTTATTAAGAATAATTAATTTGGTTAGAACATATGAAGTATTTAGAAGTGCGTGGAATACCACTTATATTTAATCAATGCAATATTACTAGGAATTCAGGTTTTGTTTTGTTTTGTTTGGGACTCTTATTTCCATTTCTAGTGTCCCTGTCTATTTTCCCTTTCTTTCTTTCTTTCTTGCTTTCTTTCTTTCTTTCTTTCTAGGCTCCACACACCCAGAATGGAGGCCAGCATGGGGCTCAGACTCAGGACCATGAGATCAAGAACTGAGCCGAGATCAAGAGTCAGACATGCAACGGACTGAGCCATCCAAGTACCCCCATCTCTGTCTACTTTCTTATTTCCAAAACTAAAATTATAACATCTCATTTTCAAGAACATACCTTTTATCAGACCCAGTTGTAAAAAGCCACTGATAGGTTTGCATAGGAGTTTGAGCATTTCCTGCAAATGAGAAGAACTGAGGAGCAAAGTGAGGGAGGTAGGGCACTCTAGCATTAGATGTGCAGAAGTTATCAGAACACCAGGAACTCTGATATAATTAATAGTTCATTGTCATAGCAGTATCTGACCAGTTATCATAAGAGTTTTCACACTGTTTTCTACATATAGATTCATCAATTCAACATTAGAGTTAGAACAATGGGAGATATGAAAACATAAAAGATAATTCTCTTGACTCTAACAAACTCAGATGACCGTATGTGTGTGAAGAACAGGGAGAAGAATGATAAATGAACTTCTTAAAAATTATGTTATTAGTTACATTCTTCTCAGGGGATACTAGAAGGATGAGAGGCAAGAAATATATAGCTTTGTGGAGATAGGATCAAGGAAGGAAAGTTGAAATATCTGAGGAATGAAGAAATTTCATGTACCAATCTGAGTATTAAGGAATAGTGGAAAGATGTTGGTAGAAAGGAAAGGTAGGTTGGTATGGTAGTAAATCAGGCCTCAAAAATACAAATGGTGGCCTGATATGGAGAGTCAAAAATCCAAAGACCAGGCTCTCTTAGCTAATTATAATTATGGCAAAGAATGACTTTGAGAACACAAAGCCAGAGACTATTATTTTAGTGACAGTTACTCTGACCTTGCTCGAGAGCCCAGAGAGATTCACTGATTCCCATTTTCAAACCAGATTAAGTTTTCACACTTGGGTGGCCCACGAAGTATGAGATGGTACCATACAATGTCTTCTGCAGTGATGTTGACCAGTATTAAAACAAGTTGGCTGGGGAAAAAATCCATATTTTTCTGGGACTAGTAACACAGCTAGTTATTAATCAGATTAATACCCAGGGCATAGATTTTGAGCTCAAAGACTCCAACAAGTCTTGTACTGATAAAAAAAAAAAATGCAATAATTGAAAATGTGGCCCCACACATTTGAATGGCCTGAAGTCAGATTTCCAATCATGGAATTAATCTCTTTGATATCACAATTTATCTGCCTATACTTAAGGTGATCATCAGTGAATTATTAACAAAACATCCTACTTCTGAAACCTATGTCCCTTTCTTAGAGTCTTCTAACTGAAGAATGGGCCAAGAGATGGATTTCTAGAGCACACATATATTTGATTAATCTTTATAGCTCCAGTACCCAACATAATATAAACACAGGTAAGATATTCAATGCAGCTTTGTTGAATGAGTGCATTAATAAATATAAAAATTGATTGTTGACAAAAATGGAAAAATGGGTGATTACAAGAATGATGAATGAGAAAATAGTAGGTTTGTTAGAGGTCTTTGATAAAATAATGAATGAATGAATCAGTGAGCTAATGAGTTATGCATTATCCCCATAATTACTACTCCTGGTAGCTACTATGATATAGAAAATAAACTCTATATTTCGTACAGTTAAGTCAGGTGCAGTCAGCTGACTACTTTTGTTAAACATATGTGGGTTTGGCATATTTTTCTGCCTTGTTGAAGACAGCTTTGTTGTAGAAGTTAGCTTTAAATTGATCCTTGAGGAAGGCCATCCAAAAATAGCCCAGCATGAGAAGTCCAGCATGCTGTTTCTTTCACTTCCCTAGGCTACTCCCCTATGAAAAATATTTTGATTTAGTTGGTTCATTTCATGTGATGGCAGTATGAATGATCACTTTATAGCGGACATCAGCAAAAGGATAGGAATTTACCATTAAAACAGAGTGAAACTGAAACTATTTTGGCCTCCCTCTGCTTACCTTGAAGATAAATGATTATGATGTCAGTGCAATTTGAAAGAATATTAAATCAGAAGCTGAATATACCTAGCAGTTCCAATTCCCTCATGTCCCAAGACCTGGATTCTCTTGAACTCTAAAGCTAAGATGATTCTTTCATCCTCAAAATCCAAATGGCATTCTGTAACTAGCTTCAGGACACATTAACTGAAAAAATTCACTCATGATGGTTTTACACTTACAATTGACTACATAATTTGGTTTTCCTCCAGATGCTTTCCAAACATAACTCAGATATATAAAACACACCTTCCTCCTTTTCAGGAGGAAGAAAATTTACACTATAAATATAAGACTTCTTCATTCTTATGGTTTTTTAAGGCTTTCCCATTTTACTCTTAGAGGATCCCTTTGGCCTTTCTTTTTGGAGCTCTGAGAATTTTGTTCAGGTGATGGTAAATTGGGGGGAAAGAGAGATAGGTCCACCTTGCCTCCAATTCTGATGCAAGAAGAGGAGACAGGCGCTGAAATTTGTTGCATGCCTGTTTGTGCTAATACTTGTGCTAAATACTTGTGATAGGCTGCTTCATAGCCCTGCAAAGATGGCCACATGCTAATTCCTGGAACCTGTGACCATGTTACCTTATGGAAAAATGGACTTTGTAGATGTGATCATGTTAATGATCTTGGGTTAAGTAAATTATTGTAGTGGATGTGATGTAATCGCGAAATTCCTTATGAAAGGAAGTTAGGAAGTTAAAGAGGGCAGAAGACAATGTGATGACAGAAGCAAAGATTTGAGAAAGGTGGTCATTCCAAGCCAAGGAATGACAGATGACAGCCTTTAAAAGCTGGAGGAAGTAGGAAATGAATTCTCTCCTGGAACCTCCAGATGAAACCCTTTCTGCTGATCTCTTAATTTTATTTATTTATTTATTTTTAAAGATTTTATTTATTCGATAGAGAGAGACAGCCAGCAAGAGAGGGAACACAAGCAGGGGGAGTGGGAGAGGAAGAAGCAGGCTCCTAGCGGAGAAGCCCGATGTGGGCCTCGATCCCAGAACATCAGGATCACGCCCTGAGCCGAAGGCAGACGCTTAACGACTGCGCCACCCAGGCGCCCCTGATCTCTTAATTTTAGCCTTGTAAGACTAATTTTTGGACTTCTGATCTCTAGAATTGTCAGATAATAAATGTGTGTTGTTTTATACCACTAAATTTGTGACCATTAGTTACAGCAATAGTAGCAAACTGGTATAGTGTTTTGCAGTATTTTATGAAGGATTCATAGCACTACGAATGAAGAGTACCTTCTCCATTTTACAGTGACATCAAAGGCACAGAGAGGCTCCCTCAAGTTCTCACTGCTAATTAATAATGGGGCTAAAGCTCCAATCCAGATTTGTCAGCCAATAAAGCCCATGATTTTTTCCCCCAGGAGTATGTAACCAATAATTTGGTCCAGATTTCCCCCTCTCACCTATGTCAACCAGATAGATTGTTCACACATATGAATTACCTAGGAGTCCATTCTGCCTGATAACCCATTGCTTCCACTGGATGGACACCACTCAGAGTGGATTATCCTGAAATCTTGCTTTAATTTATGTCTTCCTTCACCCCACTACAAATTTTGGAACTATTTACTTTGCAAGGGGAGGCAGGGAAGAAAGGAGAAAAAAGTGAAAGTCAAGACAGACCCTACTGTACGAATCATGGCTCAGAATCTTTTTCCCAGCATCAGAGTGTGGAGGAATGAATGTAGGGCTTTTATTTTTCCTCTATAACTTCAGCAGGAAGTTACCCAACACCTCCCACCCCCCACCAAAAATACTGGCTTTGAGGGATGTTCTTGGAAGTGATTGAAAAGGATCCCTTTTCCCTGAGCTACTAGGGAGCTGTACCTAACATCTTTAAGGGCAGCTTGGCTGTCTTCCAGAAGAGATGCTATCTGATTTACTGCAATGCCTACTGTGATGCCTGCACTGCTTGACTTTCCACCTGACCAGTGGGAAACATCTGCAGGAGAGTGCCTCCCATGGCAGCTCTGTTCCAAGGGAAGGGAGGAGGCCAGCCCAAAAGCTGTCTTTCTTATCTGTTATTCATGTGCACAAGAGTCCACATTTCTTGGTTGTTGTTTGTCAAAGAGGCTTTCAAGCATGGAAGTCATTCCTGCTCTACTTCTTATTGAGGTCCTTCTGCAACTCATTTGGGATCCTCAAAAAATAAAAACAATTCCTCCTTCATGGAGCTCAGCTAGAAGACGTTAAAGCAGATACACATTTTATGGATTAGTCCTTCCCAATATATTTCCACTGCTTTCATTATAAAAATGAAGTCATGGGGAGCAGGATTAAAACATGTGGATATACAGCATTTCAGCCACCATCACACTGGTAATGAGACTTGGCATCTTGGCAAAAGTGAGATCGGATGCTAAGAAGTGCAACGGCAACTAGTGTTTCCTTTACACGTTTCTTCCATCAGTTTTCCAAATTCTCCTCCCCCGCCATCAAATATTTTCATTTGAGAATGGGTGAAGCAGTCTTCAGCAACTTTTGTAATGTATACCTAGCCTGTTTGATCAGTTTGATCAGTTTCAAGCTTGGCTAATTTTACACAATCCTGTTCTTTTGAAGTATGCGTGTGGAAAGCGAACGGGAAGGTAGTGTGGAATAAGGGTGACTGAGGAACAATGTGGGGTGCCTAATATGTTTCAGTAAAACCTATTACTAGGTATTAAAGTTTTTTGGGGGGCTGAAAAAGTAAAACAAAACTCTAGAATGAACTCTAGAACTCTAGAATCTTCAACTTAGTGGAGCTTTCTGCTTTGTGGTATTTTAGTTCTTTACCAAACAGAGGAGGGTAAAAAGAAAAATCTGTAAAACATTTTTTAAAAAGTTGGAAGAAGACTTTAAATAGATCATGTGAATTTGGGGAAGAAAATGCTGGTGAGAAACATATAGGAGGTAGATGGTAAAGAAATTTTTAAAAAATCAACCATTAAGAAAGTACTAGAAGGTAACATAGTTGTTTTGATTTCTAATTTTAAAAACACAAAGAGAGAAACATTAGGAAGAAAGTGAAATTTATCAAAACATACATGCTTATATGTACTATAATTTGTTTCTTAATAACTGAAAAAAATGCAAATTGGAAATTCATGTTGATTTCCAGAGCAGAGAAATCCAGTGAGGTGAATATTCTTAGAAGAAGATTCTGGAATGTTTTCATGCCCATTTTTAGTAAATTTGAAGATGATAATGCATATCTTAGAGTAAGACTTTGGAGGGTATGCTGTGAATCAGCTTATCCTATGAAGCTTATAGTTTTCAGACTCTTCCATTGATTTCTTGATAGAACCACAAGCAAGTTTTATTGGCTTTGCTATCTCATAGGCTTTTCCATTTCAGTCCTATTGGGTCACATTTAGTTGCCCTGATAGAGTCCACAGCCTTGACTGGATCTCCTATTGCAGGGAGGGACCTCCCTCTTGCCTGGTGAATCCTGATCCATTTTCTCAGCCCTCATTTCAAGCACATCATCTTCCATATAGATAGCTCTCTTCCTTAGGAATCCAACACATGTTGTAACTATGTATGTCAAGGATGGCACTGAAAAAAAAAATCTACCTGGAATTATATTTATCTACATATTTACACTTTCTGTTGGTTGACAAACTCCTTGAGAAGATGAATGGCATCATTTTTATCTTATATCATCTCAAGTAAATCCTACAATGCCTGGAACAGAAATGACATAAAATACATATTTATTACAAAATGAGAAGTTCATAGTTTTTTATTTTCTATTACCTAATTACATAAATATTCTTGGGTATCAGATAACTGATAGAAAAGGAACAACTATAAATGTTGTTTATAAACTATAAAAAAACTTTTAATTGAGGGTACTATGCTAAAGTCTCTATACCAATCTCTTTATTTATAATACTTCATTTAATTCTTACAATTATTTTTTTTCAAGAAGAAATGAGGACCTACTATGTGCAAATCTAAGTACACGTTATATGCCTATTTTGCATATGAAGAAAATAAGGCCTAGAAAAATTAAGTTCACAAAGCTAGTAAATAGAAAGACCAAGATTCAAATGTGGGTATGTTTTAATCCTCATCTTTCAGTCTTTTCATTAAAGGACTTAATTAGACATGAATTCTTCTTAACTGAAACAAAAAGAGGACTTCAGAATTTATTCTTAGCACATCACTGGCACATCGGTTTGTGTTTCTTTTCTAAAATATTAGAGGAAAAGCATTCTGAAACATCCCTCAAAAATATTTATGGTTTTTAATTTCTAGAATCTATTTTATAGACAACAAATTCTAAACCCCTAATAAACTATTAGTTGATTCCTTCTTGCAACTAAGAAAGAAAAAAGCATGATCACATATTTTTACATAAAGCCCACCACAGCCTTCTTGCTGTTAGGAACACTAGACAGCATTTCAGCTACTGCTTGGGCCATTTTAAATAGTAAAGTCACCAACAAAAAGCACAAAAGTGTAAAAAAAAAAAAAAAAAAGCTTGGCACTAAATAGACCTCGGAAAGGAAACTTGTTTATAGTAGGAGCACTGAAACAAAGTCAGAGCTTTGTCATGTTCGACCTCAGCTGGGAATGTATACATTGGGTGACAAGAATTTTGCTGTTCTGTGCATGTCTGTGTTTATTTGAGTACTACTAGTACATTTTAGCAAGTAAGGGAATTCAAAATATGGAGTCCCTGAGTAAGGGGAGTGGACCCTACATCTTACTGGCTCTGTGTGACTAAGCTTGAGTTGCCTACCAACTTCTGGACAAAAAGAGAATGATGTCTGTTCTCTCTGAGCCACATGGACAATTAAGTCAATTCAGCATAGTCATCTAAGGAAAGTAGATGTGATGAGATCAGAGGGTAGGCAGGAAATAGATCTACTAAATATCCATCACGCCTTCTCTCAGCCTTCTCAAGCAAGAGAGATCATTTCTTAAGACTTTGACCTTTCTAAAATTCTCTCCTCTTAGATTCTAGCTTTCTACATATGCAAGTGAAAGGTGTGCCCTAAGTAGTATTTATTATTTTTAAAAAAATTTTTTAAAGATTTTATTTATTTATTTTACAGAGAGCGAATGACAGAGACAGAGCATGAATAGGGGATAGAAGGCAGAGGGAGAGGGAGAAGCAGACTCTCTGCTGAGCAGGGAGCCCAATGTGGGCCTCGATTCCAGGTTCCTGGGATCATGACCTGAGCCAAAGGCAGACACTTAACCAACTGAGCCACCCAGGTGCCCCAGTAGTATTTGTTAATTATAAAAACATCAAACTATCCTATATAATAGTATACATTCTATCAAAAAAAAATTTGAGAGGGAGAGAGAGAAAGGGGCGGAGAGGCAGAGGGAGAGGGAGAGAGAGAGAATCTTAAGCAGGCTCCATGCCCAGCACAAAGCCCGATGATGAAGGGCTCAATCTCAAGACCCTGAGATCATGACCTGAGCTGAAATCAAGAGTCAGATACTTAAGCAGCCAAGCCACCCAGGAACCCCTGTGTTCTATCAAATTTTATCCATAATTTCCCCTAAAGATCAAATTTAATTTTAGATAACTCTGTTCTTATTTCTTTTATCGAAGGTTAATAACTAGTGAAGTTCATATGTTACCCCCCAAAAACTTGATTGCTTTGTACTTATGTCAGGCCAAATTCACCTTTGTTGTTTCAAAGATAGGGTAATAATGCTATTTTGCCTTATGATGTATCAAGTCCTGGACTTGTTACTTTTCTAGATGGTGACTTCATCATCAGAAATACTTCCTCTGAGATGAGAAAACTGAGGCTTAGTATGGTAAAGTATTTCCCTCATTTATATAAAGATTCAGTGAGCACTTATTGTCCTCTTGGTGTTAGGCCTGTGCTTGGTGTTGGAGATGCAGTGTTCCCAAAGACAGAGAGGTAAACAGAGGGTTAATTAATGCATCCATTTGGGAAATAATTAATTCTTAAAGGAGCCTTCATGCTAACATTGGACTAGCTCAGGGGGGAAATAAAAAGGCTCTGCCTTTTAGGAGTGTGCAGTCAAGCAAGAAATACTTGAGCACAGTGTGCAAAGTGCTGTTTCGGAGGTGAGCACAGTTTACGTCAGTGGCGCACATACAGAAGCGGAGATGAGGATGGGTAAAAAATGACATTTTAGTGACATCCTAAATGACGAACAAATGTGTTTGAGGGATCAAAAGATTTGGAAGTCATTATAGCTGCGAACTAATATTTGGTTGACTCTAGGCCTTTAGGTTTATATAAGATGGTAATTCCCGTCTCTGTTGACCTCAAGCCCTGTGAAATGTGAGTGGGAATGTTACTTCAAGGTGAAAGCTTTCAGAGCCAACATCCTAGGGGAACATCAAATGCTCCCATGCATTGGGATCATGGCTTGTCATGGGAATGCAGGACTTCTCAACTACTGTTCCTCAGAATAATAATTTACTGAAATATTAGGAATTCGTGTTTTGGGGGAATGGTTTTGGGACCAAATAAACACCAAAATCATTGTGTCAAGGTTAAATGTGTAACTTTACCACAGTATTTCCTGGTACTCTCAGTATGCTGGTAAGTCTTGTGAAGTAACGAAAGGAAGCTCAAATATGTAACATTCCTGATATTTGTTTTACCCACATCACTAAATCTAACAGATACTTTCCAATCCTTACATTATTTGACTGTTCAAATATATTTGACACTATTGCCCTCCTTTACTAAGGTGTCTTGGTTTATTCATTGACCCAAGCGTGTATTAACTATTCTAATAATAATTTGTTGACCATGTGACATGTGCTAGGCTTAGTGCTCATCGCTGAAGAAAAAGCATGAACACAAATAGGCATGATCCATTCTTTCATGGCGCTTGCATCTACTGGTGAAGGTGGAGTTTACATCAATAAAAGGATGCTTAATTTAGTTCAAGATCAGTAATCTTGAAGGGAATAATCTTATAACCAAGGAGACCGATCTATCTAGAAGGGTGATGAAAAGGACTTACTGAAGCTAAGAACATGGGGGTGACAGGAGAGAGGAAGAAGCATTTCAAAATGCTATCCAAAATGGATAGGAAAAGATCAGAGCAAGACTAAGAAAATGTTAGTTAGTGTGGCTCAAGCATAGAAGAAATATACTTGGCAGTGACCACAGACCACAAAGACCTGAGGTAAGTGTGTTAGGATTTGGTTCTAAGTAATGTGGGAATCCATTGATTGAGAGGGGCGTGTAGAGAAAGGGTGCTCTTTCTGGCCTTTATCACAATTACTTGCCATACAGTTCTATGGAAATAGGGACTCCACCTGTAAAGGTGCACCATTTTGTTCCTGGAATCAACTCTAGTGACTAGTCCATAGTATTCTACACATTTTTATCGAATGATGGACAGAATGAATTACATAACACTTTCTACTTTAAGTCCTCTTCCATCAATTTTCCACAATTTGAAAAGAAACGTTCTGATTCATAATCTTTCAAGCAACATCCTAATTGAGTGTTTCTCAAACTTTAATGTGAATATGAATCATCTGAGGATCTTGTTAAACTGCAGCAAGTCTAGGGTAGGGAATAAGTTTCTTCAATCCTAACAACTCTTGGGTGAGGCTGATATTGGCAGTCCCTGGAATACACTTGAATAGCAATGTCCTGTGCATTGTATCTCAACCTGGATGTACAGAGCAGAGTGAATTCAGCATATTACTTTCTCTATCAGTGGTTCTCATAATTGCCCATAAAAATAATCTGGAAAGTTTAAAAAAAAAAAAAAAGAACACCTGTCTAGACCCCATCACTAGAGATTTGGAATCAATTGACTGGAATAGGGTGTGAGCATTGAAATTCTGAAACAGTACCCCTTGGAAGCCTAATAAACAACCATGGCTGAGACTTAGCGTTTTATATGAAAGTCCACCTCTGGATTGCTTGGAGTTAAATCCAGCCACCTTGCCCTCTCCCCTCACTGCCAGTCTCTCGCCAGCCCCTACTTACTTTGCTCATTAGCCTAGCTCCTGCACAGATGGTGCTTGTGGGCATGCTGATGACTTCCATCACCAACAGGCTGCTCATTGCCTGAGGGTGTAGCAAATAAATCGTCTGTGCAGGTGTAACAGGGAAAGGAGGAATGTCTTCTCCTGTGATATATTCTATCAAAATCAAAATCCCCTTGGCTGACTTGCAAGGAAGTATACTTTGTCATGTTAATATGAAAGAGAGCAAACGACACCTATATCTGTTTACTTTTCTTTCTTCTTCTCCTTTTTAAAAAAGCCTTCCAGATGTTCAGAAGCTTAGCATTTAATATCCCATCTTTGACCTTTGAGTCTTCTGCCATCTGCCACAAAGGATGTTTCAGAAAGCTAATGTGAAAAGGCATTTGATAACAGATTAACTCAATTGTGACACATTTTGATGAGCTCAAGTCAAGGTAAAAATTTCAATAGTAATAATTAATTAAATAAGAGTTTTCATGTATCTCCGCAAAATTTCCTGACAGCATAAGCCTCTTGCCACTGTGTGAGACAGGATTACATCTTTCAACATAGTCTCTTGGGTTTTTGTTAAATTATACCTTTTCCCTCTTACACTGGTGCCAAGGATGGCTTACTTCTAGTTTGGAAGCATAACTTCATTTGGCCTTTAAAGAGTCAAGAAATTTCCAAAAAATGCACTATCAGTAAGACTAACAAAATATCAATAATGAAAATTGAAGAATAAGATATTAACGTTCAAGTGTAAGTTAGCTTAATCAATCAATAAAGTAATGCAAACAGTTTCATATTTTAGGGAAAAGGTAAACAAATCCCTAAAAACTAGAAGAGTATTGTGTCTTCCTATATATCATGCACTTAAGCCTGGTTGCTTATAACACCTAACATATTTTAAAAGTCTCACATATTTAAAACGTATTGAAAAAGCTCATCATTAACATCGTCTCTTGTTATGACATCTATTTTTTAATCTTTTGAATGAAGTGCCCCTCCTTTCAGGCTGGAAAATTTTTAGGTTTCCTATTTGTTCTTTTTTTTTAATGTTTTTTTATTATATTATGTTAGTCACCATACAGTACATCCCGGTTTCCGATGTAAAGTTCGATGATTCATTAGTTGCGTATAACACCCAGTGCACCATGCAATACATGCCCTCTTAACTACCCATCACCAGTCTATCCCATTCCCCCGCCCCCCTCCCCTCTGAGGCCCTCAGTTTGTTTCTCAGAGTCCATAGTCTCTCATGCTTCATTCCCCCTTCTGATTACCCCCCTTTCTTTATCCCTTTCTTCCCCTACCGATCTTCCTAGTTCTTATGTTCCATAGATGAGAGAAATCATATGATACTTGTCTTTCTCTGCTTGACTTATTTCACTTAGCATTATCTCCTCCAGTGCCGTCCATGTTGCAGCAAATGTTGAGAATTCGATCTTTCTGATAGCTGAGTAATATTCCATTGTATATATGGACCACATCTTCTTAATCCAATCATCTGTTGAAGGGCATCTCGGTTCCTTCCACACTTTGGCTGTTGTGGACAATGCTGCTATGAAGTTTCCTATTTGTTTTAAATTTCCTATCTTTTCCCCTCTGATTATTCATTCTGAGCAAACAGATCTCACCAGGTTTATTGTTTGCTCTTCAACCAGCACATGGATCTTCTCACTTTCACTTGGTTGCTAATACAATTCATATCTCCTACGTTCAACTTGAGGACAAGTAGAATTCCAAATTTTGTTTTTGGGTATAAGAGGAACTTAAGCAGTGCAAGGACAGCTGGTGGTGGGTGTGTACTAATGAATCTCTGCCCCATTGGATGCAAGAAAGAATAATTTATGAGATCTAGGAAGTTTATGATTTGGAAAGTAGTTTTCTGGCAATTGAGTGGAGCAGATAGTAAAATTTTCAAGTGGGACTAGGACTAGAGTCTTTCAGTCCAGGACTATCACTGCGATGTGTAAATGCCTTTTTCTTGAGTCTCAAGCCTTATTCTATTTCAGAACTTAGACTTGGAGCTGCTGACTCGTGGTTCCTCATTCATCCTCTGGTCTGTGCTCTCATTAGTAGGAATGCCCCCTAGAAACCAGAGTGTTGATTAATGATCTTAGATTCCAGCTCAATTGCTATTTTGAGCATTTTTAGTGTGACTTGTGCAACTAACTGGAAAATTAGGTTTTGAATGAAGCATTCTTGAGAGCTTGTCTGTTATGGTTATCAACATAGTACATGTCACTAATCATTGATCTCCTAATACTCATAAAGACAGGAGGACACTAAAAAAGTTCTTCTATAGTCAAAATGACTAGTTACCTTGCCACAGAAATTCTGAAGGAATTCTTCCCTGAGAAGGACTTTTCTTCCTTTAAGCTCTCCCTGAAGACATTTTTCCTCCTAAAATGGCTTCTAATCCTCTATATTTCTTTGTAGTGTCCTTTCATCAAGTTGGAGTTAGCTTATTTGTTCTAACATATCTTTATACATACAGTTTGAATTAGAATCGGTTTGAATATGGATTTGAATCCTATTCGATGTGTGTAACTTTGGGCAAGGTGTTTCATTAATTATACTTCTGTAAAATGGAAATGAGAATACACTTTAACATTGGGCGCCTGGGAGGCTCAGTCAGTTGAGCATCCGACTCTTGGTTTTGGCTCAGGTCATGATCTCAGGATCGTGAGACTGATGGAGCCCTACATGTGGCTCCATGCTCACTGGGGGTCTGCTTGAGATCTTTTCTCTCCCTCTGCCCATCCCCACAACTTGCGCATGCACGTGCACTCTCTCTCTCTGTATAAAATAAATAGATTTTTTAAAAAAATGAATACACTTTAACTCATAATGTCATTTTAATTATTAGATGGTATGAGGTGTAGTAGACACATTGCCTTGTACATAGTGAATCCTAATAATCATCAGCTATAATACTGATTATCATCATTACCATCTTGTTTGTGGCTGTCTTAATATTTTAACAGGCTAGCATTATTTTGAGACATATAGATGAAGATTGTAGCAACTTAAAATATTAAACAGTAGGCTTATTTATATGAAGGGAGATTTCTTCATATGTTCAGGTACTAAATGTTTAAAATGCATTTATCAAAAATGAAAGAAACTGATATATAAATTGATCGATGAATGAATACATACATATAAACATAGCTAGAAAAATGTTAACAAGCTTATCATTGCATGCCAAAATTATATTGATTTTCTTGTTCTACATATCAGGATCTTTTAACCTTTTCTCAGCTGTGCTTTTGGATTCAGATAAACACGATATATGTTAAGAAAGAAAGAACATCATTATTAGAAAACACTGCATTAAAAAAAAAAAGTATGTCAATTTTATAGCACTCATAACAAAACCCCTCCACCAGAAGCATGGACACATTTTTCAAACATCAGTTCTCTAGATGGAAACTCCACAAAGTAATGGCCCTCTTTTAATTCTGTTCCTCATTCCCTTGGTAGGGAAGGATCTCTAGCCTGCTGACACTTGCCTGATTCCTTTCAGAGGTCTTTCAAATTCTCCAGCTATCATTCATCAACAGGTACCCCAAGTTAAATGTTCCAAATCATAGAGATGGATAATTCATATTCTTTTAGGACATTCCAGCCTGGGGATTCGTAATACCTAAAATTTATCTGACTCAGGCTCCCCACGAGTCACAAAATCTGAGCCTTCTTCTATGTTTTGAGTCTCCTACAGAGGCAGTTCTTATACTCTTAGAGTCCTCATAATTATTGAGTTGATTCACACCTTTCTCTTCTATTTCAGTTCCCCTCTTTGAGAAAGGTCTTTGTCATGGACAATAAGACAGCCCATGTAAGTCACCATTGCTCCTATCAGAGCTGCTAATACCCAACATCAAAAGTTTTGTGCCCCTATGAGTGTGCCGTGTGACTGGTGTCTTGCATCACCAAAGTGTGGCCACAGATGTTGAAACAACATTCTCTCGTTATAAACCTCTATAAACAGATGGCCTTGGAAGTCAATCTGAACACTGGTTATTCTGCAGTTCTAAGAACCCCTGTCTAATTCTGACCCACAATTTTTAGAGCTTATATTCTTCTTGGCTTTCTCTGACTTAAGGGTAAATAATTTCTGGGCAGCTTCCTAATCCCTCTTCTAAATAGTTTCCTAACTGCCACCTTCTCTACCACCAATCCCAGCCAACTGGCATACCAGACGTTTCTGATTATCAGGGGACATCTAACTGACATTCATTATAGATATTCCTAAAATTAAGCCATGATCACATAAATTAGAGGTATCCAAAAGCCCAGCTATCAGTACAATCTTAAACTCCATCAGTGTAATTTGAGTTATAAAATGCACAGACATGAGTGGTGTAGTTATTTATTCATTCTGGTGTGGTGTACCAGAAAGAACACTGAAATGAAAATCAAGAAATGGATTAGGGCTTGTTGGTTCCTGAATTAGCTTTATAAGCTTGGGCAAGTCTCAAAAATCTTAGCTCATTTGAAAAATTAGGGGGTTGAACTCAAAATCTCTAAGGTTTCTTCCAAGGTTCCTTTCAGATCCAAATGAAAACACTTCAAGGAAACCTATTTTGAGGATCAACAGAGAGAATATGCTTGACAACAGAATTTGGGTTCTTTCATTTAATACTGGAGCCTCACTCTGCACGATCTGTGTTAGGATAACCAGAGGAGGAAGCACATCTGCCAGATGTTGTACGACACACTTTCAAATTTTTGTTTCAAAGCTTGTAGGAGGAAACAGGCTTTAACATTGCTTTCAAGTTACATTTATATCTATACAAGAGAAAATAGGTCTTCAAAAGAATACTAAAGTCTGAGAACTGTCACAATGCAATTTAGGAAAGATGGCAAGCAAAATAGTTTAAGAATACAATATAAAGCAGAGAGCCAAATTCAGAGAAGAAAAAGATATTTAAAAGTTTAGCAAGAACATTCGGCCACTATTTATTCAATGAATATAAATCTTTTGAAAAAACTCCCACTGAGATTCAAATTACATAGACAGAGAAAAAGAATATATGAGTTATTTAAGGCAGTGTTACTAAGGTAAATACAAACGGCTCTACACAATGGCTGTTTGAGTAATGGTGTTATGTAGGTTATATAATTTTTTTTTCCTAGCATCTACTACTGGATTTGAAAGTAAAACTACAATTACAATTTGAATTGAAGAATGAGAAGTTTTCCTATCTGGAAAAAAGATTAATCTCTCTTTAATTGACTCTTTGATCAGAATAAAGATTTATAAGAAGAAAATGCAATATGCCTCTGATTAGGAATTAGGAATGATGAATGAGGGAGTCATTAGCATTATGGGGATTCCGGGAAAGCGTATGTTTCATACTTCAAGATGAAGTAACCTTTGAAGCAAGATAATTGAAGAAGTGAACTTGTTGGTTAGATTTGAATTTATTTGCAAAGTACTTCTTAAACTTCATAGTAACAAAATCTCAGTTCTTGCATTGTTACAATAGCAATTTAGAACAAGTTCTTCTCCCCTTTATTAGGTACTTGACAAAGGCTCAGGGTAGCCTGTAAAGCTCCATAAAAGCAGGGAGAATGTTGTTTATATTTTCCATAAAGGTCTCAGCTCACTATGAATGCTAAGTGGATGCTAAATCCTAGTCATGAAAATGTCTCTCTAATGAGTACTAAAGAATTCCCAGAGTAAGATAATGTCTTTGTAACCATTGTCAAAAATCAACCTTTCTTGCTTTTGCATCAAAGTGGTTCTCAGAAGCTCTCCGCCCATAATCTTTATCACCCACAGACCAGGTACTCGGTAAATGTTGATTAAATTAATTTGAGAGTTTCGTTGAAATAAGATGGTCCAGCAAAGAGAGGTCTTAGTAGAACCCAGATTTTCAGCTCTATTACCAGATTGAGAAGTTGTGTTTGTTTCTTTTTTAATGCTATGACACAATAATAGTAAAATCCCAGCTTCAGTTTCATGGACAATCATTATAATCAATCCTTGCACATGGTCCCAACTTTCCCCCTTTTGTTTTCTTTCTTTCTTTCTTTCTTTCTTTCTTTCTTTCTTTCTTTCTTTCTTTCTTTCTTTCTTTCTTCTTTCTTTCTTTCTTTCTTTCTTTCTTTCTTTCTTTCTTTCTTTCTTTCTTTCTTTCTTCCTACTCAATTTACAATGCTAGCCCGGGTTAAATTTTACCTTGCATCTTCACCCACACAGCTAAACATGGCTGGAGACTAGAGGCTACGCTGGCTGGTCTCATTTTAAATTCATGACTACTAACATCAAGTGGTCCTCTAATGGTGCCCAGTGGTCAGAACACTTTTTCTTAATCTAATTAGTTTCTCTCCCTCCAAGAAAACTATGCCATATGCTGATGACCTTGTGTCCTATTTCACTTAAAAAATAGAAACACCCTCACCATTACATCTACTCATGTAATGATATCAGTTAACATATTCTGCCATTTCTCCTAACATCGATGGTAAAATTTCCCAAGGATATTGCTCTAGCAATTCACCCTCAATCCTGTAACATTTTTTCTCTCTCTCTACTGAGTCATTCCTATCAGCATGCAGACATGCTGTTACTTGTCCCATCTTAAAAAATAAAAACAAAACAAAACAGAAATCTCTCTACTTCTCTCTTTTTAAAACAGATTTTATTTATTTATTTATTTATTTATTTATTTATTTATTTGAGATGCAGAGAGAGAGTACAAGCAGTGCAGGGAGGAGCAGAGGGAAAAGGGGAAGCAGACTCCCCACTGAGCAGGGAACCTGACGTGGGGCTGGAACCCAGGACCCTGGGATGACCTGAGCCTAAGGCAGTTGACTAACTAACTGAGCCACCCAAGTGCCCCTCTACTTCTCTTAACCCTACTCATCCAACTGCACTTTCTCTTTTTCTTTGCCCTATAACAGCAAACCTCCCTGAAGGAACTGCCTATGCTTGCATCTCTAACTCCTCTTCTCCACTTTCCTTTGAACCCAGTCCAAAGACGTTTTTGCCTCTACCACTCTACTGAAGCTACTTTGTAGAGGTCACCATGACTTTCATATTGTTAAGTCCAATGATCAATTTAGTCCTCCTCTGACTTGAGAAGTCAGCATCATTTGAGAGTCACCGTTCCTTCATCTTTATTCCCTTTCTTCCTTTGTCCTAACTCTCCTTACAACACTTCTATCTCATTGGCCTTTCTTCCTCAGCCTTCTTTTCTGGTTTGTTGTCTTCTCTCCAATCACTTAAAGTAGGAATTTCCCAGGGCATAATTCTTTGGCTTCTTCTCTTATTTATTTATGGTTCTTTCTTGAGGCACCTGGGTGGCTCAGTTGGTTAAGCAACCGACTCCTGATTTCTGCTCAGGTCATGATCTCGGGGTCACAGGATCAAGCTCCATCTCAGTCTCTGTGCTCAGCATGGTCTGCTTGTCCCTTTTCCTCTGCTTCCCCCACCCTGCTCGTGCTCTCTCTCCCTCAAGTAAATAAATAAAATCTTAAAGAAAAAAATCTTCTCTGCATCATTCCAATTTCAGTATATGTGCTGCCAAAGTGAGCACTCAATGTCTGTCTCTGGCACGGCATTCTCACCTAACTCAAACAGAGAGCTGCACACTTGATATTTCTACATACATGTCTAATTGGCATCTCAAAATTAACATTCCCCCAAACTAAAGTCTTAATTTCTATCACTTCTGTTAGCTGCCAGACCTGCTATACAGTTTCTTGGACAAAATTTTGGAATCATTTTTGACTCCTCTATTTATCTTACACCCCATAGTTAATCCATTAACAAAATGTATTACCTCTATGTTGAAAACATATCCAGAAGCTGACTCCTTTTTACTTTCATATTTAACTCCTCTGGTCCAATTTCTCTACTCTCATGTAAGGATTATTTTACCAGCCTCCTAACTAGTCCATCTAGTTTTACTTCTGTGCCAACTATTTTTAATACAACAAGAAGAGTGACCCTCTTAAAATTTAAGTCAGATCATGACTCCAGTAATAAGCCTGTAATAAACACTGTTATGACTATCTATTACTGCATAACAAATTACATTAAAATATAAAGGTTTCAAACAACATTTTTTTTTTAATTATCTATTGTGAATCTGTGTGTTGACTGGTCTCAGCCAAGTGGCTCTGGCTGGGACCTTGTATGCAAGTGCTGACTGCTAACAATAGTGACTGGGGCTGAAGTCATCTGAAGGCTTGACTGTATTGGATGTTCAAAATAACTCATCCACATGGCTACCAGTAGATGCTGACAGTTGACTGGGAGTTCAGGTAGCTGTCAATCATATTGCCTATCATGGTCTTTCCATTTGGGTTGAGCTCTCAGAGGGTAATGCCTTCCAAGAATGAGTATTCCAAATAACAGGAAGTAGAGGCTTCCAGTCTGTAAAGACTGAGCCCAGAAACTAGCATAGACCCACTTCGGTTGTGTCCTATTAGTCAAAGCAGCTACAAGAGGAAGGGACATGCACCCTACCTCTCCATGGAAGGCACAGCAAAGATTTTTGACCATTCTTAATCTACCACAGCTTCCATTTCATTTACAGTATAAAGGTATATTCTGATAGTCTGATAGTGATCTCCAAATAACTAACTACATAATAATAACTACATAATTATCTAGTTACTTCTCTGATCTCATCTTCTGCTAACTTCCCATTGTTCCACCATGCTTCAGCTACACTGACCTCCCAGCTATCCCTCAAAGTTTTAATGTTTGCAATTTTCTCTTTCCATATCCCTTGGGTATTTATATATCCATATGGCTTGATCCTTCTTTTAATATCTGTTCATATGTAACCTTCTCAGTGAGGCCTTTCCTGACAACTCTCTCCCTATATACATATTTTTGGTTTGTTGTCTGTCTTCCATCACTAGAAAGCAAGATCCAAAGGATAGAGATTTTTTTACTGTTTTATTTACTGCTGCATCTGTTGCGTCTAGAATAGCTCTTGGAACATTGAGGAAGCGCAATAATTTTTTTGAATGAGAGAACATATGCCATATTAATTTAGTAGTTTTAGGCCCTTCAATTGCAGTAATTTAAGATTTAAGATTTTGCCTACTTGAGTTACTTTGACTTCATTAAAGAACTGTTAAAGGAAGGGATGCTCATTCTCCAACTACTTGATCACACTCAGTGAAATATTCTTGGTATATTTGGCATTAGGAGATTGACTTACTCTGAACACATAACCGTTGAACAATTGACAATGATAAAATGAGATCTCATTAAAAAGAAAACGTGGTGGTAGAAGATAGTAAATTCACTCTCCAACATCACCTTGGAATTTGAAAAATCCAAATAATTTAAACGATTGTGTGCGGTATTTTAAGGTCTACATCCCTATTTCCCAGGATTTATATGTACATAGATTTAAATCAGGTAATTTCAGCCTAAATGTTACAAGCTCAGAAGTCATCCACTGAAGACTTTCAGTTTCTCCTGACCTTCGGTCAACAGAGACTTTCTCTGTCCATCCAACAATATTACCTCTAGCAAACAAATCAGGGCCTTAATAGGTAAGCACTCACTTTAAACCTTCACTTATAAGGCCTTCCTAAGATTTCTCACAAGCTCAACTTGATTTAAAACTGCAAGATACATAAAGAAATTGTTGAATTGCCAAAACCGACCTTTTCACCATGGACAATAGTCATTACTCACAATGGTAAGCTCCACAGTTAATTCAAATTCTATTGTGGCTGTTGTTAATTATTTTTCAGAGCTATACTGTCAATATGCCATTGTTTAGAGCATGTTCATTAGTTCACTTACCAGTGATGCAGCTAGAATATAGAACGCAAAATGAAGTTGTCCAAGGGCGCTTTTGCCGGAACGAAATTTGAGATTTCAGAACTACATGTCAAAGGGATTAAAGAGGAAGTTTCTAGTAAAAATATGTTATTGAAGACAGAGTCACTGGGCTCTTAGCAACAGGGACAGCTGAACCCAGGAAATGCATCGTACATTTTATCTGTGGCTCAGCATAGAACAGCAGCCTCTGCTCCATCTGTGAAAGGTTACACCAATGCAGAGGCAGAATGCAAGTTCGGCAGGGAAGAGGGTGACCCTGCAAAGAATGTCATTCAAAATTGGTTTGAAGGATGCCCCGAAACAATCTAGTAGGTCAATTCTTCTGGTATCAGGAGACGATTATTCACCTGGCAGCAAATTCCGGGAACTATTTCATATTCAGTAGGTCAATATGTTTCAGGATCCTGCATTGATTACAATAATTACAATTTTGTTAACCTGTATCGAGGATTTACTCTGCTGCAGAGCAATCACTGAATACAGGTGATATGTCATTGATCCTAAAACACCAGGCCCTTTAATTTTTTTCCTTCTAATACATACTAATCCACCCGTATCAGTCCATCTTCACCACAAGCACCAGCCAGCATTGTTTTTCTACTAGTATCCAGGTGGTTCTCCCTGCTTAACCACTTCTCTATACATGGCTTAACCACTTCTCTATACAGGACACAGATAGATTTTTTACATGGTCATGATCTATCACGTGTGAACTGGCTCCTGCCTACCAGATTAGCTTAATTTCATACCAATTCCCCCCACAGTTTCTTTATTGTATTTGCATCAGTCTTTTGGTAGTTCCTTGAATGTGCCTTTCCTCTTCCTGACTTACAGACACTTTCCTATAGTAGGCATATTTTTCAACTTATTCTCACCAATGTTGCCTGGCACACTCCTATTTTTCATTTCCCTAAGTCCCAATCTTCTTGCTCGACATTTCTTTAAATTATCTCTCTCTTTCATAGCACTTACTGTAACTGAATGTAGTGTCCATTTTGCAGTTGTTTTGTGTCCATCCCCAATGCACTAGAATATGTTCCATAAGGGCAAGGACCACATCTCTTTGTGAATTTCTTGTATCCCTAGTAAATGAAGGGCTACATGGCTCGGACATAATTAGCACTATATACAAGTTGGTTTTGTTCTTGTTTTTTCTTCAGAGAGAGAGGGAGAGAAAGTGGGAGGGGAAGAAGGAGAGGGAGAGAGAAAGTCTTAAACAGGCTCCACATCCAGCACGGAGTCCGATGGGGGGCTCAATCTCACCACCCTGAGATCACAACCTGAGCCATAATCAAGAGTCGGATGCTTAACCTACTGAGTGAGCCACCTAGGCACCACTAAATGTAAGTTTCTGCAAGAAATAATGGACTTTTATGCCTATAATATAAGGAGGAATTGACATTTTGAATGAGAAGCCTCACTTTCACAAAGAAGATATACAAAAAAATGGATGAAAGAAACTATTTGGGAGGCACACCTTGCTAATATTATGGTCAATATGAGGTCATAGTAATGCCCTCAAAAGAAGATGACTATAGAAACTGAGAGTCATTCCACATGTATATGCAAGTTATTGATGCTGCCATCAATTCTTTTTAAAGGGATAACTATTTCTTTTAGCCTAATTAAATATGTATATATATATATATATATACACACACTATATATGTATATATATATATATAGGCATATATATATATATATATATATGCATATGAGACAAAGATTAATGATTATCCACCTTGACTTGACTTTTCTGAGGCTTTTGGCTATGTCACTTGCTCACTTTTGCTTAATATGTTTTCCTTCCTTCCTGAATGTGCTATTCTATTCTGTTCCTCTTGGACTTGCTTCCCTGACATGTCATTCTCATTTTCTTCTTTAATGCCATGAGCTTTCCGTGTTCTGTTCAAGTCGTCTTTTTTTTTTTTTTTTTTTTTTTGTATTTTCTACTCATCTAATCAGATGTTCTGCATTGACTGGGCTTTAATCATTAAAAACTTGGAATTTAAAAAAATCATACTTTCTTCTTCAAGTCAGCACCTCAGATCCTACTCAAAGTACTTGTAAATGCTCATTGGGTTGATGACTTGGGATAAAATGGAGATCTGTGTCCTCGTTGAGTTACAAAAGAAAGACAGCAAACCAATAAATACAAATACATTAATAAAAATTAGGTAGATTATTATTACAAAGAGAAATGCATAATATGTTATGAGAAAGGAAAACCCAGGAGACCTAGGTTTAACTGGTGTCAAGGATGACCTTTCTGATTCTTAAAGGCAGGTATTCTTTAGGTATTCCAAGAACGTGGAGAAGAGAAATCTGGCCCAAGGACAAGAAAGGGGAATGTTGTCTGAGGATGAACAGGAATCATTGGGCTAGAAAGACAAACCCTCAAAGATCTTAGCTCCCCAAATCTCTAGTCATTACTTAATTAAACTGGGGCATCTGAGATGGAAGTGAGGGAGACAAGATGCCTTATGACTAAAAAAGAGCTACGACCCTCTAAGAGTTGTTAAATTTCCAGGATCCCAAAGGAAACGTGGGGCTCTGAATATGGACAAATCTAATGTCCTCGAGGTAGGTTCCTGGGTGGCCCAGGTACTAATTGCTACAGCCTTGGAAGATTTGAAGTTTTCTGTAGTATAGCTTGACATTGAAAGGTTGAGACTACTGAAAGAATTGTTCAGATATTTTCTGGGAAAGAATTCACTATTACGGTAATTAGCAAACTACACTGTGAGCCATATCCAGCCCATTATCTGTTTTTTCACATATAGTCTTAGTGAACACAACTACACTCATCTGAATGATCTATTGCTGCCCTCATGCTATTGTAGAAGAGGGAAATGCTGTATAGCCCACAAAGCTTAAAATACTGTGTAGCTCTTTTCAGTAGTTTCTAAACACTGCTCTCATCCATGCTTTCTTTATCTTATGTCTGGATTGTCCTTTATGTCATCGTTTTGACCTATGGAACTTCTAATCATCCTTTAAGACACAGCCCAAGTGTCACCTTGGCTGAGACCTTTATCCCCACACCACAGAGTTGATCGCTGCTATTATTTCTTGCAACGCACTTATCACATGGTATTACAATTATTATGTATTTCTGCCTCCTGAAATAGTAAGCTCTGAGTATTTTGAGGCCAGACTTTGTGTCTCATTCCCTTCTACCTATCTTACAGTTTATCTAGCAAATAACCAGGCACAATAAATATTTGACTGGGTAAGGGAAAGAATCAATGTTAAATAGTTCAGAGATCCTTCACTTGAGAGATGTATTTCTCCTCCTTTGATATGTCAGAGTTGAATTGTAAATTAACATTATACTGCACTCATGGGTCTCTTGCAAAATGTTTTATAATAGTTTGTTTCAGAGAGCTTGAGAGTCAACTGACCCTATTAACACAAATGACCAGGGTGATTTTCAAGCAAAAGATTTGTTTTTGTTATTCTGCGAACTAAGTCATTTGGATACTCTTCCATTTCCATAAAATACTAATATATTCACTAATGTAATCCAACAGTCCTCCTCTAGACATGCAATTAAAGTCCACTCCCATCTCAGCCACCATATATCAGAAACTTGCTGGCCCTGAAGGTCATCAGAATTTAGCTCCAACAGAATATAGAGAAAGCAGATGTCCCTTTGTAGAGAATTACACAAATAAATTTGTCTGAACAACACATTAACAGAAAGCATTGTGATAACTCACAAATAGTGCTCAGTTGGAAGGTGGTTTTCAAGATAGCTATTTTTAGAAAAGGATTTTAACCATAAATGTTCATTAAATTTTCTATTGATTTCAAATAGCAAATTAGTTGGAACTGATATTCATTGAACAATGTGTGCCAACATCATCAGAATATACTTACCACATTTTCATATTTGGCATAACATAATTTTTCTGCTTAGCATCAATGAGACACTAGGGAGTTCTCATAATAATTGTAGAAAAGCACTAAAAGAGGTGGTCCCCTCAGATTTTCCAAAGAAAGGCTAAGTCTGTCTCCCTAGGTGAAAATAGAAACTCTCTCAACAGTGACCTTATAGTGTTAGTTGAGAGCCAACAAAATGATCAGAAGTTCCTTTGAGGCAGTAAATTCTGAATAATGAAGCCAGTTATGTTTTCCTTGAAATGTTTATCATAAGTATTTGTGACATGAAGAAAGTAAAGATATAGGGCAAAAGAGATAAGAAATAAAATAGCCTGGGGGATGAATTCTTCTGCAAATTTCATGTAGCATGCATATAATTCACACATCTTTAAAATGTGTGGTATGGTTTATGTACCCATTTCTCCTCACTCCAGAGATAGCTGGTTGGAAGGAGAGTCTTGGCCTCAATGCTGGTTCTTTTCCTTTTTTCTGTTTTATCTTCATATCACTAGACTTCCCTGTTAGCTAGGGGGACTTTCAGGTGTAGGTTTTGTTGCCCAGAGATTGATCACAGCGCATTAAGACCTGGTTATTTTCATCATAGTCTCTTCTTCCCCACTGTGGCTACTCTTGCTCTGTTTCTTCTGCCCTCTGTGCCTCTAAACTGAACTTCTTTACTGTGCTGCCCTCTGAAACTCCTCTCAGAATAACAGTTCTTCCTTGATTACCAACCTTGAAAAGAGGTTTTAGGCGTAAAGGACTCCACTCTTGGTGGGATAGTCTCAGTGACCTCATTGATAGCACGTCTCTGTACTACTGCTGATCACACTGACTGCTTGGTTTGCCCCACCAAGGCTGGCATTGCTGTGGTCTATCTTTCCATCAACTACCACATCTATCCTTTTTGATTTTTAACATACGACATATGTACTATATGCTCTGACAGCATGATCGTTCTATGAGATGAGGTAATTAGCTCCATTTATCCTCTGCAGAAACCATGGCTTAGAGAAATTAAGTGACATGTCTAAGGTCATCAGCCAGTAATTAGTTGCCAAACTTAGCATCCAAACTACGTATAATTTGAAAACATCAATGAGCTACAACATCACAAACAAGTTTTATTTGAAAGCCAGGGTTTACAGCTTTCTTTGAATTATCAGAAGTGTGTGGTAGTTCATGAACTTGGGATAGTCAATTAACCAGAGAGCACTTGTGGTACACTTCTATGGTGGCCAGGTCTATGACAGGTAGTGGGAAGTTACAGAGAATTTCCATAAGACATAGAAACTTCCCTTGGGAAGCTTGGGATCTTATTGAGAATAAACAGTAGTATAAGCAACATTTGATAATCTTATATAATAGTGTAATCAGTTGCTAAAATATTTGGAAGGAAAAAAAATAAGTGAGCATCAACAATGACTGGGAGAAGAAATGAATCCTGGCCTGAGTATCAGTGAAAGCCACAAGAATGAGGTAACTGAAGGGAGGTGTGTTAGTATGGGTATTAGTGGGGGTTAGTCTGGCAGATTTGTCTGGGTTCCCTTGGAAGCAGACACTGAGACAAGGAGTTGATTTCAGCAGGTTTATAGAAAAGTGGGAAAGTGAGACAGGGAAAGGAAGAGAGGTAAAGTTAAAAAAAAAAAAAGAAAGAAAAGTGATAGACGAATTCTTATGTGGCAGAATAAGAAGTCCCTACTGTGGACAGCTGGGGCTTAATCCTAATGGGTATTGTGGCAGACCATATACAGTGCGCCTCAGAGTTACCCTGACTGAAGGAAAAGGAAGTTGAGATATTTATTCACAAAATCCTCATCTGCTATTAGCTATGGGTTACCCCCCAAGAAGTATTAACTGTTTAGTACTGCTGGTTGCCTATACACAGTTGGAATTGCACCCTGAGCCAAAGGAAAAAAAGATGTTCTTTGGAAGAGAGTTCCAGATGTTAAAAATATTAGCCTCTATGATGTGGAGAGGAATGCTGTGAGGATGTGGGTGGGTCACAGATGGAGTCAGCAGTAGGAGGGCAAAAAGGCACAGATTTTGGAAAAGAGAAGAGGAAAAGAAAAGAATTTTCATATGATAGATGCGTAAGTATGCACATGGAGGTGAAGGTGCTCCAAATATTCACTCCTCTTTAATATCATTTTATAATATATAAACCGCTTTCATATGAAATATTGAATAGGGTAGTTTACACGGGACTATGGGAAAACTAATGAGGCTAAATCTCAGGAGGTGCATAGAAGGGTAATGAGAAGCGAAAGGAAATAGATCTGTGTTCCAGATTCCCCGAAAGACAGATCAAGACATTTGTCTTTCTCACAGCAGAGAAAAGGGAGGTACTGGTGGATTTGAATATGTAAGGGCTGTGATAAACTTTGCATTTTAGAATGGTGTCTGCCAAATGGGCGACCATTCATTCATTGGTTGCCGAAGTATTTGCTAATTATTCTTAATACGCCAAATGCTGAGGAAGGATAAAACTAAATCAGACAGGAGAGATGTATATGTGGACCATAACATAAGCCTGAAGACCGTTGGGATAGGTGCAAAAAAAAAAAAAAAAAAAAGAGGCAAGTATGATGCAAAGAAGGGGGGATTGATTGGTGGCAGGAGAAACTGATGTTCAGAATGTAAACAGAAAGTGTTTTTGCAGGGATTCCAGTGTGAGTCCTGTGACTTTCTCAGTGAAGAAAGTATCAGTAGGTATTATGCTAAGTGAAGTAAGCCAAACAGAGAAACACAATTATCATTTGGTTTCACTCATATGTGGAACATAAGGAATAGTGCAGAGGACAATAGAAGTGGGGGTGGGGGAAACTGAATAGGAAGAAAACAGGGAGACAAAGCATGTGAGGCTTTTGACTTCAGGAAACAAACTGAGGTTTGCGGAAATGGAGGTGGGGGGATGGGGTAACTGGGTGATGGACATTAAAGAGGGCACATGATATGATGAGCACTGAGTGATATGCTCAACTAATGAATCATTAACTATTATATCCAAAACTAATGATGTATTATACCTTGGCTAATTGAATTTAAATTAAAAAAAAAAGAAAAGAAAGTATCGTTAGGAAGGCATTGCCAATTGCTCTCGTTAGCAGCCTTGCTGACAAAGACCTGGTTGTTTGGGATTGCACTGTGGCCAGCCCAAAGATGAAAGTACATTCACAACAATTCCAATCCCCTTTTCCAGTATGCCCAGGCTCCCCTGAAGCTAGAGGAGGCTGTGTGAGCTACTTAGGAACAAGGAGATAATTGCAGAAATATAATAAAGGAGAGTGTAGTTTCCTATGATAAAAGTGAAGATGTTTTGGTCCTACCTTCTCATTCTTATATTGAAAATAGCCCTGAAACCTGGTTCCTAGAGCCACTCTGCAGCCATACTCAGAGACTTGGATGAAGAAAAAGAGGCAATATGATCATAATAACTGAGCAAAAGGGTGAGAAGAATCTGGAATCTTACTGACATGACTAGGCTACTAAATGAGCCCCATATTCACTGTTATGTTACGAGTTCATGATTATTTAGTTTATTCTCCACACTGTTAGTCAATATTCTGTCACATGCAATCATAATTTTTCCTGTCATAATGAGTGAAACACTGTATAAGAACACTGCATAGGGGCGCCTGGGTGGCTCAGATGGTTAAGCATCTGTCTTAGGCTCTGGTCCTAATCCCAGGGTCCTAGGGTTGAATCTCGCATCAGGCTCCCCACTCAGTGGGGAGTCTGCTTCTTCCTCTTTCCCTGCCTCTTCCCCTGCTTGTGCTCTCTCTGTCTCTCCCTCTCTCTCAAATGAATAAATAAAATCTTAAAAAAAAAAAAAAAAAGAACACCGCATAAAAAAATAGCAATGGTGGAGTGCCTGAGTGCACAATCAGTTAAGCCTCTGACTCTTGGTTTCCGCTTGAGATAGAGACACCCTCCCATGGCTCCACACTTAGCAGGGAGTCTACTGAGGATTCTCTCTCTCCCTCTGTCCTCCCCCCCCCACCCAAATAAATAAATCCTTAAAAAAATGTAAATGGAAGAGGGCTTAGTTTGGGACATATTTAATTTAAGGTTGTGGATTTAAAAGTGAAAATGCTAAAAATGGCTCCAAAATTCCATGGGGATTATTTATCTTAAATTGGCCAATAGGGATTGATTCATGTCTCGTTTTGAACACAAAAGGAGATTCCTAAGACTACTCAAGACACGTCGTCCTTGACTCTCCTCTGGTCAACATTTTTTCCAAAGGCATTTGGCTAATGGGAAAGAAAGCATACATATTACATGTTCAGATGAATCAAGTATTAGATAACTAAGAACTTGCAACAATTGAGAGTTTAAAAAGATCCTGGCTAGAAAAGTAAACTGAAATTTGTCAGATAAAATTGAATACCAAACAAATATTTATAAACTTTTATACTTAGGTTTGTATCACTCAAACAATGCATCTAGAAGTTATGGCTCAACATCAATTAATGTGAAAATGACACATGATATTTGGTTATTTTAAAACTTAACATAAATCAGTTGGATGATAGTTATTCATTCATTCACTAATTTATTCATCCAGGCCTCATACTAGCTAAGAGGCACAGACATATGAAAAAATGGGACAGTAAAGTGCATAATATGTGCTGAGGGAGACCAATAAGTAAATTACTGATTATCATATGGTTGATGTTTAATGATGCTATAATTTAAAGGTATATATGACACCTTCCCTCAATAGGTAAAATACACTCTGATAAACTTACTAGCAATCAGTAACATAATAAAAACTCCCAATTCATGTGAATGGTAGTAGATTAATATCAAAACTCCTTCACACATTTAACCCCCCCAAATTATTAAACACCTACTATGTGCTACACATTGTTTTCCTTGGGGCATTTTAACATTTAGAAATCAAGAAAAAGAGAACAGCCAGTAAGTGGGGGAATGACATTCTCTCAAGACAGAAGAGTATTTCAGAGCTAATGAAAGAGAAATTCAGAATAGAAAGCTTTATTAACTATGTGTTATGTTGGTGTGAGAAGTTGATTTAAAAAAGCAATGAGAATTGACCACTGGATTTGGCAAGATGGCAGTAATTGGAAACTTTGTTGATTCAGTAGACTGGTGGGAATTAAGGAATCAAAAAGGGAATTGGACGTAAAAACGGGAAGGAAACCAGCAAGAAAAATGTTATTTGAAGTCTATGTCAAAGTAAAACATGAAGATATACCTAGAGAAGCAGCTGGTCTGGGGAGGGCTTTAAAAATAAAAATAGACAATATTAGGGGCACCTTCGTGGCTCAGTCGTTTAAGCATCTGCCTTCAGGTCAGATTATGATCCCAGGGTCCTGAGATCAAACCCAGCATTGGGCTCTCTGCTCAATGGGGGGCCTGCTTCTCCCTCTCCCTCTGCCTGCCACTCCTCCTGCTTGTGTTGCTCTCTCTCTCTCTGTGTCAAATAAATGAACAAAATCTTTTTAAAAATTAAATAAATAAATAAAAATAGACAATGTTATAGTACATGTATATACTGATGGGAGTAGTATCAGAGAAGGTGAATTTGATGATGAAAGAGGGAGAAGGGATTATTGTAAGGATAACAAGGCCTGGAGTAAGTCAGAGGGTATGAAATGACAGTTCCTTATACATACAATGATAGTTCTTCTCTTTTAACAGAAAATATTGCAGAACATATGAGTACTTCTGGAAGTGGGTTTGTAGAATAGGTAGAAGGATAAAGAAGTGCTATTTTCTTGGTGAAAAAAGAAGCTGTCCCTCTTCTGAGCTGAGGAGGTAGAGTGGAAGTGTTAAATTTTGAGGAGAAAGAAAAGCTTTAAAATGATATTATATCAGTCAGGACATACCATAGGATGCTGAAGTAACAAATAACACCTGAGTTTCAGTGACTTAACACACAGTGTATTTTCTACTCACGCAAAGTGACCAGCGGCAGTTTGCAGAGAATCACCAGAGGGTTCATCTTGATTCGTTAGTCTAATAACACTGACATAATAAGAAGGGAATATGTTCACCAGTGTACTGACTTTTAAATTTTCTGCCTATGCTAATTACTATGTAGGTTACAAAATAAGTGTAGTTATATAATATAATATGCACATTTAACTTGTACAAATTCACCTAGGTGTTCTTGACTGGAAGTTGAGAGTGTTGATTGCATCATATAGCTATCTTACAATAGATATAATCGATGTGTTTTAGTAAACCTAAGACAAATAATTTTATGGCCATTTCCTGATTACTAATAGTGCTCATACTTTGTAGATAATCTTTTCAGTGGAAATTTTGGATTGATTTTTCACTCTAAACTTTGATTTTATAATCTATTCTTCAGGTAAGATGCGACTGAACTACTTATTATCTAGATGACAATCTTATTTGGTCAAAATATTTGACTCCACAAATCTTCAAAATAACTTTAGTGAGAAATGATTTTAAAGATTCATCTATAATTCATCTTCACCAAATAGTCTATTTTGTTCATTTCTACATCCAAATGCTTACCTCTGTGCTCCTCATACATATTGAATTCCATATCGAATTCCATAAATTGTGTGTCTAATGAAGGGTAAATAAAATCTACATGGTAAATGATCACTTACCACAGCAAACCAAGGCAGACATAGGGCCCATTATCAGTAGGGACCATTTCAATTAAAGGAAAGATTAATTTGTTGGAGAAATATTAGCAAGAACCCAGAAAAGAAAGAAAACTTTAAATCAGAAAGAAACCCAAGCTCAACTTCAATATCTTTAGGAATTGACTTCCAAATAGAGAAACAGAGCTAAGTATACATACCCTGTGACCCAGTGGGAAAAAAGGATGGGAAAACCATCTAACATTATCTGAAGCATATGATATGTAAATATCAGAGAGAAAAAGAAGTTATAAAGGGTGAGACATGTATCCAACACATACACACATTATGAAAACAGTCTTTGGCAGGAAAATCACGGAGGCACTGAGCACAGAGATTAATCTCTCACAGGAAGCATTAGAAACTTAGTTGCCTGAACAAATTAAATCTGAATTGACCACAATGACATTTTATCTCAGCTAGCAAATAAGGTTCAGGTAAGAAGCAGTAACCAATGGATTATTTCCCTACTCAGATATCAATGCTTCTATGAAACAAATCTGAAGAAATCAAAGTACCACATTTCCAAATATTATCTATTCATCTATTTCAAATAAAGGATTGTTTCATGTACCTTCTTAGTGTGGGAAGAAATTCTATGAAAATAAACAGGAGAAGGGTGGTTCTTAAAGAGGTAAGGGCATTTGTAACAAAACAGAGCATGAGAAAACCAAGTGTGTGAACAGACTTTCAAGTAATTGACAGGAGAAGAACATAGTTGGATTAAATGAATGGTGAAAAATAATATTGGGAAGATAAATAAAAATCCCCAAATTCACTCCAATTGCTCAAAGAACCCCAGGTTACAAGGTCAAGATTAAAACCAAATTGAAGCAATGAAAAATTCCCATTTCAATTTAGCAGTAAAAGCATCAAACCTGGGCATAGCCATTGAGAAACAAGACCCATTCAGCCAAAATACCTACATTGATCACCTTAATCAAGTGCTGTCTTCATTGCCTCAGTCCTATGTTACTGATAATAGAAAAATACCTGAGGAATGTCTACAGCTCTTTAAATGATACTCTAATGTAGAGTCACAGTATTTATGATATTGTTCTTGTCCAATAAATGTAATAAGCTACTTAGCCACCTAAGTGCACTGACGAGTCTCATATGACACATCTATGTTTCTTCAAACCAGTCAAGCTCTTAATTTTCTTACAAGTTGAATCTTAATCTATTTAAGAGAGAAATGATGAGAACAAAGTTTTAAATTCTGAAACTTGTTAGCTAATATTTTTAGGTGCTCATTTTTGAAACATCTGCTTGGGCTCTGACTGTTTTCTCTGTTGCCACAACAATGCATCAGAACAATATAAAGTAATTAAAAAAAAAAGTAAGAGAAACCAAGAGAATAAATAAATTTAAATAATAAAAAATTTTAAAAGTACAAAAATGTGCTTAGCACAACCTAAAACTAGAAGGGAATGGCATCACCTTCACTACTTTTACAAGTTATTTTTCCACATCTTGAAGGCTTACCATGCAGTGTGGCTTGGCCTGTTCTGGCTGCTATAACAAAAATACCATACATTGGCTGGGTTTAACAACAAGTATTTATTTCTCACAGTTCTGGAGTCTGTCAGGTCCAAGATCAAGGTGGCAGCAATGTTGTGTACCTGGAAAGCTTGCTTCCTGGCACATAGAAGCCTGTCTTTTCTCTGCCCTCACATGGTAGAGGGGTAAAGGAACTCTCTGAGCTCTGCCCTCATGACCTAACCAACTCACAAGGGCCCCAACTCTAAATACCATCAAATTGGTGGTTAGGATTTTGACATATCTGGGAGGACATAAGTGTTTTGTTTATAGTACATTGGAAAACACTACTCTGAGCTACATTATACAATAAAATATTAATTTCAAGTATAGTGTTTTAAAGCAAACTATAAATAGTACATATAGCAGTTCTTGGGATGAAAGAGAAGTGGAGCGGATGTAGTTAGTTTATGGTGTTAGGTATAAAAAGTGCTCCCATTGTGGGTGATAGAAAAGCAGAAGCAAAAAGGGGGATGTCACTGGCCATCAACCAAAACTCAATCCTGAAAGTTGGGCATTTCCAAAAATCTTCTTTGCCTTTTCCCAAAGCAATATGAGGTTTGAAAATGAGATGATTGTTCCTGGAGAGGAAATGGGTGTGGGTTTGTGGTTTCCAGACAAGCGGAAGGGAAAAAAATTGTGTCTCATGCCAGGGTCATGTTTTCTCAGGCTTGGGAATGTTGATAGTGCTTAGGCAAAGGCAAGAAGACAACCAGATCATTGGTTTTTCATCGTTCTTCACTCAGGTCGGCCCACAAGGAATTTGGTATGGAGAAAGGCAGGAGGAAAAGTAAAGGTGACCCATCTTTTAACCTCTCAAAGCCTGATTCAACATGCCATAAAAGTAGCTGCCAGAAATGAAGAGAAAGAAAGTCTATCGGAATCTAAGAAAAGCAGGAAAGGAAGGGAGCCTTCAAAAAGCCACCATAATATTCAATAATCCATTTGACATCTGGCAAGGAGATACATCTGCAGGGGGCAATGGGGATGAGTAACCAAACTTTGAATTTTACATTTTGACTGAATGTATATGTTTAGCACCTAAGTTTTAAACACAGGATGATTTTAGGAAATGTGCTCTTCTCCAAGCATTTGTTTCATGGAATACAGGAAACATCTGGAGTAAGATCAAGTAGGTTTAATGGCCGCCTGGGCAACTGGTGGTTGTACTGTTTTGTTATGGACCTATAATGGGTGGTTAAAATTAATTTGAGGGTACCCCTAAAAGTATATGATTATGCCAGTGCTTCTCAGAATCAAGTCTGGAACAAGACAAAAGGTACTCAAAACACATGTCAGACAAGGGAAGAGTATCTTAAACTAAGGACCTATAATGAAAGACTAATCTATTTAAAGTTAAACGGGACCTTCAACATATTAGAATTGCTAAACAAGAAGTCATTTATTTCAACAGATCTTGTAATATTATGAAGAATACCTGTGTTAATCAAACTTAATCTATTCTTTTATTCCCTAGTTTCAGATAACCTATAGCAAATGGAGTCTGAAATCAAGATGATTTGCCAAAATAGCCTTTAGATAGTTTTTTTGAGGATCTATCTTTAAGCCTATATAAAGATAATTTGCTGGTTTATAATTAACCCCCAGGTTTTGGATTCCCCCTCCAAAAAAGGCCAGAATATATACACAAGAAGGAAACAGGACAAAAATATTAAAAAAAACATTTCTTAAGTATATACTTTAATAATTACTGTGATATTATAGATGAGGAGCCCTAAAATAATGAATATTCTTTGTTAAGTTGAACCAAAAAGAATCATATGCAAAGTTATCCATCACAACATTACTAACAAAGAAAAATTGGGATCAACTTAAATATCTAAATAAAAATCCGTCAAATGATTCTGGAATTCATAGAGTGGGATGTTATATTCTAATAAAAATTATATCCTCAAGCACTAAGTAAAATAAAGTGAGAATACTCATAATATAATGTTAACAATATTTTCCCTTCAGATGGATATACAACTATGTATAGCATGACTCCTATATTGTTTGTGGGGTGTGTGTGTGTGTGTTTAGCAAGCACAGTTGTGCATGGGGTGTCACTCAGCTATTAAAGAAGAATTACGATGTAGGTAGTCTGACTTTAGCCTGTAGCACTTTTATACCTGCCACTATACTATGCTAAATTAAACCCTTTTAGTGGAAAGTATTTTTTCTAATCAGAGATATAAATAGCATTTTGGGGTCTGCATGAGTAACATGCAATATAGTCAGGCCTCCTAAAAGAAGGAGGTTTTTCATTGTAGAAAATGTCAGAGGACTTAAAAAAATAATAATAACAATAGGGAAAAAAGGGATCTGCCATTGACTTTGGGTATCTTGCTTCATCTACTTCCCAGGTTCCCAAAACTCTGATCCACATAGGAGTGAGTGACCCATCAGGGCTGGAGAGGCAATGGAGAAAGTAGAGGGGGCATGTATCAGAGAGAAGGGGGCTCAGAACTTGGCAAATTTTTTAAATAACTAACTTTTGTTTTTTGCATGCTGAAAATAGCAATGCCCTGGGGCAAATCTGCATTCATCCCATCCTAGTTGCTAAATTGCTTTGTGAAACTTGGATAGCTACATAGCTTGTTAGTGCTTCTGTTATTCTTGTTATCCAATCACACGGAGTATGATGCAATTGGTCATGTTGTGGTTTTAAGGCTTAAGTCAGAGTACACAGTTGTATTCTGCTCTTATTCCTATTAGGGAGAAAAATAAGTCAAGGGCAATAAAGGACTGATTTGGTATAAATGGGAGTTTCTATTCTTTATTCCATGAACTTCTGAGGATTAAACCACAATGAATATAAAAGTGTCAAGGACAGGGACATTACCACAGTAGAATTTCAATAAATTCAAGATTCTATCCTTCTCCCTGACCTTCACCAGACCCATTTCCAAATGTATCCAGTCAGTCTCCTCAAGTCTGCATATGGACTACTTCATATGATAAAATAATTCAAAGGTGTTGATGTTTGGTGTCCCTGTTCACTCTCTAAACATTTACAGAGAACCTACTATGTACCGGGTACTGTGACAATCATTGGGTACATGGATGTTAAGCAGAAAGACATATTCTTACTCTCATGAGTTGATAACCTAACTTTTCAGGAGCGATAAGGGGAAACGGAGTGCATGGGAGTTCAAGCTGTGCAAATAGACCTCTTAGTCCAAATCTAATATCCATCTCATAGCAGCAGCCATCTTCAGGCAATTGACTTGATATCTTCATGAGCCTGCTATGTCTACGAAGTGGGGGTGGGATATTTGTTAATTCATATGGTTGCTTAAGAATAAAGCTAGTTAGGGGCGCCTGGGTGGCACAGTGGTTAAGTGTTTGCCTTCGGCTCAGGCCGTGATCCCGGCGTTCTGGGATCAAGCCCCACATCAGGCTCCTCTGCTGGGAGCCTGCTTCTTCCTCTCCCACTCCCCCTGCTTGTGTTCCCTCTCTCGCTGACTGTCTCTATCTCTGTCGAATAAATAAATAAAATCTTAAAAAAAAAAAAGAATAAAGCTAGTTAACAATGTAAAGTACTTAGAGTAGTACCCTGGTACCCAGCACCTAGTAAATGCTCCTGAAAGTTTAGTAGATAACTTACTTCAGAGAACATTTTTTTAAAGACTTTATTCATTTATTTATTTGAAAGAGAGAGAGAGCGACCACAAGCTGGGGGGAGGGGCAGAGGGAAAGAGAGAAGCAGACTCCCTGCTGAGCAGGGAGCCCAAAATGGGACTCAAACCGTGGACCCTGAGATCAAGACCTGAACCAAAGGCAGATGCTTAACACACTGAACCACCCAGACGCCAGCTAGGGAACATTTTAATGGAGGCCTTTGGCTTGGTGTAGTGATGAGATGAGATAATCTGGATTAAAGAAGACCCTTTCTAATCCTCTAGAAATCTGGTTTCCTCATAAGAAGCTGCATCCTGTGCTTGGAGGCAAGAAGAAACTTTAGTGTTGGATTAAGGAAAGACTGCATAAAGATTTTAGAAGATTTTGTGATCTTGTGGTTCCTAGTAGTAACATTAGTCTAGACATTGCAGAATTATGGAAAGAAATACAAATGACAGATGACAGAAAGGGATTTTAGCCAAGGCACTAAATAACAGCTTGCAATTATAGACTGCTTAGTTTGGAGAAGTTACTCTTAAAAACACTTTATGGGAATTAAATTGCTTAATGCTCACAGTATGGCTCTAGCAGTGGGTTTTAAACATTTTATGAATTAGAAATGGAGGGATAGAGAAGTTAAATGATGTAGTTAAGTTTACACAGATAGAGGCGGAGTCAGGTTTCTCACCAAAACAGACTGAACCAGAGTTTTAACCCCTACATCTACTGTGTCTCTTTGCTTGCCAATGCAGTAAGAAACAGTACAGAGGATCATAGAGGAAGGGAGGGAAACTGAAGGGGAAGTCATCAGAGAAGGAGAAAAACCATGAGAGACTCTTAACTATAGGAAACAAACTGAGGGTTGCTGGAGGGGAAGTGTGTGGGGAGATGGCGCAACTGGGTGATGGGCATTAAGGAGGGCACATGGTGTGGTGAGCACTGGGCGTTATACACAACTAATAAATTAATGAAAACTAAAAAAAAAAAAAGGAAAAAAGAAAAGAACATCAATAAAAAAAAATCCAAGAAAAAAAGAAAAACAGTATGCTATCATGCTCTGGTGGGGACGTTAGACCATGAAAAATATGAGTCAATTCTCTCATGTAGAGAATATAAAACTGCTTTTTTGAAAAGAAAGCAAAGACATTATAGTGCATGCATATACTATCCAGAAGAAACACTTGTGGACAAAAGGGAGACATTTCATAAATAGATAAGTTCCGTACTGTGAATAGATATGAAGTAATCACTAAATGAAAAGAAATGAGAGTAAGTGCATACCAAAGGAAATACTAATGAAGGATCATTTTGGTTCACTTTGGTTCACTAATACCGGGTCATCATGAATCACTTAGGTTGTTTCACTGACAAGGAACTGAGTTTTGCAACTGACTTGAATTTTTTAGCTAAGCATTCATCAAAAGTAGTAACATAAAGTCTGGATCAAAAGTTGGAAACCATAGGGTTGAACTTTATAATATAAGTAAGAACTTTATAAGAACCATACTTATCCAAATCCTGGTTGTATCTGGGGAGTTAATGAACCCAAAGCTCATGAGGCTATGCAAGCTCACTAGTGGACCCTTTGACAGAAATAGTACAGATCCAGAATTGGGTAGGCTGTTTACCCAACTGATCTACAAATTACCTTCTAAGCCAGAGTCAGGGAAATCATTAATTCCTTCACTCATCAAATCTTTCTTGAGAATCTATATATTCATCCCTGTGCTAAGTACTAAGAAAATAAGATGTGGCCCTTTTTAAACCATCATATTATCATATCTATAAATTTGGTATCTTAGTGACACTGAAATTTTTCTTCCGGATTTGTGCATATCCTTATAAGTCACACACTTAAACACCTACTAAAAAAAGAAATTATTGCATTTTGTTACATTTTTTTTTTTTAGCAGAGGAGGGTGGGAAGGGAAAGGTTTTGCAGAAAGTAAATGTGTCTAGCTCAAAATAAGGAAGAGAACTAAGAATCCTTAAAGAAATGAACTCTACAACATGTGGAAAAGAAAGAGCACTTACGAAGAATATGACATCCATTTCCATATTTCTCCTGCCAAACACATGTGTGCACATGCTGGAAGGCACAAGAACAGTCAAACTTGGGCCATGTGCAGAACTTAGACTGGGATCTGATACAGGAACCCCTCTGCACGTGAGCCATGAGGTCATCACACTCTGTTTTTCTGACATTTTATTGACTGTGTAATGGCATTTGATATTGCTAAGACATGGCTATTCTAGAAGCACTGGTGCATTACGGCAGAGAGGTGCATTGTGTATGATGAGTCATGCTCAACAAATTTGTGGTCAGTCTCTATAGGGTAAGGAGAAAAAAGAGCAAGATTGAATAACAGAGACCCAGGCAGGAAGCGAGTTCTCATCACAGGCACAAGGGCATCTCCACTTTGTGTAAGTTGGAGAAGGCGTAAACAGACCCGGTTTTCCACAGAGTTCCAGTAATCTTCAATAGTTCAAGTCCTGGATCAAATATTAGTCTAGCAATACTTCCACAGGAGAAAAAGCATTTCACTTTTCATCTGTGAGTCACTCTGCAGAAGGGATAATGTCTAACATTGTAGCCTCTTCTTGGTTACCATGAGGTTTGGATGCCTGCCCGAAAGGAAGTACAAGAAACAACATGACCAAGGCAAAAAGTTCGATGAAAACCCCCCAGTATTTTTGGAGGGAGGAGAGGAAAAACAATCTGAAACATGAGTATATAGAAGATTAGTTCATTTATGTAACCCATGGTGACTGGCAGGAATTTTCTGGCTTTCATGAACCAATCCTCAAATAAGAAAATGGACACACCTCTTGAGAAAAGAATCCTTAGAAGGAAATGTATGCGACCTTCTTCACCACTCCGTGATTTTTAAAGAGAAGAAACCATTGCTTACTACCATAGTCACTGTTTGTTAAAGCAAATCTGCTTAACATGTCTCCCTCCACCCCCACCTCCCCGCCCCCGCTGGCAAACTCCCTTTTAGCCTATGGGGTGAGATGCAAACACCTTGCTTGATACTTGTGAACCGGCCACCATCTGTGCCCGGCTTCTTACCTATGTTCCTTTCCTGACACCATTTCTTCCGATTTCCCTTACACTCCAGTTACATGTCACTAGGAATAGTGTTCGAAGGAGACTTTTTCACACATCAACCTTTGGTATGTGCTCATCTCTAACCAGAATTCCCTTCACATTTCCTGCTTGGCAAAATCCTGTTCTCTCAAAATAGGACTCAAATAATCTCTTCTTGGGAAAGACTTCCATGGGCAGTCCCCGCTCCACACCAGTTTATCCTTCACTCCATCTTTCATCACCACTTAATAAAAACAAATTGTCTTGGCACTTACTTTATACCACACACAATTGTATAAATTAACCTGGTTAATTCTCACAAGAAGCCCACAGAGTAGGTACTAATATCATTTCCATTTACTGGTGAGGAGACAGAGGCACAGGGAGAATAAATGATTTGCCCAAGATCATACCAAACGTACACAATAGAGCTGGGACTTGAACTCAGATGCCTTTACCACCCAGCTGGGCTGCTTCTTTCCTTGATCCATACCCCGGTGATATCACAAATCTCACTTTATTTCAAATATTTGTCAGGTGTCAGTGCCTTGAGGGCAGAGTCTGAGCTATATCCTTTTGTATTTTGAGCACCTTTTGCAGGAACTGTAGGTAGTAGTAAGAATAGAGGGGGAGGTGGGTGTAGCAAACAAGCTCTGAGATAGAGAAAAAAAGGCATGAAAGCTCATCCTGGGAAACCAAGGCTGTTGTGATTTGTGTATGTTTGTTTGTGATTTTTCCAAGTAGAACAGAGGCCGTAGTGCAGATGTGGCAGACAATTAAGGAAGCAGTGGAGACATGAAGGAGAGATACTCCTGGAAGGAATTAGAAGAGGGCCTGAGGCTCTGAGGAAAGAGCAGAGCACCCAGCTCGGGGAGGAGGTCCCAGAGCCACCACGTGATCTCTACTTGATGCTCAGCTATGGTGACAACAGGTTGGGCAAGGGCAAGTGCTGGGAGCACTTCCTCTGCAGGGCGGTGTATGGTGGGGGTGCAGTGGGGCAGGGCACTGTGGTTTGAACAAAGGAAAATAAAGATTCTGTCATCTTGGGAGAGGTGAGGAAACCTTGAGGACTAGGTCAGTCCTTTGCCCAAACTCCATGGATGGGAGCACCCTCAAGCCTCCTTTCATAAATGATACCATGAGATGCAGGACACAGGTGACAAAGGGCCATGTGGAACTGGAAAGAGTATTCTTCCCACTCAGATGGAGATGGTTTGACATCTGCCCAGTAAGACCCGCAGGAAATGTGGCGATGTGGGCATTGACTGGAAGCACTCATCTTTCCCCTGGAGAAGGACACATGTCAAAATTGCACCCTCTCTAGAAAGGGCTATTCAAGGAGTGCCTCTTTCTCTCTCTCATTCTCTGTCTCTCTATCACCACCCCTCCACTGCCTTCGTTGTTAGAAGGGGCAAGCTATTTGATGGGTGGGAATGCCAAAAGCTGGATTTCACTTGTTTTGTGTTTACCACAAGGTGGTTTCTTACTGAAAGTGTGCTGGGCCATTCCTTTTCTTGTATCTTTTTGTTGTTGTTGCTGTTGTCTTCGTCATCTTCTTGCTTTGTTTAGTTTTATTTGTGCTGCCCAAGCTCAGGGAGGGATGGGGTCCCCTTGAACTCATTTTCCATGTGATAAACAGACCGAACATGACTTGCAGCTGGTCTCCGCTTTTTAGATTCAGATTTCTCCACTTGAAATTGGATGGGTAAGAAAGACAAGCCTTTCAATGAGTACCCGGTTTTTTCAATATAGGAACAATAGATTAGGTCACCTCTTTTGGCCATGAGCACAAACTGGATGTTCCAATCAAAATGCTACCAAATTCATAATTTAGTTCCTATTTGGCCCCTTGTGAGTATTCCCTCTATAGATTAGAACTTGGAGAGAGGGAGGGCAGTTCCCTGGCACATGGCGCCTTCCCACTGGGAGCATCAGACACAGAGGACACTGGGGAGTCACGTTCAGACTACAGAAGGTGTTCACAAGGTTTCTGGGAGCAGGTAGCAAACACTGAGAGGTGAGTTTGACTGACAGACACATGCATGAGCTCATGAACTGGACTTCCAAGCATAAGTAAGAAGACTTTGATGGGAACCGTGTGGTTAGGCAGGGGCAAAAGCCAATGAAATGTAGGTTGTTCTGTTATGATTAGTACCCCATACATAGCCAATGACTGGTCAGACCTTGGGATATACAGAGAGCGTTACATCAAAAGAGAGCCGGGAGCAAAACTCATGGCAGATAGCCTGAACGGGCCCTTTGAGTCAAAAGGAGTAAGTTGAGAGGCTAAACTCTAGGAAATAAACTGAGGGTTGTTTCAGGGGTGGATGGTGGGCGTATGGGGTAACTGGGTGAAGGGCATTAAGGAAGGCATGGGATGTAATGAGCACTAGATGTTATAGGCAACTGATGAATCACTAAATTCTACCTCTGATACTAATAAAAAAAGAAAGAAAAAAATGAGTAAGTTGTTACATGAGAAACAAAGCTTTGTGTAAACAGTGACCCTGACTTCTCGTGGCGAGAGAGTGAAGTTTGCAGGCAGACAGATCTGAGTTCGAATATCAGATCTCCCATCAGGAGCTATGTGGTTAGATGTGGGCCCCGTGAGCTCTCTGAGCACCCTTTCCTAGAGAAAATTTGAGCTCTGTAATCACCCTCAGCCTTCTTTGAACATGCTGAAACCACGATACAGGTAAATACCTTGACATGGCATTCTGTAGGAAATTATAGTAAATGAGAAAGCTGGTGTATGAGAATTTTCATTTTTATTCCTAAAGAAATTTTTTTAATGTCTCATAACATTATTGGATCAGACCACAGACTTCAGAGAAAATCCGAGACAAATCCTAAGTGAAGGAAGACTGATTTGCATTTGAATCTCCACTGGGCTGCTTTTAAGTTCTAAGACAGGTTGAGTTAGATAAGAAATGCAGTCAGCTCATTGGTAACATGGGACAAATAACACCCAGATTAAAATCCTGAACGCTGTGATCTACCCTTATCTGAGCAACTAATGAGCAATAACTTTGTGTAGCTCAGCCTTAGTTTTTGCTTCTGAACAAGAGAGATCGAAATATCCAAAGGCAACATCTAGTTATAATGTTTGGTGGAACCAAGGATAAAGATTTTTCTTTTCTGCAAGTGATTTAATCTGGTTTACCCTGTGGGAAAGCACCAAAGGCTATCATTTTGTTTTCCTTAGTTGAAGCTATTAACCGTAATTGCTTTCGTTAATAATACTTTACTTATTATAATAATCAAAACTCAATTTTTGTACTTATACCCTGGGGCCAGCTTGCAGAGGCACAATTTATAAATGGATGAAAAACAATTAATAACAACTGGAAAGAGCATTAATGATCTTATCAACAAAGTGCTGAGTAATCTTCAATTGCAAAAACACACACAACACACATACAAAAGAGCACTTGGCCTCAGCTAGTGCTGTGGGCTCCCCTAATATTGACCAAACACAGAGTATTTCAATAGTGGAAAAATAATACCTCTGAGGACATTCTCCTCCTGGGCTTAACAGGGGATGTTTCTATTAATCTACTAAAGGTCAGTGCAGCCTATTACAGTTCCTGTGGGGTGTGAGCCTTCAAAGAGAGAAACCACAATAATTTAAAGAGAAAAATATTCCATCGTCTCCCCACACCAATGCTCCCTCACTGTGACCAGCAAGGTAGTCTGTAATAAGACTACTCCCACCCTGTCATACCGGGCCACCTCCTTGCCCCTGAAACACCACTTTCACTCCAGACCCCACTACTATTACTGAGACATGTCTCAATGTTTTCTGTTGAGAGTCTTTCATTTACTCTCTTCTTTGCCTGCAGTAACTTTTCCATGAATGTCTCCTTCTTGTATTCAGATCTCAGCTCTGAGATACCTCCCGCTGACCCCCTTCCAGATGCTGCTCTCAGAAAGCCAGTCACACGTTAGTACAGTGTCTATTACTATCCAATACTCAGTCAGTGTCTCCTTTACTACTGTATCCCCAACACCTCGATCAGGGCCAGGATCATAGCAACTAAGTACTCAACAAATATCTGTTGAATAAATGCACTTAGATAAATTAATGAATTCCCACAAGCTTTTGGAACAAAACCAATAATTACTTTCTTATGTCTTTTCTGTTGGGAGAACATCGGTTGCCAATGGTTCTTTCCTCCCCTGCACTCTCTCATTTCATCCACCCCCTTTCTTTTCCCTCTTATCCATAGTTTCTCACTAGCAGCACACGTCTAGGCGTCCAGAGCCTATGTTTGACTTTAGGCTGCACTTGGTTGTAGGCCCATGAGGACAAGTGTTTGTAGGCTAGGCAGTATTTGCTACCAAGTGAGAAAAAAATTTGAATAAATAAACATTTCCAACTTTTCTACTTTCTAGTTGAGTGATATCAGATGTTACTTAACCTCTCTAACTTCATTTTCTTCATAAGGAACAATTTAAAAATACCATTTGTCACATGGGGTTATTGCAAGGATCAAATGAGGCCACATATGCCCAGAGAGAATAAGCTTTCAATAAATGATCATGCAGTTATTATTAAAATATCCTCCATTCATAATTAAAATATAATTAGCTTTGATCTAATCATTCTGTTTGGATATTTCCATCCCTGCTTCAGTGTATGGCGTCTCTCCCAAGGAACCAGGCTACCAACAAAGAAACATCTTCCTTCCCCATCTTTGAAGGTGTACAGATCTCCTCCGAGCTGCGGTTCCAATTCCAAGGCCAATTGTAACCTGAAGCGGGAAGTCAAGTGAACCTCAGCATAGGGAGATGGGGCTTGGAATGTCACTCACTCTCCCTGGCCACTCTAACCAGCTTCCCAAGACCCAAGGCTTCTCCTATCAGCAGCACCCCCCATTCTGATAATGGATATTTACTTTAGGTGGGACCTGCAGGGCCACTGTTCTGATAACGGATATTCTTACTTTGATTTTGTGCATCTGCATCCTTACCACATAAGACGTCTTTGGTGCCAAGTCTGAATGAGTCTCATCAAATACCTGGTTCAAAAAAATCTCCACCATTTCTTTATCTACCAGCTCTTATCATAAATCTAGGTGTGAAGCAAGCATCCAGACCTCAAACCCAGTATAAAAAGTAGTTGCACCTTCACACATGGACGTAACTCGCTGGAACTGGGCTGCTTCTGTGTGTGCGCCCCATCCTGCCCAGGTCTTCCTGGCTGTCTTAGAATATTCCTTATCTTTCTGCATAGGGCTAAAGCTCCAATATACTTCAAGCTTCATAATAAGCATTATTCCTTTGTGGAACCTTCAAAGTCTCAAAGAAGGTAAGCAGGACCCTTTTCTACACACCTAGAGCTCTTTATAAATTCTTTCACTTGACATTTTTGTTTTTAGAAACTACATACGGCTTTGAAAAACACTTCAGCAATAACAACAAAATAGGGGCACCTGGGTAGCTCAGTCTGCTAAGCATCTGCCTTCAGGTCATGATCCCAGGGTTGTGGGACTGAGCTCTGCATCAGGCTCCCTGCTCTATGTGGAGTCTGCTTCTCCCTCACCTTCTTCCTGCTTCTCCCCTTGCTTGTGCTTTCTCCCTCTGTCAAATAAATCAATAATTTAAAAAAAAATAACAACAAAATCAAAGAAAACAGGTAAAATTCGCATCTACATAAACTTTACATTATGATAAGGGAGAAAGACAATACACTAGAAAAATATGTAAAATTTAAAAGAAATGATTACATAGTTTCTGAGAAGAAAGATAAAATAAATAGGGAGATAGGAGATGTCCAGGGAGATGTAACTTGATATAAAGTGACCTGGAAAGTCTCACTGATTACAGTGGCATTTCTGTAAAGATCAGAAGAAAGGGAAGGGTGAGCCCTGCATATCCCCATTTTATCACTAAATACATTATAGTAATGTCATCTTCTCATGCTCCATTTACTACCGGTGCCATCCCAATGTAAGTCCTTCAAAGGAAGGGTCATGTCTACTCATAATCCCATCCCCAGAGCTTAGCCCGGGACAGAGAATGTACTATGTGCTCAACACAAATTTGTGGACTCCACTGCTGTTCTGTTGAATGTAGCCAAGAGCGAGGTCCTGCTTCATCTTGGAGTACTTTCTAGGTATGCCCACCACCTGCCTCTCTTGGCATTTCTATATATGAGTCTGGATTCCAAATCACTGGGTTTCACACCTTGTTGAGATATCCATCTAGGAGGGAATGAACTGTTTGAGCAGCCAGATTTGGTGCAGGGTAGACAAACATTACTGAAATATAACTCACTGGACAAAGTGTATCTCCAATGCATCTTCCTTTTGTGATTGGAAAGATCCATCTGATAAGCTGTAAAGAAGTGAGAGTTAGACTTTCAAGGATCATGCTTCTTAACACTTGGTCATCATTAAACTATACATTAGTCCATTCAGGCTTCTTTAACAGGATACCATAGAATGGGTGGCTTCAACAACAGGCGTTTATTTCTCACTGTTCTGGAGGCTGGAACGTCCAAGATCAAAGTGTCAGCAGTTTCAGTTCCTGGTGACATCCTTCTTCCTGACTTGTGGGAAGCTAATTACTCACAGTGTCTTCACATGACAGAGCAAGAGAGAGGGAGAGCTTTGGTTTCTCTTCTTCTTTTGATAAGGACACTAATCCCATCATGAAGGTCTCACCCACAAAACCTCCCCCAAACATAATCAGCTCCCAAAGGCCCCCATCTCCAAATGCCATGACTTTGGGGGAACACAAATATTCAGTCCATAACAACCCACCTTGGGAAGATAACTGTAAATGATTATGATTAAAAAATGCTTCACTCCTAATCTTTCAGGGTTATAAAGCAATGAGGAAAAAAATGGAATAAGTGAGGCCCTTAGCATCACTCAGTTGGGTAATATTTACTACCCAACTTTAGACCTTCGAGGTCAGTACTTCATTTATTCCCTACCTTAGAAAGTAGTGTGTCACATAGGTGGATTCACACTGAAAATAGTGTGCATCAGTCACTATTATAATAATGCTACTTAACCAAATACTACCAAATCTTAAAAGCACTCATGATAAGCAATGATTTTTTTTTTTTCACTCACACATCAGTGGTCAGCTGGGATTCAGCTGATCTGGGCTGGTCTTGGATGCACTTGACTCTAATTATGGGTTAGACCAGTGGCTACCCTAGGAATGTTCTCATGGGAAAGGCAGGAGCACATGAGGGTAAGTCCAATTGTGCAAGTGAACTGCAAGCCTCTGCCATCTAACATCCAAAACTTTGGATGACCCTTAACTGTCCAAGACACATCAAGCCAAAAATCAAGGTTCAGGAAAGAATACCCCACCCACAAAAGACAAAGGTGTAGATGTGTACTAATACTCTAGAATAATGAAGAATTGGGATCACTAATTCAACCTACCACATAATCCATGTCATTTTAAGTGTTCATCAAATAGTTATGATGCTTGGGGTCAGGTCTTTTGAAAATAAATTTAGGTAAAAACATAGTGAACTCTGTACATTTCCAGGTGCTTGCTATTTTCTTATATACAACTACATTATAGTTTATTTTTTTAGTATGGCTAAGATTTCTTAGACTTTTTTTTTTTTTTTAAGATTTTATTCATTTATTTGACAGAGAGACAGCCAGCAAGAGAGGGAACACAAGCAGGGGGAGTGGGAGAGGAGGAAGCAGGCTCCCAGCGGAGGAGCCCAATGTGGGACTCGATCCCGGAACGCCGGGATCACGCCCTGAGCCGAAGGCAGACACTTAACGACTGCGCTACCCAGGCGCCCCTGATTTCTTAGACTTTTTAAAAACTTTTAATCTTTTTATCATGGAGGCAATATCATACTATGGAAAGGATGTTAGTGGGAATTCAAACATTCAGGATCCAGTCCTGTGTCTGCCACTAATTAACACTGAGACGATCAGCAAATCATCTCAAGTTCTTTTGGCCATGTTCCCCTTTTCTATAAAATGAGAGCTTGGACTACATAGTTACATTTCCTTCCATTTCTTCAACTGCATGAGTGCATGTTTACTGACAGGGATGTGGGCCAATAGAACTTGTCTCATCATTCTTTTTTCTTTTCATTTTCATTTTATTGTTGCAGCATATTACGAGTTCCCTGCACCAAAAATAAATTTGAAAAATAAAGTGGGGGTCTTGTCTAAGGTCTTGGACAACATTTAAACGTCCCTGGGATAGACCCACAGTGAGATGGGTCATGCACTGTCAAATGTGGAGGATCCCTGAGCAGGAGATAAAGATCACACATGATACCAAAGTTCAAACTGTGTCCAGAACAGAGAGGATTTGTAGAGTTGGAATGAATACAAAACACATGTTTATTTGTCTCTCCTAGGTTTGCATGGAAATCCAAAGTACATCTTGTAAATGTGATGATATTGGTCTTTCTGAAATCAACACAAATTGCATGTTTGTTTGGGAAGTTAATAATATCACATATGCTGCTTTCAGTGACATATCAGCAAACTGTTTGCATAGAGCATTGCATGTATTCTATCACACCACAGCTGAGGTCTGATTCAGGCTGGAGCCCCAAGTGACTATAAACCAAACAATTATTTTTTTAGTCCTAATGTGTTTGCTTCCTAATGACCCACAGCCTTAAACTCACACTGGGCAGGATGGCAAAAACTTTCTTTTTTTATGCTTCAGGCCCCAACAGGGCAAGGCACATTCTGGAAAACTAGTTGTGGGTGACCAAAATGCAATTTAAAACATCAGCAGCCTTTGATCAGGGCAGCTTGCTTACTTTTAATTGTTTCCAGAGTGCTTGTTTGAAAATTTGTTAGATTACACATCACATGCAATGGGAATTGACGGCTGAATTCACTGCCTTAATTCTTGGCTCGAAAAGGAGTTATGCTTATTTCAGTTACACTTAGGAAGCTGAGCTTTTGGCCAAGCAACATAAAGGTGATTTCAGTTGCTGTCTCGTCTCACCCATACCCAAAATAACAAAGAATGAACTGAGGGATCTTTTAGGAAAGTGTGAGGTAATTGGTTGCTGGCTTTTTTTCTCCAGCTGCACTAACTTTAATCAGTATTTTTTTTCTTTCTTCTTTACGGGTGTTAGTGGATACGAATACTGTAGAGCTGTCCCTTAACAAATTTGAGAAGTCAGAGCACAATTAACATCAAAGGAAATTTTCTTAAAACCAGGTATGTCAAAATCATTCAATGTTGATGGGTGAGAATCTGTCTCTCCTGGCACTAAGTAAATGAAGAACCACAGTGAGTGAGAGAAACAGTTCCTTAGTGTCTTATGCCCAGCATTTTTTTCTTCCATCCCTTAGCATCTGTCTGGGTAACCTCACATAAGTCCCACAGATTCAACAATGTTTTTTGTGCAGGTGACGTCTCAAGTTTCATTTCCATCTCAAGCTCAGTTTTTCAACCCACATTTCGGACCACCCACTAGACATCACCCAAGTCCAATGGATGGTAAGGACGAGCTAATTGTCTTTACCCACCCTACCCCTCATACCCAAACCCATCTCTTCTATATGTCTAATTTTGTGAATGGCTCTAACATTCTACTATTCTAAGCATTGCCAAGAACTTAGACATTATCTTCCACTGCTTCGTGACCCCTGTGCCCTACCTTCAATCTGTCACTAAGGCTTATTTATTCTATATTCCCAACCACATATTTTTTTTCCCCTAAATTCAACCTACTTTTTTCTTCACAATGCCCTGAAAACAGATTTCTAACAGGACCTTGAGGCTTCTAATTTGTCTGATGTCAATCTGTCCTATATTTTAATGTCAGAATTATCTTCTTTGAACCTATTGGATTATGTCACTTCCAGGCTACAATTAGGTAATACTGTCTATAGCCCTACAGTAAAATGCCTACATTCTTGAGCATGACTTAACAGACCTCCATTTGCCAGCCCGAAACTGTATCTTGAAACTTTCTTTCTCCCAACTCTGCACCCTGGGTTGTGGTGATAAATTATTTGCACACTATTTGATACACTCTCTAATCCGTGATTGCACCACACCTGCCTTTTCTCTTGCTGGGAAGCCTGCCTCCTTCAAATCCTTACTTCATTTTTCAAAACTCAGTTCAAATGTGACATCTTTTCTGAATCCTTAAAACCCCACTGGCGAAGTCAAATATGCTCCTTTTCTGTGCTCTCATAGAATCTACCGGAAGCATGTATCACGGTGACCAATAGTCCCTGATTACATGTGACTTTCCACGTTTTAGTGTAAAAAGTCCTGCACGCAGGAAATTTCTCAGTCCCAGGCAGCTAGATCAGTTGGTTCACCCTTGACACAGTGTGTGGTCACTGTTTGCATGTGTGTCTCTCTCCCATCAGATTGTGAGATGCATGAAGTCAATGAAATAGTCGAATTCATCCTTGTAGCTCTAAAAGCTGGTACTGTATCTACAAAGTGTTGATTTAATAGTGGAGTTAACATTGTAATGTTTTTCTCTTTTCTGTTTAACCCTCAAAATCTTTGAAGGATGTTGATATTAACTCCATTTTTTTATACATGAAAAGAATACATCCAAGAGAAATTTAATGATCTTCCCATAGTTACACGGGCAGACGACACACAGATGTTTTTCTGATTACTAAACTATGCTTATTCCTCCATGAAAACTGAGTAAATCATCGACTGGGATATTCTGTGATGTGTTAGATGGAGTATTTTCCTACACACAAACTGATCTGGGGGAGGAAAATGATTAACATCAGATAAGCAGTTAATTACCAGCCCTTCCACTCAATTAAATTTTGAAGTAGTTATTCGTTTGAATTAGACATCTTCAAACAAGATTGACTGTGTAGATAGAACTAGTACAACCAAAACAACAGAAAAGGGAAATAAATGTTATTTTCAGAAGAACTAAACGAGATAATTTAGAAAATGAGACCACTGAGATTTTCCAGTTAACATATTTGTAAGTCTCGGTCACACGCCTATTATTTAATACAGTGCTTCTCAACTGGGAGAAATTTTGCCCCAGGAGACAATTGGCCATGTCTGGAGATATTTTCAGCTTTCATGATGAGGGGAGGAATGGAGACCAGGGATGCTTTTAAACATCCTACAGTGCACAGAACAGTTCCCCACAACAGAGAACTTTCCAGCCCCACATGTCAATAGTGGTAAAGTTGAGAAATCCTAATTTAAACTGCAAGATAGGTAAAGCAAAAATTATCACATACATATTTTAAGTAACTCTTTTATAAGAAGTGGAATGTTAACAGAAGTTTCCATAAATGTGTTGAAAATGTTGTCCCTTGTTGAATAAATGCCAGTAATAAATATTTGTTTGAAGTATGTGTTGAACTAATACAATCATCCCAGGAACAGGTCTTAGGTAGGAAGGTTTTTAATGTGACAACTAACTGCACCACAACATCACAAATCCCATTATTTCTTTCCTCTCAACCCATGAGGGTCATGCTCATTTGATTTGGCATTAGTGAGCAGTGAGTAAAGAAGGGTGCTGATAATTCGTTCTGGTAACCAGAATCCAGTTATTATATATAATAATAAAACTAAATGAAAGCTAATCAAAATTATATGTATAATTAAAATAGTATTAAATATATACTATTGGTATATATACTACATAATATTATATATTATTATATAATATATAATCATAGTAATTCTGAAACTCTGGCTTGCCGGATTCTGGCTTAGCAATGTGTGTGTGTATATAAATATATATATATTTACTCAAATAGAAAACCTTGTTTAAAAAATCCTATAATCCAAGCATTGAAAAGAAATGAAAGCATTCACATATATTTGCTTTAGTTGGTAATTTACAAAATTTAAAAAAATGTTTTATTATACTTACAAAAACAGTTTTGAATTATGCTTTCTTTACTCAACATTATATCATGAAATTGCTTCTAAAAATGTCATTTCGCTATTGAACAAATTCCATTTATGTGAATAGAGTGTAATTTATTTAATAAATCTCCTGAAGCTGGATATTTGGGATTTTTCATCTGTGTTTTGCTGCAATAAATAACACTATGATGAACATTCCTGCACATAAATCTTAGCCCCTTCTCCGATTATTTACTTGGGATAGATTCCATGAACTAAAATGTTGGGGTCAAAATAAAGCCATTTAAGGTTTAGGGTTTCAGTGATACAATCCATAAAATAGAAATAATAAACCATGGCCTCTCCCTAGTCCATAGTATAAAAGGGTCATAGAACAGCGATTTATTAACATAAACCACAGACCAGGCATCTGACTGTGAAGTTATCTCTACATGTGCAAATATAGGTGGGGGGCAGAGAATACACAAAGGCCCCGTTAGAGAAATAGACTTGTTCACGTTTATTTTTGCTCTGGTTCAAAAGCTATGAGTCATATATGACCCCCTTTTCAGATACAACGTGGCAGGCAGAATCTTCTAAAGAGAGCTATATGTCTGATGCCCACTTTCCCCAAAGGTAGAGCAAAAGAAAAATCCATTGCAGCTCCACTTACTGTAATATGCCTACTGTATATTATTCGGTACTCATTTAGTGAAAATTTAGTGAAATTATCCCAGACACTGTGCTATCCTTACATTCTTTATTGCACATTTTCTTTCTGACCCTTAGAACATTTCTGAAGTAGGTATTATTTCCATTCCACAGGTGAGGATCTGGAGGGTCTGAGGATGCTAAGTAAATTTGCCATATAAATGGATCAGTAAGTGAAGAATCTAATATCTAGTCTCTCATCTTAATGCCCCCTAAGAAATTATTCTTAAACCCAATACTGCCCTTCACGTTTATAATCGTCGTAGCTCCCCATATGGGTCTACTAAATGTAATTATATATGTACAGAGAATTAATATCTTCTTTCCCTCTATTTAATATGCTTCCAGCCCTGACTATCCATCCATCACTGCAGCGTCAGGCTGTGCTAGGCCTTCTCCATGGGCTTTACAAAGCAGGTATCACCCAATCTTGTTTATGGTGAAGTCATCCACCCAAGGAAATACATCACAGTTCTCTCTTCAATGGCTTCACTGCTGGACGAGGACTTAAAGAATGGTGTTCCTTTTAAGTTATAGCCTTGGAAACATGGTGCTGTTTTTTCATTTCTCTCTAGGACCCCTCATGTGTAAGGAAACCATTCGCAATAACTGGGGGCTCATTGTCCTGAGAATAAGAAACCACCACTCTATGAGAACACTTTCAAGTGCAGATTGTGTACTGGCTGCCAAATGTAGAGAAACTACGTGGGGTCTGAGCTTTGGATTTTGTTTTTGATTTTTTTTTTAAAAATGTTTGCACTCAAGAACTTCCTTTCTTCTGAATTTGTCTTTCAAAGTCTTCCTCCTCACCAAATATGTAAGAAGGATGCTTTCTTCTCTTTTTCCTCCATTATTTCTCTTCAATCCAAGATAGAGCTACACGTCCCAGCACCCTCCCTCCCACCTACCCATCCATTTGTCACTTGGGGTTGGGAGTGGGTTGTTTTTCTGACTGAGTTCTTCAGGCTCTCCCCCATGATCCACATTCATGTAGGACTTTGTGACTATGTTTTTTAGATTCATCTCCTGATTGTACATATCATCTCCCTTAGTAAACAATTTTCGCAGATCTAATTCAACTAATCCCAGTTTCTTCTCACATCTTTAGAGTCTTTCCTAAGTCATTCCCTTTCTTTCCTCTTTGTCTCACCCATCCTTCCGATGGAATCTGGGTTCCCAAGTTATTATTTTCTGAATATCGTAATTTGGCCTATTATAGATGAAATATGGGCACTTTATAAATGTTGTATTTAAAACTCGTTGGATAACTCTAGTCTCCATTAACATGTAATCAGTGAATATAAACATATCTAAATATTTAAACATTCTCCTTAATCCTTAAAACAGATATTCAGATTGTAATTGTCACTTACATTTAACACTTCCCTAGTACCTACCATATGGCAAAAAATGTGCTAAGTATTGGTAATGCAAGCATCCATGGACTAGGAATCACATCCAATAAGGTGAAGGGACCTGCCCAGGATCATCAACAGCTAAGGCTTTATAGATGTGGCCTTGGATCTCATTTGGGCTTTTAGAAACAACCACTGCAAACACTTTCATGCCAGAGTAGGTTCTCCTTTTCTGTCTTTTCAACCTGTTCTTCATAGTGAAATCCTTGAAAACACAGTTTACACATCACCCCTTTTTGAAGTCTTCCTCTGCCATTATCCCTCCATCAGGAAGAGCTATCCACATCTTGCTTTCTCCAATAGCATATTGCTCTTGTAGAGTAGTCATAGTACTGCATAAGGAAGTATCTAGTCTCTGCATCAGCCTTCCTCATTGTCCTTACTCATTTCGTACCTACCTTGTCTGGCAATATGATGTCTAATAGACATTTTCTTGGATGAATTACCTGGTATACAAAGATCTGAATTTGAAAGCTCCTGAAGAAATTGCAGTTATAGTCTCTGCCTTTTGGATTCAGCACAAGATCTGTATCTTAGTCTGTTCAGGCTGCTATAACTAAGTATAGACAGGGTGGCTTTAGTAACAAACATTTACTTCTCATAGTTCTGGAGGCTAGGGATCTAAGATCAGGTGCTGGTAGATCCAGTGTCTGGCGAGAGCCCATTTCCTGGTTCACAGACCACCCTCTTGCTATGTTTTCACATGGAGGGATGGGGTTGCTTTCTGGGGACTCTTTTATAAAACACTCATTCCATTCCTGAGGCTCCATCCTTATTACCTAATCACCTCCCAAAGGTCCTACCTCCAAATACTACCACATTTGGGGTTAGCTTTCAAGATATGAATTTTGTGAAGGACATAAACACTCAGTTCATAAGCAGTAAGATAAGCAACTCATATTCCAGGTATTGGGAGTTAATTGAGATTATATAGTTGACTTATCTATTCAGCCAAAACAGTTAAACGGCTATGCTTGTTGCTGATTTTTTCAGATGCCCCATGAATGATGCTTAGAAATCTTCCTTTGCTTTCTAGTTTAGTGAGCTGATGACTTTGGTTAGTAAGGCTGTGAAGTCATCTGTCCTGGGGTAGAAGCTGATGGTATGATCCTCAACAAGTTTAATGGCCTGACTCAGTTTTGTTCTTCTGTTTTTTAAATCTGTAAGATGGGATTAATATTATCTCCCTCCATTCACAGGGTTTTTGAGTGTCATATGAAACAAATTTTAAAACAGTTGACATCTTAGCTTTAGAAGGCAGAATAATGGCCCCTCAAAGAAATCCTCAGGATCTGTGAATATGTTGCCCTCACAAAGGGACTTTGCAATATTATTAAGGTTAGAGATCTTGAGAGCTTGAGACGGGAAGATTATCCTGGTTATTCATGTTGGACCAATCTAGTTACAGGAGTTCTTGAGAGAAGAGAAGCTTCCCAATGTGTTCAGAAAGAGAGGGAGCAACAGAAGAATGGCTAGAGATTGAAGATGGAGGACAAGTGGCCTCTTAAAGCTGGAAAAGGCAAGGAGACTAAGTCTTCCCCTGGGCATCCAGAGGGAATGCAGTCTGGCTGATTCCTTGATTTTAGCCTGTTGAACTTCTCCCTAAGGATAATATATTTGTGTTGTTTTAAGCCACTAATTGTGGTAATTAAATGTTTATCCTGGACTTATTTAAATGCTGCTTCATCATATGGACTTCTAATGAAAACAGGAAAGGCAGGCACTTGAAGCTTATAAAAAGTTCATGAACTATATTTTTATCTAGGCTGACTATTCAAGTGAACAATTGCTTGAGTTAATAGAGTGAAGACTTGCTCAATGACCATTGCAAGCACTCTCTCTCATGGTTTGCATTAGGGATTTGCAAAAATCTGTAGCTTTTGCAGGGTTTAATGTTATGCAATAGATTAAGTGATGAATATTAAACTCCAATTATTTGCATTATTCATTCACTTACCATTCTGCAAATATCTGTTGAGAACTTACCCAAGGAAAGAAAGCATTATGAATTGAAAAACGCACCTAATAAACCCCTTCTGCCCTCATGGAACATCCAGACCAGTAAAACACAAATATTCAAAATGTAATCACCTGAAACTCTTACTTACCATTGACATTCCAGGTCTCAACACAGTCTCTGGCACATAGCAGATGCACACAAAGTAATTGGGGAGCTTTGTTGAATTGACTGTCATGTATGCCATAAAAAAATAATTCGATAATTTACAAAAGGGACAATAAGCAAATCTTCACAGAAGAGATATAATTTTAAATATGTTTTGAAAGATGAGTAGGAACTGAGAAGGAAAAATTAAAGAACTGGACAATGTCCAAGGCCAAAAAGAAGGGAGAATGCTTAAGAAATGCAGATAATTGAATTTGAAAGATTAGATTGTGTAGGAAAAGCACGAAAATGGAAAATGGGGCTAAAAAGTGAGCTGTAGACAGATCACAAGAATCCAGCTTTCCAGAGAGTTCCAGACTAGAAATCTGAAAAATGTTTGTAAGGAGCAACAACAAATGTTTCTTTAGTCGGATAAATGTGACTGGATTAAACAAAGTTAAGCAAATTTTTTCAATGCAATTTATTTTTAGGTCTTACAAAGCTAATGTACATTAGGCTTTTCTAGCAAAAGAAAATATGTCTGTATCCATTACCTATTACTCAATAAGCACCTGCCCCAAAACAGTGGCTTTAAATCATGCTTTATGATTTCTCATGACTATGAGTTGCCTGAACAATTCTGTGCTCACTCATGCATCTGTACTCAGCCAGTACATGGGTTGGGGTCTGGGATCACCTGCATGGCTGGTCCCCAAACAGTCTTTTTTTTCAGTTGTTTTTATTCTATCTTTGTTTGTTTTTACATCAAGTTCCTTCACATGATGGCAGAAGTGTTCTAAAAAAGTGAGAGGGGAAGGTGCAAGTTTACCTGAGATACAGGCTTTGACAACATACGGTATCATTCTGTCACACTGTAGTGGTCGTAATAAGTCATAAGGCTAGCCCCAATTAAGGAGGCGGAGAAATAAATCATATCTTTTAAAGCGGAAATGGCGTATTATCAGGGTTTGTGTTCCTCACATATTTTGAAATCTAACCCAAATGTGATGACATTTAAGACACTCCATCCTTTGGCCACTAATTGTAGGAAGTTTGTGTCTTCTCTCTATAGCTTGGTTTTCTAATCTTGAACGAGTAGCTACTGTCTGTCTCCCAGGATTAGAGGAAGTCCTTAGTAATGCAAAAGATTGAATGTTCTTGTCCCCCTAAAATTCAAGTTGAAATCCTAACCCCTCAGTATGATGGCATTGGGGAGTGGGGCCTTTGGGAAGTAATTAAGTCATGAAGTGGGGCCCTCATGAATAGGATTGCGACCTTTCAAAAGAGACTCCAGAAAGTTCTCTCACTCCTGTGCCATGTGAGGACACAGCAAGAAGATGGACATCTATGAACCAGGAAGTGGCTCTCACCAGACACTGAATTTGCCAGTGCCTGATCTTGGACTTCTAGCCTCCAGAACTATGAGAATACGTTTCTGTTGTTTATAAACCACTCAGTCTGTGATATTCTGTTATAGCAGCCCAAAAAGATTAAGAAATAATGATACATAAGGCACTAAATACAAGGTCGTGAATCTTGTGAGTGCTCAAGACACGGTAGGTTTTGTTATTTCATTGTATGTGTTACTATTTATTATTATTACAGTATTATATTCTACTCTATCTCTTGATGTAGCTTATTTACCTGGCTGTTAAACCAGATTAAGTGCTTCTTTCTCAAAGTAACCTATATTCCTTTACCTTCAGGCTTGACTCATCCTGTTCCTCTGTATCAGATACTCTCCTTTTCTCATTTATGTACAAAATTTCTCCATAATTTAATTCCCAGCTCAAATGTCAAAGCTTTTGTGATGTCTTTATTGAATATCTACTCACCCCCTAAATTCAGAAGTGACCTCTCCGTCTCATGTTCCCACATACACTGCCTACACCTTGGCTTGGAAATACTTGGCTTTTCTCCCCTCAAGGACTTTAAACCTTTGAGGATAGGATCCCATCACTCCAACTCTGCATTCTCATGGATGCTTGGTGAGTACATACCCTTATTCACCTAATTATAACAAGAACTGACTCTATTCCAAGGAATAATTAATATGAAGGTCACTTCCTCTAAATCTATTCAAATCACAAATCTGATAAAATAAATGTAATAACCTCAGAAGGTACATAAAGTGATTTATTATTAGTTTAATGGACTTAAAAATGGAATAAAAAGAGTTGAGGTTAAAGGCACCAAAGCCTTGATGTTATGAGAAGAGCATATTATTAGATAACTCAGGTTTTTATAATATAGCAGGAAGCCCAAGGATTTGCATATGGTTAAGCTTAAACACCACTTACATGCTGTAACAAAAAGAGAATTAACTGTTTTTATCAAAACACCTCACTTCTTAAGCAATTTGCCTAATATGATTTGCATAATTTTTCAAAATATGCAAAATGAACTTAGTATCCATTATTCATGATGATCTCAAAAAGAGCTTTTGACAATTTGCTACTCTGATATTTTTTCTCATTTGTAATCCATATCTGAAAAAAATTAACATTCAGAAGCCATAAAATACTAAGACAAGGTGATAGCAAATTCTCAAAGAATATGGGTTTTAGAGTCATTAAATATTTTCCTACAGGAGGTGCACGTAATACACTTCATCCTTTAAATCCATCAGGTTAATTAAAATAAAATCATTGAGATGACTTTGATGGAAATAAAAAAGTCTCAGAAAAGGGGAAAAAAATGAAGATACTGAGAACTGGAGCAGCTTGAGAAATGGAGACTAAAGACTGGAAACCAAAGACCTGGGTGCAACTTCTGTCTATGCTGGTAACTCTTCAGCTTAGTGACCTTGTTCAAGTCATGATTCACAACTCCTGCCTCAATTGTGCCACTTATCATAGAAATCCCACTGAGGTTTCTCCCATTTCAATATTCTAGTAGAGTGCAGAATATTTCCACCAACGCCTTCCCACAAATTATGTGTGTGTGTGTGTGTGTGTGTTAGTGTGTCTACACATAAATGGTAAAGACATTGATAGTATCCTAAATGAGTTAGTTGTGGGTAGGTCACAATTTTTCATTTGATTTCTGTTTCTTCCTTATGAAAGGTCTGAGGAAACACATGAGTTTTCTCAATTATCCTTGTGCCTAAGTGTCTTCTAAAAATAATTCAAAGGCAGATTGGCATGGGGGAAGGTGCCTCAATGACCCCAGTTTAAATACCTGGTCAGTTACTTCTAGAATCTTGGCTTGAGTTACTTATTTATCCTCTAACTTTATTTACTTCCTTGTTAAAATAGAGCTCAGCAGAGGCAGGCTTATCATAACACTCAGGAAGCATATATTTCAAGGCCTCTCTTGCATGAATTTGTCTGTAGTGGATTGAATGGTGCCCATCCCCGCATGCCTAAAGATACGACCAAGTTGTCCTAATATCTGAAAACTGTGAATGGGAACTTATTTGGTTAAAGGGTCTTTGTAGATGTAATTAAGTCAAGGATTTTGAGAAAAGATCATCCTGGATTATCTGGATGGACCCCAAATCCAATGATGAGTATCCTCATAAAAGTCATCCAAAGGAGAGACACACAGATACAGTGGAAGCAGAGATTGGAGTTGTACCGCCATGAACCAGAGCACTCCTGGAGCCACCAGAAGCGGGGAGAGTCAAGGAAGCATTCTCTCAAGATTCTTCAGAGAGAGCATGGCCTTGCTAACACTTGAGTTTATACTGCTGGCCTTAATGGCTGTGAGAGAATAACTGTCAGTTGTATTAAGCCACCAAGTTTGTACGAATTTGCTATGAAATCTCTGGGAAACTAATACACCTCCCAATGGCCCAGAGGGACATGAGCAATGTGTTCACAGGTTTTATGTTTTGTAAACACTTTCTACACTACTATTCCCCTCAGTCACACTTTCACTTATGTCAGATGATAGTGGAGTGGCCATAAACATTTTCTGGGTCCAACTAAGGCAAAGCTGACATGGGGAGACCTTTAATGAGGGATTGGGTGATATGTTTATGTGGTTTCACCTAGTTACCATACTATTTATCCTGATATGGAATGGCTTCCAGGAATGCTCCCACCACCTACAGTGTTGACTTAGTGACGTGTAGGGCAAGTACAGAGGTCAAGGGTCATAAGGATCATGTGCTATGATGTCCTGCACTCTTTTGGGGAGTATTTCAAAATTGGAGGAGAAATAAGGTTTGAAATGCACAGAGCCAGAAGCTAATCTGGGGAAAATTCTCCTAATAATCAGACACTCAAAATTAGAACCAGAGAAGTTATCATCAATGCTTAATTAAAATGGAAGTTCACTGCTGACAAAACACTCTCTGTTGATACAGTGCCTACCATTATAATTATCTGACTTAATTTTTCTTCCATGCAAGGTATCTAATGAAACAGAATTGATCAGAATCCCTTTGTTTTTAAGGCACAAATCTGTAGAAATACTACACACTGTGAGTATATTGATGTCTAAAGTCATATGTCTTATGCATTCTGACCTCAAGAATAAGAGAAAACCAACCATGTTCTAGGAAAAACTGATTACGTTTATATTATTTTTATAGAAAAAATATATCACAAAACTATTACATGAAAAGGTGATCAATAATATCCTTCTCCAAAATGCAGGAACAACTGCCTTATTGAGGTATCTGGCAGTTTATTGATAAAAAATATTATTATTCTTTTTCTTGATTCACTATTATATGTAGTGTTTGTCAAATGTTGTGATTTTATTATTATAAATATTTGCTTTTTAAGTTCATATTCATAATTTAAAAATTATTTTTCTTAAAGAAAGTCACTGACATTTTATATATTTATATATTTGTGTGTGTGTATATGTACCTATAAATAAATACATACATTCAGTGTGTGTGTGTGTGTGTGTGTGTGTGTATGTATGCATGTGTGTGTTATGCAAAGGATCCGACTTGGGTTAACATATATATTCTAAAGTTTATAAGTCACATAGATAAAACATCTAGCAGTCATGACTTACCTACATGGCAACTATGATTACATCCTTAATTCTAATCTCTACCATAGTTAATGCTTGCCTCTAGAACCAACAATTCCCATGTAACCAACTTGTACTAAAAGATACAGTTGGTTTTCTAGAAGATTCAGCAAAAGCAAATAAAAACAAAGATGATTCTAGAATTATACATTTACTCACTAGATATTCAGAAAACATGCACTTTATAACAATAACTAGTATAATATATAAAAATTTTAACTGATTACAGTTTTTCCAAGCAGATAAATAATACCAAAGCATGTTTTAAACTCTACCACACAATCTGGAAGAGATCCAGATTTTATGAGGCATGGAATTCATATAATTTGGGATACCTAATTTAAGAAAGAGAACACAAAGACAGGAATTGTTAATTAGATTCGACACATTTGAACACTTTGCTAGAGCCCTTCCTTGGTCCTTAGAAGGAGTCGTAGAAGAGAGAAACCCTGAATTTTAAGCTCCATGAGATACACAGTAATCCCACTTCTGTTTACAAGACAGGGTCAATGAGGGTGTGGTGAAATAGGCACTCTCATGCATTTCTGGTGTCTTCCGAAAATCCATCTCAATTAAATAAACCAAAATGCTCAAAATATTTTTATCCCTAAAAATATTTTTATTCATTTCAATGACATCAGTAAGAATGTAGAATCACTTATACAAAATTAAATACCTTTTCATACATAACTACTTCACCAAAGAACTCATAAAAGTTGAAAATAAGGTTTAAAAGGATTTTCTAAAAGTCTGGTAAGTTTTCGGCAAAAACATCCGACACAGAACAGGTCTATCTGGCATGGTCTGAGCTAGTTCCCATGCATTTATAGCAAAAGTGGAAGAAAGAACAAAATCTTAATATTTGTCCTCTCTTAATCAACACTATTGGTGTTTTCTTTTTTCTTATATCTATATTTTTCTAAAAAGAGGACGTATTACATTCTCAGTGAAAAAAAATTTTTTTTTTAAAGATTTTATTTATTTATTTGACAGAGACAGAGACAGCCAGCGAGAGAGGGAACACAAGCAGGGGGAGTGGGAGAGGAAGAAGCAGGCTCACAGCGGAGGAGCCTGATGTGGGGCTCGATCCCATAACGCCGGGATCACGCCCTGAGCCGAAGGCAGATGCTCAACCGCTGTGCCACCCAGGCGCCCCCTCAGTGAAAATTTTATACAATAAACTTTTGAACTTTTTGAGTGATCATAGGAAAACAATTCGTAAGTAAAAGCTTGGTTTATCACCAGCAGTGTCTTGAAATTCCCAAAAGAAAAATTTAATTTTAACTTACTTTAATGTATAAATCAATTCACACTATCCAGAACTTTTTTTTTCTAGACTGAGATGCCATTTGACTTTGTAGCAAGTAAACTCTGATGAGGTGTCATAATTTCTAGAAGCCCAACACGACAAAGGAAATGTGTTGAGAGACTGACTAGCAAACCAGAAGCTTCCTTCAGTGAGGGATGCTGCCCATGTCTTCCCTTTAGTCTGCACACCCAGGACCCTCTGGAGGGCTCTTCCAGCTGTATTACCCTCACTTTATCAGATCTTGTCATTAAAATATAACTCAGTTGTTTCTTGGAAGCATAAAAATGGACAATGGAATGACAACATAACGATTTTACGCATTGCAAACAATTTCTTCAACCCACAATATCACCTTTGTTTGTTTGTTGAAACTTATTTAAGACTCTCCCGTGTGAAAGTTTGGTGAAATCCAGCCAAGGTGCCGTGATTTCAAATACCGGTTGAGTTGTTTTCTGACTGTGTGACCTGAGATGGTTCATTCAACCGCTTTTAAATTAAATTTTTCTGATCTCTAAAAGGAACTCGAATGAGTTCTGCAAAGGATCATGATGCAGTCTAAATGAGATAAAGTAGTAAAAGTGCTTGATGCAATAACTTAGTGATAAATCATATTATTTTTTACTAGCTTGCACAAGATAATAATGAGTTACCCATAACATTTTTGCTAAATTTATTTTTTTTATTTCCTAAATGGCAACTGCTTGCAGAATATGGAGCTCCTTCTTGGAAACGTCTTTCTTTCCTGTGCTTTTATGTGCCTGTCTTTCTCTCTCTCTCTCTCTCTCTCTCTCTTTTTAATCTCTCTCACTCTTCCTCCATCTTCTGTTTTCATCTTTTTGTACAAACACACATAAACATTCATTCTTGGTCTTGCTACTCTCTTTGCCTCAAACATACTCTATCTCCCCTATCAATCTTCCTTTCTCTCTCTCTGTCTCCCTCCCTCCCCAACACATATGCATATACACACTCACATTCACTCACACTCACATTCAAATACGGTGAATAGAGAGACAAGGATAGAATGGCAGTTTCAGCTTACTTTCTTAGTCTTACTCTATTCTTCAGCTTATAAAAAGAATGTTCTTGTCCCAAGCCCTTGTGTATAAACAAGCCCATATGAGTTTCAAATGAAAAAGGACCTTTAGACTCTCTGTCTTTGAACATTCAGCAATTAGGATGATCTACTTCATGGGACCAGCAGTGACAGCAACATCACATGGGAACTTGGAAATGCATAATCTCAGTTGCTACCTCTTCTGTGGAATCAGAAACGCAGATGGGCCCAGCAATCTGTGTTTTCACTATTCCCCTGGTGACTGTATACATGCTAGATTTTGAGAACTTCTGGGCTAGAAGAAACTCCATTTTCCCATATCTTCTACTGCAGATCATTGCTTAATGGCTCATCTTGCTGAAAAATGGATTTGCCAAAATGGTGACCACAATCAGTGACTTATTAATCATACAATTGTACAATAGTATATTAAATATACAATACTTATTAAATATACACTCTTCGGTCTCTAATTTCTATGAGAAACTGATGAAGAGTCATATTACATTTGTTTTACCAAAACATGCAGAAAATTTAAGACAAATCTAATTAGAGGTTTTTTACTTACCATGATTCCCAAGAAGGAAACAAACATAAAGCAAACAAATGGGTAGAGGTTATTTAAGTCTTTTGGCATTCAAACCAGGAAAACAATCAAAGGAGCAAAAACTTTTTATCCTCATATTACACATTTAGTGGATTCCAATATGTACAATCATCTTTGGAAATGAGATTTTGTATAATGAGATTTTTTAAAGAGATTGTTTCTTTTGAATTGAATTCTAATCTTCTAGTCATTAATATTCTTTTAGCAAGAACAGATGGTTCAAATTTTACATATCTACCCTACTCCTCAAAGGAAAATAGAGGGTAAGCTCCATGAAGACAGAATTTTCTTTTTTCTTCTTGCCCGCTGACGTATCCCAAACACCTAAAACAATGCTTGGCATAGGCATGTGGTTAGTAATTTTTATTCAAAAATTGTATTTGTATTCATTGTTCTTCTCTCTTATTTTTCCATAATCAAAAAGCTGGATTCATGGGCCATTTCACCAGGGTCATCACACAAGACCTGGTGCTCAGAAGGGCCCCGATGCTTAGTTTAATGCTCTCCTGTTACCATCTTTTAGTTTTGAGTAGTTTATTTTTGAAAATGTGTTTTGTAAGTGAGGTTCTAGGGGATCATGGAGTAGGGGCATGGCAGAAGACATACATGAATACGAATGCCCACTATGACTTGCCATTCCACTTGAAATTGGTGTTCGCCATGCCCCGTGGGCACAGAATTCCCATGGACCCATGATATGTGGGAGTTAAGCAAGTTGCAGAGTAAGTATGAAGTCTGTTGCCTCTATCACTGAGTCAGCAGGGCCCTCAGGACAGACCTGAAAGGCCATGTTTTCTATTCAAACTAAATCTCTTCTACCAGAGAGAAGGCATTGGCATTCTAGACATACAAAAGACCAGGGAATGCCACCATATCCTTTCTTATTGGTATTACTTCCCCATATTAGCCAACACTTTATGATGAAAATCATGGCACAGAAGGAAAAGGAAAACAGGGTAGCCTATAGTTTTAAGTTCTTTCCTACTCACCAGTGAGCTGCAGATACTGAATATTGGCTGAATGTGCATGGATCAAAAAGTGAAATAAAACCAGTTGAGTTAGTTTGTGTTTAACTTTCACTGCTCCGCATGTATGAGCTACAAAATACAGACTGTATAATTTTGGTGATTCCATGTAAGACTTAAATGCTTTGTATTTTCATTTAAAACTGGCATTTTACAACACATGGATGATAAGAAAAATATATGCTAACTACTTAAAATTGCAATTTTCTCTGCTCAGAATGGCGTTGAACAACAAATAAAAACCACCATACAAGTTGAGAATGTGTGGAAGAAAAGAAAAATTTGTATTTTAATACTTTTAACGAGTTTTTTTTCTTCTCTTTGAACAAGGGACAGTGCATTATTGTTTCAAATTATATCGCTGGTCCTGACCGTCCGTAAGTCCTACCAACAGAGCCACTAAATCAGTACAACTTTCTCAACAAGCCAGTCCTTTCCCTAGTTGTTCGTTTTTACATGTGTGATTTCTGCTGTCTGAAAGGCCAGTGTGGAAACACCTAGTTCTGGAGCCAAGCAGACTTGAGTTTTTTATATCCTGACTGCTATTTTTAGGCATATGGCTTAACCTGTACCTCCTTATAGCTTTTACCCCCTTAACTATATGAATAGGGGCTTGCTAATACCTACTTCTTAGGGTTGTCAAGGGAATAAAATAAGATACTTTATGGGAAGTTAAAATAAGACAGTATGTATAAAACTCCTCCCGCAAATGATTTCAGGGCCAGGCAAGAAGTACAACGGGTTTGGCACCTTGGCATCATCTTGGCAATCAGTAATATTGAGAACCATCAAGAAACTAGAGTGGCAAACCTCACCTAAAGGAATTCCAATTTTACAAAATGTTTAAAGCATTGTATTTGACTCAGTATTTCAGCTACAATGGAAAATGTAAAAGACTGTCAAAACCAAGGCTTGGCAACCACGTGGACCAACTGGAACCCTCACGTACTCCTTGTGGAAATGTAAAATTGTATAACCACACTGGAAAACAGCTAGACGGTTGCTTTAAAAAGGTAAGAAATATGTTCATGCAAAATAAATGAAAGCAAATTTCCTTACAAAGGTTTGTGTACAATGTTCACAGCAGCCTTAGACACAATAACTAATAACTCCAATCGACTCCAATGAAGCAGCGAAATGTTTCTCAATTAAAAAAAAGGAAATAAACTGTTGATAGAGGCACACCATGGATAAATCTTACAATCATTTTTGACTACAGAGCCAGGTATCAAAGATTACATATTATGTGATTCCACATATGTAGGATTCCAGAAAAATCAAACTAACCTGTGGTGGCAAAAAGATCCGTAGTCTCCAAAGGCTAGCAATGGAGGGTGAACAGGGTAGCTAAGGGCATGAGGAGACTTTGTGGGGAGATGAATATGATCTATAGCTTGGTTTTGGCACTGTTTATGGAGGTATTTATACCAATATTTAACAAATTTTACATTTCCTAGGTATGCAGTATCTTATGTACACGAAATCTCAATAAAACACAAACAATTGAATGAGAAGACTGATGGCCAGCAGAAGAACTCACTGACTTACCCAAGGTCACCCTGCTGGTCAGCACAAGAGCCAGCAAAAAACCACCAACCTTTCTGCATCTCAGGAACAGACAACAAAAACATTTGGGGGAGGGGCAAACAAATTGCATCTGTAGGAGATTTCTGTTTGCAGGCTGACAGTTTACAGCCTCTGGTGCAGACGGTAAATGCATGCATGGATCCCCTTTATCACCTTTCTCAGATTTACACTACTTCTGTAACACCTTTATATGCAAATGATTTCTCCCTCAAGGCCCACCAGAACAGTCTTCTCTTCAATTAAACCTCCTTCACCTCCTCCAGGTGGTTGGCCATTCCCTTCTGGGCTCTTGAAACATAGGGTTCATACTTTTACTCTAGCTCATGTCATAGGTATGGAGTCAAACCTCTCGAGTATGAATTTGGGCTCTACTACTTATTACATGGGACAAGTCATAAACTCTTGGACTTCAACTCCTTTATTTATAAAAAGGAGAAAGTAATAATACCTTCTTAAGGTTGCTGAGAGATGATAGAAGGTATGCAAAGCACTCGGTATAGATCCTGGCGTATGGTAGACAGAATTCAGTGGATGTTACTTTTTTCACGGTCATTACCAGCATTAACATTTTGGATTTCATCTGCTCATGTCTGCTCTCCCATTATTCTTGGAGTTCCTTCCTGGGCAGAGTGTGTCTTGCTCATCTTGTCCCCAGCATCTGCACACAAGTGTTCTGTAAGGGTATGATGAATCAGTGAGTGGGTGAGTCAGAATCTTACCACCTATTCTCATTTCCTAGTTACTTGAGAGTGACTAATGGGAACTTAGTTGTACTGACCTTCACAAGTGCTGAGGAAATATTTTTTTTCCTTTCCTACTGAAGCAGTCAAGCTTAACCTTCACTTGTTAGGCTCTCTGCCAAGAAGAAGGCACACAAGAGTAGTTCGTCTAATTTATGAAGACGTAGTAAAAATAAAGGTCCCACAGAGATCCTAAGGGCACGAGGCTACTACAGCTGGGGCAGTGAACAACCTAGCAGAGCTCTGCAATGCCACTCAGTGCATCACACCAAAACACCAGTGTCATCACGGAGTAGAAAAGCAGAGTGTGTGTGGATCCTACTTTCGTCCTTTCCCAGGACCAGAATGATTTACCTTTAGGAAACAAGCTACGACTCATGAAATGCCATTTTCAAAACACAACAAATCTAATTAGGTTAGGAAAGTGATGTGAACTGAGGGAAGTAGTAGTAGGTGCTATGTACTCAGTGGGGGAGTAATTTAGGGGCAGGGGTTTCAGTTCTCATGGTCCCCAGAGAATGTTTAGTGTTTCAGTATTATTTTCCTTAGACATGGTTACCTTTCAAATATTAATTTATTCAATGACTTCATATTTTTGTAAAAATTATAAGAGTAACACATGTCTATTGCAAAACATGAAGAAATATATTGTTGAACGTAAAGAGGATCCTCATTCAGAAATGGCCACTGTTGTAACTGTGGTGTGCATTCCTGAAGTTTTCTGTAAATTTATAATTTATGTAACAAAATAGAAATTAACCAGGGAGTTCCCAGACTTCACATTTTCCGTACCTATGAAAGAGAATCCTTTCTGAGACCACCCATTTCTCCTGTCACCACTTTTTCAGCTCTCTGTGGAGTGTCCTTCAATTTCTAGAACAGCCCTTTGGACATCAGGTGTTCTAATCAGTACAAGTGAGAGGGTTGCAAGAAGTTTTGGCTTGGAGTAACGGAAATGCTTGAAAGGGGATTCTGGAAGATGAAGCCAAGGAAAAACTGGGATGTGTGTAGGAAGAAAATGAAAGAGAAAGGGAGCTTTAAAAATGTTAAGTGGTATGACTAATCTTTATGGTGTCTGAGAAAAATATGGAAAATATCTGAGTCACTGAAAAATTATTATTATTTTTTTTTTTGGTTTCCAGACTGTGTTTTCTTGAGTTATACTCAGGGTTTGTAACAGTTGCTGAGGCAGAACTGAGTGTCAGAGTAACAGCTCATTAATGATATAAAAGTAGATATCAGTGTGAATATAGAAATAAGCACAAATGCAGGCATAGACATGAATATAAGAAATAGAATAGGATATAGAATATAGGATGGATATATATATATGTATATATGTATATGTATATATGTGTATATGTGCATATGCATATGTATATGCATATATATGTATATGTATACATATGTGTATGTGTATGTATATATACATATATATGCATTTGTGTGTATATGTGTGTATATATATATGTATATATATATATACACATTCATATAAGCATTACTGTTAATACCAGTAAACCTTGGATAGAAAGAGGTAGAAAAATGGAGAGAGATTTGAAACCGAACCATTTTAAAGGAGTTTTTCTTAGTAAACATAAAATGAACACAGCTCCATATCAATAAATCCTTTAGTTAAGATTTTTTTTTCATTGAAGAATCAGACACCCATACAAACCAGCACAATTGAACAGGATTCTATTAAAATATGTGGAAAAATAAGGGAGTAGAAACACAATAATTTTTTTATTAACAGGAAGTCCAAGCCTCATCGAGACTGAAACTGGAGAATCATCTGGATTCCCAGCAGCCCTGGGATGTTAGCACACGGAGCTGTGTGGAATGACACCAGCACGGCAAGGTACGAGTTAGCTACAAACTGTCTTTTCTTTTTTTATCTCCAATCAACTATAAAACATACCCTTGTTTCTAATTTGCATTCCTAAGATAGGTAGGAGAGAGAAAGAGAAAAAGAAGTTACCTAACCTATGACTCTGATTGGACTGGATATTAACTATCACCTCAATTTGAGAGCAGAATTGGTCACATAAAGTCGTGGCACAGATAGCTGGCTGCGTTAAGTATAAGTCATTGCCCTAGGCTGAGGGGATAGGGGAATATGGTCACAAGATATTTGTATTGCTCAGGAACCCTTGTTGCAATTGAAATTAGAAAAGAGAAAAGGGATTTACTAGCTCACATATCTTAGAAGAGTTCATGGATATTCAAGGTACAGATATGGTTGAATACATGTGGTCAAATTATATCATCAAGAACATATGTTGGTTTTCATTTCCCAGTTCTGCTTTTACCTGTCTTTCCACCATTTCTTTAGGCCTTTCCCATGTGGTGACAAAAAGAACCACCATAAGTATTAGGCTTTCAGTTTATCAGAGGAAAGATCCACATAATGGAAAGAGATTGCTTCTTTTCCTTTAATTATAGCAGAATACGCAACCTTGCCTTGTATAGGTTATATACACACCCCAAGGTCAATCAACATGGTTTGAGGAATGAGGTAATCATATTGGTCAAGCTAAGGTTCTAGACATGGGTTAGCCTCACCTCAGTCAGGTGGGCTCAAAGTCAGGGAGCTACAGTTAATGAATACTGGACAGGGATAAACAGGAAGGAAACAGGTGCACTCAAACTGGACATGTGCAGTATGATCGTGGACGATTGACAAAGGTGTGGACAGTACTTAGGAAAAGTAACGAAAATGATGTAATGTCTCAGAGTAATCACGGACAGCCGTTTACTCCTTTTAAGTCCAAAGAGGCAAGAAAGAAGCAGTTCCAGAACCAAGAGAAAGCTGTAAAAATAGGGTTGCCCTTACTAGAGGGACACAGCCAATCCATGATGACCTAACAGGACAGAAAACGTTGGAACAGATATTCTGAACTCAGTCTCTTATATTTCTTCTAAGTACTTTGGTTGCCTCCCAGCCCAACTGCAAGCCAGAGGGCAAGGAGGCTGATTATTGTTTGCTTTTATTAACTTTTTGTATAAAGTTAAACAAGATAATATCCCAGAGATAAACAACCCTAAGAGTTTGATATACAAAACTTCTAACTTCTCTGTTTCTACAAAATATACATCTACAAACACACACTCATGTATGTACCCACATTCATTTGTCTGTGTATATAAACACATGCACATACGGTACATATGCAAAATCATATATATGAACACAGGTTTGTGTGTGTCTTACAAAGAAGGTTATGTCATATGTGTTGTTCTTCCAGATTGTTATTGATTTTACACAGTTTGGATATCTTTCCAAGTCCATATATTTATATTTCTGTAATTATTTTGTTAGACATACAAAACGTTAACTTCATATAATTTATTTTGCCATTTTCTTGTTGAAAGAGGTTTTTTTTCAGCATTTCTGCTGTTAATACCCATCGCAACAACATATTCCCTTGCGCATATCTTTATGAACTCCTGGGACCGTGGAGTTGTGGTTACACAGATTTTTATGGCATTCTCTTTCCCAATTATCCTCCAGTATTCAATTTTGTACATTTAAAAGTGAAAGATAGTGTGCTCCCTATTTCTTTGAAAAATCTCAGTGTTACCCCTCTGAATTAGTTTCCTAGGGTTGCCTTTACAAATTACCACAAACTTCATGGCTTCAACAAGTCCTTCAGTTCTAAAGGCCAGAAGTCTGAAATCGAAATGTGAGCAGGGTTGGCTCTAAAAGAGAGTCTGGTCCATGCCTATCTTCTAGTGGTTGTGGGCGATCCTTGGCATTTCTTGGCTTGGAGCTGCATTGCTCCAATCTCTGCCCCAACTTCACGTGGCTTTTTCCCCTGCATCTCTGTGTCTTCTCCTTTTCTAATTTTGTAAAGACACCTACCATTGGATTCAGTGGGGGCCCTAAATCCAAGATGAGCTCAACTCGAGATTCTTAATTATATGTGCAGAGCCCCTATTCCCAAATAAGGTCACATTCGCAGGCAACAGGGCTTAAAATTTGGACACATCTTTTGAGGAACACAATTCAACTTACTACACAATCATTCACATCTTCTTCAGCTAGTATGTGACAAAGAATGACCTCTTTTCATTATTGCCACTGTTGGTTTATTTTGTCTTTCTTTACAGTGATTAAATGTCAGTTTCTTTTCATGTTGTTTTTTGTACATTTATGTTATTCTCATGTGAATTGCCTGGGTGTTTGTCTGTATGTATATATTCGTTTTCTTTTATTGTGGTGTGAATACTTAAAATAGGATCTACTCTCTTAACAAATTTTTAAATGTCATGTTGTTGACTACAGGTGAAGTGTTTTCAGCAGATTTCTAGAGATTACGCATCTTGCTTAACTAAAGCATTATGCCCAGTGATTAGCAGCCCACCATTTTGCACTCCCCCGTGCCCTGGCAACTACCATTACATTCTTTGGTTTTATTAATTTGACTATTTGAGACACCTCATAAAAACACAATCATGCAGTGTTTGTCTTTCCACGATGGGCTTGCTCCTCTGTGCTTTTTCAATTATGATTTCTTTTTATTAATTAGTAGAGGGTTTAAAACATATTATAAATAGTAGGTCTATGTTGTAAATTTCATTCAAAGCATTTTCTATCCTTTAAATCTTTTTGAAACATACTGTTTTCTGTCACACGAGATTTCTATTTTTTGGATAATCAAACCTGTCAATTTTCTTGATAAATTTTGGAGTTCATTTCATGCTTAAAAAACCTCCAGTTTATAAAACACTCTCCTGTTGCTCAAATAATGTTTTTTAGCCTTTAGACTAAACCTTGAGAGCACTAATTTATTTGGAATTTAATTTTTGTGTATGCTGTGTGGAAAAGAGTTGACACTTTCTTCAGTAGGGAAAGCATTTTTGCCCCCAAATTATTCATTATTATGTTATTTTCTGTTTTGAAACATTTTTTTCTCACAGAATTTTCATTCTAGAGTGCTCTGTTTCTGGATTATTGAATTAGCTCCTGCAATTCATTTATCTATTTCTGTGTACACTCATTTAATATTATTTTCTCCATAGTATATAATACATTCTAGTAGCATAAGTGCACCTTCATTGGTCATATTTTTCAATATTTTCTTGGCCTCTCTCTTATATTTACTCTTCTGACTGACATTTGAAATTTCTTACAAAATCATTAAAAGATGGAATTCTGATTTAAATTGAGTTAAATATACATATTATTTTAATGGAGAGATATCATCCCACCCCAAGGATAGTATAATTCCCCAAATCTTAAAATCTTATTTAAAATCTTTTAGTAACATCTTATAGATTTCTTAACATTGGTCTTACATAGATTTATATTATACACATTTAAATTATACAATTAAATTATAAAATATTATAATTTTAGCTTAGATTTTAGTTTGTTTTATATTTTAGCTTTTGGATTTGGTTTGTTTCCCAAGATATGTGTTCTGATTGGCCAT